>NC_133823.1:10991334-11610834 GCF_047830755.1 Zonotrichia albicollis
TTATTTTGAGCTTTTTCTCTAATAGTTAAGTATGTTGAAGTGTCACTAGAGTTAACTGTCTTCACAAAATCTGTCTACTGGGATTTGTAATCAAAACATTTGAATAGCTAGGATTTTGGCAATATTTGTAACTTTTCAGCAAATTACAGTCATATCTCTTTCTGAAGGTAGAAAAATGACATGAAATTTGTTGTTAAAAATTACGCTTTGGACCTAAGAATGTCTTAAAATGAAATCATGGATGTTCTCTGCTTCTAGTATGAGAGAAGTTACCTACTTCTGTAGATGTAAGCATTTTATGGAAGACATTGCAGAGGCACTTGGATTTGCCATTTACATTCTTTTTTGTCACTAAAGAACACAGCTATATTGGAGTACACGTTTTATTATGTTATAATTTGTCTTATTTGGGGTGTTTTTATCCCAGAAAGGTATAATCTTTGCAGTTGGATGATTCTTGGAAATTATTTTGAAGCAGAACTAACTGGCTGAGTTATTTCTTCTGCAGTGTATTCCTATAGCTGGCAAAGAGCAACTGTGCTGGAAAACACCTGTGCAGTGGCAATGACAAGGTATTTTCAGAGGCACAAAAGCACACAGTGGTTCCTGAAACTGAGAGGAGGGTTCCACCACCCCATAAATGCCAGTGGGATCTGGCACAAAGTATTGATTTGGGGCTGTTTAATCCTCTTTTTTCAACATCCTGGGCTGCATTTAAAAAGTTATGACCAGCAGGTGTGGGAGGTGATTCTCTCTGTCTGTTCTGCCCTTGTGAGACCTCACCTGAAGTAGTGTCCAGGTCTAGAGTCCTCAGCATAGGAAGGATGTGAATCTTTGGGAGCAGGTCCAGAGGAGGGCTGTGACAGTGATCAGAGAGATGGAAGAAGACAGACTGATATTTGGGCCTGGAGAAGAGAATGTTCCAGGGACACTTTAGAGCAGCCTTTCTGCACCTAAGTGGAACTTGAAAAAGGAGGGAGAATGAGGATAATTTAAAATGATAAGAGGAAAGCTATAGATTAGATGCTGGAAAAAAATTCTTTTCTCAGGGGATAGTGAGGCACTTGAATAGGCTGCCCAGAAAAGTTGTGGATGCCCATCCTTAAAGGTGGTCAAGGCAAGGCTGGATGGGGCCCTGAGCAAACTGATCCAGTGGGTGGCATCTCTGCCAACAGTGGAGTTAGATGCAGGTGATCTTTAATCACAGAATGACAGAATATTTTAGGTTGGATGAACCTCCAAGATCACCAAATCCAACGTTTGACTGATCACCACGTTGTCAACTAGATCATGGCACTGACTGCCGTGCCCATAAAGGTGCTTTCCAACCCAAGGCATTCTTAGATTTACCTGAGGAGTCAAGGTAAGGAACTGACCTAACAGGAAATGACCTTTTCTTGCATGGATTTTTGCAAGGGCGATTCCCTGAGCCAACTGCCTCTGTGCCCATAGGAGCATTAATGGCAGGAGCAGGAAGGCAGCAGGACCACAGGGTTCAGCCATTCTCGTGGCTGCCACCTGCTGCGGAGCCATAGCCATAAACTCCACCCATGGGCAAATGGTAACTGCTGGATTGGGATTTTTACTGAGATCCTTTACATCGGTTGGAAACTTAAATGGAGTGTGTTGGGACAAGAATCACAGAAGTGCAGAGTTCAGCCCTTTCAGAGATAAATAATCTTGTTATCAAGAACAGTGTCCTTTGGGGAGAAAAGGTCTGGTGTTAAAATAGAGTACGAGATATATATATATATATATATATATATATATATATAGGGTATTGTCAACTGCCACTGATTTCTACTGCTGTTTTAATGTAACATTTTTGTGGGTTTTGTAAAAAGTGCACATATATATTTGTTGTTTTGGGAATGATCCTAATTACTCTTTTGGCAGTTTGACATCCTTCTGTGTATGTTGGATACAACATCATTTATATATTGTCTCTGGACTGCTTTTCAAACACAGATCCTAAAGCCAAGGATTCCTACTCCAGAGAATAAAAGCTCATTGATATCTCAAGTTGTGTCCTTATGTAGGAGTCAGTTGTTTCTTCTAACTTAATGCTGAAATGTTAAAGCCGCTCTGTCCCCTGTTCCTGGGTAAAAGTTGAGTTTTCTACCATTCCCAACCTGCTCCTTGTAGTGCTCACAGGATAATGATCAGATATTACTGGTATGAGGCTTCCCCCTTGAGAAAGGAAAGGCATTAGTGTGTAAATATTGAATTTTTACTGAGTCTGTGATAGCATCCAGGACTTCATTCCTGTAATCTTAGTGAAGTAGTGAAGGGCTATATGATCTCTATGGCTGCAGGTGCACCAGTGCTATTTAAAATCTGCTTTAATTATGCCTATTATTTGTAAAAATGTTTCTTTTATGTCGTTGTATGTCTTGCATTTAAGCAACATGATGCAGAGATGTTTTTTTCTCCTCTGGAGAAAGTGTTCTGGACAGATAATACTTGGAAAGTAAGAGTTGATTTTTACTTTTTAAAAATTATGCCTTATTTTTTTGCTTTCAGATTTTTCATTTTTAAGTATTTTCAGGTCTAGTGTTCCAGTCCTTTGCCATACAGTTTAAGCCTAGACATAACCAGTTAGTACTGTTAGAAAAGTCTTACAGGAGTCCTGATTAAAGGATTTTGATAAAGTAATTAAAATATTAGTTAGGTTAATTTCTTTCTTTGGCCTGTCTGTGTTTGTTGCTTCTTAGCATTATAGAGTTTGGGAATCATCATACAAGCATTATCATTCATCTACATATTGGAGCCAGATTTTTTTAATCTGATTTTCAAGAGATTCTAGTGTTAATTTTCTGAACTGTTTGCAAAGCTGCATAATGTTTTAATTTAGTTTGTTTGTTTTATTTTATATTTATTGCCAAATGTCATGTTCATAAAATGTAAAATCATACGATGTAGTGTCTCTGGAAATTCTCTTGGCATATTCCATCTAAATTACTTTAAACAACTCTATCAGATTGCTGTTTTCAAAAAGAACTGAATAATTACTATCCTGAATTCCAGCAATATACACAGGTTTGCTGGAGAGAGGAGTAGATAAAGCATATGTTTACATGACTTCTGCAATAAATGGTCTCCCTATACAGTTTGCAAATAGCAATTATAATTTCATGTTAATAAGATGCAGGAAAACGTGCTGAAGGAACAGTGCTTTGCTGCTTTTGTCACAGTTTCATCAAACTGATTTTGTCAGCACTGGAGCATAACCCTTGCCACATCAGTTTGAGTGCTCATTAGACAGCCGATTTGTCTGAATCCTCATTAATTTGATTAACTCATTTACTTATGGATGGTGACATGTTATGTGGTACAGGAATGGTGGTTAGAGACTGGAATCAAGACTCTCCTTGACTTTGTTAGCATTCAGTTGTTCATTTGTTTCTGCAATAAGCTGCTGCATTCGAGCACTACAGCAACAGTAATTTACATTTTGCAGAAGTGCGGCATCAGCTGAAGGGTTGAACTTATATTGTGTAAACTTACATTGCACCTCTGTCAGTCAACTACAGACAGAAGGTTAGGAGCTTTGTAGGTTTATAGCCTGCTCCAATTCCCTATTTATTTCACTTGAGTACTAGACCTTCTCATAAGAACCTAAACAGCTCACTCAAACATCTGGTTTAATATAAATTAAATAACAAAAGGGAAACAAGTAGAAAACATCCTCAGTTAACACATTCAGAAGAGGGAGATGTTATTAAGCAGGGATACTTAAAGCACTTTTCTGAAGGATAGGTTTCAGAAAAATGATTAAAATAGAAAAAAGAAATCAGTCAATAATTTAGGTCAAATTCTGTGAATTCACTCTTTAGAAATTTGTATTTTTACAGTTTGATATGTTGATTTGCCTCTAATATTTTAAGGTGCTGACTGTGTGCAGTTTTGGATGCCAGCCACTATTTTGGTGGTCATATGTGAAACTGGAAAAGAAAATTTAAGCATGCAGGGTTTAACAAATAATAAAATATTTTGTATGAATTCACTGACTCTGAATTGGAGTGGATGGCAAGCACAGTAACTCATCTGTGTAATTTTGAGTTGAGATCAAATTTAATTTGGGATAGCTCAAGAAACAGTGGAGTATTTCAAATGTGAAGATGAAGAAGCCTGAGTTCTTGAGCAGCCAAATAATAAATTTTTGGTGAGAATTGCATTTGCAATTCTAGGGCTGAATGTGCAGCACAAAGATTCCCTGTGCTGTGGTGAAGCAGAATGCTTTTTGTATTACTGGAGTACAAAACAAGCCTCCCCCTGGGCTGGGGCAGTATTGGAGAACCACAGTTTGCAAACACTTTCTCTCTAAGTGCAGGACCAGAAGCAACAATTGGCTACATATTGGCCAAACTACAAGAAAATAAAACCCAAAATGCTTTCAAAGATGAAAGAAGAAACTTGCAAATTTTAAATGAAACTAGCAACTATCTGTGGTAGTGAGTCAGAGTAGAACCATTCCATCTCCTTCCCCCCTGCATTATTATCCTTCTCCCTGCCCTAGGGAGAATATCTGAATACCTGTTGAACTCCAGCTTTACCCTCAACCATAGTCCTTGGAAAAAGGAAGGATTGGGGAAGCAGCAGGAGGTGACTGGGGATCAATGAGATGCCATGTTTGCAGGGCAGTCACCTGCAAAAATCCTTGGGAAACTGCAGCTTGAATGGAAGGTGGTAGAGTAGGAGAGGGGAAACAGTGTTGGAATTGTTTGGGGAGTAAGGCAAATTTTTAATGGACAGGAGAGTTGGGAGAAAAGGTAGGCCATTGAGGGAACTGTCGAAGTGTGTTTTCAATTTACTATAAGTTAACTAGAGCTTTACTTTAGACTAAGGAGTAGTTGTTGCTTCATTTTAATAAACACTAGTGTGCATTTATGTATACACTCTAAGACTAACTGTTGCAAGCTTTTTGATAATAAAAAATACCATTTCCCCTGTTCAGTCTTCTTGTCCTGAAGTTAGGATTGATGATGTTCTTAGGCTTCTTGTAAGGTTATACCAAATAAAATTTCTGTAGAATTGAAATGAGATCGAGCATGGGAAAATACTCTGTCATTGTAACAATTGCACAATGTTTGTGGTTGTATTGGTTTATTTGGATGTTCAGTTTTACTGAGTCAGTGAGACCAGTCTTGTTTCATTGAGAAGGTGAACAAAGTGCAGGAGATCTTGCATTCTTTCTGTAAAAGAGATTACTTTCACTGAATTAAATAGAGCTATAATTTCACCTGCTCTTTTATAATTTTTGGGAGGAAACAGCTCTAAACACATCCTATTTGGGAACTTCTTTATACTAGATAGGCTCTTTTAGAAATATCATTTATTTTAGTTTACCAATATATGCTTGTATTTGGAATGATGGAGTTTACAGAAACAAGTTCTTTGACTTCTGTTTCAATTCTGTGGAATCATATAATAGAATATTTGCAAATTGCATATGGAACACAGCTAATATTCAAACAGGAGGCTGGTGATCAGAGTTGAATTACTGGGCTCTAAATTTTTCTACATCCACCTCTTTTCCTCCTTCACTTGCTCTGACAGTTACAGACCGTTTCTCTAATAGGGCTTGCATTTGAAGATAAGCCTGCATGTAAACAAATTAACTTTTCTTAAATGGAGAGCCATTTCATCTGCAATAATATACCAATTCATAAACTATCAGAAGCATATTTTTAAAAAAAGAAAAAGATAAATGACCCATTGTATAACACTTACTATTAGGCAGACTAGATGTCCCTGTGTTCTGGGAGATAAGGCTCTTGTATTATTACACCCTAATAAAATGAGTTAATGTTTTAGTATCAGAGATAAAAGGACAGTTGGATATATTTAATAACCAAACTGAGAAACACTTAATTTTAGTTGTCTGTAGCAATATAACACAAATTCCCCTGTAAAACAAATTGCACTTTTGGAATATACTTTAATGTGCATTCGACAAAGGAGAAAATGAGGTGATTGAAGTTCAATTTGTAGCATGTTATTAACCATTTCCGCTTGACTAGATGTGTAAAAGGATAATGGATGAGGGTTTTATTATTGCCTTTCTGCTAAAATGAAGTGGTGTAAAAGATAAGGTGATGAGATTAATGAACATAAGGAAAAGGCGTAATCAATCAAACTCCAACGGGGTGATGAGATGACAGTACTTAAGATTTGCAAGGATTTTAAAAGTGGATTTTATCAACACCGACATTTTGTTTGGGTGCAATGCTAAGAAGCAGATACTTGCCAATTTCTGTTATTTTTTGGTGGGTTCAATTACTACTGTATGTTTGAAGCTTCAACAAATAATGTAACAAATTAAAGTTGTTAAGTCTGTTGTTAAATTTAAAATTCCTATTAAAATCCCCTATAGGGTTATTAAAGGGGCTTGAGCAAGGAAGGATGTTTTGTCAAGCAGGAAGGATGTTTTATTGATCAGTTTATCAGTTCTTCACTGGTGGAATACTCCTAGATGTGTCTGGATGAGTTATTTTTAGTCTGTATTGCTGCCTCAAGTTTTGCATCCAAGTCATTTCAGCATTTCAGTCGCTGGTTTTCATGTGCTCAAGGAAGAGTGAGAAATGCTTTCCTTTCCCTGGAATAAGTTCTCAAACATGAAACTCTACAAGATTTCAACTTCCAACTCCTCAAATAGAAAATTGATTATCTTGCAGTGATAAATCTACTAAAGTTCCTTGCTGTAAATGTGTTCCTCTTTGTAGGTGAGATATTTTATACTTCAGATCTCAAACCTTCTTTTCTCTAACACATATCTTATAATCATTACCCATTTGAATATCTATAATGTTAATGTGTTATGAGAAAAATTGATTACAGGTGTTTTATTTGTAAGTACTTCAGCTAGAGAAAACCCTAAAGGTAGATTTACTGCCTTAAAATACATTTTTATTTATTTATTTTTAAAGAAAGGAAGAACATTTAGTTCCACATCAAAAATCACTTAAGAGCTGCAAACACCACTGGAAAATCAAATTTTCTAATGCCTTTAGTTTTCTGCTCCTTTTAAAAAACCCTACACCTTTTTCAAAATGTGGACTTGACTAGGAAGGGAGCTGCTATCCAGTTATGGTCTTTTCCCTACTTGAAAAAAGATTTGAGAAGGGCTCCCACATTGTTTCAAATGTGGTAAATGTATTTGATAAAAGTTGCCTATTAAAAGGCTGCCTTAATTTAGTTTTGTAAATGAAACATGCATGAGCAGGATAAATTGCTGTATTTTTGCAAGGAACTTAGTTCTTGGCAGCACTTCGGTCAGGATGGATAGGATATTGCTATGGGGTTAGGATTTTCTAAAGAGAAGCAGTTGAAAATACTTTTCCCTCTTGGCTTCAGCATTTATGAAACACTGTTAGGTACTGGCTGGAAACTGGGGCTTTGTCAATACTCCCACATTAGACTTGACTTTTTCTGGCTCTTCAGAAAACTTTCAGTTTTGCAAAACAGCATCATGAGTTTGAAAGATAAATGCATAACATAGCCCAGATTAAAATTCTTCACAAGAGCTAATATTTTCACATAAACTTACTGCCCTCTCTCCTCCTGTCATCTGCAGAATTCTTTGATAGACTTATTTTTTATTGGGCCCTCAGGAGTAGCAAGTTTTAGATTTAATACCCCGGGGGAATGGCAAGGCAAATCATGTTGTTGGATCAATTGTTCAGCTATCCCCAGACTGCTGTCTGTGTATCTGTTACACTTGAATCACATTTTCAAGCCTTTCTTATCAATCATTTGGACTAGAAATGCAGTTTAATTTTCTGTTGCATTTTTAAGCTGAAATAAGGGTTATGTTCTTGTTCTGTTACCCCAGAATCATAGATATGGTTGTAGACCTCACATTAGTTGTGCCCCTGGCTTGCTTAATCTTAGGAAAGGATCTTTTCGTGTAGGAATGCATTAAAACTGAATTTATTTTACATTAGTTTAGCATGTACTAAGATGAATTTCAGCAGTTGTTGCATAAAACCTCCTCTTCACATGGCTGCTTTTTTTTCCTTTAACAACATGGGGTAAGTTTTAATTGGACACATTATTTCTATGAGTGATCTTATGGGGTTTTCCCTTGCAGTCACAGGCCATAACAAAACCTTGGTCCATGATTGATTTCAGTCAATTATTTCTTCTGAGAAATTAATCTACTTTTACAGGAATAGAAGACAAATGTAAGAATACAGAGACAAAATATGAAGTATACTCATGTGGGACTTTGTTATAAGAAGGAGCACATAGGAGACATGTCCTTTGATAACTAAGAACATTTCCTCTATTTTGTTGTCATTTGGCTTTGGTTTACAATAAATGAACTTGCAGTGAGTGGAGAAGGGCTTGGGCAGTGAAGGGTTTTATAGCAGTTCTGTGCTATCTTCTTTCCCAGATTCTGAGGAGAAGAGGGAAAATCTGTTCAGTATTTTATACAGTCCTGGGCATCCCAAATGAGGCAAAGGTACATCAGCCCCTGCAGCTGCCCCACTTTATTTGAAGGGGATTTGGTTCCTGCAGCACTTGAGAGTCTCTGCAGCACAAAGGTGGCATTGAGCCATTTTTGCATCCACACCCCTTTGCAAGGGGCACCTTGTGTGCCACATCTCTCACAAAACATAGTGCAGAATCTTGTAATGTGAATGGCTGGCTTGGCAGCTCTGGAGTCTGACTTTTCTCCTTGCTTCAAGAGGCACATCTGTTCTTCTATGTATGGGCTTGCTTCCCATTAATGAGCTGATCAGATGCAGTGTTTCTTGATGACTGGTATTCCAGCTTCCTGCCAGATGTGTGGGGGAGTTTTTGTTTTTGTTTTGTTTCTGATGAAGGGATAGGAAGGTCAGCTTACGGGTCACTGATTTAAAAAAAATAATCATTTTTTGGCATTGAAACTTATTTTTTCATTGTCCATTTGCTTTCTGCTCCTCCTCTCCTGCAAGATCAGATGAAAACAGCAGACACTGGACAGCTGCCAATGTTGCAGGTGTAGTGGTTCCTTTTTGGTTGTAGTTGCTGCTTCCACTTGCACATGTTCTGACTGGAGAGACCTTTGCTGTATACATGGAGAAGCAGCCCATGGGAGAAGTCATATCCTGAAAGTGCTGAAATAGGCAGGTGCAGGGCACCAGTGGAAATCTGACATGACTATTCTCATTTGCTGTTCCAAATACAAATTTGAAGAGACATTCATGGCAAACATGAGCCTTACTTTTCTGAAACAGAGGCTCCCCAGGCCAGTGATCACAGTACCAGTCTGACAGAGCTCAAGAAGTGTTTGGACAAACATCCTGGGCACAGGCTCTTAGGCATGTCCTGTGCAGGGCTGGGAATTGGACTTCAATGGTTCTTGTGGGTCTCCTCCAACTCAGGATATTCTATGATGTAAAAAGCAAAAAATAAAATTCAATGTCTAAATATCTTTAGAGACAGCAAAACAAAGATGGCTCCTACATTGTTTTCTGTGCCCTGCCTTTGAGATGGATGCTCCTTTTTCTTACATTTCACCATACATAGTCAGTAATACTGCTGTGGATAGGAGCTGCTGTGAGTCTGGCAATTTTCCTAATTTCAGGCTCCACCAATAGTCTGATAAAGACTATCCTCCAGGACTTTTCTGCACTAGGAATTTTATAAAAGGAGAGGGACCAACCAGACTTTAAACTTCAAAGAACTTAAAACATAAGAAAAACCCAAATCTACAACCTTTTTGTCATTATATTAAAAAAAAATAATCTCCGCTTGATTCCTTTTAACTGTTTTTCTGGCACTTCCATCTTTGAACAAGGGAAAGCGCTTCTTAGAGCTTGTTTTAAAATCCTTTATTTTTAATTACAGTAGTGTTACAACATCACCACATGGTTTTGAGCCACTAGTCCTGTGTTGTCTTACTTCTACTAGGAAAATTTCTGTACAATTTGTATTTTCAAAATATGGATCATGGTCATACTTATCATGCTTATCACCTTGAAAACATAATTTTTTTTTTTTTTTAATTGGGAATACTAGATTCTGGGCAGTATGCTAAAAGCTTTTTGAGGTTAAGATTTAAAAGATTTCTTATTTTATAACCTCCTTTTCAATAATAAAACATTTTCATAATGAATTCTGAATTTGTGTTTCCTTTTTTGTTAGCTCACAAGGAGATGGGAAGACAAATTAATTGATTATTTTTTGCAAAGTGACAATTTGGAACATCTAAAGCTTCCTGTTCTTTGTCTTTTAGTTTTCTGCATTTGTAAAGTTGAAGGTGAGCTAACTAACAAGGTAGCAACAGTTGTGATGATGCAAAGTTATGCACAAAAATAGGAGAGCTGTGAAGGACTTTTTGAAGCCATTTAGACACCTGCTTCTCAGCTGGAGAGATAAAATGATGGCGAAGGGATTTTTCCCAGCTATTTTTTCAAAATTCTTTCTCACACAGGGTAATGATCATGGAATGCACCACTGCACCATTCATTACTACAAAGTCTTAATACTGGTAATACTTAATTTCAGCATTTTTGATGAATATTCCACTATTTAATATCATCAGCTTATTTTGACAGCTTCTACACAGTGAGAAATCACTTCATGGAATTCTACTCACTGATGCTTAAGCTCTCTTCTTGAGCTTTTGCAGGTAATGTCATTTTTTCAATGTATGAAAAATGATAAAAATGAAATCAAAACAAGCTTTTTTAGTATTTGCACTGTGTCTGTTTAACTAATGGAATTCATTGACACATGAAATCCGGAAGTTGCATGAAGTTTAATGCAGTCCAGAAAGACTAGGTTGAGTTATTTCTAAATGATGGAAAGATTCTTGGTTATGATTTGTTGTCTGTATCATTTTACATACCAGGTATATGAAGTCTGTGTATGTATGAACATCAGTGCTGTAGCAAATAGCATAAACAGGTAACCCTGGGAGAGGAAAAATGTTGCTCATCTCCAGGTGATGGAAACATCTGTATGAGCCTTTTGTATCTACCTCTTGAGGAGCAGATGCAGCTAGCTCTTAAATCAGAATGTAGCTAAATCAAGATATCAGTCAACTCCTACAAGAATCTGTGAATTCTTGCAATTCTGGCTCCTTTTTTATCATAAATAAGCCTGCTGTTGTATTGTGCAAAGAACGTAATAACTTCATGTCCTTAACCTTGCAGCGCTTGGACAGTCACCCTAACCTGTGTTAATTGTCTTCTTTTTAAACTTCCACTATCTGAGGCTGCATAATTTACCTTGCATAATTGTCTTTAGCAATCAGAAATTCCTGTTCTTTGGGTTAATTAAATGTTTTCTGATAGTGGTAATGAACCCCTGCTCTCTAAAACCCAGCAGGGTTAATCAAGAGGGACAAAAAATTGTTTATGAGACCCAGTTGAAGGAAGTAAGAGAGTTGGTACTAAATCTGCTAACATTGTTTGCAGATATATGTGAGGTGTTTAGAACCATGTAGCCAAATCAGAAAAGTTCTGAAATACAGGCTCCCTCAGTAATTTTATTTCCAAGTTAGATTGGGATAATCAGGAAGAAAGTTAGTAGATCACTTTAAGAAAATTTAGATTGCACACAGATTCTTTCACACTGAAGTACAGCTTAAGTGGCAGGATAAAGGGAGAATATATATAGTTGTGCATTCCTTTGTTTTAATAATCTGGGAAGTATTTTTCATGCTATCATATATGTACTGAGCTGTGGTCTGCGACAGTTAGACTTTATTCTTATTATTCCTCTTATTTCCAAGCGCATGGTGTTTCTTTTTTTATTGTGTAGAGAGAAATTATTTCAACACTGAATGGATCTAGAAGCAGAACTAAATCCTAACAAAAGATTAAACTATTTACAGGTCCTGAGGCCTTAAGGTATTTTAGGCTAATATAAACAGCATAATGTGAAATGGGAATTTCAGTTTGTGGTAAATCTGTCTGTCCCCAGCAGCTTCAGATAAAATAATTCTATCCTTCTCAAGCACATCAATTTGCTAGTCAGTGGTTCATGTATCAAAGAGCATTCTGTGAAAATATCAATATCATTGGTTAATATAAATGAAATTAATTTTTAAAGCTGGGCTAAAGGTTGACATCTGAAAAATTGCATTACTTTGCAGAAGAGAAATTTCTGTCTTCCAGTGAAATTTCAGGTCATAAGGGCAAGTAATTTTCACAATCTTCAATGGGAACCAGTGAAATATGAACTTCATTGTCACCTAGCCCCAAAGCGATAAGATAAAATGAGCTGATACATCATTTGCTGTGGTTTTATCATCTCCTTCAGTAATTGGAAGAGAAAACATAAGAGTCCTTTGCCACCCCCCTCCCCAGTCCCTTCACCACCCACACCCAGGCATAAGCCATTTTGCTCTGATCAATACAAAGGTCACTGAGTATTTATTTATTTATTTTATTTTTTTATGCCAGCTAAAACTGTCTAGTGGAACATTAAAGTAATGAATATGTTTAATTGAGTTTGTCACCCATGAAAATGCTGAACAGGATTGTGTAACAGACTGTGCATGCTCACAGGGGGACTGGCTGCTGCTCACTGCCTGTGGATTTCAGTGGCTGATTTTGTAAATGTCTGAGATTTAAAGCATGCATTTTATATGCTGCTTCTGTGAGAAATCTAAAATAAACCAATGAACAACTCTGATTTATTGAAGAGTATGTTGATGTTTAAGATTGTTAATAGTCTGATCTAATTCCCTGTGAATTCAGATGTATTTAAACAAAGAGCAGAGTCAGACTCTTTCAGTGTGAATCCTGCAGCCAGGAATCAAATAATACCTGGACAGTAGAATCCTAGGGTCCTCAGATGCAAGGCTGAGGTTAAGGTACAAATCCAGCTTTCTTGTGAACTGAGTGTCAGATTTTGGAGCCTCTGAGTGCTGTAATTTTGCCTTCCTGACTACAAATAACTCCAAATGACCTAGAATGTTGCTAGAATGTATTTATAAATTTTCTCTCAACTGTAATCAAATTAGAATGTAGGTTAAATGCTGTATATTTTTATTCGGTGCTTTGTTGGGTTTTTTTCTTTGTCTTGCATTATAACTTATTTAAAATTAGACAAATGTGCATCAGCTTTTTAAATAAGCTATTTAGCTTTTATTTTACTCATGGCAGTTAAGTTGGCTGGCATATTAAAGTAATATAATTATTCAATTACTGTTTCAGTTCTATAACCCATTTGCAGACTTAATTACTTCTAGCCTATTCACATTTTCAAGATCAATAGTACTTTTCTCTAAAATAAAATAAAATATACGATAGGTGATTGGCTTGCTTAACAGGTAGAGCAAAATGTTCATTTAGTCTTCAGTAAAATATTACTTTTCTAATTCAGGAGGCAGCTGCAGTGATGGGAGTGGTTTTTTAAATATTGCATGAAGTCTTTTACAATAAACATTGTTTATGATAAACATTCAGGAGGGGTTTGAAGAAAAGGTAGAATGGAATGGGGCATTTGTATTAAAAACTGAAATATCACAGAATAGCTTCCAAGTAAATTAGTTTTTTTATTGGGAAATTAGCAGATATATGACTGTAAATTGTGAGCACTTATGTATTATCTTAATTTGTGCTCGGCATTGTGCTACCTGAGTTTTCCTGCTACTCTGATTTCAGAGTCTCCTCCAAGTAGAATTTGAATCTGGCTGTTCTTTACTCACTGATTTCTTAGGGAGTTTCCGACAGCTGTGCAGTGTTGGGGCCATCACCATGAGTACAGAGACTGAGTACAGGTTTAGACCTTCATTTCTAATACTTGAAGTGAAAAAAGGGACTTCATTCAAAGGGGAAAGTAATTTTGTATTTTTAGTAATGTTGTCATGATACCTGTTCATCTGGTGTTGCCAAAGTCTAATTACAGAGCAGTCTGATGAGATTTTTGAAACTGTAGAACTTAACAGTTGCCTCATTAGTTTATATGTTTTTAAATGAAGTGGTAAACAGTATAAATTGTCTTTTCTTTTGTAAAGTGTTGTGTCTTTTGAAACAAATTAAATGTGCAGTAGATTGAACTTCAGTCTGATGTGTTGAATCAACTGAAATTTTGTGAATACTTTCTCACATGAGGAAGGCAGTATTATTTCTACAGATTAAATTAGATGTACACTCATTAGTCTCTGCTCCACAACTTGTTCCAAAACTGGTGGTGACAAAGGCAGAAATGAGTTGGTTTTAATCTTAAAATATTGTATGATGGTATGAAGAAGGTAGCTGTTCTTAAATTCTGAAGTGGAGCTCTGTGATGTGTGGCTTTTGGGTGAAAACAGGCAAATGCAAAAATAGTTCTTGAAAGTTGTAGTTCTGATGTCAGAAGTGATTTTAAAAAAAAATTTGTTTCCCAGAATAAAAATGCTGAATTTTATTTGAAGAACGAGCCAGTTTCTGCAACTAGCAGTTTCTAATAATATTTTCCAGGGAGTGAAAGGCTGCCCTGGATTTCCATGAGGAACACTTAGCCATAGACACGACAGAAATGTGATTGTCCCCTGGACCTGTCGCCCGCCGTAGGTGGAGGCCGTGATGAGCGGGCCGCGCTGCGTTGCCATGGCAGCTGCTCCACTGGCGGGCTGTGGAGCCCTGGCTGGGGCGCTGTCGGTGTGCCCGGAGCTCCAGGGAGCCCAGGGTCCCACAGAAGGGCTTCTCCAACCTAATCCAGTTTTAATTGAACTCCAGAGACTTTGAAGTGAGGCTGCAGAGCAGGCAGAGCCTGCTCCAGCCCGGAATGATGCCCTGCTCAGCCCGGCCTCAGCTGCTTGTGTCTCCTGATCAGTTTTGTTAACGAGTGCTTCAGAGGGGCTTACAGCAGTGGCTGTGGTGGTTCTGGGGTGCAGGTCCAGCTCCTGCTGTAAATCCTCTCCCTCTGAATTCAGTTACTTCACCTATTTCATTGGCTCTACGAGGAGCACAATGCAAGCCACCTCTGCTCTTTTCAAGCTGGTGCTTTTCCTCCCAGTTTTAGGGAGGCTGCAGGCAGCAAGCTCAGTCCTCGTGTGGGGTTGGCAGTCTCACAGAAAATGCTCACTTCACAGTGAAAGGAGTAATTATTTAGAGTGCTGGTTTTACTCACACTATCCACATAGTAAATGTTTGAATTTACCATGCATAGACCAATGGGGACAAACAGGCTGTTGGTTTTAATTGTGGCAGAAAAGTAGAGGTTACTACGTTGCTATCTGTCTCAAAAAAATCAAACATTGCAATTAGAAGCTCCAATTTCAGGATCATAAGATGGATGAATATCATCAAAAAATACCAAGAGATTTCTGTACATGAGCACTGCAGCTTTGTCTCCTTTGTTACCTCTTTTGATGTTGTATTCTTGGAGGATATTTACAAGCATATGACAAAAACCAAGCACAGTGGTTCTGAGTAGCACCACAGAATTATACAAATCTGCCAATTTATGTGGATGGGATAGGGGTGTACTGTGGGAAGTGTCTGTGTGGCCCAAGTCTGTTGGTTTCCCAGTTCCAGAAATGTTAGCAACCATTGACAATCTCTGGTCCTTTCATCACATTTCTAGAATTTTGTACTGGAAGATTTATATGGTTTTTTCCTTCTCTTTCTTTGTGTGTGTGTTTGCTGGGAGAGAAGGTGGCACTTGTATTGAGGTGAAGATTATTTGCTTTGTATGTTCTGATCTGTGTTATCAGCTTTTGGTTTGCCAGTCTTGCTTGCTTTTAATTCACAAAACTGGTAAAATATTTTATGCTGTATTGTGTAGTGCTTTCATAATGGTGCATCTGTTCTCTGTGCTACAAAAATGCAGGTTTTATTTGTCAATATATGCTACATGCAAGGCAAAGTCCTCCTTTGTTAAAAACCTGTAAACAAGTGATTGACTTAATTAACAGTCTTTGTTATGTTAAGGACTTGAATTTCACTTTTTCATTTTTGTACACAATGTATTTATTGCTCAAGTGAAATTGTGGTAAGAATGATGTTAACAAGGATTGCATATGAGTCTCTTTTTCTGTGATGGTTTTCTATTAAGTGCTTTTGTGTTTGCTAAGATTGACAAATCTCAGATTTTCCTTCTCCTATAGTTTGTTAATCTGAGGTAGAGAAGTGTCCAGTCTCTCTGTCCTTTAACACTTACATAATTAAGCTTTGAAATGGAAAGGAAAAAGTGAAGCAACAAAGAAACAAAGTGGCTGAGGACTGAAAATGGAATTAGTTTGAATTGTGAAGGCAGACTAAGCATCTGTGTCTGTCAGATGGGATGACAGGAATTGTAACAAGTTACTTTGACAACCGCTTACTCCGCAGAGAGATTATGCTGAGTTCATTTGCAGGTTTGTGTTTAACCTTAGCTGACAAAATGATACTTAACCTCTTACACAGCCAACCTTTCTAGTTCCAAAATTAATGAACGCTGCCTTAACGATAAACCTAAGGAACATTCTTTTTCTTCAAAGACATTTTTTTCTTGCTTATTTGTTACAGGCCTGTTATTACAATGCTGAAGGAAGTGCAGATACATCTAATGCTACTAGAAATGCGTTTCTGAATACAGTTTTATGCTTTGCTGAAATGCTGAACATTTAATAATGTTTTTGAAACTCTGAAACTGTTACGAAAAATAGTTGTATTTAAAGGAAAAAATGCAAGCAAATGTTTAAAATATTTAGCATGAATAATTTAATTCAGGAGTACAAGAAATGTATTAGAGATTCATAGCATGATTTGAAGTTTGACCATATTTTAATTTCGCTGCAGGTTTTGCATGTAATTGGTAGAATGCATGTTTGTGGGTCAGAGTTTCTCTTTTGCAAGGTATTACCTGTCCAGCTAACATATTTAAAACATCCTTTCTGTCTGTTTCTCCTAGATTCTGGCATATACAGAAGGACTCCATGGAAAATGGCTCTTCTCAGAGATTCGATCTATCTTTTCCCGACGTTACCTCTTGCAAAATACAGCACTGGAGATATTCATGGCAAATAGAGGTACAGTGAGCTTAAAGAAATGACAGGTGTGAATGTGGGGACTTGTGCTTTCTCCTTGGATGTTTAGCCATGTCTGCTTTGACATGGATTTGTGTAGATAGAGGAAGGGCTTGGATTAAATGTATTGGTATTTAAGTTAGTATTTTTTGTAATTTAGTTTCTCCTTCCAATTCTTTTTTCAATGATAAATTATGATAAACCATGAAAACTGTGCATTATCAATGCCTCACTTTCATTTATATCCACGTATTTATTTGGCATTCTCTGAGGACTCCTGCTCAGGGCAGTCCTACCTCTGATCTGTTATGCATGAAGGATTTTTGTGTCCCCTTGGAGGGTTGATAGTTGTTAGTTATACACACCAAGAACAACGGAAGGAAAGAATTTCACTACTGGATTAGACCAGTGACTGCTATGCCTTCATGCTTTATTTAAAATGTAGAACATTTTTTTGGTAATGGCATTGTCCAACAGAATATTAATCATATGTATAAACACTTGTTGTACTCTCTGAAGTCATAAATGGCCACTGGTGATACCATAATTAGATTGTTATTTAGGTTTTTAGGTTGCTGTTTCAGAGGTGTCATTCACATGTTTCAGACAAAATAGGAAGATAGTATTTCAAACACTATCTCTTGAAAATATCTAGAATGTAAATTAGTAAATGTATGAACTAGTTAATACATACATTTTTTTAATTAGTTCTAGACAGTCAATCTGTGCATATAAGTTTAATTTCTATTCATAGAGGGAAAAAGATGGAGACCTTGTAAGATGTGCAACAGTGTCAACTTCTGTTGAAATTCCTGTTACTGATATATAAAAGGACTTCTGGAAATTTAAAAAAAATATGTCTGCAGCATCCTGAAGGAAACTTGACTGATCTGTTGAGCACCTGAGCTTAGGGTTGCATTGTGTTGGTTGAGAAAGCCTGAAATGTGTAAAATCATGCTGTGTTTCTACTCTTGTACTCACAGTGGGTGTCATGTTCAACTTCCCTGACCAAGCAACAGTAAAGAAAGTGGTTAACTGTCTACCTCGGGTTGGTATTGGTACCATCTTTGGATTACCCCAGACCAGGTATTTTACAATCTGCATTAATTTTATCTGTCAGCTCTAAGAGTTGTTTTTATTTTCATCAATGGTGTGAGGCATTTACACCTACTAGTTTACAGAACATGGTGCAGGAAACCCTTAGGGAGTGGTATCTTGATTGTTGTGACTTAAATTTTTTATTTTTAATCAATTTCTGTACATAGAAATGGAATTAAAATAGTTTGGGATGTTTTATGTTGTGTTTTGTAGCTTTTTTATAGAGTCCAGGAAAAAATAAATCCCTTGGATTGCTACTATAGCCACTCTGTAAGAACATCTGGATTTCTATTGACAGAAACAAATTATGTGTGAAAAATTTTAAATGTACATTGAAGACACATTTGCTCAATATTTCACATCCATTTGTACTGATCAATTTGTTTGCACAATAATGTAGGTTATTAAAAAAACCCAAACAGTTACAGTTTCCTTGAATGGTTTACCAATACCTGTAAAGATTTTTTAAACTAAAACTACATTTATTTTTTTTCTTTCCTCCCTAAGTGATGTGGGTTTGGTATTTACAGATGTTTTTGTTATGAACAAAAGTGTCTTGGGAATTTTATGATAAACTCTTCTCTGTTTGATTTATCACTCCAAGGAATGACTTTACAGTCTTCTTTCACAAACATTAGGAAATCTGGCATCAAATTCTCAAAGTTTGAGTTATTTATGACTAACTCCTCAACACTGCCCAGAATTTAAACCTCAGGAGGATGGTCTTCATAATGAAATTCTATCATCTTATCATTGTTTTCCTTTGTTCTTGAGGGATTTAAAAAACCTCTCCTTAAAGATGACTTGATTCTTATGTGAAATTCTAAAAGTATTGTAATTTTATTATTTAATGATATTCCATCTCTAAATCTCCAGTAAAATATTTCTGTAATACATCAAGCCATCATGAAGCAGCTGAATTTGCACAGCTGTAAAGATTTCTGTTGGAAAGTTTTCAAATCTTGACATATCCAGCTGTCAGATGCATTAATTCTTTTTATTCTTATTAGATTATAAAACTTTAAAAATGAACTTCAAGTATCCAAGTGGCAGTTTGATCTCCAGAGAAATTTAGCCCAGACCTGGTAAAAAGAATATGTACTACTGCCACTAAAAATCAGCTATGGAAAAAAGGAAGCCCCACCAGTTTTCTCATTATTTTTTTCCAATTTTCTTTGTTTTCAGACGCATTTCTTTGGCTAGTCCTCGACAGATCTTCAAAGCTTCCAACATGACCCAGCGATGGCAGCACCGAGAGATTTCCAACTTTGAATACTTGATGTTTCTAAACACTATAGCAGGTATTGCTAATTATTGTTCATCCAAATGACTGTAATTACACATAAAATGAGTTAGCCATGGCACAGTCTCAGCAGCCATGGGGCGCAAATATATTTTGCTCTTGTAATGAGTAGTTTTGTCTATGTATGATTGTGTCCTGAAAAGCTTCACACAAATCCTCCTAAATTTAATTAATTGGTAATTATATTTATGTTTATGTAAGATTAGAGAGGTATTCATAACACCGTACTGAGCTGCACTTAAAGTCAAAATATCATGACTGTTGTGGAGGGACAGGAAGTATATAGACTGTTACTATTTAACAAAGCCTCAGAAATAGGAACTTCCTTATCTTCAGTATTCTAAGTTTTAATTTTCATAAGTACTATCCTCCCTAAATATCATAGGTGCAACAAGTTTTCTCCCTTAATATCATAGATGCTGAGACTTCTAGGAAATCTCAGCCAGTGAGCAGAATATTCCTGGAGCCAATAAGTACCACTGTTACAGGGTGCATGGTTGGTCTCAAAAAAGGGTGCAGTGCTTGGATTGCCAGTGCTGCTGTTCTAGGACACCATTAATCCAAACCCAAGCCTAATTTTTATCCACTCATTTTTGTCCTAACCACTCATTCTGTAAACACTGAGCTATATTTTGTTTAACACATCTTACCCCATCAGCTTCTAACCAGTTGGGCTTCAGTTTACTATCTGGAGGCTGACTGTTGGGTCTCATGACATCCCTTTTATTTTCCAACTTATTCTGTCCTCTGAGCAACTTAGAAAATTTCTCAATTTTCAGCTCTTTTCTGTGTTGAAAGGTCTGGTAATTCCCTTTCAGGCTTGGCTGTTGCTAACACCATTGATATAACAAATGCCTGTGCTTGCACTAATTGCATTTTATACAAATGGTCACTTTTGGTGCTTGCTGTAATCAGTCATCAAGTCAGAGGTGCCAGGATGCTGACAGATTTTTAAAAGTAGGGGTCGACCTGCTCGCCTCGTTCCTGCTCAAGCTGAATGAGGCCCATCATGACACTGTTTTCTATGGCTCTAATGAATGACCCTTTTCAGCTTTAATATATTATTGATATAATAAATTGAATTCTTGTCTGCTTGGTGTTGGAGGTTAGAAGAAGCAAAAAGATAACATTATGGAAAGAGGGAAAGTTGAGTTGCCCATGATAGGGAGTTAAAAGAAAGATGATTACCCCAGTGTCATGTAAGTGGCCTTTATCCTCAATAACAGGTAATGTGCAATAAAGCCAAGTGATTAGGGAAAGACTGACTATATAATTTAAAAATTCTGCAAACCACGATGGAAAAATACTGAGTGGTGTAAGAAAACTGGAAAAAGAAAAATCGTGGTGGAAGTTTAGAAAATTTTTTCTGACAACCTTACAGATTGGATTGTAAAACAGTATTCCTGGGGAAGAGGTTAAAATGTGTCTTTGGAGACTTTTAAGACTGGGCTGAACAAAATCTCAAGAACATGATGATTGAAGATGATATGAATGAATAAGCCTCTGCAACAATATAATAAAAAGAGACGGAGTCAATGTAAAAAATGCATTTTAAATTTAGAAACCAGGCTTTGGGCTATGTATGTGTGCATGGTATATGTTTGTTCTAATTGACTATTTTGGTTTTATTGGAAGAAGTGTATTATTTCCATCTTAGATACGTGAAGATGTACACATGAACCTGTATCTAGACCAAATTTTCTGTCCTGGTAAATGTTGGTATATCCATAGATGGACAGTGGGCAAGGATGAATTCCCCTCAAAGTGAATTCTCTAGATGGAACAGTTATTAATTGAAAAATTCTTCAGTCTGAATTCCTGACCTACTTTATTCTTCTTTCACATATTGTATTTAAGACATTATGTAAAAAGAATGCTTTATTTTTTAGTAACAACAAAAATCATTGACCCTCCATTTTTGGAAGTGTTTCACCTTAAGGAAATGGAAGACAAGATGATGTAAACAAGGAAAGGAGAAATGCATAGGAAATGAATGAATTTAACTGACAGTCTTACTGTATGCAAAAGAGTTTACAATTAAAGGGAAATGGGCTGAAATGTTTTAGATTAAATACTAGCATATTGTCAGCTTTTCCATTATCCTTTCAATAAAGCAAAATAGAATATTGAAATTTTAACAGATCTGAAATAAACTGCAGTTCTTTCAAACAGCTCATAAAGTTATATTGTTGTATCTGTAGAGATTGGTATTTTAGTTAAATGTAGCTCTTTATTCACAGTGGAGGTTTTTGTTGTTTGTCAGGTCGAACTTACAATGATTTGAATCAGTACCCTGTCTTCCCTTGGGTTATCACCAACTATGAGTCAGAGGAGTTGGACCTTACGCTTCCCAGCAACTTCAGGGATTTGTCAAAGGTATTTGTCATTAAATATACTTTTATATTTTTATCATAGTAGTTTGTAGTCTTATAAACATTTTTGATGTTGAGTACTATGTTTAGTATTAAACAGTTTCCTGCATGGCCTTTAAAAGTGTTTAATTTCTTCATGTGTGTACTGATAATAAGAATCAGATTGTGTAAAAATGAATTATTAATGTATTCTTATGCCTCTGGTTGTATCAACCCAATAATTATTGTTGGAAGATACTCCTAGTTGAAACAAAGACATTACATTTCATTTCAAATTTTAATGACGTCAGAAATGCTGAGGCTGTTAAAGATTAAAAATTAGCCCTTTTCTGTTTATTTTTTTCTGTTGAGAATTGTACTTTTTTTAGTAGCAAACCCTGTGGTACCATTATATTTTAGGTACTTTTAAATCACTTCCCATATTCCAATGTGTAAAAACTTCATTTTATCACTTCCTCTGTGCACCCCTTCAGGTATGCTGGAGTAATGCAGCTGTCCTTAGTCAGAAAGACATTGGCAGGTTTGAGCAACTTTTCCAAACAATTCCTTTCTGGCAGAGTGGCCTTGTGAGTTTTTGCAACAGTCCCCCCACCATCTACAGATTTAATATACTGCCTGTTTATGGAGTGTGATTATTCTCTTGCAATGCTTTCCCAGAAGGAACTATTTCATTTTACAAAGTAGAAGTATCTCTCATTTTCTCTACAAGGACTGGGTGCACTGATCAGCAGGATCTTTTACTAAAAGATAACTTTTATATGAAAAGGTTGGCATGTGGAGCACTATAGCTAATTTGTAGAAAAGGTAAGGAGATCGTTTTAATTATAGCTTTTTTTTTAAGTCTTATATAAATTGGTAATTTGCTACTAAAAAATCCCCTTGGAAATATGGCAGCTTTAAAAGTTTTTGCTTTCAGTTTGCAATTGATTAAACTAAACACAGGTCTGTGAAAAGGTTGTATTACTGATTTAGTTTTTTTAACCTTAAAAAAGGAAATGTATAGTCAGCAAATATTTAGACAAATTAACACACACATATATATTTATGTATATGTATATTTGAATATGTGTGTGTATAGATATATTTGAAGACTGTAAATTTTGAATATGTACGCATTTAAAACTAAAGTAGAGATTCTGAGGTACTATTGTTGTAACTTTTCCTAATAGTGTTACTTAATGTGAAGAAGTCATTAACTCTTAAGGTTTCTTAGAATGTCTGGCTGACATAGATCCACATTCATGGGTAAACCTCACATATTTTATACTTTTACAAATCTTTAAAAGGTAAACATTTATCTATTTAAAATAATTTTTTCTTAGTGGAATTCAATAAATTCTATTTAATAATCCCCTGGCCAGAAAGTATCTGAAGGTAGTTTACAGCCAAAAATATCTATCACCAAGCTAGAATACTTTTGTGAATTGCACTTAAATTATCATTGAAAACTTAAAAGTAACGTCAGCCCTGCATAGCTTGAGTTGCTACCCAAATTAAGTGTACTAATCATTAATAAATTCATTGGTGATTACATAATTTTTGCAACCTCGTTTTCCATTAACTTTCGTTAAGTGATGCTTCTGCATAGATCATGTCATTGCTGAAATAGTTGAAGACAAGGAAAAGAATTCTCCAAGTGCCATTCTTGTAAGGGGTCTGTTTTAATTGTATTGTCATTTCTAAAGAGTCAATTCAATCAGCAGTGTAGTCCTGGTCTTTCTTCCCCCTTGAAAGAGAACATATTTTCCTCATTTTCAGTTAGGTATGGCACTTACCTCCATTTGAGAGATTGGGTAGCAAACCTACTCTATTTATGTGTGTTTTTGTTATCAACATTGACTGGTTATATGGATTTCTCTGCTCATGAAAGCAGTCTTTGAGGAAGATTGCTAAGTGTGCTTTCAGTTCTGAGGGAATCTTTCCATTGCTGGTGCTGAGGGAGGACATTACTCAGATCTCATCTCTATCTACATTCAACCTTCTCAAGCATTTGCTGGAAAACTGGGAGCGTTAAACAGCACATAATTATTGCATATATATAATTATTGCATATATATTTATACACATATATATGTGTATGTATATACACATACACACAATGAGAGTCTTTATGCCATACCTGTTTCAAATAAAGCAGTTCAAGTTTTGGTTACTATTTTGGCAGTTCTAGCAGTATCAACTCCATGTAGCTTAAATGTTAAACTTCGTGTCAAATGATGAATTTGGGACAAGTATCTGGAAGACCTTGCTGAGACTCTACTAGGAAAATTTGTGGATGTTATGTATGTTGTGATATTTTCATTGTAGCAGTGTTATCCTAGGGGTAATGGTTCCAAATATGTACTAATTATGTATTTTGGCATGTCTATGCTTTTGCACTGCTAAATGTTTTAAAATATTTAAAGATATTTCACTTAAATGTCTACATGGTTTTAACAGTCATTTATTTCCTTTCCTTATGCATGCCCAGAAACTCATCACAGTTTAGTGCTTCCACTGTGTAAAGAAAAGGAAACCTTTGATTTTGATCTGGCAGAAATGAAGTCAGGTCAATATATTTTTCTTTTTCTTTTTGGTGCCTATGACAGTGAAGAATTTACTTTTAAAAAATTATTTAGAAATCGCAAGTTGTGTCAAATCTAATAGGTTTTTTTTAAATGCGTCAGCTAGGAGTCCACAGTTAGTGCAGATTTAAATAACTGCAGAGTGTAGGTTAAACCAACACTTTATTTAAGCAGATTCTTCTGGCACTGTTTTGAACATCAGTCACACAATGATAAACCAAAGCAACTGGAATGGATTGTGGTTAATATTGCTGTCAGCCTGACAAACGCCTCTGACAAATGCCAGGAGTGCACTGCCAGTCTGTTACCCTGCTTTGACTCAAGTGTTCATTCCTTAAGAGGTGACTGTGCTTTGGAATGAGTATTACATATTATATTTATAGTGGTATATATTTTATTTATACAACAGGCACAGTTTCCCACCTGAAAGTGTGGCCTTTTCTGCATCACTTATGTTATTCATGAGCACATTCTTTTCCCTATTCAGTGGAAGCAATAAATTGCATTGTATTTCTGAACTTGGATAAGGAAAGAAAATAGAAGTAAAAATACATGGCAAATACTGAGCTATGTAACCATGATTTTATACTCTCAAAAGTTTGTTACAAGATCTTGCTGTATGCAAAGAGCTGTTGATAATTTTCCTTTCATAAAGCACAGCATTTGTGTAAGATCATAAACTGATGTTACTGGAAGAAGAAATTTATGCTACTCTTAAATCTTCTTTTCTCTGCTGTATAGCTACATGTGTACATAATAATATTTTTATTAATATTTTTATGTATTCCATGCAGTATTTGCTGAATCATCATCAATTTTAAAGAGGCTGTTATGCATGTAATAACTTATTTTCCAGTCAAGTGTACAAAAGCAACAAATAGCTTTCACCTTAGTGAAGTGAGGTGTTTAATTGGTATGTGGGAGCCACTAGTATAAAACACATCGTGATGGAAGAGAAGTAATAGATTTTTTTTTTACTATGAAAAATTAAAGTAGTTTTGTTGTTCTGATGTCAGCTTTGCTGTTGGGTGTTCTTCAGCATGCCAGCCTAAATTCTGTTTTAGCGTTTCCATTTCAGGAGCACAAAAGCACTGCATATAAAACTTGTGCTTCATATTTTCCCTTGTGCAGAAGCAGATTGGAGATGAGCATGAAATTTGCTTAGTTATTTACCTCTTGGCAAAGAAATAGAAACTAAAAAATGGTTTGATGTGAACCTATTAGACTTTTGCAAATTTTTAAAAGAAATTTTTTTTTCTAGAGAGGCATTAAATCTTTTACAGATACGTTGTGACTCAAGTGCTTTCACATAGGAAATGTAAATTACATTTTATTTAGTTCATGCTGAATACACACAAAATGAGTGCAGTTAAAACTGATGAACTCACCAGGACTCAGTGTCCTTCTAAGTATAAAGCATGTTCAAAAATTGGATATTAAGGGAGGATGACAAGAACAGTGTGAGAAATAAAAAGAGTGGATGTAGCAGCAGTTACTTATTTTGATAGGCAATTACATCTGGAATTTAGGCACTAAAACTTTTGAGGCATGGCACTGCTGGGCTCAGCACCTGTCCTTCAGATAGGAAATTTGTCATCTGTATCTGTGACAAAGGGTACCACTTAGTATTCCAAAAAGTATTCCAAACATCTGATATCTGAGGATATCCAGACAGGATATCCTCAGAAGGAAGGTACAAATATTCTTCCTTTCAGGGTGCCTCACATGAATCCCTGCTTAAAGCGGGACATTACAGGAAGTAAAATATTTCAAATTTTGTGTTTGAAATACAAAGTAAGTACTCTGTGGTACTTACAAGAAGGCCCATTAAATTTTCTAGAATTTTGGATATCTCAAGAAACAGTGCTAGAGGTATTAATGCCAGCCTGAATGATACCTGGGATATGAGTGATATCTGAAAAGGAGACACATATTTCATTATTAATTTTTTAGTCCAGTGTGGATTTTAGTATTTTTAGAATAAAGTATATTTCTCAAATCCTCTCCATTTTTAGATAACAAGTTTTCATGGTTTTTTTTTTTTTAGTGAAACACAAGTTGCTTCTTGGAGGAAAGCAGTACTTCATTTTCTCTAAAATGTAGGTTGAGAGCCCTAAACATTTGACACAATCACATTGGGAGAACCTTTTAGAAGGGAAGCATACAAACAGGAAGTACTCAGAGCAGAACCTTTCTGGTGTTGGCTCTATTTAGGAAACCATAAAAGAGCAAAATCTGGCTAGGAGAATGAAGATCCTCTTTTCCTGATCTGGTTTTGTTGTGTACACAGAGACCTGAAAAGGGAAGTTTGGAAGAGATTTGCAAAGACTGTCTTTGAAGAAAGCTGTGTAAGATTGTTAAGTTCACATCCCATGACAGTGCTAGAACTTTAGGACTATTATGGGATTTCTTTGTTCAGATTGGATAATCTGTTTTGTAATTAGAAACAGTATAAACTAAAGTGCTGAGTAGTCTGTTATATTCCCTTGAAAGTTTTGACTTAATAAGATCATTTTTTCTCAGTTCTAAATGGGGAAAAGTGATTTTGTGAAAGTCTGGAATGCCAGTGACGCTCAGGCAGATGCCGTCATGGATGAGCGATAAAATGGGTCGATTATCCTTTCTGACAGCTGAGCCGCTGTGTTCTATCATTTCCGGAAGCACACTTGCCAAAATTGGGAGCCAAAGCTGCAAAGGGTCCCATGGGTCTGTGGCTGATGTGCCCCGTCCCTCTGTCCCTCTGTGCCCAGCCCGTGTGTGCAGCACCACGGCCAGGGACGCTCCCAGAGCGATCCTGGGTGCCTGGGGTTCAGCACCACGGACAGGGACACCCGAGACGCTTTCGGAGCTAAAACGCGGGGACAGCTGCGGGCAGGACGGGTTTGCTGATGTGAGGGAGCTTTTGGGTTGTTAAGGCCGACTTAGACACGGTCCTTAGAGACACTCAGCTGTTTGGATTTTACTGCCAATTTCTTGTTTCCCTTTAAGGACGGAGATTGATATTGCCAACCGCGGGTCTATGTGCAAATCACAAAAGGGGTGGGACTGCTGGGGAATGTGGCTTGAGCTGTTTATTTTCTAGCATCAGTCTCATTGCATGGTTATGACAATGGGAAGATGCTAGTAGCTCACATTCTCAGTAGCAGACAAAGAACTTAATAACTTACTTCAAAAGTTTTTTGACCAGTCACATAAAGCAAAAACATATTGACAGTAGTTGTATCCAACCACTATAGGCACACATACATTAAAACAATGCTTGCTTATTTCGAATAAGACCTGCTTGTAAGCCTTAAGATACAGTGCACAGAGCTCTATTATTAAGCTTAGAACTTCCCAGCATCTGGCTAGATACACTTTTCTGTGGCTTAGGGAGTTATTCTAGACAAGCATTAATGCACAGACCATTGTTCTATTTGTCCTTACTTTTCTACTTCTTATGTCATTTTTCTGCTGACAAACCTTATGGACTACTGCTTAGCTCCAATCACAGTTCTGTTGTCTCTGAGGCCTGCCTTTTTTGCAGCTTTCCCAAAACCCTCTGATTTTAAGGATTCCCACAGTTGAGTTGATAGGTTGATTTGAGCTTCATGCAGCGTCTATCTCAGGACTTCTTTTCTAGCAAACATGTCATTTCCACAGTGGTTTGTTTCTCCACCACTCCCGTGGAGACCTGCTGAGGCTGGATCTTGACCCAAATGTATCTCTGAGATTTATCAAAACATCCTTTCGGGAATCCTACTCTGAGTGCAGGTAGATTTTTTAAAACATATTCTGGTACTTTATGTTGCTCAATGACATTGTCATAGCCGTCCTGGTATAGTATCACTTTTGAGGTTTTTCTTTGTATTTAGTTGGTTATTCTCTGTGTCATACTGCCTCCTCTAAAGAACGTAATAAGTGGATGATAGAATGCTTCTCGTTTCCATTCTTGCTTTTTCTTCCATATTCTCCTCTCTTCCCACCACAGGCTTATTTTCTGAAGTCACAGGAAGCATACTATTTGTACTTCAGATGCATAGATCAGTTTCTAGGATCACTTAGCTATCTTCAAGCAATATTTTTAAATTTTTAAAAAAACATTATTTAGGTATTTGGGCAAAGAGCCAAGTTTACAGGATCAAAAAGAATCATTTTAGTAATAAGCCTAATAATTTTATTCTTGCTTTGCTTCAAGGAGAAGTATTGTTTGGAATGTAGAAATTCCCAAAGATAAGAAAAATTGTAGCTCAAAAGTAACTGTGGATATTTAAAATGATATTCTAATTTTGGATCTGCTGGTATTGTCCATCTTGATCTTGTTTCAATTTTAGGTGTCCTGGACATATGTCATCTTCCAAGTGCAAATGAACTGAAGGAGGTTCATGACCTTTTAAATGGTCACAAGAAACTAGGGGCATAAGTCTGATCATAAAATCTACTAGAAATCAAAATAAAAAATAAAGTAATTTCACGTGTGTCTTGGGCCATAGACATTCTAAATGTGTGTTTTCTGTCTTCCTGATGTAAAGTGAAAGTTATTCTCTTGATACAGTCTCTCCTCCTTTTTATATTCATACATTTGAACTCAGCAGATTATGGGTGCTCCAGTACACATCTGTGTAACTCAGATTTCTGAACAAGCACGATGGTGGCCAAGTTAAAAATTGCACTCATATGGGAAATGAATATGGGATTTTTCTCACCTAACTGGAGCTGTCTAAAGCTGAGTTGGTCAGACTCCTAGGAGCAGGACACCTCTTGGGGTCAAACAACAATCCAGGCTTAAAAATTGTCATCAGAAAATGAGATCCTGGTAAAATAATAATAATCTTTGTTTAAGGAGGAGTTTAAGGTGGTTCTCAGGCTGTGGACTTGGATGCACACATCAACTGATCTTTCTAAAATTCAAACATCAACAGATAAAAATGTAGATAAAATGAGGGAAATCAATTAAAAAAAAAACTAAGAAAAGATGGTATGATCCTAAAGGTTTGGGGTGATTAGTTTAACAAGATTAATTAAAATAATTTAGATATAATATCCAGCCAGTCACTTGAAGCTGCCTCAGAGTAATAACACAAGGTTCATTTCCAAAGTGGGGTGGTCACTGACATTCCAAAAGTTTGTTTGGAACTTTATACTGTTCAGCATAGATGCTAATCTGAAAAAGAGTGTGAAATGAGAGCTGATAAAACTTTTTGGCAGTCCTCATCTGTTGATGGAATTGAAGGTGATGGCTGACTAATCAGGAGATCTTATGAAACAGGGTATAAGATGATGGATGAATTCACCTTAGGAGCAAAGCAATGCATGTGTGAAACAAGATACATTGATGGGCTCTTAGCTCACTATTTGTATTCAGGATTGATATAATCTGAATGGAATATTTTTCTGTTTCTGTACTGAACAGTACAGATTACAATAAAAAGCTCCTTATACATTCCCAAGTTACCCTTTCTAGCCTTCTGCTGCTCCTTTTCTTAGGCTTGGTGCTTACATGTGATAGAGAATAATGTTTATTTTGTGTGCCCTGAGAGAAATCTGCAGCAAATGTGACTTTGTGTCAGCTTTTGGCTTGAGGTCCTGTGCTCTTAGTACAAACAAAAAGGATTGTGTTTTTAGTTCTGATTGTTGTGTGTGGATCAGGTGTTAGGTACAATGGCAGCTGTTTTCTGTGGCTTGTATGATGTGTTGGCTGGGAATATGGTCTGTAAAAGGAAAGCAAACAGAGAATGTTTTCATCTCCTGCTATGACTCAAGTGCATGTGAATTCTCAATCTTACTTCTCAAAATCCATGCAGTATTGGTTTTTTTTAAGTAAGGGAATAACAGTGCAGAGTTTTCCTTCTCTTGACAGGTTAAGTCATGGAGAGTGCATGCAAATGTTATCTTTTAAGTGGCAGGGTTATTTTCTAAGATACCCTCCTCACTGCCTGCAAGCAGCTGGATTTCCCTCATGACTCCCAGGGAAATCCTGTTTCCTTTCTCCCTGACTTCTTGGAAGTGTACAACACATAACAGCTGCCTCAGTTTGGCTTCCCAGCAGTATTAAGGTGTAATACCTCAGGTGCAAAGTGTGTGACACATTCAGTTGTGCTGATTGTGATTAAACCTTACTGTGCTTTATTAGTGTGTCCTTAATTAGTTTGCAGTTCAGCAGTGCATTGTTTTGCAATCTGCTGCAGGTGGTTTTAACAGCATTTGGTACTATTGTTGGTAATGCGATGGCATGGAGATTTTTCTTTTAAATTCCAATTCCTCCAAGTTTTTAGGTGACCTGAGGCATATCCTGTCACTGACCTATTGCTAAAACATCCCTAATATTGCATAATAGGGTTTTTTCTTTTTCATTTTTATACTTAACATTAGCTTATGACCCATATTTTTTAACTGTGAACTTTGGGAATCTTCTGTCTTTTGCACTATTAAGTATTATTTATATTGACATGTTCAGATATTCTAGTTATTATACCATCTTTAGATCAGTTTTTCCTGACTGTTCCTGATGTCTCAGGGGAATATGTGTGCTCTGAAAAACATTTGAAATATAAACCATATGTACAAATACTTTTGATTTGCATGCACATGACTTTTTTTTTGCTTATGTTCCAGCCCTTATCGAATTCTCAGTTATGAGAATAGAAATTGGAATATTTTAAAAATATTTAAAGAAGAATGTGATGATGTATTTGTATCAAAATAGGTGAAGTACACTCACTAATATTCATAATTATTGCAGTTTTAACATTGTGTGTACAAGTTCAACCAGAGAATTCCTTATTGAACTAAGAAAGTACATGAAATTCAAGTAGCTGCTCATGTTCTTAAGTTCTTAAGTGACTAAATTATGAATCATAATTAATAATAAAAAATAACATAACAGTTCAGTATTATTGTGTATCATTGAAATGCTTACTGGGGGAGAATAAAATGTTCTATCAAATTCTATCCCATTGGCTTCAGGTAAATTTTGTTTTATCTAAATTCATATATCCCCCTCCTAGCCCAGTCTTTGGTGTAGGTTTTGGAGAGCATCTGCTGTGAAACCAGTGGTTTTTTGTGAATGAATTGGTAAGGGCTGTTTTTCTCCTTGATAAATGGTTTCCATTTTTTAAATCTTACATCTCAAGGACACTTTGGTTGATCAATGAGGGCAGCTCAAACAGTTCAGCAGAAAATTGTGTTTGTTGTTTTCTTTGGGATGTGGTTCTTCAATTAATTTGAGTTAGATATGTATTAAAGGTAAGATGCCCTCTAATAAGATGGGACCTAATTTTTAAGAAAACCGTAGCCAGTTGTCTGAGAGGAAGAATGGTGAGGCCTAGCAGTGGGTGAGACTAGGCTGAGAGGGGGGAATAGCATTTTTTGGCTATTCTCAAACCCAAAAATGACAGATGAGAGAGTAATGATCTACACTATATGAGTTTATTCCCAGATATTTCCCAGCTGACCTAAGTGAATAAAGTTTGGGTTTAGTTAAACCCTTGCATCTTGTCTTAGTATCTCTGCTGGGGAAAAAGAAATTTTACTGAGTGGTCAGGCTGTCCTACTGACAATAGTGCAAGTATTGGCTGGTTCAGTCAGTTTTGTGTTGGTGACACACAAAGTAACTAAGCAAGGTTTGAGTGCAGCAGAGTTTCCAGCAGTTGGCATATTTGTGGAGGAAACCAACAATGAAACACTGAACACATTTCAGTTTCCTCAATGTTAGAGTACACTGAGAAGTGGGGAAGCAGAGAAATCTTAGGGGTGGAAGAAATGCCTTAAAATGGAAGACCTGAAGAGATCCACTTGTTATATTTATTAAAAAGCCTAGTTACAGTCTGTGAGTATCTTTAAATTCAGAATATACTAGGCAAATAGAGACTTTGTGATATATCAGAGAGAAGCTTAGTTAGATCTCTTTGATAACACATCAGTAAATTCATAACCAAACTGAAATACATATAGTTTTTAGAATGAAAGTAAGAGCTATCAGAGGAAAAAGCTTCCAAGAAAAGTAGCAGATTGTCCACATGCTCAGGAGTCAGATGCCTTTCTGGAAAGCAGCTTGGCCAAATACAGCTTGTGCTGCAATCAAGTATGAGTAGTTGGACTCAAAATCATACAATGCAAAGGCATTTAACCTCTTGTCACACAAGCTCAAGGCTAGAGGAGATGACCTAAGGATCCCCTTGGTCCTTTAGACCTAATATGAAAAATATCAGTAATGAAAACCAGATAGTCATCTTGGAAATAAGATGTATGGGAAACAAATATCATACTTGGCAAGGATGCTACCAAACATGATTCAGTAACAAAAAAATTGTATTCACAGGAATACAAATACCTGGTTATATGTGGGTTGAAAACTGTAAGAAATCACAAAGAAAAACATTTTTTCCTTTTTTTCCCCCCTCTTTTTTTTTTTTAATTATCTTTTAATTACTTTCTTTTTTCATAATGAAGTTGTGAAATATTTGGAGCAACACTATTTAAAATATGAAAGCATATTAGATAGGAGTAAAAAACGCCTCTTATCTTCTGAAATGTAGGACTGTAAATAGTCATATTGTAATTCTTTCTTTAGAAGACTTCAATATGTTTATTTAAAATCATCAACAGTTTTCCAAAATGGGTGGTAGAGTCCAGGAGAAATTCTGCCTTCTGTAGAGGAGCAGTGAACATTCTGCTTTCTTCTGTTGGGTGCAGTGGGGCCTCTTCTGGAAATAGAGGCAAGATGGGCCAATGTTCCAATATCTGGCACAGAGCAAGAGTAAGAACTAACAAATAAAACTGTACACCACAGTGTCTGGACATATTTGACAGAGTAGATGATGAGAGGCAGTGTGTTTTCTCAGTTATTTTTCAGCAAACCATTTTTCTTTGTTATGTTTCAAAGGAAGCAAGCAAGCTTGGTCCAAAGACTGAGATTTACTATATTCAGTTCTTGGTAAAAAATGTGAAATTATTTATTTTGAGGTATTCGTATATTTGAGAGTACTTGAAAAAATAATATCAAATGAGTTGTTTTGTTTTGTTAAGAATGGCTTTTAACTTTCATAACTGTAGCACATGTTACAACAACCACTTTGGACCAAAAAACAGGTGCCTTGGGAAAAGTGAAACCAAAAACTACCTTACCCCAATTCTTGCTCCAGTTTGCATCATCTTTTCAAATGGACTCTGACTTGAAAGCCATACACATAATTCATTTTTCAATATGATTTGAAAACTTTGCAGCCATCAGTGATTTCATTCTTCATTTTTATTCCTATAATCTCCTCCATTGTTTTTGGTCATTGGAATTTTTCACTCTCTACTTTTCATTTTTTCCTCTCCATCTAAATAAACATTTTTTTATTGGTGAACTAATATCTGATTTTCCTCTGGGAAAAGAGGTGCTGCAAATAAAATATGTTCTGGAATTTCAGGATATGAAAGCTTTCCATCTCATTCTTCCTTAGAAGCTGTAGTGAAACTGAGTTGAGCAGTGTAAATTTGTGGTCTCACAGCTACATGTAGCACAGCTTAGTTTAGAGTTCCTCTTTTCCCCTTGGCATTTACCCACAGGGGAGGGAATACAGTGTGTAATCATGATTCCCTGTTAATTTTGTGATATGAAATAAGTGAGAAATTTCAATTAATTCCTTCTTCTTTTTTTTCTGTTTTGTTCTGTAGTTAACTGTGCCCAGTGCAGTGTAACACAGTAGAATCACCTCATCCTTAGAAGCAGTTGTCAGAAAAATATGGGCCTGCCTGGTAGAATGTATTAGCCCAATACATTGTCTCCATTTTATTATGAAGCTGCTGGGGAAGCTGTGATATACAGCACTGTCATTACAGATCTATTGTTAGAAGGGCTCTACAGTCTTCTGTGCACTGCCATTAATTTATAGCAGTAAACAATATGTAGCCCTCCAACTGCAGCAAAGCAGAATCTTTTAATGAGGTGGATGTTATTACCACAATAAATCAGTGCATTCGTGTAATGTATAATTCAATGTGTGTATTCCCACTGTAACTTCTCTGAGTAAGCTGATAGTGTATCATTGTCAGTGCACAGCTCCACAGTTCTTTTTTTTTTCTTTTCCCCTAAGCTTTTTTCATTTGGGGACTTTTTTTTTATTTGCTTGCAAGTAAATGTGACATGTCTTGATAGTTGTCCTGTTGCAGGCTTCAGAAACCAACTGTAACAATAACAGCTAAAATCAATACTGTGGATTCTGGCTATATAGATCTCTGCATGATACCTTTTTTTTATTTTTTGAAAGGAGAATGGAATCAATTCTAATTGGGTTTAGCTTTATATTCAAGGAATGTAATTCTATAACTATTGATTTGGGCTATACTCATTTGGAGAGTAATAATAGAGGCAGATAAAGGGAATACATAAAATGTTACAGAACCATACAGCACAACACTGTTCCTATTTTAATTTGTATAATTTGTCTACAAATGAACTTCTTTTTTCTTTTCTCCCTCAAGCATGTCTGAGCCTTTAGGGAAAATCAGTTCAAACGGAGATTCCAAAATGGTTCTTGTAACAAAGAGACTTCTTGGAGTCAGTTTCATACTTCCCTGGAATAAATTTGCTAAATCAGATAAAAATCCTTTTATACTGGAACATCTTGTTTTAAAGCGTTATATTTCAAATTAGTGAACTGCAAAAATAGTAATTAACCTAAGATGTTTTCCTTTATCCTACTGCAAAGTGAAAGCTGCTCTAAGTAAAAAATGTAAGATTAGATTTCAGGTCATTCAAAGATCTAATCTGTCCTAGAAGAGAAAATGCTCGTACGCCAAATTTCACGTGAGCTGCAAGGAAGAATTATTATTTGAATAATCATAATCTCAATAGCATAGAGAGAGTTCTTCACTTGAACTCTGCTTGAATTGAAGATGAGGTTAGTGATACTTTTGTTCAAGGACTTTTAGTTTTTCCTCACCTTGTAGCGTATTCTTAAGTATATTTATTCTTGAAGAAGAGAGAGAAGGCAATATTGTTTCATGTTTATTCTTTGCTTATATTTGGATGCAGCCATTGTCCATAGAGATGAACATAATTTACTTTAATAACGTACAGTATGCTATGTCTGTATACAAAATTGTATTACATACATATTTTGCATATATATCCAAAGATATTTTAGAACTCTTACAGCATTTTACATGTGGAATTGCTAAATTCTCTTTTGGGTTTCTCAGTGATTTGTACTCATGTTTTTTCAAGTCATTTATACAAAAGTCTGCTGAGGAAATACACAGCTATAGATAGCAAAATATTATATTTCCTACTTTAAAATAAATCCCTGAGTGTTTATATTCTAGGTAAGCACTGAACAAAGAATAATAGTATTGGTTAAAGTGTGATAGACATTTTTAGTAATACATATGTTGTTTCTTTTATATCAATGTTTTATATAGGAATTCTGATCTTTCATTTGTCTATTTCTAAAGTTAAAATTATATGAATTAAGTAAAACTTTGCTCGAGGTGGAAAATAGAAAGCATAGAAACAAGAATAGTAATATCAAAATTTCAAGTCCACTGTTAATATTCTGCCACCCCATCAATCACTACTTTTTTCTCCAAAAAAATGTCAGAAAAAAATGTTTCTCAGTGTTGCTTACTATTTGCTTAATAGTGTATCCAACATGCACACATATCCACAGGCACCCAAGTTAAACAAGACTTTGTCCCAGGCATTCCACTGTGAATTGGATGGAGTCAGTGACTTGAATCAGCAGTAAATGGAGCCTGCAGTAATGCAGAGAAGATTTTTCCAAGCAGCCGTGTGTGTGCGTGGAATCCTGGTTCCAAGTACACAGATCTCCTCAGGTGCTCACAGGAACCAACATCTGCTTTTGCAAAGCACCAAACCTAGTCTTCTCCATACATGCCAATAATTCTGGGTTACCAAAAAGAGCAAGGGGAGTATGATGTGATAGCATTCACATTGATCTTATTTGCTTAATGAGTTTATTTTTACCCATCTCACAGCCCATTGGAGCTTTGAACCCAAAGAGAGCAGCGTTCTTTGCCGAGAGATACGAATCATGGGAGGACGATCAGGTCCCAAAATTTCACTACGGCACTCATTATTCAACAGCAAGTTTTGCACTCACCTGGTTGTTAAGGATTGTAAGTATAACTTAAAAGAATTCTTTTCCTTTAAATGATAATTAAAGCAACAAAAATCTAAACTAGAGCCGCAGGATATATGAGAGTACTGAAATTTTCTGGTAATTGCAATCAGTAGCATAGGAGAGATGTGCTCCGAAGTTCAAGCAGAAGTTTCAGTTTTTCTGGTACAGCCTTTTCAAATCAGTAAGGCTTTTTCTCCTTAAAAATTGCTTTTTAGTGTACATATTTCTTTAAACATGGTTAACTTGCCTTCCTTGCATATTTTCTGACTGGACCAAGTAGCAAGCATTTGTGGTTTTAAATTAATATATTTAATTTTCCCCTCCTAATGACTGAGAGTTGATTTCTGATGATCATGATATTCTGTGATGTAAATAATTAATTTTTAAAAATCTGCTACAGTTTATATGGAAGTAACTTTGAGCTACTACATATTGATAATGTATTGGTTAAACAATGCATTTTTCAATAAAATTGAAAGGTGATTTATCTCCTAGGAAGTAATTTCTTTGGGAAAGCATTAGCAGCACATCATTAATTAAAGCTTGTTAGAATGTACAAGCATACATAAATCCTTGAAGTAATTTACAGTGCTTAGCTAATTTCAAGCAATTATCCACTAATATGTGCTTAAGTGTTCTTTAACTAAGAGGAGGCTTTTAAATCCTCCAAACATTTTTCTAAATCATAAATTATATATGAAACAATAACAGCCCTGGAGCTCTCAGTATTGGATGCTACCTTTTAGATTAACAGATCACCTTGAACAAAGTAAAACGTTATTTTTGTTACATGCTAGTTTAATAAATATCTAAGGCACCTGAGCTTGTTCATGTTGTTGAGAGCAATTCATGTCACAGCTGACACAAACTGTGGTTTCTACTTCAGCCCTTGAGTATTTTCTTTTGGTTTTATTTGCTTTTCTTTATCTGAGTATATGTATGCGTGGAGTAAGAATAAAAAGCATTTTATTGAACAAACAAGGATCAATTTGTATTTCTCATTCTTAAATAATAGAATTAACCCTTTAATCGTGTGTCTGCCAGAAAAATAGCATCATTCACAACCAGAACCCAAAGGAATAATAAAGTTCTTGTTTTACCCTGATATTTCTGAAGGCATGCGTTGTTTTTTGTTTTTTTTTTTTAATTAATCTTTTTATATGTCTTTAGGAGCCCTTCACAACACTTTTCCTAAATCTGCAAGGTGGGAAGTTTGATCATGCAGATAGGACTTTTTCATCTATTTCAAGAGCATGGCGCAACAGTCAGCGTGACACTTCTGACATCAAGGTACAACATTTCCTGAAAGGTGTTAATGTATTTTATACTGCCTCTGCCTTTATTGCAGCTGGGCGTGTAGGATGGAAAGAAAACTGGAGCCATCCCACTTTTTGGAAAAAGATGCAAGGGAGATGAAACATGGTTTACTTTTGTGAGAATATTTCAGTGAATTCTTCTGTAAAACTATAGCAAACATTTTTAGCACTGAGACTGAAATATTTTGAACTGGGGAGGAAAACAAAGAAGACAAAGATGCTGGCAGTGGTGGGAAAGATCAGATCTAAGAAGGTAGATTAATATCAGAGTTGGATTTTTTAATGGAAGGAGGATGGAAAAGTGTAATTTGGAGAAAATCAGGGTCTAGCTCAAGGATGTCATGCAACAAACCAGAGACCTAAGTGACACAAAATCATTCGCTCATATTTATGGTGAGCAGACAATTTAGGAAAGGGTTGGTTTGGAAATTACTGCAATGCAAAAATTACCAACTGACAGTGTTGAAAAAGGGATGTCTATCTTGCATCTGTGAGAATCGAAGGCAGTCAGTGACTAGTGGAATTCCACTCAGAAAAAGATATAATGTCTATATGAAATTGGGAAAGAAGAGTTTAAAAATTACAAACATGCTAGATATTTTTCAAATTTGATTGGTCATTATGGGCTTAATTTCCTTGTAACCTGCAAGATTGGCAGATGGAATTTCAGAGTGCATTTTCTGGGTTTTTTTGAGAAATGGAGAAGGAGAAAGATATCAGTAGTGGACAAATCAAGTATTTACTATGGAAAAAAAAGGAGCCAAGAAATTATGAGGTGAGTTTAACTACAGTTCACTGAAAAATACTTAGGCAAATGATCAGACTGTGTTTAAGTGCCAGGAAGATAGCTTGGAGACAAGCAAATGAAACACATGTTTGTCCAGAGGAGATTATGTCAAAGCAATCGCAGTTTCTGATGAGAAATGGTAACAGACCTTATGAACAGAGAAGAAGCAGATGATGATCTTAGTTTTTTGCATTGTCTTATGAGTGAGCTGGGATTACTCTGTCTAAAAGAATCCACTGTATTTGGACAATAGCTACCAGCAGTTCATTATTAAAATTGAAAGATGTACTGAGCAGAATTCTTCTCGATAATAACAGGTTAGGCCTCAATTTCCATTGCTATTAGATTGGGAGGTACTGGAAGTGTAGTGAAATGGGTAGTGCTTCTTGCAGAAGGGAAAATTATTTTAGAAAAGTGTTAGGTGAAGTTTATTAGGGAAAAGTAATAACAGTAATTTTCATGGAGGTTCTCATACAGTTATAACAAAAGGTACAATCTACTGTGGGGAAAAACAAAAAAAAAATTGTTTAGGGTTCTAGTACATCACCAGTGCATGTGAATTAGCAGTATTGTGCTATAACAATAGTGAGTAACATTTCATGGAAGATACATCAACAGAAAATAATGTAACTTTCAAAATGTACGACAAAAATCTTCACTTTTGCCCAGCTTTAATTTGGTATAATCTGGAATACACTCATAGCTGTAGGCTGGTTGGAGAGAATCCACACTGGAACAATGATAACAATGCAAGATCTTGAAAATAAAATGCAGGGAAAGAGGGAGTAGCTATGCTTATTTTTCCTCTAAAGCAGAGCAGATTGAGGAGGAGCTTGTGTCCTTCTATTACATGGATATTACTGTGAGAAAAAAAGGAAAAAATCTCGGCTGCCCGTGCTGGATGGGATAGGAATTTATGGTCTTAAATATCAGGGAGACTTTGGTTAGAATCAAAGTAACCTTTCTTACAGAAAAATAAAAGCTGAATGTTTGTCAGAAATAAAAGCTTAATGAATGTTTCCCTGGCAATCAGTGGAGGGAGGGGTTTTCAGAAATGCTTAGGTAACTTGTGGAAATCATGTATGTGCAAGCTGGTACTGCCTTTAGAGGCATCCCTGCTGTAAAGGATGATCTCCTGGAGTTGCTTACAGCTTCCTGAGACTGAATTGCTGTGAATTGCATGATGCTGCTGTGAAGCATCCAAGTGAGTACTAAGAGTACTACGGGAATCTATTAGTGAGATTGGATGAGCAACCAAGAAGGGGGAGGAGATTGAGATTTCCATAGGATGTTTAAAGAATTAGAAAGGAAAATGTTTGAATGTTTCCATCTTCACTGGAAATAGCTGTATTCCCCATATTTCAGTACAGCTGTGAAAGCCAAGTTTCCTGATACTTGGTGCTCTACCTTGCAAGTGTTTGTGAAATACATGGCTAAATGCAGAATACATGTTTTACATGCAGAATTGCAACATTTTAGCTTTCTATTGCTTGAATGTGTTTAGTTTATGCGTGGAAGAGCCTGAACAAAGTGGAACACTCTGATTGTGGTGTTGTAGTTATCAGCAAGTAGGGGGAACAAAAGAAAAAGAAGGGTTTGTTACTCTTCCAACTGAAAAAATTGTGACACTTAAAACCACTGAGCTGATTACAAGAAATTATTTCTCCTTGCTTTTTGTGTGGAAAGAATGAATGCAGTTACTGATGCTGCTGTCCAAAGGTTGTTAATCTTAGCTGGAAGCACTCTATGTTACAGGAGGACTAGCAGGAGCTGGCTTTGGGAAGAGCTCTTGCTGGCTGGGATCACTTCAGCAGAGAAAGCTGAAGCATATGTGTGGTCACAACCAATCTGTGTCAATATCCTGGGGAAATCTCAGATCAGTGATCAAAGAATGAAACCAGTGCTCCTCTGTAGAATAACCTTTGCTTGAACTTCACAAATTTTGATTTCAAGAGGTGATATGTGGCATAAAATTCAATTTCCTAGTTCTCCCTATCCATTTATTTGAGCAATGCAAATTAAAACTCTTTTGGAAGTTTACTAGTGTTTCACTACCACTCTGGCATTATTTACTAATTAGCTCAGGACTGGTGACTTTAAATGATTAACTGAGTGTCTTTAAGTTAAATTTTCTGCACTAAAGAATACTGAATGTATTTCAATTCTGTGAGAGTACCACTTGGTACTTTTACAGTACTATATAGGCATGACCAAGTAACTCAGTTACTTCTTAATTTACATTATTGGTGCAAACAATCCTGGTTAGTTTTGTTAATACCACAGAGAAAGCAAACCTAGATAGCCTGGCAGTATTTTCCTGCACTTGTTCAGAAGGACTTGTTCCTTCTGGTTTGGCACCTAACTTGTTGCAATAAGTCTGTTTCTCATTATATTTACAACAGCATAATTGTAACCCATGTTGTAATTTGCACTTTGCATGTGTTTTTCCTTTTCCCACTGTAGTTTGCTGATTGTTTTCAGATTTGTTTTTTTTTTGTTGTTGTTTTTAGTACCATATATACAGATTTTAAGATAATTTGAAATCCTCTTGCTCTCCTCCAAAAAGCTGTGTAGCCTTCTCAGTGTCATCTGGAATTTTACTTGTGCACCTTCAGTGCCAGGCCATTAATGAGATTATTGACTGGAATTAGGAGCAGGGCAGACTCCATTACCATGTCCTCGCAGTGTGATAGTGAACTATTGATAACTGCTCTTGGAATATGGATTTCCAGCTTGGCTACTCCCACGTTATTGTAACCCAATCTCATCTCCATTCTCTACTGTGCTTGTAGGGATGTCCTGGGAGACTGGGGCAGTCTCAGAGGTCTTTCTCAAAAGTAAAGCAACACCTTGCAACTTTTCCTTTCACCATCCACTACTGCAGCTTCCTTTTGAAAAGAAAATTAGATTGCTTTAATTCAATTGATTTTTTTTCACAATTTTTCACCAAGCTACAGTCACTAGTATAGAGCAAGGTACTGTTCTTCATGTCTTTTCCTCTGCTGCTTTGTGTTTGTTTCTTTTTCATGTGCTTTGAGTTGCATTTGGTGAATTTGATTAGTTTTGTTCAAAAAGAGATGCTAGGAGACCATAATATTAAAGAGAAAATTAGTAAACTCCAATTGCACCATTCTAGGTTGTTCCACCATGAAATGGACACTAATTTGTGAAATCCTGTGATATCACACACACATGTGGCAGCTATTGTAAGGCTGGGGGAATGGTACTGAACATCTGAATTTGTATCTCATACAGGTGTGTTTGGCAAATTGTGATCCTCATAGTCTAAACCAGCTGAATTTTAGGTACAGAAATGCTGTTTCAGCAAATTTATTGTAAAACTTATTAGTATAACATAATTTTGGACAGTTTTTCTTTAAATCAAACTTCGTATTTAAAGTCTCAAAAGTTACTGAATAAAGTTGCTGTGAAACTGGCAACATGACCCTTCTACAGGAGAAATTTCATGTCATAGTAGTCACAAAAAGAGCAATTACCAGCTAAAATTCAGAAGCTAGTACCTAGAAATTCAGATTTTAATCATAAACTGGTATAGTAAAATGTTTAACATATTTAGGATGCAGATATTTGGGTTTCATAAAAGATTTGGTTTTGTGTAAATTTGTGCTAAGATCCATAACAGGGAAATACTTCCCTGAGTTAAAAAAAAAATAAATACCTATTCCAAATTCAGTCAGAAGTGTGCATGGTAATCTGTGGGAATTACAGTAGATGAAAATACAGTCATCTGGATGTGTGGATCAGAAAGTTCCATCTAATATCTGTGATCTGCCTCTTTTATAGCCAGGCATGTCTGTATTGAAAATGAAGGAAATAGTTTCAATATCTACTCCGAACTCCTTGTGTAGGTGTTTAAATAACAAATTTAGAGTAAGTTATGGACAAGTTTTCTGAAGTCCAAAGGAGAAAGTATGTAGTTATGCATGCAACTTTTTCCTCTTTCTCTGTCAAATTAACCGAAATTACCTAGTAAATAAATATGTTCAATATATACTTTCAAATACTTTTACTTAGATTGTAAGTAAAAAGTAAAATAACTTTATATATGTTTGTATGTATACACATATGTAAATAGAGAAACAGAATTTAAAGTGCTTTAAAGATGCAGGTTGTTATCCAATGAGATATTGACTCCATAACATCTATTTATTGATCAATAATGAATCAGGTCTTAATTGTGGTTATCATATATTTCTTTCATCTACTAAATAAATATCTGGACTTTTTGTAATTCTCTTTGCTTAATTGTGAATTACTGAGCAGTTTAGTATTTTTCTCAAACCAGAAAATGTTTGAGGTGTAATCACTTAGAACTTTAACAGGGTGGTTAAACATTGACAAAATTTATTTCTTCATTAATTACCTTCAGAATTTTAATGGAAACCTGCCAAAATATTTTTTTGCAAGTTGGCAGAGTTTCAGGCAGTGTCTTGAGACAATTTCTTAGTTGACAATTTCTTAGTGAGAAATAACACATATATAGCAGATGGAGGGAAATTCATGGGTAGTGAGAAATTATACTTCCCATACAGTCTTGAAAATTATTTCATTGAAGTGTGATGAAAAAATGAAATTTGAGTTAATTTAATAGATTAGTACGTATTTCTTGAATGCCATTTAAGTCCTTAACAGAAGATGTTGTTCATGTTGCAACATGAACAAAAGTCTAGACTTCCAATATGCATTTTTATTATTCTGCTTGACAGGTTATATATAGGCTTAATATTGCTTAACAGGATTGTGAAATAATTTAGTTTGAAAATTTGGTATCTTATAAATGTTTAATAGGATTAGGGATCTGTCATTGTTTCTAGACATCCTTGGAGATCATATAACTCTGCTTCAAAATGCATCAGTCATTTTCTAAACAAAAGAAAAAATAACATTTAATTGCATTAATGAAACAAAGTATTTAGTATAAATTTTTTTGCATGGTGGCCTATATGAAAATTAATTAACACTCTTAAACTGACATCCTGTTGATATTGCATTTTTGTAAAAAAATATTTTTAGTGACTTTTCCTTAGAAATCATTGTTTTTATGTGCTATAGGGCAATTTTTGTTAGAGAAAAATAGTACTTTTGTTTTATGCAGAATTTTATTACTTATTTTAATAATAATCCTGATATGGCACGTTTTTTTTAAAGTAGGTACTGAGTGTTAGATTTATGTTGATATTGTCTGTGTGCTCCTGTAGGGGGATACAGTGTGGGTAAATGAAGGTGGTATAGAATGTAATCTTGTCCCCCAACGAGTTGCAGCTGAACCAATCACTAAAGATCAGGAGCAGGCCTGATGTTAACAGGCCACACCTGTAGCCAATAAGAGCAGTGTTATAAAAGAGTGGATTGGTAGGATCTGGAGTCAGATGGCTGCTGCAAGGATCAGGGACAGTCAGTGCTTAGAGGAGCTGCCTGTGAGAAACATCGAGGAGGTACAAAACTCTGGAGATATGGAATCCTTGCACTATAATGATGATAGAACTCTTGATGTATAAGGCAACGTGTTCATTTTTCAGTTGTAGTGAAAAGCATGGCAAAACAACTGAAGTGTTGCTTACCATACGGATCTCTTGTCTCTTACTTGTAGAAATGGTGAGTTCTAACAGGGAAATTTCAAAAAGGAATCTCCGAACACAAGTCCTAAAACAAGAGCATCAACAAATCATCGAGATGTTTTGGCTTTTTCTGTGAAATTTAAACAAAAGAAATATGGGACAGTTTTACCATTTCTGTACATGTGCTGACTATGGAAAATTTTAGAAGGGACTCACTCAGCAGAGTTAGAAACAGTATGGAGGGAGCCAAAATTTTTAGTTGGAAGGAAGACTTGCAGAGGGAACAAAACTAAACTGACTAGAATCCTTTAGCTTGCAAAAAGAGATCCCTGAGGAAGAATGTGATGAGCATGGAGGTCTGTAGTACCTGGAAGGATGCATAGAAGTGCAAATAAGGAACTCACATTTACTGGGTTCCCCAAAATGGCCATTGGGACCTTCCACTGGAACTGCCAGGAAACAGTTTTAGAACAGCTGAAGGAAATTTGTGCAGACAGAACTACAGACCCCACACTTGGTGATTTTACAAATCAGAAGCATGGATTAGTTTAGAACCGTTTAGCTATAAGAAGCTGACAGAATATCCATGCAGAGGCTGTATTTGCCTTGTGTTAGTCCAGTCCTTGTCACCGTTCCAGGTGAGATTTTAAAGGATTCTCCATTCTGGCCTCTCATGTCTGGTCCTGCATCTTCACGTGATGTTTGTGTGAAAACATGTACTAACTCATTCCTCCTGCCATGCAAAACAAGCAAAAAGTGCATCCATTTTTTTTTTTTGACATTCTCATGTCTCCAGGAGGTTCTGTTATTTCTGGAGTTGCACACATGGGTCAGCATCTGCTGTCTTAATGTCAGTTCAATTTTTGTTTTTTCTTAAAATCTTCAAAATGTGATTTGAAGATTTTAAGAAAAAAGAAGACCCCACAAAAACAGTTGAGGAGGACTGTTAAGGGCTGCAGCTGCCAAATACATGAATAACATTTGCTTACTAGATAAAAATTAATATTTTGTGATCAGATGTTTTTGCTGTTTTAGGAAAAACTTTAACTAATGTTATAATTTTCACCTGCGTAAAGGCATTAAAATGGGCTCTAAATACAGCTCATTTCCAATGGCCACATGCATCTGTTTGCACTCCCTTTTTCCATGGGTAAATGTTAGCACATGGCCAAGAGAAGAAAATCACGTAACAAAGAAACTCCTTTTGTAGAAATTTATCATAATGGTGACAGTGAAATACTTTCTGAAAACTCATTTCTGGAGTAATGAAAAGCTTTATGAAAAGTTTCTAATAGTCAAACTAGTAGAAATTACAGGTAATTTTGAAGTTTCCAGCATATTGTTTCTGTGTAACCTAATGAAAACAATGTGTTCTAAAAAGCCAAATGCTTTCTGATCTTGAAAGAAACTAATGAATAGCTGTACAGATACATATTTAAAGAAGAAATAAAAGCATTGGCAACATATGTAATGAGCTTGTATTTTAAGTGCTCAGAACCAGGGTATGGTTTCATGTTTGTGGTGTGTCCTGCTATCAAATTAATAGTCCTGTGTCTCTGCTTTTTCTTTGCTGGTTTCTGTGATGATAAAAACTGTACCAACCTCAGTATTACCTTTTTTTACAAATTTTTTTTTACAGTGCTTATCCTTGCTACATTCTTGTTCTTATGCAGTGAAATAGTTTCAAATCTCTTTTTTATCAACTACTTGTCGAGCATTTGGTACAGAAGCATGTTTTTTACCCTAGTTAATTAGGGGACTGTAAACAAAAAGATGTACAATTCAAAGCCAAGCAGTGTTTCACACAAGGATGGAGGTGATAATAGCTTAATTCCTGCTTGATCTTTCCTGTCTTTGCCCTGGCTACTCCGGCTTGATCTTGCCCACAATCTGATGACCTCCTCCTTGCACTCAGCCCTTTGGAAAGCTGCTCATGCCATAGCTGGCCCTCAGGGGCTATCCTGGAGACCACTGAGCTGCTGACCCATGTCAGGACTGCGTTTCAGATCTGATCTGCTGATCTTGTGGTGTGGCCACATCCTCCACCCACGGTAGACAAAGCCACTGAGGCAGTCTGATTTTTTTTCCTGCTTCTCAAGTGGCCTGCAGCTTGCATTTGCTGTATGGAAGACCAATTTTACACCACTCATTTGCTATGAAATACACTTCCTGAAGCAATTGTGTGTATTGATCCTTTCTTTACAAAGGAAGTAAATTCTCTAATTTAGTGGCTCAATTTTTCTAAATCCATCAAATTGCTAGGTTTGCAAGTCTCAACATCAAGTTCCGCAAAAACACCCCCAAAAAACCCAACAACCAAAAAAACCTACCCAAACAATCTACCTTTAAAATATAGGGCAGAAATATGTGTGTTACATCTTTATGGGCTTTTTCTATTAAGTGTTATACCCAGACATTGCAGATGTTTTTATGTAAGTGTATAAATAAGGTTCTAATCCCATTAACTTGGATAAATTTATGTATTACCTACTGTGTATTTTATAAAATGCACGACAACTTAGGAAGTTGCAGGTCTGTTTGCAAAACAAGAAAATCCACTTATCCAGGAGGAAATCCTTAGGGGTAATTTTCCTTCTTAGCACGTTATGTTCAGTTTTGCACTAGAATGCGTCATTTTCTGCTTAATAATATTTTTGTTTAGCCATTACTATCACTTTGTTTTTCTGAGAAGACTTAGAAATCACAGTTCCTGTACTGTTTTTCCTCAGGCATGGTAGCTGTGCCAGCAGAGATGCCAGAGCAGGTCAGCCAGGGAGGTGTAAATGCTGAGTTCCAGTCCTGTTCAGCACAGGCCTGGAACATCAAAAACATCTCTTGTTTACAGCAGTGATGATCTGGCAAGGAATTTAGTGCAGACCTTATAACTATGTGAAATCCCTGTCTTTTTGTCTCTTGTGCATGAAATCTTGTGTGGTTCTTCCCTGTAATTTATAGACTGGACACATAATTGAGTAAATTCACTTTATGTGAAAGAAAAATATTGACTCTATTCAGCTTTGTGGGGTTTTTTCTTTGTTTGTTTTTATGGAACATGTGGTGTAACTCTAGGTATTTTGGAATTCACAAAAAAAACTATTTCTGGACATTGAACAATCTTAGGTAATAGCCTAAACATTAGGTTCTTAGACCTTTTACATTAGAGAGAACAAGACTATAACTGGGTTTCACACCTTTGTAATTAATATCTATGATGCTGGTTTCACCCAACTGTAGATTGCCATTTCTGCATTTGCATTTTAAATGTGTATTGTACTAATATGTGAAAGAATCAGTTTTCCACAACGTTTTACCATCATTGATTGTCTGTGCCTTTCTGCTAAATATTATCTGTGCCATGTGGTGTTCATTACTTTGTTTTTTAAAGTTTCTCAGTGCATAACATGCAAACAAAACCAATGTTCTGACATTTTATAGCCTGTTGTGTCTCAGTTCTTTGTCATGTTAAAAGCATGCTATGGAGTCATCATATCTACAGGTTTGAATTCTAGAAATTGCAGAAGGGGACCCTTCTAGGGAAGGAGGAGGATGTCTATGGGAGAATTTTATATATTCTCTTTTCCTAATTCCATCCTTTTAATTACTTTTTTTAACGTGACACAATGCATCCTCTGACAGAATTTATGACATGGCATTGTTTTTCATTTGTCTACAGGAATTGATTCCTGAATTTTATTACCTCCCAGAGATATTTGTCAACAGCAACAATTACAATCTGGGAGTGATGGATGATGGAACAGTGGTGTCTGATGTTGAACTTCCACCATGGGCCAAAACCCCAGAAGAATTTGTTCGCATAAACAGACTGGTAAGATGGCTCTCTTCTAGTGTCCAGTCCCTTCTGTCCTGAAAGATTCTTCTGAAATAATTTACATCTTCGCCTGAAATGTATATTTATAATTTACATAGAACTATGTCTGAAATTATATGAAGATACAGATTTACAAGTGTAGGAAGAAAAAAGGAGTGTAGTATTCTCCGTCTTAGATTTGGTCAAAAATGTTTGAATGTGGTCTAAATGTGCAGGAGATTTTACCCTTTTTCTATGTCAGCTCTTGTGGTTCTAAAGAGCTAATAAAATCATCACTTGACAGAAAGCTTGAAAAAGCTTGTTTGGTCATAAAAATATTTGTGACTTAGATGTGATTTTGAGGTTTCTGAATTTTCGTGTCTGTGTGACTCCAAAGAGGCGTTTTCAATCTTCTGCCATCTCTTCCATTAAATTGATATTTTTCAGAGCCTTTTGCACAAGAAAATAAAACTAAATTCTCCTTTGCCTGTTTCATTCTCAAACCTGTGTTACTGATTGTCTTCCCTGTTTTGGGAAATGCAGTTGTTAGCACTGCCTATCTTCACTGTGCCTTCTGGGCAGTGAAATGAATTATGGAATAGCTATTACACTATCACTGCTGGTGTTTCAGCACATTCTCAAAAGCCGTGTTAGGCTCTTCTCAGAATGAAACAGTTCTGCATTGATGGCATTCTGAAATAAATAACAGAAGCTTTTCCTAGCAAATCTTGAAGTACGAGGCTGCAGTTTTATGTGGTAGCCAGCTAACTGGGAAATAGTGAATTGAGGCATGGAAACTCTCAAATACCTTTCAGATACCAGGCTTATCAGGATAACATCCTTCAGGGTATGGGAATTGAAGTTCTGTTGTTGGTGGCACGTCAGGCTTCATAACATTGGAGAACCTTAACATCAGAAGAAATCTGTGGTTCAGAAGTTAATTAGAATGTTTTACACTGCACTAATACTGGTGACATGATACCATGGTGTTCAGAAATGCTCTGTGGCCTAGATTCCTGAAGGCAGTGGTAGATGAACCATAGAATCACAAAGAACGTTGGGTGGATTTATTGTTTTCCTTCATCCATGTGTATGTGCAAATTTTATTTGAATGAGATATGAAATACAGTAACATTTAGCAGGAGTAGTGGTGATAGGTAAGGGAGGTAGCCTGGCACCTCTGTGAGCTTGGCATGTGCTGGTGCTTCAGAGTAACCTGGGGAAATGCCAAGCTGTGTTCTTGAGCAGACTTGTCAAAGGCACATCTGTCAAGGTGGCCTTGATCTCTCATGACTGTTGTTTTAGATTTTGCATTAAAATATACTTTTATTCTATTAGTTACAGATCTGGCTTTCCCCACTGGGAAGTTAATCTCCCACTTGCACATTGCCTAAGATCTTAGCTCTTAATTATTTTTCCTCATTTCAAGCCATGGGCCAGGTTTTCTCACCCTCATTTCTCTGTATGCACTGTCCTACCATTCCCTCGTTCTTCCTTCATTTCCCAATCTCTTGCTCATGTCTGCCTGTCTGCCTTTCTTGCAGCTCTCTTTGATATCTCGTTCTTGTGCAATATTCTCAGCATGAAATTTTACAGTTTTCCAGTATTAATTGCACAGAAAAAAATTGATTTTTTTTTTAAGGCTTAAACCAATTACAAAAGTAAGAAATAATTTGTCAAGTGTTGGTATTAAAGTGTGCCAGACATCATCCAGATGATGTCAGGTGTCCTACCAAATGGGTAGGACCTACGGCTGTAGGTCCTTGATGCTGTTTCTGTAATTAGGGGACCAAATTTTGGTCAGTCTGGTAGCATTAAATTTAAGCCTCTCTGCCAATGAATTACATTAACTGCTTCTGTCTGACATAGTTGAACTTATCCAGGAGTAGTGGGCCTGGCTGGCGTGGATGATGCCCTCTGTGATCTGCCACTTTTGCAGTGGAATAACACTGAGAAAATTACATGCAAATATTAAATTGCTTTTCCTTGTTAATACTTGGTGGATTGAATACCATCAGCATCAAATCAGCATAGTTTCTTTTTCAAGTGGAATAGTTTAGGGAGAATGCTTAAAGCTCAGATCCACACTACTGTGATCAAGAAAAGCTTGCTACAATGTGGCATGGGCTGATGTATTCAGCTAATAATTCCTTGCTGTCTCCTGGTTCAGACAAAATAGGGATTACAGTATTCTAGTGCTCATTTTGTAAGCTATGACACAAAGATATTTTTTCCGCTTTGCATTTGAATTTACCTCTTTAAGTCCCCAGATCTTATCCAACGATTGGAGCTCATGAAATGCATACTACTTTGATCTGTGACCTTTCTGTGGTGCTAATCGGGTTCCTGATATCATTATGCCTTGCTCATTAATCATATTTCCTGCAGCCCGTCAGGCAGGCAGACAGCGCGAGCCCCGTTTGCAGCCGCGCCTTGGCAGCTTTCTGCTTCTCCAGATTATTGCAGTGTGATACTTCAGCTTCTCATAACCAGACCCACATCAAGCTGTGTGCTACAATTAAAGTCAGATGGTCCTCAGGTTGAACAGGGATATTCTGTTGCAGCTGTCTGTCTTTCTGGAACAGAGCAGCGCGGGGAACAGATGATACGTAGGACAGTGCATAATAACAGCTTGTACAGTACTGGGTCAATAGCAGGGGTTCAGAGCATTAATTGACAGGCTGATAGCTGATTTAAAGTGATTTCCAACTTATTTTTAATTCTGTAAAGTGTGTATTTTAATTGAAATAGGTCGTTGCATTTTGTCTGTGTTTGCTCTGTGAGAATAAGCAAAATGTTGTATAATTAAAACTGGATTTTGATTGATATAATGTTATCATGAGCTAAATGGTAGCATCAGGATGTCATTCTAAGCAATACAAAGAACTCCAAAGTGCATCTATTGCTTCTGCATGTAGTTGGTATTATGTATTAGTCCGTGATATACAATGTTTTGTAATGACATAACTCAGTAGGAGGATAGGGTATTTTTCTCTGATACAGTCCAGATTTTGATGGAAAAGTGACTGTGTTTTTACCATAATGAAACACTATTATATACCTCTAAAGCTCAGGCATACTATGTTTAGTGCCATGAAATAAGTGCTAAGACATCTGAAAGTGTTTTTCAGTTTATACAGATGCAATTAACAATAACTATATTATTGTCTGAATTCATCATTTTATAAATACGTGTGTAATAACAGTTATAGTATTAGCTTAATAAGAGTAAAACCCACAAATTTTTAAACAAAATAAAATTATAATTCCTCCCCCCAACAACACAGAAAAATCTCAAATGCAGCATACTGTTGCATCCTTACTTTACTATTTCTAAATTGTACTATCCTTAGCATTTAGTATGTGAGTGAAAGGGAGGATGCAGACTTCATCTGATACTTAATAAAAATACCTAACAGTTTTTGGTTCTCCCATGCTTCTGAAAGGCCTACAGGAAATAGGAATGGGAAGTGGACTTGGGAGAATATAAAGAGATAGATGCTCAAATGTGGTTTGGATACAGGAGTCCTAAACAAAACCTTTAGCAGCAGTTTTCAGACACAGAAACAGATAGAACCTTTAAAACTTAGATTTTTGTGGCATCTTTTCTTGGCTTCACAGTCTTAGTTATGTTAGGTGCTCTCCTTTAGAACAGTTTTCTATTTTAGAAATTTAATTTCATGTGTTGGACCTAGAAATAATCACTGCATTCAAGCTGATAGAAATTTTAAATGCCCTTTGTATCATGCATAAATAAGTAGACATTTACAAAGACCAGGTGAAAGCCAGGGAAAAGCCCTATGCTTCCCACTGATAGTTAGAAATAGCTAAAAATCTCAATAAGGAAATTCTGTTCTGCATGGTAAAGTAATCTATTTTGTCCTGTCATTGAAAGTTGGATGTCTGAATTGGGAAGAATTAATTTGAAACTATTAATTAACAGATAATAACTAAATTTCACACAGCTTTGATGAGCCTCAGCTTTTTGAGAATTAGATTGCTTCAATGATAATGAAGTCATTGAGGTCTGTCAAGACAGCTTTCCACAATATATCTCAATTTAAGTGTTTTAGTGCTTTATTGCAGTTAGTCCTTTCATGATTTGGAGTTTATCCATTTTGTTCAATACTGGGGAAAATGCAAGACAAATTAGAAAAGTGATGAGATTACTGTGCTGGACTGAAAGTTTTGAAATCCAATTTTCAAATAATTGAAAATGTAGTATTTGGAAGCTTTCTGAAAGAAATGAAATGCTTAAATACATAAAGATGCTATACACAAAAGTAAAGATGGCAGAATCATGAAAAGCAAAATGGAAAGGAAGGGTAGGGCAGTCATTTGCCCCAGTACAAATTTTAGTGGAGCACAATGAATCAGTTTTTAGAACTGTCTAAGGTAAGAAAAATCTCCTGTGAGAATTAGAGGATCATTATCAGTTGATATGGGGCATTATTTTCAGCACAAGCAACTCCAACTTATACCAGGCTACACTGGAAAAGCAGCATCCCCTGCCAGCTCTCACACAACAGTGCTCAGAACTGCAGGTTCTGTGTGTTGGGTGAAAAAACAAAACTTGGCTTTGAAAAAATTATGTTACTTTCAGTCTCTTAAGACTATTGCTATTAGTCAAATATAGATACTGGGTTAAATCCTGGAATGTACAGGAATTTTTGTGTGTGTTATCTTGGAAAAATCTCTGGAAAAATTTTTCCTGGTTCCACAGCTGTGTATTTGAAAATGTGTTACAGCAAATTATACCATAATGTGATACTATCTGTGTGAATTAAGGCTTAGAAGTGGGCATTACTAGCAATAGATTGCTAGATCATTAGTTGTGTATTCCTGATAACAGCTGACCCATTCAATATGTTAAAAACATTAGAGAGCAGAAAAAAGGGTAAAATGTAAACCAGGCTTAACCAGCAACATTAGAGTTGTAATGTGTGCAGCACCTACTTTGAGATTCTGGTCTTCATGGAATTGGATGTGGTCCTAAAAAGCTGGAATGCAGATGGAACTGTGTACACTGAGGGATGAAAATGCTTCCAGCAATCCAGGCTGATGTGGGATGTTCACAGAATTTGAGAATTGATATCAGTTCTTTCAGACTCTGAACTGTTACTTGAATTTCTATTCCTGATATTTGGTGTATTCTTGTGCCTTTTCTTTGAAGATTGTAATCTATATACAAAACAATATCTATACAATATCCTCTGAATGGAGAGTGTCTAATAACGCTACAAGTGTTATAATTTTTAGCAAAAATCACTTTCATAAATTATTATAGAAAAGATATCTATAAAAATAATCTGTAGCTTTGCTTTTCGTGACAAATTCTTTTATTTCTATGCTACGAATGTGCATTATGCAATTAAAATAGCTATATGTTAATGCAATTAAAATAGCTGTATGTTTAAACATAACTATGGCCAGTGAATATTAAAGCATCATTCTACATTCATTTTATGGTTTTTCAAGATGTAACTATGAAAAAACTTTTATACAGGAGGCAAGGTTCCTTGCATCAGGCAAGATAAACACTTTCATCCATAGAAGTCTCAGAAACGTAGCAGTCTAATATTCCAGTCAGGAATAGTATTCTTCAGCAGAGTTGGGTGTGGAAGGTCCAGTCTGCTGGCATATTGGATTTCATCTGTATAAAAGGTTGATATTGTTAAATGCTTTTTTTCCCCCCCCATCTATGGGAACAAGGCAGTCCTGGGAAGCACAGGGGCTCCGCTGTGTGTGCACTTAGCAGGCAGAGGGGAGAGGGGCACAGGTGATCTCTCAAACAGCTGAAGGGAATGCAGGCTGGTGTGTGAATGAAGCAGCAGGATTCCTCCTTTCCTGGAGAAGCACTTCCATGACTCCAGTGTGCAGTTCTAGTCAGTGTCTGGTTTTCCCTTTCAGTTTCTCCATGTGGAATACCAGTGCTAGCTTAAAGCTGTCTGCTTTTGCATTTGGTGCATTGGTAAATCTGTGTTCCTGCACCACTCAGGGTCATCTCCTGCCAGCTCAGCACACATGTGACAATTTCATTATCTGTGCTTGTGCAGGATTTTTTCCACTTTTATAATTACTTTCCAAAAGTTAGAACCTTTGTCTTTGACATAGAAACATTTGTGTGCAGGGTAGAATCAATAAACCTGGGAAATTGTGAGCAATCTTTTGATTTAATTATATCATGTACAGGTCTGATTATTATTCATAGAAAGGGGGAGAATGAGACTTTTTTACCCATTCTGAATCACTTTATTCAGATCTGAAGATGAATGTAGAATAACCTTAGCAATGCAAGCATAACCACAAATAGGTGAAATTGGTGCAGGCAAAAACCTAATCTGTTGGCATTCTGGAGGGAAAATTAAAAAAATCATTCAATACAAGACATTTTTGAAAAGCAAAGAGGAAATATTTCTAAAGGAATGTGATATATGGCCTATTAGAAAAGATTCTGAAAATCTGTGAATAAAAAATGTGGACTAATTTTTCTGTGTGAAAAATTGACTGCATGTGTAACTTATTTTTATTGAAGTGCCATCTAAGAAATATGGCCAGAAATTCATGTTTATTTAAATCCAATTCTGTTGGAGTTGTGGCTTTATTAATTTTCATATATGAATTTTTATTGATTTAATTTGTAAATAAGACTACAATATAGAGAGAGTAAAATAAATTCAAGAATATGAGGGAAGTAATTAAAAGTGATCCCAAACTGTGCTTTTGAAGGTAAGAATACTGAAAGCATTCAGTTTGGGTTTCATAATACAGCAAAATAGGCTAATACTGGGAGATGGGATTTGCATAATATATATGATGGAATACACTGGAGAGATGCATCTGTAGGACAAAGTTAATACATAATGAAATATATGTGATGATGGAAAGAAACTGTTTTTTTGCCTTTTCAATGAAAACAGTAACCTAGGTAGCAGATCATCATTTGCTAGTCAAAAGCCTTGATCTATTTTCTATCCATTTCATCTTGGTAAATAGAAGGAAAAGCAGAGTTTTAAAAGTCTGTTTTTTCCATAACATTTCCTTCTTTAGGTTATGTCTGCAATTCCTACCATCTCTTTAAACTGCATGCAAGTTACTTTATAGAAATTAGAACCAAACTCTGGACTTCAAGAATGTAAACAGTGTAGAATTATTTTTAAAAAGTCCACACATGCTTGTAGTTCAGTAATTTCTGAGAGTGGGATAGATGCCAGTCTTCCTGAATGAAGAAAAGTTAAAACACTCATAGACAGTCTGTCTTTACTATTGTGAAAAAATTAGTTAAAGAAGCTGGTGTCAGAATTTGCCACACTTCATAATTCTAAAACTTTAAGGTCTTGAATAAGGCTAGCCTAATTCTCTCATTAAAAAAAAAAAAGCCATAACCTATTACATTCTAAAATTAGTTCTAATTAATTTCCAATTGTTAGGACACTACACACTTATGTGTAATGTGTCTGTGTTAGTGGAGTCTAACTAAGCAAGGTGAGCTGGAATAAAACTAAAATGTGCAAATATTTTAACTGACAGCAAAATTAAACCAGGAGATTTAACAGAGAGAAAAGCCTAGATACATGTATAAGAGTCAAAAGGAAACAAAGCCTATACTAAAAGTATGGACTGTAAAGAGATTGATGGGATATGCAGATTTCCTAATGAGGTAAAAGAATTTACCATAGAAAAGATAAATATTAAAACATGGAGGAGAATGTTGTGCAGTTGGGAAAGATTATAGAATGTTGAATATAACACAGTTTGAATAGATACAGTTTAAAAAAAAACTTAAAGTAAGTATATTTGCTTTTATCCAAAAATAAGATGATTGGAAGCAATCTAGACAATTAAATTTGCTTTCAGCTCTTTTGTTGTGTGATGCTGTAGAACTGGTGTTTGAAAGCGAGTCCATGGAGGACATTAAAGTTATTACTGTGTGAAATGAAGTGGGAAACAATTGTGCTGGAGCTACTGCCCCATTTAACAGGTGTTCACTAAATCTGTCTGTCTTCTCTTTGTCTGTTCTGCAAATGTTGTGCCTGGACTGATAACTGCTGAAAATGTATCAAGAATTTTGAGTAACATGTAAAAATTGCTTCACAAGCTTAGTGGTAAGGGAGGAAAAAAAAGAGTTTGAAAGATATGACAGTTTTTTACTCTATTTACTGAAACTTACAGTCTGTGATTGCAAGTGGCCTTGCAAAGAAATAGCCAAGTTATTGCTCCTGTAAGGAGATCAGGACTCTCATACAGCAAATGTACTGGCGAGAGACGTGGTAGGATACAGTGTTTGATTTGTTTTTGTGTCTGTTTATGGACCATATGGGAAAACATTCTGGTAAATTTGAATTTGATGTGTAGCTCAAAACAAAGTATTTGTAATAAAGTCAGTGAGTCAGTGTAGAGAAGTTTCCATCCTAAGTGTTGGAAAAGGAGGTGAGGTTTTTGTCAATATTTGCATACATGGAGCTGGGGTTTTCAGCTGAAGAAGGGGAGGGGCTGAGGAAACCTGACCATCTGTGCCCTACATGGAAGGATACAAAAAGAAGTCAGCTGAGGCTTTGCTTTTGGTGCTTTTTCCTGGCAAGACTCCACTCCTGGGATGAGGAAGAGTAATGTTGCTAAAACCATCTGGGGTACGGAGAAAGCTTCTGACAATGATATGGATGGAGGAGGAACTCTGGTATGAGGAAAGAGTTTCTTGTTCCTAGAAGAAAAGAGATAAGAAAGAGCATAAGAAAACCTTACAGTATAATGTATAGTACTGAGAAGATGCATCAGGAAATGACTTTATTTTGTAATATGGGGACATAAAAGTTGTTCAAGAAGTGATCAATTTAACTTTGCTACGGGGCAATATTTTTGAAAAAGTGTCTAATTAGACTCGGAAATGTAACAATAATACTCAGAAATCAGAGAGAGACATTTATACAAATAAAAGCATACTTAGTTTATGTGGTACAAAACAAGTAATATGAACTACAAGATCTTACATTCAGCAGTTAAGACAAACTCAGAGAAATATGACAGAAATAGTACCCACCTCTGCTTGCTCTAATAAATAGAAGTATCTTTTTCTTAACCTTATTAATGTTGTTTTAGTTATTAGAACAGATCTTTAGGCTTTATAGAAAGAAAAATCTGAAGACATGTTTCCAAAAACTTAGGGGATGTATCTAAGGAGAGCTCCCCACCTCTTCTTCCTACCCCTCACCAAATTTCCTCAATTGTGTCTTTGTTCAGGGACAGATGTTTGTGGAGCTGTGCTTTTAGCTGAAATAACATGAAATAACCAAAATAACATGAAAAAGCCTTTTCTAACAAAAGTTATTATTTTAGTGACTGATTTACAAATTTTTCTCCCATTTATGGCACTTGCACAGCAAATGCCATAGTCAGCTATGCTGCAGTGGAAGTACAAACATTCTTGAGTGGAAACCTCTGTTTGCTCTGTTGGAGTTATCTCATTAAGCAGCAGCGAGCAGTGTGGGCTTGTGGAGCTGGCCAGGCTCTGGTTAGCCCTGATCCTGGTCCCAGTTTGATGATAGCAGCCCTGGGCTCTGCAGGGAGTATCGTGCTGCTGCCTGAAGAAAGGCAGTGTCAGGCTCCTGGTGATTATGTGCCTTTGCAAAAGCAGTGGGTGGAAACTGATGGAAAAGGTTGCTGCACCCCAGCCCATCTGCTCAGTGTCAACCTCCTGCGCGATGGTCCCTCACATCTGCCAGTTGTTACCCTTTAATTGGAAGTTCAGGTGTAGCCCTTTTGGTTTAAGGAGAGGCCAAACTATAGCCCATTAGTCAAGAAAAGAGAATGTACTTGGCAAAAAAGTGCAGGTTTTTAACAATCCAGGTCATGTTCACATGAGTCATAAATGTTCTGGGCACTTGGTTGCTTTGGTCAGATGGTTGGTCCACCTTAAGTGATAAAGGCCAGAGAATTCTTTTCCCAGTTTCTCTTTGTGAAGGAATTCGAGCAAGCCCAGATCTCTTAGGCTGTAATTTTTATTCTCAGTCTTTATTAGTTAAAAGGCTGCTTATGCTAGCTACGAAGTCTCCCTTTAAGTAAATACTTGCTGATCTATTGATCTGTATTAGTAATATTTGTGAGATGCAGAGTCACCTACAGAACCAAATCCAATAAAGGGCCATTTTAAATTTCTTTATTTCATTCTCAAATAGCTCAAATTGCTATACTCTGCAATTTAAATCAATACAATTGTTCTGCTTTTGAAGCATGAAGTAAAGGACCATTAGTAAAAAACATGAGAGCTGGAGTTTCTCGTGCTTGTGCTCACCTGATCCTGTTCAGGTTAGTTCAAGTACTTAAAGAATGTTTTGGCTGCCTATCTAGGATCAGTTTGGCTGAATCATGTTGGAGAGCTCTCACTTGCCAGTGTCTGTGGCAGATCTGAGGAGTAGAATTTGGGAAGGGGGAAACTTTAATCAGCAACAGCAAGCAGGTGGATCTTCCATTAATGTAGCTGCTCTGTAGGAGGATAGTGGAGGATGTATCTACACAAAGATAATATTTGTGTGACTCAGAGAAGGCTGGCTGAGACAGCCTGGCTTACTTTTTTTTGAGAGAAATTTTCTCTAACACTAAAGTTTCAAAATAAGTCTCCAATAAAAAAGTTATATTAAATCTCAGCTTTTTTTCTTTTTTGCATTCTGAAATAGTCCTTCCTATTTGGATTTTATTTAGGTAGACTAATATTGTTATTAAAAAGCATCAGCTTGTAAAGCAACATTAAAGATACTAATAATAGCAAAAATATATCTGGCATTCAAATAGGTTACAAGCATTGATATTCTGCATTGATAAATTGACATAATATATACTCTTGTGAGGTCCTTTGAGTTTGTCCTTTCCAAATGGAAGGGATTTTCTAAACTACAGTTAAATGTTGGACCTGATCCAAGTTAGTTGTTAGTGAGAGTTGAACTGGGCTCATAAAAACATGAAAGGTTCAGCAGCATGCAAGTAGTTTAGAGGAAATTGATTTAAAATATTAGGAAACTCAAGTGGGTTTAGTTTTGCAATGTGTAGAATAAAAATAATGCTGGAAGCTTCATTTATAATGTTTATTTTTAATTAATAAAGTCCCCAACATTTTCCATTGTTTAAAGGAAAAAAAAAAACCCCACACACCAAAACAAAACCTGTGTAATTGTTTTGAGAATGCTCCAAACCACATGCTAGAATAAAAATAGTGCAAAGTATCTTGTTTCTAATAATCTCTTAAAAAATAAATTGCAAATGTATAGTAGAAGACTCCTTAAGGGCAGTGAAGCTTCCTAATTGTTACTGACATTATCTCTTGCCATCTGCTTTCTGAGGCAGAATAAGAACTTTGTAATGAGGATTAGGAGTGGAGGACAGTGAAAGCATGCTCCAGGAGCTGCTGGAGCATTGTTTGCTTTCATAATAAATCACAGGATAACTGTTTTCACAACAGGCTTTTCATAATATATTTTGCCAAAAATTATATAAATAACCTAAGAATTAAAATTTGCTGCATAATCTCAAAGATGTTTGTTTTATATTCATTTACTTTATTGAGCTTTCTCTAAGATACTAAAAGCACATGAAGCAGCCTTTACTGCATGGACTTGGACGTGTGCACTGTCAATATCCTCTCTTCACACTGATGCAAGCCCATCATGCAGGCACACCCTTGGGCTGTGTGTACACCAGAATTAAACTATGAGGAAAACCCATTCCAAAGCTGCATACAAACTTGGCTCACATCCATTTTAAGCTCAGTTTTGCTGTCAGTGTGGACAGATCTAAGCTCTTCACAGATTTTTGGCAGATTGTGTTCCTTTCTGCCTTCATTCTTGTTTGTTGAACTGTGCCCCAGTTGCAGTTTGTCCTGTGTGGATTAGTGCTTTAGAATAATTTAAGAAGAGAGCAATATTTAGGTTTATTCCTTTGGGTTTGGATGTTTCTCTCCCAAATATGGAGGGAAGTTCCTTTTGCATTGTTGTAACCACTAGTGACCGCTTACTGAGAAATTTTGCTTTGTGCTGAGATTCCTCCCATGGTATGTGTCATTTAACCTGATTGTGACACATTTATAGGGCCTTGTACCCAAGGTGCAAACAGTGTGCTGACTTCTTGTTTTTGCTACCATTTTGATATTGTGGCTATAGGAGACTGACATGAGCTGGGCTGTGCACTTGAGATGAATGAATCCTGTGTACTCAGCATTGGTTTTGTTTCTGGCTACATCAGCACCGTCACATTAGCTCAGTTTTATTTCCAGTGCTTTAAGTCCTGCTGATTTGGATTTGTTTTATGCACCCTTGTCCTGCAGCATATATAAACATTATCCTCGGTGTGGTTGGGCTGGTGATGGGCAGGCGTGTTCGGGGATCAGATAAAACCGCCTGGCAAGCTGGGTCTCGCCAGATGGCCTTCTCTGGTTTATGTCACTTTTGTCACTTCCCTAACAAGAGCAAGTCCCAGTGCAGGAGCAAGGTTAGGAATGTATTCCGCTGGTGTTCCCTGAAGTGAGCCACAGGGTTTCCTAGAGATGGATGGTTCTTCCATAATCACACATCTCTGACTGAAACATTCTCCTTTTCCTGCTCCTTTCATTATGAGGTTCAGGACTTAACAAGTGAAAGAGTAAGGAAGGAGAAAAACTCAACTGGAGTAGTCCCTACATTTTATGTTTGTCAGGGACAGTTATAGACGGCAATGAAATGCACATATTGGGGTTTTCCAGTCCAAAGATCATTTTCTTCAAAGAGACTAAAAAGGGTAGTGTTACATGAATAGTGGCAGTGGAGCTTGCTGGCAGAAAGCTGTGATACAAGCAGCAAGCAGAGAATTTCACAAGAAATTAATGTGAAACTATACAGATGAATCAGCAGATATGGCCAGATAGCTTCAGTTTTTGTGAGGGTTTTTTTTTTCCCTTTGTGTTACTGTCTGTAAATACAAAAATGACGGGGATATGGGTTGATTGATAAACAGAGACAGCTTTACTGTCTCCAGTGGTTACATGGAGATCCTAATGCAGGAACATAACATGAAATCTATTTGATATCTTCCTGAAATGTTAGGTTCATGTACCAGGTATGAAGTTTGTAGTGAGCTCTAATAACAACTAGAAGATTAACACAACTTTGGTCTCCACGAAGGATTTAATCCGGAATTATCTTCTCCGGAAAAAAAAGTGCACTTTTTTTTGCGGTAACTATAATGCATGGGAAATGCAGATGCTGCAGTTGATTTTAACAAGTAAATTTTGGACATAAACATTCAGATGGCATGAAAAGCTGGATTTCTATTCTTAGTAAAAACATTTGTGTAACCTTACAAACAGAATGGCTTGTAGCCTCTCATATGTTCTATATGATGTGAAAACACTGAGATTGATAAAAATAGTCTTTCATAGTTTAAAGCCACTCTGCTAAAATGTAGAACTGAATTTCTGGGTCACATGTGCTGTGATTTTACTAGAAATACCTTCTGATTGCATTTGCTACTGAGATAAATGTTGCTTCTGTTTTCATTATCCTTCAAAATTCTGTTTGGGATTTAAAATGTTAGAATCTGTGAAATTCAAGTTCTTATTTTCAGGACATAGTTGTATTTCTGTTTTACATTAAATTAATGTAAAATTGTAGTGATCTTCATTAACAGAAAAGGTGACCAAAAGACATGGCATTTTTAATATGGTATTTGAGAACAGAACTGCCCCTTTGACTTATCTGATCACTTAATGCATGTTAGCTTTCCATCTTTCAAGCAGTGGGCTGTAAGCACATTTCAGGAATTTTTAATGTTCTTGGGGAAGGCTGTACATTTGTGACCCAAGGATTAGTAGATAGAGGGTAATACCTCTTAATTTGGGGTCATGAATGCTTGGTGGTCATGTGCTGACCTTACAGTCATTACATGTCTGAATTCACATCCTTCACTTCTTTGCTTTGCCAGCTGAAGGGCCTTCCCACAAAGGCAGCAATAGGAAAACTTTAGACAGTGTATTTTGGTTGCGAATTCTCTCAGAATGGTGGTCCTACACCAACTACTGCTTTGGAATTTTTAATGAGGTTGGAAACCAACTGCAGATAGCATAGAAACATGTTCACATGCTATGTTGTATAATAAAGGACTCCTGTTTTTCCATCTTTGGAGGGTTTGTGGAATAAGTTCATGGACTTCTGCTTGAAAAACAAAATGAATCTGTACCTATATCTGATAGATACATTTCCCTTCAGCTAATACCTCAACACATAATGTCTAGGTAAATGATCACAGGCTGCTGTTTTATGCTGACTTCATTCAGTCTAGAAGATGGACAGAGCTCATTTAATGCATTGCTCTGTTCCTTCTCCATACTGCTACATTTGTATAGCTTCAAACCCTATTTATTGCATGCTGTTTGAACTCTCTTCTAAAAAAAGCATCCTACATGGCCTTTTCTTTGGTGTTCACTCAGTAGTATCTGAATCATCCACAGACATTACTAAGTTACCTTTACATGACCTTCATGTGATGAGGCAAATGTATCAAATGTATAATTTCTATTTTATAAATGCAGAGGAGACAAAAGATGCTTACTTATCATCCCTGCTAACTATCTGTGTCTATTTTGAAGGTATTAAGAGGTGGCATTTTTCAGAGTATTAAGCATTCTGCAGCTTTTGAAACAAAAGATAAAATGTTGGTTTTAGTTTGGGTCAGTTCTCATTTGCTTTGCCATTCAGCCCAGCAGACAGTTATGTTTGTATAACTGGGTGTCAAGAAGGAGAGTCTAGAAATGGTGTGACAGGGCAGAAACTGCTTCAGTCAATATTGCAGCTGAAACCTCAGCAAATCTTGCCTGACCATGAAGTCTGGTGAAAATAATTGTGGAACTAATCACTCTTTGAGAAACCCTTGTATCAAACTAGATACCCCTCAAAAATATAGATTAGCAAATGGGTAATTAGGGTTGAATTAGATGGCAGTCCTGTAGAGGGGATGAAATTCATCTTTCCAGGACAAGTTGAGTGTAATGCAAAAATCTTTTTTAAATACATTGAAAAATAACATAACCACTCTCTTTGTAGGGAATGAGAAATGAAACTTTTTCATTGTTTAATGGGATCCCAGTATCTAAAGATGGAGGAGCTCTGATAAAGTTCTTACCAGTCTTTCCACAAATAAATGGATTCTGGATTTTCAATTTCTTTTTGTTAATGTGAAGGTACAGATTATTTTTATCTGTGCCCAATATGATTATTTGGCATTCCGTGAATAGACAGGAAGAGGAAAGTTTGCTCTGAAGACCAGAGTCATATTTGCTGTTAGATATGTCTTTCTTTTAAACTAAGGTAAAGTATTCAATATACTTTTTCCCTAATGGGGTAAATATACATATAAACATATGTAGATATGGCTAGGTAGATTCCTTTTGTTTCTCTTACAGAGTATGTGAGACTGGTTTGTTTTGATAGAAAAAGGTAGAAAAGAATTCACTACATGTTTTTAAAACCAGAATTTCCTTTTAGGTATTATTGGATAGTTGCTATGCAGTAACGTACATAAAGGATTTTCCCATGAAAAATGTGGAATTTATCACTCAGAATAAGTAATATGCAACAGGGCAAAAGAGGGTACTCTGAGACTTAGGCTGTCAGTGACATGTTTTCCTGGGTGAAGTCTGATTTTATTGACTAGCAATAGCTAGCAGTAGGCTTCTATTAACAGCCATAAGCACTGCCAGAGCAAGGAACTGAAAAAAGACAATGAATCTGCCAGACCCTGTCTACAGAGGTGAATGTTCCACCAGAAATCACATTACTCTGGAATTCCTGATCATTTCAGACTTGCAGTTTTGTGGCGAAAACTCTTCACCTGCAGCAGTTGAGAGGTCAGAACTATTGTAAAAGTTCCAAGGTCTGCTTCTGTCACGTAAAAAATTATCTATGGAAGTGACTTGCAAGTGTTTTTTTTTTTCTGAGACCCCATGAAATCTTCCATTGAGGCTACATTTTCCTGGGTAGCAAATTTCAGCTGAGTGACACTAAACCAAGACTTTGCTTAATTGTACCCTTTGTGGTCTCTTAGAAATATTCTATAGACCAAAGGCATCTGCAAACCGCAGGTTGAGAAGCACTGATTTAAGGAGGTAGCAGCAGTTAATTGTTCGCGTGTCATTGTTAAAATGAGCATCAATTCAGTCTGGGGTGAAGTGTCTTTTTGCTGTGACCAGTGATTATGGTTTTGTAGTGGCATAATTGCTAGTCTAATAGAGGTAACTAAGGTTAACAACAGAGATAAGTAAATATCATCAAATGATTTCCTGTTTTTAATCCTGGTGAGATAGAAAATATATTAAAAAATGCCAACAAACCTCCAGATTTGTTATGCCCTGAAGGGGGGTTTTGAGCTTTACTAATGCAAGGCAGATCACATGCTAGATAAGCTCTTGTAAACATAATTTTCAGGTCATAGTTTGCTTTCAGAGGAGCATCCCATTGAAACTTGTGCAGGGTGTTGGAGCAGAACTGGAGGAGCTTTTATTAACTGTCATAATTCTAAGGATTTTACTTGTTGATACTGAATGTGGACGTGTATGACATAATTGCTTTGGCTGGTTGAAAAATAGTGCCTATTGTAAATTGTGAATGAGTCTGTGGTCTGCAAAAACAGCTGTAATAAATTGTAAGGTATGTGTTGTGCATGCTCATTTTCCAGAAAATTTTTGAGTTGTTTCAGCTCAGAAGCTGTTTATTGGAGGGAAGGAGGGGGTGGGGGGGAGCCTTTGAAAGCACAGGCCTTTTCTGTTAATGAATAAAAATGAATTTATGAAATTGGAGAGGAATATGTGGTTATGTTTGGTAGCTTTATTGCCATAGCAAATGCTGAGAGTGATTAAAAGATAAAAAGAGCAGGTAGATATAAGTACCTAGGAGGTACATCCCTAACTTCAGGTTTTCTGCTCACACAGGTGACATGCTGGCAGTGCCTCTGAGCACAGGCAAAGTGCTGATTTGTCTGGGACACGTAATCCTGGATCTTGGAAATGGCAGAGTGTGTAGTGCCAGGCCCCTTGGTTAGACAGTCTCTGTCCCAGGCACTGTGTAAGGAGGAGATTCAGTTTGATTAGTACAGCATGAGAAAGAAATCATTTTGCAGGTGAATATTTCCAGCATTTGTGCCAAGGCTTGATTCTGCTGCAAGAAGAAGTGGTTCTCACTTCCATAAGGATGTAGGGATGAGCCTCAGATCCTCAGAAAGCTGTGGAGCACCCAGTCCGTGGCAGCAGTTATGGCCCTGCTTCCCCAGTCATTGTGGAGTACAATCAAAACAATGGCGGCATGTAATTTACCCAGAAGCATTTCATTATTTAGATGGCTGTGGAATGACCAAATCCAACTGGTATGCAGGTGCTGATCTGGTAGTTTGGAAACAGATGCAGTTTTATAATGCAGGTTTCAGTTCATATACGGGAATGACTTAAAACAGCTATGTTTTTTTCCTAGCAAGCTATAAATGAGTCCTTGGTTTGCAGTTGTATTCAATTATTTTAAAGCTATTTACAATGTATTCTATTGTAAAGCTGTGACCTTTGATCTCCAGAATGGTTGCATGTCTTTTGTGGGAAGCAGGAAGTCTTGGGGCAAGTGACACTTGCAGTGCAGTTTATTTTACTTAGACTTTGATTCCCCCCCCTCCCCCCTGTTTCTAGAACTGAAGACAAATTTCTGCTTCTATTGGATTATAAACAGGTTCTGGATAGCTTCAGCTGCTGCATAGTGCAGTGATATTTTAATTTGCTGGGCAGACATGTTTACTGTGTACTGTGTAGTTTATGAGTGTTACCATAAATGAGGTAATCTTGCATCTTGGTTTCCATGTGTGAAACATTACATGAGCTAATGCAGCTGCGCCACTGCTTGCTGGGTATTAGTCGACTTTATTTGGACATAAAGTTTATACTGAACTCCTTTAAATATTTGTGCTAAAACTGGTAGTGCTGCTTTTTTGATGTGTTTTATATGACACTGACAAATGCCAAGTTTCACAAAGCAATATAAGAATATACATTCTGCTCTGTGCCCCATTGTTCTCAAAAGTGGAGATTCCAGAGTGAAATAATATTAATGACAAAATTTTAAATTTATGTTCAGTTAGTGTTTCAGGGACTGGTTTATATTAAATATACAGAGGAACAGTAGCTTCCTAGCATACTGTAGTAGTCCTAAAAACACACACATTCTCTCCAAAGTCTGCGTATGGAATCTTAAGTGACACATGTGGGTTGTGAGAAAAGCGAAAGTTGATTTCTGCTCCGTGTTTGGAGGAATACATAAAGATTTTTCCATAGTCTAGTTTTGCCTACCAATATTCTTGAATCATCATGTTTTATGAAAGTCTATGTTTTTAGCATCTAGGGCTGTAGTCTCCTTACTTAATTAAAAATATTGCACATTTTCAGTTTATGTAGCTAGTTAGGAAGGTGTAATACACAGTGAGCTATAAAATATGTCAGTGTATTTTGCTAACTCTAGTATTAACACTTGCATGTAATTTCTTGAGCTGAACTTAATTTATGTTCTTCTTGATAAGTCAGAATAAGGGACATCTGTGAAGCACATTTAAAAAGACACTAAAATTATTTTATATTAAGTAGTACTTATTTTTAAGTACTAAAGAAACAGGTATGTATATTTTCATTAAAAGGGTCTCGTCCTGCTGAGGATGTGTTCCGAAGATCTTAAACACTACCTCATGCTTTTCTCAGAATAGAATTGGAAATTATTGTGACGTGAAAGTTGATCTTTAAAGCACTTAGCTGGAGATTGTAACCAGTTGCTGCTTTTCTCCCTGTTTATGTCCATTGCTTCTTACTCTTCATCCCTTATCCATAACTTGAGCTTCTCCCAGATACTCCTTGTGACACTGCAGCTGAGGCAGCTCCACCAGTGTGCATATGCTACCTCACCAGATCCAATGGCATGGATGTTATGGATATTTTTAAACTTGTATTATGAATATAATGAATTTTCTTGTTTGTGTGTAAATTATACTCGTGTTTCTTACAGTAGCTTCCCTTCTTGTATGTATTAGTTATTGTGAAGTGTTTAATCAGAGGAACCCAAAGTCATTTTGCATAGTCAGAAAACACACTACTGTATGACATGGTTTTGATTTTGTTTTGCGAAAACTAGGAATTGTCTAAAGGAGAAGTTTTTGGTATTTAGGTATTGAAAAAGTACAAGATTTCTACGCATCTGGAATTAATGAAGGCCTTTATAAAGAAGAAACAAGTTTTTGAAATCTTACTATTGTTGATATTTGCATTGAATACCCGTGTGTGTGGGGGGATTAACGTAAAGCTCAATGTAAACCTAGTTGCTTGTTTTCATATTTCTGTTAATTCTGTGCTTTTTACCAGCTGTGTTAAACAGCTTGTTTGCCTTCAGTGGAACAGCAGCCGTAAGGCCTTTGAAAATATTCATTAGTGTACATCTCACTCAATATAATGTGAGCCCCCCACTGTTTTATGTAGAAGGATCTGTGGGTTATATACTGAATTTTAGTCTACAATCTGTTTTTACTTTTGGCTTCCAGTAAACTTTTTCTGTAAGATTTTTGCATTTTAATCTCTAGGCTTTCTCACTTCAAATTTTACCATAGTTTGTGTTTTTCTTTAAGCTGTTGCCCTTGAAAATGTTAGCTTGCTGAAGCTTAAGCTTTTGTAATTCATCAGTTTCCTAATTAAACTGTTTTCTAACTCTATAGATAGATGGTTGAAAATGTGAACTCTCAAGTCTCAAATTTACCTAGGCAATTAAAAATTGCACTGTATTTTGAGGCCCAAAATTTTTTGTAATGATCTTCACCTCTTAACTTTTGTGTAACTGGAAATAATGAATTGTGGCTTTCAGGGGCTGGCAATGTAGCCCCTCTCCTTCCTCTTCTTTATTTTCTTGTGCAAACTTTCTGCAAACTTTTTCTTTTCTCCCTCTTCCACAGTCCTGACATTGTAGGTGCCAGTCAGACAGGATTTGTGCCTGGCAGGTACTACCAGGTTCTGCTGAATTTCCATGGTTAGGCAGCCACCATTCCTTTCTGTTCCTGATAGTTTTGAATCTTTTCTCCATTTGAAGGTTTTTCACTGCCCACAGAAGTTTTGTGCAGAACTAACAATAATGTTATTGTCCAGTGGCAATGAAGTGTCTGGGAAACAAACACTGAACTGTGAAGCAGCTGATGAAATTTTAGTCCATAAATGAGTCACAAGCTTTTCAGAAATCTCTTTCCTATAAGTAGCTTTATTTTTCCTTTTGTGCATAGAGTGTGATACTGAATTTCTCACACATATTCATGGCCCGGGACCAATAAGATAATTGTAATACTTAAAAATTAACAACAATTAACAAGTTGATTTAAAAAACCTTATGCATTTTAGTATTTTTAGTCCTCTGATGTCCAGAAAAATATTTTGCCAATATCTTAACTTTCAGCAAAATCAGATATAATTATGTCAAATAGGAAGCCATGCAATTTTAATTGTCATCATGTCATGATAATAATACTGTTTCCCCCTCCACATTTTCATCTTTGCAGGTAAAAGGTTTTTGTCTTCTTCTACATCTCTGTTTGTGTGCACACACTAAGCTGGACGTTTTTCTTGTGAGTTTTTAGTATTGCCAATAATCTTACACTAAGAATTCCATTTGAGCACACAACAATAGGGCTTTTCATAGGTAATTTGAAGGATAAATCAGTAATTATGCATTTAATTGGCTAATAAATCATCACACATTTCCCTTATTTTCTGTAGTGCTATGATAAATCTTTATAATGTAGCCTGGTGTATTTTTGTAGAGAAGAAAACTAAAGGGCTTGTTTAGTGTGAGTGTACAGTGCCAAAGTGTCATAAATATGTAAGGCCCTCTAAGGTGTTTACTGTGTTACATGAGAAGTCCCTGTGATTACCTGCTTAGGGATTTTATGAATGTACACTTTAAAGGATGTATTGAAGTTTTAGATTTTACCACTATATCATGTGTATATTTAGTATGTAAATAGCAGGAGGGGAGCTTGCTCAAGCTAAAGCAAATTTACAAAAAATGCTCCAGTAGAACTTTTTGAAATTTCTGCGCTTGTGATTCTGAATGTTATAGTATCAATTCTCAGTCTTCTACAATTTTGTTAATTTTCAGAGTTGTAACTTTTTTTTAATGGTGAATGGCAATTTATTCAAACACTTTACAATTTGAGAAAGATTTTATGTAGCAGAATCTCTGCATCTCATTTTCATTAACACTGAAGGCTACGAAATTTAATTTTCTGATGAGGAAAGGTGTGGGATCATTTTGTGTGTTTGTTCTCATTTGCAGGATGAATTTTTCCAAAAATATTTAATGAATGGAGTAACATCAACATTGCCACAAATTAAAGGATGAATAAAGACCAGGTTAGGTACAAAAGAATGAAATGTAGTCTAAGTTTTCTTGCCTGAGAAAAGCACTGGCCATTTTATTGTTTGTCTTCATGAGAGGAAACGGGAGAGGATGGTTGTTAGAATAAAAATTTGGATTAACATAACTCATTTACAAGAATTTAGGCATGAATGACATTGAATTATATGCCTAGCAAATTCTGTCATCTCATTGGCAAGGCCCGTACATAAAATCACCAAAAGACTTTGTTCTAAAAGTTTTCTGAGTAAGATGCAATTTTTATGTCTGTGTATTTCCATGTCAGCAGATCTCTGGAACAGACTCAGTATTGCACTAATATAAGTTTGTTTTGAGAGATAAGGAATTGCTTTTTTTAAACTAAAACTTTACAATTAATTATAAAACAATTTATAACATTTCTTAGGTGGAGTGACTGTAGTAAGATTTATATTACTACAGAACAATGTTTCCAATAAGATTCTAGTATATGTACATGCAAGCTAAGTAGTAGTAGGACATACTACATTATTACATTTCATAAAAACAAAAAAATCCAACTGCTTGGGATGGCTGCATAAAAGCTTATTATTTTGATGTTTGTTTGCTTAATTATAAAATGTCCACTTTAATTTACTTACATGCTGGGGGAAAAAAAAGGGTGTTTAGTGAACTGAGAACACTGTAAGATGAAGGATTAATAAATGGCTTCTAGCATTACGTTAACAAACAATTGTTTGTTAACTCAACCTACAGTGCTCAGCCGTCCTCTGGTCTGCTCCCCAAATTAAATACTGCAAAACAGCAATGGGACCAGTCAGAGAAGTTCATTTTACTTTGGTTTTGTAGCAAGCAAGCACACCCTGTCTAATCCTCGTGTGGCAAGAATTCTTTCCAGCTTGTCACATAATGAACATTTTTCAAATGTGGCTATTTACAGTTATCCCAGTTATTTCGTACTTTTGTACCAATAATGAAATAGAGAATAAGTTCTTTCCAAGGAGCTCCAGCTATTTTTTTTTTTTGATTCTCAGGTTTTTTTCATCATTTTTTTCAAACCCATGGTAGTTGGAAGGCAGATACGGAACAGAATCTGGGATTGAAACCCAAACATTTGATTAAACAAAATGGTAGCTTCCTGAACCATCTTCCACAAGGATGTAAGGGAAAACAGTTTCCCCACATTCACTTATCACATACATCATTATGGAAATATGCTACCTGGCTTCAGTAATTTACGAGTTTGGGGCAAAAAAGAGATTTCCATTCAGAAACAGAGCCCACTGCAGCCATACTCCTCCTAATGAACAGTTTGATGAATAACTCTTATCCATTTGCCCACTCTACCAGTCCTGGAATTGTCCCATTGCCACCAATTTATTTTCTATGGGCATCAAATTATGTTGTGTTGTGTTGTGTTACAGTGCAATGGAAGAGAAGTGTGAAGAGGGTGGGAGTCAATCATTAAGATACAGGTTTTAAGCAAAGATTGTGTCTGTTCCTTGATTGACAAGACTACAGTAACATTTATACATTGTGTACTTCTACATTTGGATTGTATTTCTGGTTCCTTTTCTTCACTTGTGAGTTCGAAGTTCTTGGCAGAGCTGAATATACAAAATAACTGTAAACCTCACTGCAAAGATGGGTCCCTCAGAGAGAGAGGGAGAGAGAGAGGAGAAAATGATTTAATGCAATAATGATTTTAGCTATACACAAGCATCCCTTTTTTGTCTCGATTTGTTAAATTACCTGACGTCTCCATGTGTAATTTAAACAAAATTTTGTTCTCTAGTCGTTCTTCCTTTTGAGCTATCTTCTCAAGGAGAAGGATGATGAATGGAAACATAAACAGAGCATGAGAATGTGAACTAGTTCCCAAACATTTCAGTGGTTTTTATAAACAACTGGTCATTGTTACCTTTTGCTGGATTACAGTTTCCTTTAGAACAACAGTGCTCTTCAGCTGCATTACAAAGTTGATTCTAAATGTTTTTGCATAGTTGCTTAAAGGCTTTAATGTTTAAATAATGGTTATATAATTATACAATTGTTTAAACAATTAGCTTTTAAGGCTAGCAATAAGCTCACATTTTATACACATACTACCAAAAATGATAATGAAACTGCATTTAAAAGATACGAACTGACCTTAGAGTGAGCAGTTGTAGTTCATGGACATTTGTTTCAATTTTAAAATTTGATTTTTAACGTGCTTGTTTTCATTTGGAACATGACTGGTCATTTCTGGCATTCTCCTGGGCTGGCCTTTGGACACAGGCATGGGCAGCAGTGAGTTTTTCACGTTCTGAATCCCATTTTTGGCATTTCTGGTGTGTTGTGTGCCCTCTGTGATAAGAAGTGCCAGCTTGCATCTTGCTGATCTACAGAGGCACAAAATTTTGTCTGAGGCTTGAACTGAGTGCCTTGGAGGGGCAGGAATAACATCACAGCATTGTTAGTTGTCCCCTAAGACATTGTGGCAGCTGTTGATTTATATTTCAAAACAATCAAAATAACAGCAATTGACACAAACTAAGGTAATGCACAGTATTTTAACTTCTAAACAGTGTCATATTTTGGGTCTGCTATTTCTGCTTAAGCTATGATTTGTTTGCCTTTCTAAAATAACACAGAATTGCATTTGTAATCTTCTCAAATGGCATTCATAGAGTGACTAAATTAAGAATTTTTTAGATGTATAACAGTTTAGTACAGTAGCAGAAAGTCTAAGGATAAAAAAAGTTAAACACATTTTGTCTATTTTATAGAAGCATTTTAGAAATCGTGTTTTACAGGCTCACTATGTTTTCATTTTAGATACTGTACAGCTTTAACGACTTTCTAATTTATACAATTTTTGTTCCATTGTCAAAACATTTAATTATATCATGTCTTGAAGGTGTAAAGCTGTCAAATAAATCAGAGGCTCAGTATAAACATTTGGTGAATTGCTTTTGCTACCATACTGTAGTTGTTTCTGGGCAGTTAGTGGAACTTTTTTAGAGCATTTACTCAGCAGGTACAGGACAGCACTGGCACAATGAATTGCTGATTGCTTGTAAAACAGCAGGCAGTAATGCCCTCGCTCTTTGGAGCTCAGCTTTGTAAAATCAAGTGGCGAGATCCCATGGCACAGAGAGCCAGCGCACAGCAAATGTGTTTCCTGCCTAAGGGCTGCTGGAGATTGCCAAATCTATTCCCCACAAAAAAAAAAAAAAAAAAAAAAAAAAGAAAAAGAAAAAGAAAAAAAAGGAAAAAAATAAGAAAAGGAAAAAAAATTGTGTGTAATTGCTGGTTTTGTTTTTACATTGGAAAAAAATTAAGTTCCCACCACTAGAGGGAAGGTAATGTGTTCAGGCTTAGTAAAATTTGGCAAGTTGGGCATGGAAAATGAAAACGTTGCTTTTTTTGATGAAGGCCTTAATAGCTGTATTTAAATAAAATTAAACTGGAAAAATAAACAAAAAACCCCCAAAACAAAACAAAAAATCAGACCAACAGCTTGCAGGTGCTTTTAAAATGTTTAACCTCCCTCTGAAAAGACGCGACCCTTCTCTTTCTTGGCCAATATTTTGTCGCGGTGTCAGTACAAACTGCAGGCTGCCCAGAGCCGGGTTTGGATGAAGTAAATTAGGTTCTACTTTGAAGCTTTTCTTCTCTGCCCCTTTGAGAGTGAATGGGGAGGCCCTGGGCCGAGAGCTGCTTTTCATTAGTGCCCCACGTACCTACTTGAAAGGCAGAGTTCTCCTATCGCACACAAACACGGCGCTACAGCAAAGCTCCCCTTGCCGCACGGCTCCTCGTCTCCCTTTCCAGTCAGGTGCTTCCCAATCAGAGTTCATTACTGCGGGCATTTATTCCCGTCACCCCCGCTCCGTGGCGGGCCGGCCCCGTCTGGAGCGGGCCGGGTTTGAAAGCTGCCGCGGGGACCCCGGGAGCGCCTCATTAGAGCCGGGGCTGTTCCCCCGCCCAGCGCATCCCCGCACCCCTTAACCCCTCCCTGGCCGGGAACGCAGCTCGGAGCCTCGGGAACGGCGCTGGGCACGGGCCCGGAGTCGCCGGGGCCCGCAGCGGCCGCAGCGCTTTGCCGGCGGCTCCGCCGGAGCGCTGAGGGGAGGCATCCCCGGCTGCCCCGCCCGCCAGCTCGCAGCCTTTCCAAACGCTGCAAAAAAGGGATTTTTGCTGTTTGGCACATGCCTGGGGTAGTGGAAATAAAGGGTGGAATTGAAATGCAGAGCTGGTTTCCCGTATGCTCTGCAGGGCAAAGCTGAGGTGATGGGGGGCTGGTACCTGTGGCACTGGGGTGATGGAAGCTGGAAGAGGTGCCTTTGGCAGGGGGTGATGGAGGTTGGAATGGGGGACCTGCGGTGGCACTGAGGTGACACAGCTGGAGGGGGGACCTGCACATCTGAGGTGACAGAGGCTGGAGGAGATACCTGCGGTGGCATTGAGGTGACAGAGGCTGGAGGAGGAACCTATGGTGGCATTGAATTTGGACGTTACCTGCAGCAGTAAGCGCCCTGTGGTGTGAAGGTGGTGGTACTGTATAGCGATGGGCTCCTTTCATTTCTCTGGGTAAAGTCACAGTTTCACAGAATGTTCTGAGTTGGAAGGCACCCACAAGGATCACTGAGCCCAATCTTGAGTAAGTGGCCAACAGGGCCAGTAGAGCTCTGGTGGAACAAGGACTCGATGGTGTCCTTGTGCTTAGCATCCTCTGGGTAAGAAAGCTGCATGCCACTCCACAGGCTTACTGGACTGCTATTTGATTAAAACCTTGTCATTTGGTTGTTGCTGCCCTAAAACATCTAAAACATGGCATAATATTGTGCTGCCTTTTTTTTTTTTGTGTGTGTGTTTTTGTAGGCCTTTTTTCTTGCATCCTGGGAAGTAACAACATAGATAGTTGCTTGTTTCCCCTCAAAGAGTAAGAGCTGCCCTGGGAGTTCAGCTTCTGAATTAAATGGTTATTTGGAAGATGGGAGTTAAATATAATTTTAGAACAGTATATTTTTACTTTATTTCTAAATGTTAGGGGTTTTTTTAGCACATCTGTGAAGAAAAAGTTATGTTGTTAGTATAAGGGAAAAATTCTAGAGTTTTCTACCATCTTATTTAGCTTATAAGAGGAGAATATGTAGTTAATAAAAATGTTAATAACTGACCAGATGCTTTTTCAGCATTCAACCTCTGAATGTTCATAGTATTCATCTCCTGTGCCCTTCCCACTAGCATGGTTCATGGCAGAGTAATATAAAGGTTATGAAAAGTTTGCTCTCGACTGGCTGCAGACTGTCTGTTGCACTTGGAGGTGTTTATGCCTTGGTTTCCTGAGCATGCTCAATATACTCAATATATCACTTGTCTTTCTGTGTACAGCTGTCTATGGAAATTTGAGGCTGGTTAGGTGAAAGAAGGAAATAAAATCTAGAAAAAAATATTTACGAGAAAGTATTATGAATAAAGCTGTTTGAAACTCAACATGCAATACATCATGAAATGAGAATAAAAAAATCAGAAATTTTGTGTTTTCTAAGGATGGATATTTTAAGAAGTAATTTATAAATACAATTCATTTTCAGATTGATTTCTTTCAAGCATTGAACTTCACTCCTAAGAGCTTTTTGTTCTGTTATGAATTCCAGTGCTAGCCAGCCTCCTCCCAGGGACCATGAGACACCCCAGTGGATCCACTGGGAGAGGGAATGACACAGTCAGGATTGGAGCAGGGTCTTCCTTAATCAGGAAACTGGGAGCCCTTGCCCCAGGGTATTTGATCGGTGAGCCACCCTGAGCACCAGTTTGAATGGATCCAGACTTCCCAACAGCCTGAATAGCTTGTTATGCAAGTGTGCCAGAACAAGATGTTAAATGGGAACCTGCTGTGTCTGAGCAAGTTTGCAATGAGCATTTCATTTTCCAAATAGTATATTCCACAAATCTGATTATTTTTCTTTAAATGCCAAATGTCGTTGCTGCACAAGTTCTTCTTTTCTCTGTCATTCTCAAAGTCAAATGATGATTCTCCTTTGTCATTTCAATTAAATGCCAGCTTCAAGGAGTCTGAAGTACTTGCCAAACACACCTCATAGTGTCATCCTAAACAGCCCCTCAGAATGGCTTTATAAGAGATCAAGGTTTCACTGTTTATAGTCATCTCAAGCAAGCAAATCCTGTTCTTGCTGGGCAGTTCAGCCCCAAAAGTTACACATTTGTCCCATGTGATGATATAATGCTGTTTCCTATTTCTGTAGCAGCCTGATTTATTCAGATGTGGTACCCTAATTGCCTTTATAAATCTGTTCTGTTCCCCAAAAGCTTTAGAATAGTTCTGTGAATTAGCAGACAAGTCAAATGACAAGATTGAAATTACCTTTCTGCCTGACTTGCATCTAAACTGTGTTTTAAATTCCTTGACCTTTTGTCATACCATTTCCTAATCTTAAACAACTTTCTCTGGAGCGTTTTTTGCCCCCCACCACTGGCTTCAAAGACAAATTAGATTAGTCTCTACAACTCCTCTAAGATGTTTGCTTGTGCTGTTTGCAGTGATTTGAAGACCATGTGTTTGCAACCATTTCTGTCTCCTCTTACATGCATACTAATACTTGTTGATCATTACAGCTCTTGTGAATTGGGTATACAACTGACACATCAAAGCACAGCATAAATGCTGCAAGCTGTTGAAACAGAGTGCAGAAATAAAGCAACAGTTCACTTTTAGGGCTCACAGAGTAAGTGTTAGGAAGGAAGAAATGTACAGGCAGTTTAAATGTAAAATGCATTAAAAAATCAGTAGTTTCTCACAGTTTGAAGTGTGTTGTGCTGTCATTAACCAAACAATATGCTTAGGCTTAAACTTTGAGGATTCAGTGGGGTGGCAGCCTAAATACTGATTTGAAAACCATTTCAAATGTGGCTTGATCTGTGTTCACATAAATCCTTTTTTGAATTTTAGTGATGCAAGCTGAATTCATGGTTTTGATGCTTTCTAGAACTTCATGACCTTCACTGCAGTCACTGAGTTTGTATGTTGCATTAAGATTATGTTACCTATAAGTTCAGTAAATGTAAGCAAGCTGAAATCAAAATGCCACTGCTAAGAGTACCCTAGTACTTCCCTGAATTTCTTAATTTGGTCTGTTTGAAGCTTCAGTGTTTAAAAAGCTCATACAGCCTCAAAGGCAAGGAAATGTTGCACGGTTTGAAGTTTTGTGGTGTGTATTTTGCACCTCTCTCTTAAAGGGAAAGAATCTGTAACACAAAAAGCTCAATGACTGTTTACCATCCTTTCAGAAGTGTGGAGTCCTCTGACCTTTCAGTTTGTCTGTGCTAACACTTGACATTCAGACTGTGATCACAAGGCTCAAGGAGGTGTCACACAGAAGTCCCTTGGCTAGAAGTAATGCCAGTGACCTAAAGCATTGGAAGCAATGTCCCTGCATTAGACTTCTGAGGGGAAAATAGGTTGTTGTGGCAGAGTGGGATGCTGAGACAACCAATGCACAGCACTGCACTGTGAAATGGAGTCCTATGTGGCAGGATTTTGGTGGTTGGGGTTTGGGTTTTTATTTAAAACACAAAACTTCATTTGAACTAATTTGGCTGAGCCAACTGTCAGCTGTGTGGTTAACAGCCTGTGCTTCCATGGGTAATAGGTTCCAGATCCAGGCTGTCAGTCTTCATGCAAACAAGTGCTAGAGGAACTGGGACAGGAATTGCTGAATTTCAGAGAGGAGGTAACTTCCTGCCTCTTTTTGGTACTGTGTGTGAGAATTATCAGAAAGAGTTTTCATTCCCTGTCTTGGCCTCAGGATGTTGATGACTTTTCTGTGGGAGAGAATCCTCTTAACAGCATAGCAGATGTTTTAAATGTGGACAGTAAATTCAGGGATGTGGTGGGGGAAAGTGGAGATGGCCAATAACTCAGCAATACCTACTGGTGCTATCAATATTTGCTTGTTGCCAACTTTGTAGTAAAAAAAAGGTTATGGACTAGCCAGAGTTAGATGTTCTGTATGTCTCTGGGGGAGGACAGATGCCAGCCACATACAGCACTCTTGTCAGAGTTATGAATAACAATGGCCATTTGTGTGATTTCACAACTGCAATTAATTATGGCTTTTATAAATTATTTTTCATGTAGAGAATGCAATAAAGGCCTCCTGATCATTTTTTGTTCTTACCGGTTCTGTACCTTTTCTGTGTCTTGGTGTGAAGGAACCAGACAGTTGGGACAGGGCCATTCTTGGGACAACTTTTGGAAAACATCTCTTTACTGATGGAGCCAGTGGGTGAGACAGGTTTTGCCCACTCTTTTTTTTGTAGGTTGTAACAACCATGAATTTGTGAACAACTGAGGTAAGGCAACACCTAAGGTAGATGTTCAAACTTTAAAATTTAGGAATAAAAATGCATAATTTGTTCTGTTCATAAAGTGCTCGTGGAAGATTGTAGCACTTCTGCCTTTAAATATTACTCTCAAATTTGCAGGTTATCAAGGATATACTGAGAAATATTTTAAAAGTGATCACTGCCCTTGATGGAAAGAGTAACTACAAGTGCTCCCATGCAGTTTTTTCATATTTTAAAAATCTTTTATTCCTGGCACCTAATAATAGACATTTCAGTTGAGAATAAAGCTGAATTTCAAAGGACATGCAATTTTCATTTTATAAAATGTGTAGCAGCTGTCTGACTTTTCCATTTAAACTGCAAAATTACTGTTGTAGACTCAATATAGAAATGACCAAAAGATAAAAAAACGCTTAAGATTTTTTGGCTAAACATGCTAGTCTTATTTTGGTAATAATGACATTAATTCAGATAGGAGTTTGAATAATTGCATTGCAAAATATTTTTCTTTGTTTACATGCTGCTCATGCAGACTATACCTTGCTAAAAAGTTTCAGTAAGTCACACTATTATGCAAATTTCCTTTTTTGTTAATACTAGCTTAATCTTAAATACAGAGAAGAAGGAACAGAAAAATGGAAATTAATCTTCCATAGATCTCCTGTGTCTGAGCTTCTCAAATTGCTGATATCCTTTTTTTTCTATGAGATCAGTTATCTTCAGTAAAGCAACTAAGCTAAATGTTTTATTAGGACTGTATTTTCCAGAGTACTTTATCCTGGTATCATTAACCAAGTAGAGAAATAAAGTTTCCACTTTTGTTACAACAGTAATGAAGAATTGGCAGTGCATTTCTGTAACACAGGCACACACAAAGGAAAAATGAAATAGTTATTTTAATTTTTTTCTGTAAGTAATGCTCAGTTTTTCGAGTATCTCATGCTTAAAACAGTTTGTAAAATGCAGTAAGCAAAACTAAATGCATTTGGTTGAAATAGTTACTTACCAAGTAAAAAACCACCAATCATGTAAGTTGTTTTGATGTCCCTTTCATCCATTTGAAATTTGTCTTGCCTCATGCAGAACATGGAGTCAGTTTTCTACTTAGTACGTTTGCTGTCCTCTTCCTTCTGATATCCTCAAGGCAGGCCTGAAGTCTGTATCTTTGGAATAACTTTATATACATCTTTATTCTCAGCTGTGCGTACCCCTGTGATCAAACAGTGTCACTGGGTGAAAGCGGATTTCATAATTTACTTTTTAAATCCAAGAGGTTACTGAAAAACCTCTAAAGATAAAGCCAGCACTTGTAGAGTTAATATGTTATTAGGAGGACAGGAAATCTGGCAACTATTGCAGAAACTAGACCTAATGGTGCACACAAACAATTTGTCAGTCTTGGTAAATGTGAATAGCTTTCCGCAAAGTGGCTGCATTTGCTTTGTTTGAACAGCCTAAACTTTTCCTTTTCGAACTTTAAATCTTAGAAGTGAAATGTGATCCCCATATTGAATCAAAATAATTTAATTCAAAACATATTTTGATTGGAACAAGGCTGATGTGAAAAGAAACTCTAGAATAAAAAAAAAAGTTGAAAGGACTTTCTATCATATATTTAGCAAGAAAATTTGAAACAGTTCTAATTAGGCTGAAAAAACCAGCCTTCTGCATTGTAACTTACAAAGGTCATATATCAATGTTAAGGCAGTATTACCAACTTGTGTCTGAAAGCCTGAACATGCAAACATCATTCCAGTTGTTTAGTTTTGGTGGGTTTGGGGTTTTGTTTTGAATGAATGTGCACACCCGTATTTCTAAGCCAGAACACATATTAAAGTCCTTACCTGCAGTTATGCAGGTTTTTTGTTGTGTTTAAGAAGAGTATTTTTCACCTGAAAGTTGTGGTTTTGCTAAAAAATGTGTGAAATTCTAATTCGTGCTTTTCTGTTCATACATAAATATTTTTCAAGTGGAACATAAAAGAGACTCCATTTTAAGCATTTCAGAGAAAATCCTTCCAAAGGAGAATTAAAATGTTTAGTCCATTAAAGGTAACAGGCAATTATTTTTACTTGAGATTTATTTCTTACTTGCTGGTGAAGTATATTCCTCAGTTTGTTAACTTGGTTGTTTGTTTGTTTTTTTCTTCCAATTGAATAAATAGGAAAGATTATTCATGTACAAGCAATTTTGTTTTCTCAACAAAGTTTCTCCTTTCATTTTAACATTTCATAAACCTCATTTTGTATGGGTTGGACACTTATTCTGTCATTCAAATAAGAGTTGCATGCATGCTTTATGCTGTGCTTCAAAATTACTCTGCTTAATCAGCATAGGAATAAGGCAAGGAAGTCTGTAATTTATTTCTGAATAGCTTGACTATGAATATATATCTGTGCTAATGAAAAAAACTGCAGTTAAACCTTTCATCTAATTTCAGCGTTAGAACATCCCAAACTCAAGCACAATATATGTTCATTTTTAATAGACATCACTTCTTATGCTGTATGTCACTGCATAAAATCTAAAGCAGAAATAAAAGTAGAGGGCCAAAGCCATAGTAGTCGCTTCAGACTTAAAAATCTTGATTCCAAAGGTATAATATTGTTTGGGAAAGTAAATCATGATAAATCTTTAGGAAATCTATACTGGTCAAAGGAAAAATCATTCCCAGTCTGCTAGTTTTATGTTTTTTGTTGTTCCATCCTTTTTCTACCAAATCATTTGTATTAGTATTAGACTGATGTTAGTGTTTGGTTGCCATCAGTAAATTATTCTCTGTTCGATTCTTTCAAAAAACAGGACAGAAAAAGATGCTCATAAAATAATGAGATAGTTTTGATTGCACATATTTAGTGATTGTGCATTCAAAAAGTATTTATGAATAAACTAAAATTTCTTAGTTAGATCAAAGCTTCTATTTGCTGATGTGTCTGAAGTGTTTCTACCTTGGGAATAGAGAAATGAAAGTTACTAATAGGTGTTTGTGTTTGACATCTGTATACTGTACTTTTTTGCATATCTCAAGTGTTTTAGTCTCTGCCTAATAGATCTCATTAAAGAAACAGATATCAGCCCCAAGACAGTTTGTCAAAGTTAATATGAGTCCCCTGTGGACAGAATTGACAATCTGTGTGTGGCTTCATGTGACTGCCTTTCCATGGGCCTGTTTGATCCATTAACAATTGGGCATTAGTCCTTGATTCATTTTACAGTAACCCAATGGTTTGGGTATTGGTTTATATGCTGGACATTTTTGAGGATTTCCTTGTTGTACATACATACTGCCCTCAGAGCACAGGGTGAGCAACGAGCTCCCTCTGCCCTGGGCTGCTGGCGATTCCTTGCTTTGCTCCAGGAGCAGCACGGAAGGGTGTTCATGTCCCAGGGCTGCGTGCTGGGTTTAACTCGAGCCTTAACGAGCGCTGCCTGTCCTAAATGAAGTCGAGGCTGAAGTAATCCTAAATGCTGAACCATCAATAGGCTTGGCTTAGGTTTGCGAGAGGTGAATGCTAACAGCAGTGTTTAAAAACAACAAACAGTGCAAACACCCTTCTTTTTATAACCAAATATTTCTGCAAGTTGCCATGTCTTTATTTCTCAGATGCTTTCTCAAGGAGGACCCATACTTAAATATACCGGTGCAAAGTGTGTCATGCTGATCCAGCACATGGTGTTGTTTTCCTTGGAACTCTGTTCTTTAGTCATTAGACAAGCTGTTAATTATTGTTCCCCCATTGATTATGTCACAGCATTAGCACTTCCCTCTAACCAAGAGCTTAACTGTGAACATGAAATACCAGGCAAGCTTATATGGCCTTTGAATTTGTGTGCTGTTTGGTCTGTCCTTCAAGGTCCTGATGCTGACTGTAGCTGGTTTTCAGTTATCTCTTTCACTTGGGATCTGGCAGCTAAGAAGACTTTAAAATTACTTAATAAGGAAAAAAAAAATCTGCTTTAGAATCTGTAAAAATTTCAAATGCAAAATAACTTCAAATTTGAAAAAACAAAAGTGAGATCAGGGTAGCTCCCAACCATTCCCTGAGAAGGCAAAGTGTTATAGTTTTGCTTTTAAAGGGAAAACAAATTCAGATTTGTACAGCCATTAATCTAAGGAGCTCGCAGTGGAATTCCTTTAATTATTCAAGTCCAAATGCTTTGTGAGGGTAATATGACTCATGGAAAATCTAGCTTTTGTAAAAAAGAATATGAACAACTTCAACACATTCTGAATATTTACTTATGTACCTATAAAAAAATCTCTATTTCCTAACATTCTTGTTTTCTTGGTGTTAAATAGTTATAATGATAACAGTAAGTATGTTCCAGGGTTAATTTCTTTTTTTTAGCAGGATACCATGAAAATTAATTCTTATCATTGTAATTTGCTGAGCCCTGTAGAATTTTATGGCTGCACATTGCAGTATTATGGACACTCATGAGACTCCTGACTGGTTTTATCTTATTAAACAATTTTGAAGTCATTAATTTTTAATTGGCCTGCTTGTGGTTTTTTATAGTTTTAATTGTGTGTCTGCGTCTAAATATTGGGTGTTTTTTAAATTAAAAAGGAAAAAAAGTCCCGGCTAAGCATATATGTTGTAAGGTACTGCTATATGATCATCCCAACAGATACTCTACTGTGTGGTGATTCATTTTAAAGAATGCTTTCAGCAATTCAGTATCCTAATAAAAGTAATAATAAAAAAAGAATGATATGATGTCTAAGATATGTACAGGTCTTTTCTTGATTGAAAGTTCTAATTAAGTGAATCGAGGAAAATTAACTGAAATTAGCTGTCAGAAAGTCACATTTAAATGAGTGATGATCTGGAGTGGCAGTAAACATTTAAATGATATAAATTGCCATTTAAGTGTATGGTTTAATGTTTGTCATGCATTAATATGACATGAGACTGCAGTGACAATCAAGCAGCTTGCTCTAATTTGAACATATTTAGGGCTTTTGTGTGGAGTGCACCACACAAATTAAGACAATTGCTGGTTTTATGTGTCAATTTAAATGTTGTTTTCAGGCATCGGTTAATGAAACAAACCCATCATTTTTGTGTGCAAATTGCAGAGTGATTTCCTTGGTTTCCCAATTAATTTCAACTTCCTCTGCTCAAAATTAGGAATTTCCTTTGCAAGGAAAATGCCATTCATTTTGCTAGATGAAGAGAATATCTGTTTGTTATGTTTTTTCATTTGGTAATTCAAATCAGAAATACATTGAATTCTCTGTATAAAATAGGAAAAAGAAATCCTGGTAGTGGCTTAATCTACATAAATTAGCTCTTTAGATGGCAATGATTTTAGGTTACCTTTAAATATAGTGCTTTTTGGATGCTCTTGTCTTGGTGACTGGGTTGTAACTGGTTAACATCTTCAGAAAAGCAGCTTAATCATTCAGCATAGCACTTTGTATAGGTTTGTACAGAAGAAACACGTGAAAGAGGTGGCAGTTTGATATTTCCATCCTGTTAAAAATCTTTTACCCTAGCATCCCTAGCTAGTTAGTCCTGTTTCACAAATTCTGTCAGTCTTCTCTCTGGCTGTCAGAATTAGATAATCCTGCTGTTTTTATTCAGCATGCAGATCACACAAGTCAGCACAATTTCATTTTGAGAGTTCATAAAAACATAGGCTATCTGTGTGTAAATGCACAAATATTTTCCACTTACTGTTTTTTTTTTCTTTTTTTCCTGCTATTACAAGTTTAAAAAGTGAGATCTCTGTAAGTGGGAGGTGGGGCATGAGACTCTGGTATCTATCACAAGGCCCACTTTTTTCTGGATAGAATGTCTAAAATACTCTTACCAATTCTGTATGTAGACTTAAGATAATTTGGCATGCTATAAAACAAAATGCTCCTGCTGCTACAAAATGATGACTATCTGGCAAACTCAAGTTTTTGTTTTGTGTGTGTTTTTTTCACAGGCATTAGAAAGTGAGTTTGTCTCCTGCCAGCTTCACCAGTGGATTGATCTGATTTTTGGCTACAAACAGCAAGGGCCAGAGGCTGTTAGGTCCCTGAATGTATTCTACTATTTGACTTATGAAGGAGCTGTTAATTTAAGTTCAATAACAGATTCTGTACTGAGAGAGGTAAGTTTGTACTTTATAAATACAGAAAAGGCTTCATTTACCACTGCAGTGTTGAAACTGTAAAGACTCCACATTGTTCAAGGCTTCTGGTGAATGTTCAGTTTCTTTGTGTTTTCTTGTGGTTTGGCCACAGGCCAGTTAAATGCAAGGTGCCTGAACCAGTTGTCACAGCATGCAGAATTAGTAGAACAAGGATGCAAGTTGTTCTTAAACTTTGTGCACCTGGATTTCAGCCCAAGCTGGATGCCAATATAAAAATAAAAGTTCAAGGATTGCTTCAGTTGCTGAGTTCAGTCATTTTATTCCCTGATACTGGATCTTAGAGGCAGTGAACAACCTTGATTTGGCTTGTGCTTCTGAATTTACTTCTGATTTTTTTTTTACTTACTTTACTTTTTAACACTTAAGTGCAGTCTTGCATATGTAGCAAGCATCAGACTTTTGTAGCCTCAGATATTTTCATTAGCTTTGCTATCAAATTAAAATAACCTGGCCTGTGTTCTTCAGATGCAAAAGAAAATATTTCAGCATTGCAAAGATCAGTAGCTTTACTCAGCAGACTCAGCATCATTCAGAAAATCTATTTGCCAAAGTATCTCACAGAATATTGTGTGTTTGAAAGTTCCTCCTCTACCACCTAAACCAGCTGTTTAAATAAGGGCAAGGTGGCATGATTGAAATAGATTTTTGATTGATTTTATGTCCTCTCTTCAGACACTCTATTGGTACCAAGTATAGCTGCAAGTCTATTAATTATAGAATGAATGTAAGTAGTACCTTGTTATAAAATATTCAAAGTCCATGAAAACAAAGCAATATGAATCTTATCAACTGTTTTATTTAGAGGTGACACAGGCACTGGCTTAATACCAAAGTGATGGCTCAATGTTGTCATTACATAGCTTGCCATCAGTCTGAAAACTGCATCTTAGTCTATTTAAACCTAAAACACATGTGTTGCACATAAATACCATTAGTTGATTTAAGAAGAGGGATACTGGGACACGTGGCTTACAAGAAAAAATATCTGGATTTGGAAAAATTGTTGACCCAAGAGTCATCTACTAGATGTTCACTGTGACATGTTTTCAATTCACTGATAGTGGATTTGTTCACTCTACGTTGGCATGGAATTATTCTTACCTTTTGGGAGTATTTATTAGACTCTTGAAGTGATTGGTTAAAGTGTGAGCTGAAATTTAGGCTGGGTATTGTATGTAAATTGTTCTAAATTTTGCTATTAAATGAACCATCATTGAACCTTTATTTATTAAACTAATAATTGAAGTAACACTGGTGAAAGTAGCAGTCTCCATACACAGTTTTTGTGTGATTTAATTTTTTCTTGAACAGTTCTTTTATCACATTTATTGTGATCTGATTTACTATTGTTATACCCTGAAAAAATTTAGGATCAGGGGAGTTACAAATATTTGGAAGTGTGGATCATCTCAGCAAGGCATTCACTTTGTTACCAAATATTTTGAATTTGCCACATTTTTTATAGTACTTTGCTACAGTGTTTCTTATTTTTGATTGTTCTGTGCTGCCTGAACTGACTAAAAAATGAAAACAGGAGAGGGAGAATTGTAGTGTTGTTGAGTTCACAATAGTGTGGAGTAGCTTAGCAGCAGCAGAATTTTGAAACGCTACTGATGGTGTCAGAAATACACACTGATGAATGCAGACAGCAGAATGAATTGTGTCTTGTAGCACTTTTGTTCTGAGTTGCTAGAAGGATTTGCCCAATAGAATATTTTTAGTTAGGATTTTTAAGCATGCCACTAAAACAGTGAAAGGCCTCCTGTTTAGTTAAGTATCCCTTGCCATTTACATGTGTTTTGTACAGTCTATTTATTATTATGTAAATGTGAACATGTAATTTTAAATGGCACATATGATCAGCTCTGATGCAATAGTGATACTGCAGAAATTTAATGACTTATCACCAATGGTGACTTACTGTGGCTTTACTTATGAGAAGAGATGAAAGTAATGAAAAATCTGTTTGTGTGTATTTCTATGTGCATAATCATTCTATATCTATGTGCTAAATGAATTTGTCATGCACCTTTGACAGCCTCACCTTCTTCCTGCTTGCTAATCTGCCTCCCTGAGGACCTGTGTTAACATTCTGTGCTACCAAGCAGCTTCAATCAGCATTTATTTTTCTCCTTCAGTCAGCCTTCCAAAAAATATCTCCTCTTTTCTCCACCAAATTCCTGGTTAGAACTCAAATGAATTTCTGATGTGGACAATTTACAGTATTTTTAGGCAGCCACAGCACCTCAGACTGAGTATCTTTTTATCAGGCAAGTATTAAACTGGATTTCTTGGTTTCAAAAATGATTTTAGCTTTTTCCTCTTGATACGATTCAGGTTTGGGTCTTTAGTAGTAGATGAAGTATTTTTATTTGCAAACCTAAACCAAAGAGAAGCTGCTGTATATTCTGAGAGCTGCAAGTTATGGAGGCTTTTAGGTATCATATGGAAATAATAGCAAGTGCTTAAACCTTGGCAATTTCCCCACACAGATAGTGCTGAGCCTGTACCACATCAGCAATGAGAGGCCTATGATGCATGTGTTTCTGAGGCATCTTCTCAGATATCTACATGGGTACTGGTGACCTGACTCATCAAAGAGGCCACACACAGAACAATGGTGGAAGGCACTGAGGAGTGGAGGGGTGTAGGTTAATGCAGAATTTCCTTAGGTCTCCTAAATGGCTCCGACTGGCACCTTTATTTTTATAGGCAGTCAGGTTATATATATTGCAAGAAGGAAGTACTCGTCTAGGAAGGAAAACTGCTTGATTAAAACCATATTCCACCTTTTTTTTTTTCTAACTGAAAACGTAGAACTTTTACATCCTTTTATACTGCTGTGAACAATTTTTTCCTGCCATTCTTTCTGCCTATGGGAATAAAGGAAGTAAAGTATTTTGAAAGGATCTGACTGCCATAATAGAAAATTTTAAACTAAAATGCAAACCATGGGCCACATGCTACCTTTTGGCAGATAAACCCTGGGGAGTGCAAAGCTTGCATAATTCAAAGGCAAATCTCAGGGGGAGGGGAGTAGATCAAGAGAGAGGGGTTTGAGTCGCAGCCAGTGGGGGAAGGGAGCTGCAGCCAGGAGAAGCAAGGCAAGGGATCCAGTACCCTTGCTGGCATATTGGTGCACTGCTCTTCCTGCAGAGACCATTCCTTCCTCCTCCTCTTCCCCTCCAAGCATTTTGGTAGTGCTGTCATTGACTCTGCTCCTTGTGTGTTTTGCTGAAGGAGGTGGCAGCTGCAGAGGGAAGTTGCTGTTCAGTGGGCGAGCGGTAAATATCCTGGTGAAAAACACTGCATTGCCAGCAGAGCTCTGCTGTGTCGCTGCCTTCTGTTGACTTGCTCTTGAGCACCACGTTTTGATCTGTGGAACTCCCAATCACAAGATCTGCTGTGGAAGGGCTCTTTTTTCGCCGGGATGGAAGGGGCAAGGAGTCATTTAGCACAGACAAATGTCATCCAGCTGTTCTGGAGAGAATTCACAGCACCTTCTTATCACAAATTCTGCTCTCTTTTTGCCATAGCTGTCCAAGAATGGAGTGAAAAAAAAAGTAGAATTAGATCTAAGTCGCTCAGACAAGTGACTGATTAGGAGCTGAAGCACAGTGCATACAAAATAATTTGTATCTAGGACTGATTGGTGGGTATTTCATCAGTGTGTTGGTCAGAAAAACAGAAATTTCTCTTGTCTCTGGCTGCCCTCAGTTATTACTTAAAAGTGCATTTCTCCACTGATATCCCTATGTAGTTAGTGTAAACACTGGATAAAAGCAAAGAAAAGAAACAAAGTTAGTAGCAGGAAGATGAAATATTATTTGGAGAATGCATCCTTGATTTTTACAGGAAGTACAAATGGTACTTGTATATAGGATTTGTACTTCTCTACCCTTCAAGAAGCACCCTGAATTTTATACCATGCTTATCAAAAAGCCACATTTGAAAAACAAAACAAAACCATCTGATATGATCTTTGAAGTCAGAAATTAAGGAGGACTAATAATTTTTAAATTAGCAATAATATCTCTAAAACCACAAGAATAAGTCCCATTAAATAATAACATAGAGTGATTTGCTTTTAGCCTTAGATGGTTCTGTTGTACTTCTTCCTCTGAAGAGAAGCTGCCTTTTTGTTACATGAAGGTCGTCTGTTTAACATTAGGAAGCAAGCTTTCTCCATTTTTTGGCACCTTTCTTTCTATTGGTGATATTTCATTTCCATATGAACTCAGGAGTTTCAAAAATTATGAAGAATCAGTTTCGACATAGCATTTGGCTTGGTATTTGAATGTGCCACTTCTGATTATATATATAAAGATAATTCCTTTATTTTCAGTTTTAAGGCATATGGGAAAATTATTTAATGGATAATAGCTTTTAAATGTTATTTAAGATTAATATCTTTGGGTAAGTTTTATGCATCTTAGGTCTATCTCTTATGAGTCTTACTTTATTTTTAAATATTTACAGTTTGAAAGACTTCTGTGCCCAGAAGAAGTTACAAGGATGTTTAGTTTACATGACCCCAGTTTCATGACAGCAGTAGCAGATCTGATATCTTATCCCAGAGAAAGCATTTTTGGCCTCTTCTTTAGGTCTGGTCATGGTGGGAGTTAATAGCATATTTCAGCTCTAGCTTAGCTGGAGAACCCTGGCAACAGTGAATCTTTCACGGAGTATAAACACAACTTGTATTTATAACAGAGTTAACATTTACTAAATAGCTGGGAAAATGATCAGTCTGGGTTTGGCAGGTTGGGCAGCAGTCTTTGTTGTGGCTGTGATGAGTTTTAAAATGTAGGGTAAAATGGTTATAACATAACTGTCACAGAGCAGTAAATTTCCATGTGCTGTATTTGGTAAGTAACAAATTCACTCAGGCAGCATTCAAAGTACCTTAGAAACCATCTTTGAGTTGTCTCTCTGTGCTGCACAGGTGGCATGTTCGGTGTTGTACAGCAAAGGAACAGTGGGAAAAGCCAAATAAATGTTTGATTTTGGTCTCGTTTTAATTGCAAATCTGTATAAAAATACCCCTGTATGGAACTGGAATTAAGAAGGCTGTATTTAAGGGACTGTACAGTGATTTAATGGCTGAGGAGATATGGACTTGGCAATGCATCCAAGCCCATGCCTTGGTCTGTTCCTGGGGTGGTACCCATGGTAGGAGTGTGCAACAGAGGCAGGGCCTCCTGTGAGGGCAGGCACCACTGCTCAATGGAATCAGCCTGCCTGGGCATCAGGCCTGTCCCATGAAAGGATGCACTATTTCCTTCTGGGGAAAGGAGCATTAAATAACAGGAGCACCACTCCTGCCACCTGTTTGTATCAGTTACCTATTAGTTCTCACATCTCTGCTCACACTGTGACCTGCTTGTGTTGTTGGAGTAAATGAGCAAAATTATCATAAGCAAGTGCTTACTGCAATTATCTGGGAGGTGTGGCACTCCTTTGATTCCATTCAGCCTGGAGTTTGATGTGATGAATGGGGATTTATTGCCCTTTGTCTTAGCTTACATATTTACTACAGTGCTTACAAACAGACATGAAAAATATTCAGCTGGGTTCTGATCCAGAAAAATATTTGACTTTGTTGTTGTCTTTTAGTCTTCATTACAGGGTAGATTGTAATTTTACCTGCTGATTCTGCTTCTCTATCCAGCAGAAAAAGAAGAGATATTTTAGAGTTAATTAAATTAGGACTGGGATGCTCCACGTATAAGGATTTAAAAAACTGGCAGGAAGTAGTAAAGTTTTTGGAAGGAGGTAACACATGTGAATTATTTCTTCAGCTCTGAGTGCTTTTTTCACTCAGCCTTTGATTGAAATTCAAGGGATAGAAATTTTCAGTGCAGTCAGTTCCCTCACCTCTTGCTTGACCTGCCTTGAGGATCTATAAGAGCCAGAGAGGTCTTGAGACCCCCTGGGCTCCTTACATTTTCATTTGTGCCTAGCTGGTCAGTCTTACCTGACATGTTTTTTGGCTAGCATTAAACAAGGTAGGATTAAAAGTGATATTCATAATGCTTTAAAAATAACTCCTTTTGATATAAATTGTTTCCATTTTTAAAGTACGTTTTCCTCTTCCATATGTGGAAAGGATGAGATGCACTTGTATATAATAGTTACAGTTATACACCAAGTCGCTTAGCCTTGAAAGAAACATGGAAGTGAACAGGCTACAGAATTTTTTGTGTCATCCACATGCTTTGATTATTTGCAGCCTCTTTATGCTATCTGAATGGTCTGTGTATTGATTTTCATAGTAATTGGGAAACTAAATATTTTTGTTTGGACTATTTTCATTCTATGTCCTTGTTGCAGCCCAGTGTGTCTAACCTAGGCATCAGTGTGGCTATAGATGTGTGTAGTGTTTACTTACCAAAATCTGTTATTTTAATTATTAGTTATACTTAATAAATAGCTACTGCTTGAGTGACAAAGCTTGTGGTCGTGCTGGAAGTGTTTTTCTCAAGCAGTTATTTAAAAGTAAAGTCTCAGTTAAATGCTACATTCTATTAAATAACAACAGAAATTTCATTTGTTGCAGTAGAAAACCCTGAGATAGCTTTGCACCCATAGTTTGGAAAGAGCAAGTTTGATCTTGCAGGTAGTGGTTATGAGAGTTTAAATAAATGTATTTCATAGCTTAAGAAAAGGAATTGTTTATTTCTTTTTCACAATTGTTGCAGATTCTGAAAGGTGATCAGAGAAGACAGTTTAAAGACCACTACATTTTGGATTTTGACATCTGTGTATTAATTCCTTCAGATTGAAATGTTTTATTTTAATGAAGCTTTCTTATTTAATAAATAGAGATGACATCAGTGTTTAGGAAATTCTGTGGACTGCTAACAGATTGGAATTGATTGCTTTTTTCCAGAGGAAAAGGTTTAATATAAGAAAATTTGGGATTGTTTAGCTATTTAGGGAAGCAAATGAATAATGCCAGAAATTGAAGTTTGAGGGTGTTGTGCATGGCAGTGCCACTACTTTCTCTGTGATAATTATTGATTTGAAATTAAAGCACTGATGCGCTCTCTTGAAGTCTTTAGCTGCCACAGAAAAGAGAAGGAGGAAGTGATTTTGGTTGTGGTGCTCAAATAAAACAGAAACTGTTGTGTTTTTAAAAACTAATTCCAGAGCAGCTTAGGCTTTTGCTTGTATCGACTCCAGTTTTATTTGCAGGTCCTTAAATTGATCTTTACTCTCCTTTTAGACTCGTTTCCCTTTTTATTTTGTCAGTCTCTTTGAAGTACTACCAGACCTGTTTTTGTAGTTCTAGTGCTTTTTATCTGCTTCTTTCCAGTAGCCAAAGATTTAGGTGTTTTGAATGAGCACATCAATGTTCCAGACAGAGATACTGTTTGAAATTATCCATGAACCCAGAGCCTCTGAACATTATTGAGTGACATTTGTTTCTGTTGGTTGTGTCTGCTCTGACTAACTGGTTTCTTTCAGATTGGCAGCTGGGATTACGCTGCAGTGGACGGACAGCTGCGTGAGCTGGAGATTGCAGCCAGGCCGGGCTGCACCTCTGCTTAATATGCCTGGAATGTATAGATTCACATTGGGGCAACTTGCACGGCCCTGAGGGGCTGCTGTTTGTATTCTCACAAACTGTGATTGCTTCCTGTTTTATTTTAATGAGTGCCATGTAATTGTCACACTGATTTGTCTGGACAAAAAGACTTCATTTTTTCTTTTTTCTCACAGAAAATTCCTTATTGTAGTTTAAGAGCTGGTTTAGTGTTTTTGTTTGTAAAGATATGGTGGAAGGCATCCTATGCAGATCTCCTTTCTTCACTTTTCTGATGTGAATAGGATAATGTATTATTCATATATTGATTTCAAACAGCTTGAGGAAAAAAAAAGTAATCCTGCTTAGGGTAACCCCTTCCCATCCATGTATCTGCAATATGGATTTTATAAACAACAAGTGGTTAGACCAGTAACCAATCTCTAGACAATTCTGGTATTTGCAGAACTTGGATATTTTCTGGTATTTTCAGGCAGAAGGAGGTGAAACTGGGGGGTGATAAGAAGAAAAGAAATATATTATGCAGCAGATATATTTCTTACGAGGAAGGTACAAAGCAGGAAGAAAAACAAAGCTGAATTTCTATTTGATGGCCTTAATTTCTCCATGTATCTGTAGTTTTTTTGTGTAATGAGGCCCACAGTTTTGTTGCAGACCTCGCTAACACACAGGCAGGGGTTGTGTTGTGCACATTTTGCTCCATCCCAAGTTGCTCGTGTGCCCTAATAAGGCCCCTCTCTGCAGGCTGCTGACAGTATTTCTGCCCACGCTTCGGCTCTGGAGCCATAACCCTGAGGTGCTGGGCTTGGAGCTGTACCTGGATCAGTGGGCAGCAACAGGAGCCTTCAGCATTCGGCTTGGTTAGCAGAGGGAACATCACAAACATTCTGCAGTCAGGTTTAATGACACCTAGAGAACAATAGATAGCTCTTGGTCTTGTAGTGTCTTTTCCTTAGCCTTTCTTCTGCTCCATTCTCTTCCCTGCTGTGTGTTAGATTTCAAAGGTAGCACACACAGTTTTCTTAAATCAGTATACTAAGTGAATGATGAAATGAGAAAACAAAATATGGAAGTGATTCAGAACAAAATGTTTGATTTGTAAAGTCAAAACAAGAGAAATAATTTTCTGGTTTGACATGAAGAAACTAGGCTGCTCATTTCATTTTTAAAATAGCAAATGGGAGTGTGTGAATTTATGATACTAACATTTGAGTGCTGTATTTTTTCCTTGGGTCAAGTGTAGTGCAATGTCCCCAGGGCAGGTGTACAGTCAGACAGCATATACATTGCCTCTGTTAGAAAAGCATTTTGCCCATTTTTCACAATCTTGATCTAATAGGGATTGTTAGGAAACAGGGGAGATGGTGCTACAAAGAGTTTCTCTTTACAATCTTGTGCCTCTTTCCAGCAATTTTATCTATTGTTATGAATTGTGCTTGCTCTCTGGCTAGTGTTATCTGTATTCCTGTAGTCCTAGAGGAATTTAAATAATTTTCCTGTAGGTGTAATTGGCTGTCTCTGATCAGAGGGGGTTTTCTGATCACTTGTTACCAGAGCTGATTTTAATCATTGTCCGTAGGGAAAGGAGCTCCTTGGTTGGCCGCTGAGCCATTCAACTTCCCTGTCAAACAGTCTGTGTTCTCTGATGCTCTAAAGCAACATCTGGGTGGAAGGAAGGGGAAAGCAAGTAATCATAATTGCATATCACTCAAGCCAGTAGAAATCACTGAGGAACATGTGTGTAAACCTTTTTGAATATTGAAAAGTGAGGTAGGAGCGGCAGAGAGCCAAAATAATTACTTTTGCAAGGGCTGTTATTTTCTGGACGTAAATACTGGGCAGAAAGATGGAGGATGAACCCAAAACGTTTTCTGTCCCTGACATGTGTGCTGAAAGAATATATATTACACTGCATGCTGTTATTTCACCTGGGGTTTCAAATGTTTGGCAACTAGATTGTAGAGATTTGGGAAGTGAGTGGGAATACTTTGGTGCAGAACTGTAAAGGAGCTGAGAGCAGCTTCTTAGTAGCAAATGAGGAGGTTGTAGCTTGTTGTACCCTCAGATCAAGGCATGCATTTTGACATGGGTGTGCTGTGCCCCTGGACTCCTCAGTTTGGTGCTTTGTGTCTGAGGAGGCATGATGAAAGCAACTCTGAGCTAGTCCCTTTAAAGGTACTTAAATCTGGAGTTAAATGGTGTATGTCTTGCCTTTTAACTGTTATGGGCCTTCATTTGAGAATTTGAGTTCAAAACTGGAGACCGTTTCATTCTTTCTCTGTGACACTCACTGCAGCTCCCCCTCCACCCGCCCTCCCTCATATTTAATTTTATAGTTCTTTCAGACATAAACATGAAAAAAAAGCAATTTTGACTTAGTTTCTGAGTGTTGCTGCAAAGAAAAGTAACAAACATCTGTTTTTACCTTAACTGCATCCATATGTTCAACCTCCCCATCACCCTCCTTCCCAAAAAATTTACAGCCGTATTTGATGGGTACTACATATTGTTGAATTAACTTTCTTCACAGTTAGATGAGAGGGTAAGTTCAGAGACTGGAAATAGCCTTACTAAACAGTGGCCAGGAACCACATTATAGCTAAGCCAAGTTTTCAAGTTCTTTACTTTCCTTCTTTCAATTTGCTTCCCTATTCTCCTTTTCCCCTTCCCATACCCCAGCAGAAGAGGAGATGACCTAGGAGGCTTTTTAGAAATGGGTACAGTCAGATAAATGTTAACTTAGGAAATTTCCCTATAGCTTTCATGCTTCTAAATTAATTAACATTCCAAATACAATGTTACATAAGTATGTGTTTGGGATGCAAACTCTGTGAATTATTGTAAACAGTTGCTTACCTTGTTTAATTTTATTGTTTCTTGTTGTAGCATCTGGAACAATTCTGGCCTTACCAAAATTTTGAGTTTGTAGATTATTAACAGGAAAAAGGCTGTTTTACTTTGGTATTTGAGAAACACTGAAATAAAATGTGGAATTGTACAATGTTTTACTTTGTGGCACACATCTTGCTTTCAGTGATAAGAGTTTGTCAAGCTAAAAATGTCTTTCAAGCAAAGGTTATGTATGTCTTACCAGTTATATGGTGTCCTTAATAGATGTGAAACCGGTTGTGCAAATTTCCCAAATGTTCCTACCTACGGTCGTGTGAATGGCTGTGTGCTCCAGAGGAATCCAGCAGTGTGAGAACACATGCCCTTCCTCTACTGCTGGAGGAGCTGTCTCTTAGTAATACTGACTGATACTGGTAATAATTATTTTCAAGAAAGCTCAGTTAGAGGCTGGGCTAGAATTCACTAGAAAGGAAGTGGATGGTGACTTTCTGACTGATGGGCATTTTACTGTATTTTCTCAGGTGAATGGCAGGTAGGTTCTTTTCTTAAAGGAGATACTAATTATATCTCTGAGAAAAAGATTCTCTGGTCCTACCTGATTTTCTTTGACAAGTTGAACAAAAGTCTGAGTGGCATCTGGTGGCTCTTTATGCTGTTACATAAATTGAGAGATGGGGATTGACTCCGTCACATTTCTGCTGACAGAGGGAGGTCATCTTGCATCCTTCTGTATGTGATCCTTCTGACTGAGACATCAGAATGTGGAGCTGACATCTGGATTGACTTTGAATACAATCTGGGAAAAGGAAGGAATCATTTGGGCTTGCTAGTACACTCTCTTGGTCATTATTACAAAATGTGGAAACTAAAAAGAGAAACCTTTACCTTTTTTTCATGGTAGCCAGAAAGAATGCAGAAGATTTTTTTTTTCTGAAGTCTAGCCACAATGTCTAGACATATTTGTCCAAGTGTTGTTGCCTTTACTCAACAGTTCTTCAAATTTCTTTTGGATTTCTGAAAACACCAGTAAAGACGACAAACTCTAACTAGGTCATAAACAGTGTCTGTTAAGACTGAAAATGGAGAATTTGTGATCCTCTGAGGCAGGGTTTGGCAAAACCATTGTTCCACTGGCCAGCAGCTTCACCAGGTCTGACAGACACTATGTGAAAATAGACAGTGCCTCTTGACTGGCAGGTTGAGTACAGTATTTTATACTTGATCTGCATCAGTTTGAGCTCTTGCAATGATGAATGTATTGAAATACTGTGCATCAATATGTGATATCTTGTGTTTCTTATCATTTTCCCTCACTGTTGGCACCATGTAAGTGTATAGTTTCCAGAGGTATTATTGGGCATTAAAAGACATACCAGATTTCAAGGTTGAGATAAAAATTCTGATTCTGTTTAAATGATGAACATGAGCATTTGGGAATGAAAGTTTCTGTATTGATCATAAGTCAATATACAAGGAAATTATTAAATCTAAAGCTCATTATTTCCTTGCTTTATCTTTTCTCAGTTCTAAAAGAAAGGCATGGGAGTTGTGTTTCAAGAATATTTTATCCTGTATTCTTCTGGTTCTACCCTCAATGCAGGGCAGAATTCCCATTTGCTGGTAAAAATATGCTGCCTAATCTGCAAGTAAGTTTGGGCACATCTTTTTAAAATCTGATGTTTTGAAACAAAGAGCATTTTATGGAGAGGGTAGGGCTGCTGACCAGTTCATTTGTTAATTCCTCATGTCTTAAGAGACTTCAAAGTTTTTGTGATTCCCTTGATATCTTGAGTCACAAACTCCCAGATTTGAATTTTAATGTAGTGTGTCTCATCAGCAGGAAGGAGACTCATGTGGTCTTATTGAGCTTTAGTATTTCATGAGTCTGATACTGCTGTTCCTCAAAAAGTGCTCACTGCATCACACTGTATGTGTGTGTCAGATTCCAGCCAGCTTTTTGATAACTTGTTCACCGGTTCTTTGAACATTATGGTCCTTCCCAGAGAGGGCAAGAGTGTTAGAATCTGTTCAGAGACTAATTTCAACTCCTGCTCTGGTCAGTGCAGATATTTCAAAAGCCCTGCCAAATATAATAAGGTCAAGTGTTTTGGATGGCATGTTTACTATCTAGAGGATGATTATTTTAAGGTTTCAGGTGCATTCTAGTTTTGGCTTTGTTATTTTTGTAACAGGAGGATGTCGTGCTAATGGTCTTTATAATTATACAAAAATAGTTGTTTGTAAGAGTAAGGTCAGCATTGGTGTTAATCCATTGTCTTTAAAATTTTAAGGAGTGGCTAAAATAGACCAGGAAATGTAAGTGCAAGGAGCATTGAGGAAGATTGAACCATGAAAAAGAAGAATTAGGGGAATATACCTGAGGCATCAGCCCATGTACAGCATGCTAGTCCACAGCGAAGGCAAGGTGATTAATTAAGCTCACAATGAAAGAGATAGAAACTCAGCTGAATGATTTGAGATTTTCTGTACTATCAGCCTGTTTCTGTGCATGGTGCAGGGGGCCAACATGACAAGAAGTAACTTGTTGAATTTTGGCTGCTTGATGTTACCTTTAAACTTAAACCTCTCAGTGGGCTAAGAGGTGGCAACATGGAAAATTAGTTGGACATGCCTGGGGCAAGAAGTATAAGTTCACAGGTTTTAACATAATTATTTTAAAGAAATCACTAAGCATAATATTTTCATGTGAAATGAAAATGAAGGAAGTACTAAAGCATGTTGCTGAAGATGCAAATAAACTTAAAAAAACCCCTTGTGTTATGCCTTCATGTTCTCCTGTAGGTTTGCTGTTGATAGTTTAATGCATCCTAACATTGTTTGCTCTTCTTGAATAAACCTGGAAGTAAGAATAAAAGCTTGGTATTGCTTTCCTTCTAGTTACTGCTGTGAAATGAAGCAATGGAGTTTAATGTACAGCACTTAAGACACGCAGAAACTTTTTAAAAGTTAACTTTTGGTTTTGAGTTATGATACAAACAGGATAAGCCAGTGTTAGAAAGGAAAAATGGAGCCAATATAGAGGGTTTCTGATTATAATAGCTTGTTTCTGTTTAATATCATTGAGCAGGATGAGGTTTTGCAGAGTTTCTCATGGAAATAGCATCCACAGTACTAAAATGATTACCTCATTCTTAGTACCAGTGCCAAGCACTTAGCCCCACAGTGAACACACGGGGTTGATTTTCAACATGAAACAAGCCAGAAGTGTGGAATGACATTTTCAGGTGACAGTTATGGTTCTATTGCCTGTAATTAGCACCTCTTAACATGCAAACCTGCCTGTGCCTTTTCCAGGCTGTGGAAGCTCAAATACGAAGTTTTGGACAGACCCCTTCCCAACTGCTCATAGAACCACATCCTCCGAGAAGTTCTGCCATGCAGGTGGTAAGTGCCATGTTAATTCTTTGTGACCTGACATTGTGCTCACTTCCTTTGCTACCTTACCTTTGCAGAACTGGACACTTTCACTTTGCTTTTATGTGGTTGTGGAATTATTTTATTAAAACCAGCAGATGAGTTACGATTCGGTAGGAGTTGCATGCAGTGCTTAACTATTTCTTTTATTTGTTGCAGAAAGGATTGCATTGATTTCTAGTGTAGCTTTTTTTTGTCAGTGTAATCCTGAAGCACTTCATCAGTTGATTTTGTTAATACCATACCTGTACAGGTGAGAGCCAGTCTTCGTGGAGACAGTTTAGTTAATCTTTGGCAGATTCCCCAAGAAGCATGGATTTAGGAGGTGGAACTCCTTGTCTTTTCCCCCAGGCATAGGTTTTCCCTTAAAACCAGGATTACTAGGAATTCATGAGCTGAAACTTACATAGCAAAGAATGTGACTAAATGTGTTTTGCAGTAAAGCTAGGGTGATAAAATCCAGGCAGTGAGCATTAACATGCTTTCCCTTTTACCTCTACTTGTGTCTAATATAATTTTATTTTACAAACTATTATTACCTTACTGATCTTTTTTCATATTGTGTTGTGTGCAGTCCTTGTGTTTAAAATATCATTTGTGTTGTTGTAGGTCCAGAACTAAAGATGTTAAGTGATATTCTGACAAGTGGAGCAAATGGTCTGCTAATTCCCAAGGTTTTCAAAAGGTTATATTCCCTTATTGTTAGATGTACATTTTACACTGCAATACAAAAAAACCCCAAAAACCATAAACATGTCATACAGGACATGCAAGAAGAAAATATGTCCTACTCAAGCAGACTAAGGTTATTAATTTAAAAACATATCTAAAGTGCAGAAGGTTTTAAAAGATTACACAGAAACATGAAATGTTTCCAAAGTAGCTTACAAACCTCGTGATGCAGGAGTCTCAGAAGTGTAAACTTCCTTGATAAACTGATCTACTGGCCTTTCTCAAATGCATCATGTGTTGTACCTGAGCTCAGCTGCCTGTGCCCCATGCCAGGTCCCAGGCCAGGAGACACTGCAGGCACTCGTGTGTGTGTGTTTCAGAAGAGCCCTGCTAACAGGGATACTGGGGAGCCCAGGTACTCTCCTTCATGCAGCCACTTGCCATATGTCTGTCTGTCTGTCATGGTGCCATGCACCGAGTGCTCACTCCAATTTAAAGGGATTTGTTTCAGGAAGAACAGCAACTTGAGAAGTTGATTATTGACGTATTAGTCAGAGCCATTGTTATAAAAATAAATTTGATACCAGAAAGCAGTTTGTGTGGTTCTATCATAATATTTTTCATGATGCTGAATTAGTGAAGATTTAGTATGTAACAGAAGAAGTTAAAATCTTAGAAGTTAGCTGTTTCTAAATCCTGTGGGTTTTTTGGGCTGGGATACACCCAGAAAAAAAAAGCCTTTAATTCTTCAGTTGCTGGTTTTGTGGATATTAATACATGTTTTCGTAATAGCACTATATTGAGTGGTTTTAAAAATATTCCTAGAGCTGAAATACAGTAGGGATATTTTTCCTGCCATAATTTTGAATTATTTCTAGTTGCATTATTTACTGAGTTTTGTTTTCATGCGTGTGTGTGTGCTTGAATAGAGCTGAATTGGAAGTTACCACGTGCTGTGTTAAGTGCACAAGCCATAATATATACCAGGTGTAGTAATTAGCAGTCACACGAAGGCTGCCTATTTGTCTGGTTTTGCTGCTGTTGCTGTATCCCCTTGTGTTTTCAACCATCAGATAGCTGGATTTAATTGAGGCCACATCAGATGAGGCATTACTGACACCTTTAATTGAATGAGCATCCAGGGAGGATTAACTCATAATATTGATTGGCTTTTAGCCACTTGCTCAGAAGGGTGTCTGGGTAGCTTATTAGTTGCTTTTATTTACACCTTTATGCAAGACTGTAAATAGGAATTCATAGGGCAATATGTTTTTCTAAGTACTCTTAATAACTTTTTTAAAAGGAGTGATAATAAAAATGCAAATGTATTTAATTTTTTTATTAGTTCTGTATAAATATACATTAAATGTATGCACTTGCATACACATACATGCAAGTATATGAATGTATGAATGTAATGAAAATGTAATGAACTATTGCAGGTGGAGAATAGCCAAGGACACTTCATTAGTATTCCAATTTGGTTATTAGAAAATTACAAATACTTGAGCAGTGTAGCTACTGGTGACCATGATGATTGTACCTCTGCATTTCAATGGGATTCTCTTTTTTTCAGATGTATCACACAGTCATAAACCCATCAGATGTTGCTTTTTCTCCTCACGTTTGATATCCAGATCCTCAATATTTTGTTTTGATGTTTGCAGTATTCTTAGAGAACTTAGTTAAAAAGTTAATAAACTTTCCAACTTACTAAACTGAAAAAACCAAAAACCTAAAAAATTATGTTGAAAATGAGAGTCTGGATTAATTTCTTTCCTTTAGCATTTCTGGAAACAATGCAGGATAGTGTCTGTAATCACGTCCACTTTGTATTCTTTACAAGTGCATTTAGTTATGTTTGTCTTTTGAAACACGTTTGCAGTGAAATCTTCTACTTTGCATTCATAAATCTTATTTTTGTACACCAAAAATATACACAGAACATATATCTAGTGTATGTGTGTATCTGTTTATTTTAATGCTCTTTCATGTTCTCATCTGGCTTGTAAAGAATTGCACTCTGCCAATTTAATGTAACTCGAGACAATCTGGGAGCAGGAATTTCTTTTGCTCACTATTTTTTGTTTCCCTCCTGGTTTGGCATTGCTTTCCTTGACATTCTGTCTCTGCAGATATGAAGGAGAATTCTTTTGGCAGAGATAGGCAATTGAAAACTTTTAGTTTAAATCTGCTGTGATCTGTAGCAAAGTCTGTGTACAGACACCCTGTGTTCAACAAAGCTCTAAGATTAATAGGGTGCAGGCAAGGTTTTCTGCCTAAAATGTTATTTCCACAAGCCTTTCCACTTATTATTGCATTTGCTTTTCTACTGCAGCTTCTATTGGATCTCGTGGTTTTTAATTCAATCTTCCTTCTCTTGTCCTGTCTCTTCTCCTCCCCATGTTCTCTTTTCCCGTGTATTTGGGTTCTTGTCGTGTGCACTCAACAGTATCTCCTCCTGCAGAGCCCCTTGATGTTCACAGAGCAGGCCCAGCAGGATGTTATCATGGTCCTCAAGTTCCCGTCCAACTCGCCGGTCGCTCACGTGGCTGCCAACACCCAGCCTGGCCTGGCCACTCCCGCCGTGATCACGGTCACTGCCAACAGGCTCTTTGCTGTGAACAAGTGGCACAGCCTCCCTGGTGAGTACCTGAAGGCAAGGAGCCTGAGAAACCCCTGCCATCCAGCAGCACTCCTCTTACCTGGTCACAATTGGCTGCGGAACTGTTGTGGGTTTAAAGTGGAAAAAGCAAATCCAGTTCATTGGCACAGCAGGCTCTTCACATGTGCACTTAGTTTCTCCTTGGAAAGGTAATCTGAGCTATTGCAGCAAGATATATAACACACCAAAGGTTTGTAAAAACAATACGTTTCTTTCCAGGCCATCAGGCACCATGCAAGGAGACAAAAACAGTCTATCACAATAAAGGCATACTCTTCCTCTTAAATTTGTTGTTCTGTCTGTTGGGAGTCTGAACCTTATCATGTCAAAGGCAGTTTTAAAGCATGTAGAACTTGCCCGAAATCTTCTCTGCCAGTTTTTTCTTAATTAAACACTTGATATTCTGCTCTTAAAGCCACCCCATGAGAATTAGAAAATAAAATATATCTGAGGTCTTATCTTAAACATCCCAAAGTTACTTATGTAGGTGCTTATGTATTGTTTGTATGAAAGGAAAACAAAATAGCCATTTGCACAGCAACGAATAAAATTAATTTTCCTTTAAAAGTGTGCTGTACTTGAGAATATAATTCTGCTTTTAATTCTGATATTCTCCAATCTTAAAGACATCAATCTTCCTTTCCTTGACTATGACAGTCTTAGGCCCAAGCTGTCAAAGGAAGTTTATTTTGGTGCAATGCAGTATATTTGGTCAAAGGCATTTTAAGAGAGGGGGGAAAAATGACCTTCCACTAAAATAACTTAAATAGAAGATACTCACATCAGAGAAACACTTACATGGTTGAAATTCCTACTAAGAAATCTTGACCCATGGTCCTTGATTCCTTTTTGAAAAAAGCCAGATGACTCCCGCACTTTTTTCCTAATTCTTACAAATTACCTCTCAAATAGAAACATCTATGTATTTTTTCACCCTCCCGAGAAACACTTCAAGAGAAAGGTGGGGGGGAAGGGAGACTTGTCTAAGATAAGAAGTTGCAAGCAAGAACTATTTACATGGCTCCCGAGATTTCTTTGAAAGGAGGATGGCAGTATCCTCTCATAGCTTGGATGTGTGACAGTGGGCATATAATAGTCAAGGCTTTTAAAAATGGCCTTTGTGAACATACAACTTATGGGAAGAAGAAAATATTCAAAAGTGGTGGGAGTTGGTTTTGATTTCAACAGAATTCTGCTGGTTGATGATCCATGAGCAAGCAACCAGTTTGATGAGTGCAATAGTAACTGGTTTGAGTTGAATAGGGCTTTCGGATTTTTCAGGCTTTTCCCCTCCCCTCTGAAAGGGAGAGCAGTAAGGTGTGCTTTAGAGTTGCTATTTTTTTCATTTAGAGGCATTTTACCCTTGTCTTGCCATTAGACAAACAGAAGCCAACCATAAATATTCAAGAAAAAATCACCTCACCCCATTTCTGTGAGAGCACACATCAGTTGCAGGCTGTTAATGGAGTATTGTGCTCTTAAGAAATCTGTCTGTGGACTCCTGAGCCTGTGCTATTGTTGTCTTCCAATTTTATACCAAAATGGGGTTTCCTAGGATGAGAGGGCAGGTATCATTACGGCTCCATATCCCCTGCTGTGGGCTTAGCATTGTCTTTGTTAATGAGGCATCATGATAAAAAAGTTAAGTTGCCAAGTGACCAGTTGTCACTAATGTGTAATTAAAAAGCCCATTCCTGCCTTTGAATATGAATTTGGTGGCTTTGCTGACATCCAATGGCACTGGTAGCCAGCAGGATGCTCTTTTTTGTCACATAGATTTCCTGTTTTCTTCTATGTTGGTGTTTCATTGCAGTAGAACTTTGCATTTATGTATGAATCAGTTATTTAAGAAATCCTTGTATTGACACTGATTTTTATATTAAGCTGTGGTTGGTAGGTAGAAAAATCATAAGTGCAAGTATTTAGCCATTATTTCTTGTTTCTTTTCCAAACAGACTGCTGGTGGGGGGGGGCGGGGGGGGGTCAGGGGGATCGAGAGCAGTTGGTTTGTTTCTTTGTAGTGAAGCTGTGGAAAAAAAAAAGGTTTCTTTTTACCCCTGCAGGAGAATTCAGTACATAAACATTTTACTGGTATGTCAGGTGCCCAGATGAAATGTGGGTTGGCAGAATTAATGTATTAAGTTCTATGCAAACTAGCAAATAGATGGGTTTTGGTGAAGGATGAATCCTTAAATACTCGCTGACTATGAGATGACAATGAGATTTCCCTCTCTGTATCATAAACTGACTTTTTAAAAAAAAATGTCCTTTGTGCTTCAGTTGTCCAAAGCAGTCCTTTAAAAAGTGAAGAGGAAAATAGTATTTGCTACAGTCAGCAGATGGTTGTCACATTTTGTTTTCAGTCCTCTTTACCACTTAATTTTGTTTTGTTGCGGCAGGAGAGGTTGCCAGTAAAGCATCTGCTAGAGCTTATGGCTCAGGACCAGAGCTGCTGCTGATGGCATACATTCAGAATAGCCCTAATCTAAAATAAATGTTTAATAAGCAGCCTGCAAAAGCACCTGGATTTTTTTTGTTTTTCATTCAATTGATGCAGAAGAATCTTGAATGGTTGAAAAAAGGGCGTAGCTTTGATTTATAAAATATATGTGGCTTCATGTATTAAAAAAAAATGCAAAGTTTTAAAATCTTCTTTCCTGAATTCCAGCTCATCAAGGTGCTGTACAAGACCAGCCTTACCAGCTGCCAGTGGAAATCGATCCTCTCATAGGTCTGTCACTTCCTTCTCTCTTTGCGATTCATTAAGCTCTGTATGGTGGCCCTGAAGTGTAGATTACGGTTGTTTTTCACTTGCTGGTTGCTGGGAATGGAATTTTCCTGATAAACCATTTGCATGCAAATTGGAATGCAATGAGCTGTGGCTATGCTGGTATTTCATCAACTCCCCCTCGTTGGTTTGCCTAATTTGAACAGGCCTAGGACGCGTGTCAGTGAAAATTAATATGGATGCTGTAATAATGTGTGATTGAGAATGTGCATGAAGTACTGTCAGGATAATATTGGATCTTTTCATCACTCAGACTTGTTGATGAGCAGGAGCAAGGCACGTTATGATGAATCGGTGCTCTGGTAATGTGATGGAGCTCCTCTGCTGAGGAAATTTTCATAATAACAGTGGGGTTCTTAACTGCACCGTGTTGTGAAAAATAAAACCATGGTGCTAGGGTTCCATCATTAAAGGAGATCAATCCTTTCTTCATAGACCTGCTGTTGAGGCTGGGGGGATTAATGTGTAATTGCAAAGCAGTTTCAAAGTTGAAATATATTGCCCACTCTGGTTTAGTGTTGAGATATTAGTATTCATTTTTCAAGGGTATTGCATCTTTTGATCAGCTTCACCAGTTAAATTTGTGTGTGTTTTTCTTTTATTAAAAACGGGTGGACGAATGTCTCTCCTTTATTTAATGTCTCAGTGTAGTAGATGAAATTCATGACTTTTTATTATAGAGGTTTATCAGTTTGTATAGAGCTGATTTTTCAATTAGCAGGGTTAGAGTTTGGTCGGCTCTTTCATTACAGACCCAACTTTGGGGAGTGCGTATTTGGAGTCTGTAGCATGGCAAATGGAACCTTAAACATGATGAGAAAAGAAAATCTCAAGGACCTAACACCAAAACACAAACTAGCTGTAGGATAGGAGCATAGAAGACAGGATTCTGTGCCCCCCCCAATTTTGTTGGACTTTGAGCTTAGTTTAAAAACCAGCTGTTTCAGTGTGGTTTAATTGGAAAAGTGATGTGACCAATTATAGCAGTATGGAAAAATCAGAGCAAAGATGAGCTTGCCTGGATAGGTTAGAATGACAGGTCTGTCAGACAGTGAGAATTCACTTCAAAACCAATGTGCACATGCCAGTAGGAAGTGGGATATTTTTGTCTGTAGATCCAGACTCTTCCTGTGTAGCCATTTTGTTAGGTAAGCTCTAGGATTAGGAACAGTGGGAGTGGGGGCATATGAAACCATTTTATAGATCTGATAAAATTAAAGTGTTTTTCCCGAGTTTCTGAAATCAATCCTCATCTGAATAATGCAGTAGTTATTATGAGGCAGACATGTGCTGTATCTCTCCTTTCCTTCCTGAAATAGATTTTATCCAAAAAATGTTTGGAGCAGGAAATTTGGGCTCTGCTTTAAAATCTGCTATCAAGTAGATCTTAGAAGTGTAAATAAATATTACAGCAGAAAACCCCAAATCACATTGGTACAGAGACCTTTAAAGTCAATGTTCACATTCTGAAAAATGGTTTAATATTGTCTTCCTACAATTGATCTCAAATCAGCCTTGTGATTACACTGGACATAGTTTAAAAGGTTTAAGGCTTTCTTTGTCATTGCTAAGTAGCATCATTGGGTGCAAGCAAGTAATTATGTAGGTAGTATTAGAGGTTTTTAATTGTGGCTAGACACATTTACCTAGAAATGGCACCTAAGAGGACCACAAAATTACACTTTTATGGTTATAGCAGGAATCTTGTTGCTGTCTTAGTCATAAGGAGGGATTCCTGCCTTCCTCATTTTCTGGTGCACAGGAAGACATAAACCAGCAATGTCTGATATGACACAGACCCTAGACCTCTTTTTGAGGTGAAGTGTTTTGAAGGCATTATCCTCACTGAATTAGTTGATCTGCATCAACTAATCTGCATCAACATTGAGGTTCCTTTGCTGCTATTTTGTCATACAGAGCAGTTCACTGTGCATTTGTAACATGAGGCTGTTACTCTTTAAGTGGCCCCAAGATCAGTGAAGGCCACATTTGTGTTACCTGCAGAGAGCAAGTGGCAACACCTTGCTAAATTATTTGCTACCCATATGGACAAGGCATTATCAACATTTTAAATATAGCAAAAGCACAAATGAATGAAAGATTTGACACAGAGTAAATGGAATAAGCCCAAGGCTAGGAAGGCAGCTGGTCTGTGAGAATGGGAAGGAGTCAAAGAACAAAGAGTGAAGAAGAGCACTGGACCAGGACAGAGGTAGGTCTGGAAGACCACCTGGATGGAAGTAATAAGTGCTCCAAGCAGTTGGCAGACAAACCCAGGGGAAATTACTTGCCTGAGATGGAAATCAGGTTCCCTCAGGAGCAAAGCACACTGAAAGTTCTCCTACCGTGTAGGATTTTCACGATATGTGTGTGTGGGACCTATGTGTATCTATCTATCTGCACACCTTATTAATCCAAGGACAAGATATAATATGAATGTGTTCACTAATTGATTCCTCTCCATTTTATGCGTTCCCAATGCAAGAGTATCTCAAGGAATAAAACATTAAGTGATCAAAATAAGGCAAATAATTTCTCCTAACTCTGAAGTTAATTGTGGAGATAAGCTGGTTAATTTTTCTGCCATGCTTAAAAAAATCTGAACAGTAGTGATGCCTACTGAAATTTTTCTTTTTCAAATGGCACTGTTTGCAATGAAATACAACTGATGTAAAATTTAAAATCATGATCCTTTATGTGCTGCATTTGAACCACTATGTGGTTTGTACATTGTCTTATAATTACATTCCTTTGCTTTGTTTGTAATTTTTAATATCTTATACTTCAAGAAGGAGGGAAGGAATCTTACTAACCATTGCCTATGGTCAATCTTTCATTTATTTCTCAGCTGCATGACACTTAAAAGGGGGATTTCTTCTATTTGAGAATATATACTACAAGGAATTAGCATAGTTCCTAGAAGTGTAATGAGAATTTAAAGTAGAATTAGAATGAAGATGTCCCTGCCACAAAAAAAAAGTAACAGAAGTGAGGAATGTATTTGGTGTCAGTGTAAGTTTCCAAATTGTACTTTTGTTCTGTGAAGGTGAATGCTAAAATGTCTTGGTCTGTATGTTTTTCTGTTCAGCCAGCAATACAGGTATGCACAGGAGGCAGATCACTGACCTTTTAGACCAAAGCATTCAGGTGCATTCCCAGTGTTTTGTCATCACCTCTGACAATCGTTACATCTTGGTCTGTGGCTTCTGGGACAAGAGTTTCCGTGTTTACTCCACTGACTCAGGTAATGTATTTTTAAAATAGGGAAACAGACCTAAAGATTTTTTTCTGTTCATCATCAGCCTACTGTTTCAAATAAAGGAGGAGGGGTGGAGTGTGTATTTATTCCCCTAGTAATAATGTTTGTCAAATATTTCCTTGCCTACTGCTGCCATGTATTGTGTGCTATCATTTTGGGGGAATGATAACACATGTGAGAGCAGCTCTGGTTTAGAATGAGCTTTACACTTCAAGCTTACAGGGCAGAGATGCCTGCTTTTGCACTGTACTTTTCACAGGTGAGAGTTTGTATGAAGCCTGGCGTATCAGGAGAGTTAATTATTCCTAAAGTATTTATGTAAATTTAACTCTGGTTGGTTTTCAGCACCAGAAAACTGGGATTTTTTAGGAAATACAGGCAAGTACTATAGAATAAGAAGTGAAATTTTGAAATCTAGTGAAAGAATACTATGAAAGCCTTTGAAAGCCATGCCATACTCGAATTGATTTGGAGCCACTGAATTCTTTTATATAGCATAAACTGATCGATATAATGGGCAGCAGTTAAATTAGTCTGTCAGCTGGAGTGTGTCCAAAGCATTGAAGTCATGCATGTGTCGTGCTAAATAGAATCTTTCCATGTAAGAGCTACAGGAATTTAAAAGCCTTGGAACCCCAGGAAAAACTAGTTATGGTTTTTTTTCCTTTCATTATCTTATAATGGAAATAGCAACCTCACTGCAAGGTACTTCTTTGGGATTAATGACCCTGTGTGGTTAATGGGTGTGTGCCATCAAGCTTTCCAGTTGGTAATTAATCCCTAGGGAATATCCTGCATGTTTGTCATGGTTTCTTAAATATATTAGTTAACAGTGTTTTTCACACTTGGCAAACCAAAATGACTGACAAAACAGACTGATCTTTAATGAAAATCTTTTAAGACTTTGGATCTCATGGCATAGTTCAGTATTTCTGTCATTTTTACAATTTGAAAGCCTTACATATAAAGGAGAAGTTCCATTTATGTAATATTGACTGCCCACAATTCATTATACGGACATCTTGTTAGGACCTTCTTAGGTTAATTTTCTCATTGATGAAAATAAATTTACATAGAACTGTGAATTTAAAGTGGATCTTCAGAAAGGATAGCTGGCAGTAATAAATATTTCGTGTATATGGTAGATTTATATGAATAGAGAGATAATTCTATCATATCAAAGGATGTATTTAACTTTACACATATGGAAGGAACTTGTATGTTTTTGGTAGCCTTGCCCTGTATCAATCTGAACTACAAATAATTCTTTAAGTTATTTCCTCTGTGTATGGCAGATTCACCAGGTACATTGTTACTACCATAACTAATCAGGGTATAAACCAAAATACCATTGTCAGAAAAGTTCCAGATTTATTTCTTCTATTTGTCAATATAGCAACTCTTGCTTAAATGAAGGGAATTCAGATGTAGTTTACTTTGCTTCAAATTGAAATGAGAATAAAGTAGGGAAATATTTTGAAATCAACAGATTTGATCAGAACAGAACATCAAGGGAAAAAGATGATGTGATCAGTAATGCATGAAGGCAAGTGATCACAAGTGTTGAATTCAATTACATTTTAGCACTTGCAACAAAAAAAGGAACCATTTTTCTGTCAGGTTGGTTTGTTTGTTTGTTTTTAATAGGAAATACTTTCAGCTTAAATCATGGGTTATCAGCATAGCCAATATAGCAGAAGCACAATAAAACCTTCCTCCAGCAGTGGGAATGACTTCTAGACAGTGTTTTAGCTTCAGTAATGCAGACTTGAGTCTTATTTCTCTTTTAATTATTTGTAGCGCAGCTGTCAAATAAAACATTAACTAGAAAATTTGTTCTGTCAAAAAGGGATATCTGAGTGCAAATGAAAAAATTTGAAATCACTGTGTAGAGAGGACAACTCATGTTAAAGGAAACAGGAAAGTTTGAGGAACTCTTATGATATGAGTAATTTGTTTTTTAGCAATATAAAATAGAAAAATCTTACTTCTCGTTTTGATAAAATTCATTGGATCTTAGGCTGTGCAAAACAAAATAAAAATAACCAGGCAGAAATAACCTTGTAAAATGCTTGTTTTCTAGAACAGAACCTATAAAATTAGAAATAATTGAGAAGGAGATCTCTATAACTCAGTGATGTTTATAGCATAAACTTGTGTTCTAGAAGTATCAATTATCCCAGGTAATGTCAATACAACTGAAAAATATATCACATAATTATTTGGTCCCTGAGTTACCCTTGCACTGCAGGGTGGGTATGCACAGTAAGAGTGCAGCCAGGAGTTTGCCCTGTCCACTCAGAAATGGCTCATGTGGTAGCTCTTCATCTCACAATTGCCCTTGGAAGGTTAGAGCAGGCTTACAAGTTTTTTCAGTATTTGATTTTGAATCTGTTGTGCAGGTTTCCTTTAAATTGCATCTTGTTATTTTATTTTTTCTTCATGTAGTAAAGTACATGTACTAAAGTACATGAAATACTTTTTTTGTAGAAATTCATATATATGTCATGGGTTTTTTCTGGTTTTTTTCACTTTAATGAAATTACCTTTTTGATCTTGTTGTAAATTGAGCTGTAAAGTCTATTTTTGTTATTTTCACAGAATCACTCTCTTAAGTCTTTTATTGCCATTGTTATTTAGTGGCTGGATACAAATGCAGTCCTTTTGTACTGTTTAAAAAGAGGCTGTGAAGTGTTCCCTAGTACCTATATTTAGGGATAGTGTTTAGTTCATGCAACAAATTATTTTATAAAAATGTGCTTAAGTCCCAACACTGATCTGTTACTTATTATTTTTAAATACTTTTCAGAACACTTAATTTAATTTTATTTTTATTTATTTATATTTAGAAATGCAGTAGTCTGTATTTCCTGTTTCTTTTTTTGGCCTGTCTTGTCAATCCTTCCAAAGCCCTTCTGTTCCTTCTTGTTCTTTAGTCAGCCCAAAGAACAAATGGTCATTTGGGTTGAGAAAGCCAGGGTCACACGTTGGAGGCATCACACTTCACAAAAGTGTGATTGGGTACAGGATTTGTCCTGGCCCCAGCTACCTGAAGGGGCTGAGTAGGTGCATGAGAAAAGTGTGTGTTTGTTCTTATCCTGCGTCTTCAAGAACTGCAATTGCTGGGCTTCAGCAAATTCAGTCAGACTTTTGAATAAAGTGTAATATTGAACAACTGAAAATATTTTTTTGTATGGATTGTAAGGACTGCTGCATTTTAATTAAGTTCCCACCAAATAAATAAAGAGAAAATAGTACTCCCCAGTACAGTTCTATTTTGAGCTTTTTTATTTTTTGGATAAAGAAAATATTTCTAAAATACTTTATAACGTATTTAATTTGTCTTAGAATAAGAAGGTGGTTTTTAAAGAATCAATTTGCTGTGTTCCAGGTAAACTGATGCAAGTAGTGTTTGGCCACTGGGATGTTGTGACCTGTCTGGCTCGTTCAGAGTCCTATATTGGAGGGAATTGTTACATCCTCTCAGGATCCCGGGATGCAACCTTGCTGCTCTGGTACTGGAATGGCAAAACCAGCATAATTGGTGATAACCCAAGAGGTAAGAAAAAACAAAAAAACCCCTGGTTTATAGGGAGCTTGTCTCAAAATGCCTTGAGCAAACACTTTATAGAACAGAATTGTAGGTAGGGTGCTATGTGCCCAATCCTCACAATCACATAGGAGGCATTCTGGTTGGTTGCAGTGCAAGAATATAACCAAACGAATAAGGCAGAATTTTTATCCAGTTGTAATCCTTCCCCACTCAAACTCACCTTGCACTTGCAGAAGTATTTATTCTCTTCCATCTTGCACCATTTCCCAGGAATTCCTGAATCCTGTCTTTTATTCATGACAATGCTCTCTTTTAACTCCATGAAAAGCACTGAACCACTATGACTGTTCAACTCTGTATTATGAAACAGGAAAGGTAGAAAGTGATCTTTACTGGTTTATGCCAGTTTCACTCCACACACACAAAAAAATAATTTCTGATCCCCAAAGCAAAGAAAAAAGCAGATATACAGTTGAAAAAGAAGCCTGGAGTAAGCCATTTTACAGGAATGAGGGGCTTTCAAGACCTCTTGTGAGAGCTTATATATATAAATTTAGGGGCACTTCACAGCCAAACAGAAGTCCTATTCAGCAAAAAATAAAATGCCCTGAAGGGAAGGGGTAAGAAAAGGTTATTCTATCATATGAAGAGTATTTCTTAGGTATTCTTCCATTCATTTCAGGTCTTCTCTGACCCTGTTTAAATAGTGGTAAAAACTGCTCTGAAGAGGGCAAAATGGACATCTGGAAAGCAAGAAATGGTATTAGATCTGTCATCTATTGCAGTTATAGTTGGCACACAGTTTTATAATCAAAACAATACCTGACATCTTCCAAATTAATCTCTTTGGCAAAGCTGTGTGTTTCATATTCAGTCTGTTACTCATCTGGAGTTATCTGAATTTGAAACACAGAGGTGGCTTGACTGAAAATTGCATCCTGTGAGTGACTTTGAAGAAGCACAACTAATTATTTTCAGAATGAATATTTGAATTTAACTGGCAAATTATTTGATGTTGATTGTGAAAGCTATTCAAAAGTTCAAGGAGATGCACCTCAGTTCACATAGTTGCAGAATCTTGAGGCAGAGGATGTGTGAAAACTATCCCTATTGTCCTACCAAGCAGCCCTGTTCAAGAGATGGGAGGTTTTCTGAGAAGTGGCTAGCAGAGTTTTATGAGCATCTTTAAAAAAATATGGCTTTGCTTGAGAGGGAGTGAATACTTCATACATATTTTGCAGTCTGTCAATTTAAAGAAAATGCAAACTCTGTGTTATTTTTGCAGACCTTGGAAACTCCAAGGAGTTTGTAGGTTCCTAAGTTGCCTTGAGAAGTTGTACTTGTCTCACAGGCTTGCCTGCTGTGTGAACGAGACCTTGAGGCTGTAGGCTCCTTGATCACCCTAACAGATCATTTGCTGAGGTTCTGTACCTACTGTTTGAGTCAAATGTGTACATTTTGTTGAAATCCATTGACTGTCTTCTCTAATGCAGATTTCTAAGGTATTAGAATTTTGCACTTTTCAGAGGCAATGCCAGGCAATTCTAGCTGCTCTTTAAAATCACACAGTAGCTACCTGGTAAATCTCTGTGCTTGTACTTCTATTAGACTTGGACTTCTGGGGACTTGCAATGCCTCCTGTGTTTACCAACTGCCTTTCTGTGAGGTTTTTTGTGATACAGCATGCCTGGAAACCTCTGCTATCGATTGGGATCTTGTGTCACTCTACTTAGTCCTAGACATGAGTATAGACAGTTCCTGCTTCAAAGAGATGGTAATCTGGGGTGTTTAATTTTTCCCAGAAATAGCTGTCTGTAGGCTTCTCTGTTCAGTGAAAATTTTTTTTGAAAAGACAAATGAAAGGAGCTGTTTCTGCTTAGTTCTGATTGTGTCAGAAATGGAAAGCACCAGCAGATTTGTTGGGTTCTGAGCCCTTTTACTGCAGCTGTAACTTCCATCCATTTGCAGCATGTTGATATTTAACTGGTTTAATGTCTTTCTGTATTTGAAGCTAATGATTTTTTACTTCAAAATGTAGTTTATTCATGCTTTCAATGAATACTATTCGCCAAAATTTTGCATACTCTCAAAGTTGATCTTTCTTCTCTATTTAATTATCTCTAATGTCCATCTTAAGACAACTTCACAGCAATGTGCATCTAATGGTACTTTACCAAATCATGGTTCCAGAGTAATTTCAAGAAAAAGTGATTTAAACTAGGGAGTGTTTCTTTCCTCCTCTCATAGTACCTATTGCCTTAATGTACATCGGCCACTGATATGATATAATGTACATCAGGCTGATATGATCCATCTGCTCTAAATAATATCCCATTAGGCACCCATTATTCCACCAGTTACATTTTATTTAGGTTTACTTGTCTGATTTCTTTACTTTCAGAGAATTGAGCTTTGGATCTCTGGCTCTGTATATTCATGTTTTAGAATGATACTTAAGTTGACAAGCCAGGTGGGCTATGGCACACATGATAAATAAGTGGCTTGATATTCTTTATCAAGGACAATTCTCGAGCTAATTTGACTTTGAAAAAGTCAAGTTTGAAAATCTTTTTGAAAAAGATTTCTGGTTTTGGTTTAACAAAAGAAAAAGGTTAATGAAATACTAATTATTTATGTAATTTAGCTTTTAACTTTGAGGCTGACTTTTAAAAGAAATTACAGCTATGGAGTCTCACTATCTTATTTAGTTTCTCTCCAATACCTCTCAAATGCACTGATGAATGTAAACCAAATCTGACAAATTGAGGTCTCAGAGATATGAAATTTCTATACATGGGACACATCTGCTGGAAACTATTTTATTCTTCACAAAACAGCTTGATTACATTTAGGTTAAATCATTTTTTTCATTCTCAAATTAAAACCTGAAATGCAAAAAATATTTCATTATGCTCTTTGATCAAATGTAAAGTTTTCCTCTTTCTAAATTAATTGGTTTTGAAAACGTAAACGTATGGCACTACTTCACTTTGGAGCACAGGCCTTTTTCTGATGCAAAAATGTTTCTGGGGACAATTTCTGGCCAAGCCTTGGAATAATTCAGAGCAGGGCTGAGGACCGGAAGCAGTTGTATCCTTTGGAATAGCCTTGAGCTGTTTTGCTTTCACATTAAGTAGCATAATTTACTGTGGAGATGTAAAGTCACTTTGCATAATGCAGGGGGGTTTTCCTTTCCTCTCCTTGGCATGTGGCTGCCTTGGGGGAGGTAGGAGGGAGAGGATATGGCCCTCCCCTCGGTACTCCTTGGAGCCCACGTGTGATCTGTGGCACACAAAGTTGGCTCCTGCATATTTATAGGCTCCGAGGCACCACTGGGGATGTGACATTATGCACAAGGACTTGTGTGCTAGAATGTGTGTAGATTCCTGGGAGAGGGCTGTGGAAAGATGCTGTGTTTTGTCCTAGCCCAGCCTGAGGAAGTGGAGGTGGAGGGGAGGCAAGAAGTGGGGGGTGGGAGGAGGAATTGTGTGATGGCTGGAGAAAAGAGATGAGAGAATTCATTTGCATACAAATGGTGAGCATCACTTTCAGATCCCACTTTCTCTTTGAAGCTCAAGTGGCAACTTCTGATGTTTGGACATTTCCTAGGTTGGGGGATTGAATTTTCCTTTGTAATCACAGAACCATAGGAAACAGGGCGGGCAGGAGCTTTGGTCACCTGATCTGTTCTCTTTTCCAGATGAAGGCTTAACTATGCCAAAATCAATCTCCACTGATTTTGTCCAATCTTCCCTTAGAAACTACAGCAAATACATTTTGGGGCCTTAGAAGCCCTGTCCTTAGCAGTCTTTTCCCAGTGTTCAGCCTAGTATGCAGTTCTTTTTGCAGCAGTTGCATTCTATCATCTTTTATCTATTTTTCCTTTGTGTAGAGAACAATTATTTCCTTCTTGCAGCTACTTCCAGTTATTTGGATTGTCATGACCTACAATTCTTTGCCTCCAACTTTAATAACTCAATTCTTTGTTTTTTGCCATAAGTCATGTTTTTCCAGACCTCTACTTTTTTTTGTGTGTTCCTCTCTTCAGTTGACTGTCTTCCTCAAGTAGACCCAGGAATGCAGCTGAAGCCTTCCCAGTAATAAGTAGAAAACAACCTGTTTTACAGACCAGGGCTTTTCACATCCCCAGGGAATATCTGTTTCTTTCGAAACACCATGACATTGTCAATTCTTTTATGGGCATGAGCTAGTATGAATTTCAGTGCTTTCTGAGGAATCTATTCACTTGTGTCTCCTTCTCTTTGTAGTTTAGCTGTAGAATCTCATCTTTAAACTTTCTGAAGTGTATTCTTTTTCAGACTGTGTCTCCAATTTGTCAAACTTACTTTGAATTCTCATCCTGTCCTGCAGCAGCCTTGCAGCAACTCGTATCTGCAAATATACTTTGCAGTCTTATTCTATTAAATTGGTCATTAAAGCAAATGTTAGCTAGTACGCAGTTCAGGAGTGCCCATCAATACATTTACCATTTTGACAATGAATAGCTTTCAGAATATAGCTTTCTAATATATAATAGTATCTTCTGAATGTGTGCTTCCCTGTTTTCCTTAGGAAATTGCTGACATGGAACAGCACTGGAGTTCTTACTAAAGTAAAAATATGTGATGTCTCCCTGAACATGTCACGTTACTTTGCCATTGCAAGGAAAAAATAGCTTTGACATGATTTGTTTAGAACAAATCCAAATCAGCTGTTACTCATCTCCTTGTTTTCTTGTAGGAAATTGTGTGTGTATATATAAAAATGTAAATGTTCTGCCAGTATTTTTTCTGTTTGCTGGGATTAAGCAGACTGCTCTCTAGTTTTTCTTTTTCCTGCTTCTTAAACAACACAATACTTTTTTTAGTCTTGCAGAACCCCACCCAATATCCCTGAAACAATTGTTATAACTCTGGAATTATTTATTGTCACAGTATTCTCATCTAACTATTTTCAGGCCAATTGAGTACCAAACACTTACCTCATTCTCTAGTTGGGACAACAGTTTTCACTGCTGGTTTTACTTGGATTTGCTGTCTGACTGCAGCTGACCTTTTCTTGAAGTACTTTGTGCGGCATCATCTGCTGGTATTGCCTGCCCTAATAACAAACCAACTTCTTGAGAAAACTTGGCATATTTTTGTGGTTTTAGAATGTTATTTCTGATGTCCTTGTTAGTTACATCTCATCTCTGTGTGGCTCTCTGGGGTTTGTCTCTTTGCTCACACCTTGTTGCTTACACTGTTTCAGAAATAACCTCATTTATTTTGATATTTCTGCCTGACTTTCCTGTGTCAAAGTCACTGGAGAACTCTGAGTTGTGCCAGCTGGGATCTTGCCTGTCTTATCCCTGTACTGCATTCACTTCTTACCTTTTTTTTTGTTTTCTGTAGACTTAACTGCCCGTGAGATCTTACAGAAGGATATTCTGTATTTATTGAAACCTGTTTTCACAAAATACTTCTGGAATTATCTTGTCCTTGATCTCTTCCTTATAAAGTGTATTGAACATTCTCATATCTTTGCCACTTCCCTGTAAATTCCTTTCAGCAAGGTGGTTTTTTTATTTGTTTTGCTGTATTGGTTATAATAATATCTAGGAGGTCATCTCTAGGTGTTATATATTAAAAATTGCCACCGAATCTCTTTCTATGCACATACTTCTGATTTTCCTTCACCAACACATGATTTTGTAATTGGAATATCCTATTTTCTCCAGTTTTCTTTAATAACCCCTCACCTACATGGACAAGGTAGAGGCCAGTCATGAATGTCAGTGGGTGTAAATCTGTGTCTTCAAGGTTTTGGGTTTTTCAGTGTAGCTATTTTGTTTGGGTTTACTTTCTTGAAGGGGAGGTTTATGGTGGTGAATTTGTCTTAGTATTGTTTATGCTTCTAAAATGGTTTGTACTTAAAAAATGGTAGGCATTTCTGTAGTCCAGTTAAAGTGTTTTTCTGCTATTCTTGACTTTATTAATGGAATATGAAAATATGGTTCCATTGCTTTCAAATATCTAGGAATGTGTTCACAATTAGGGTTTAGTTTTCATATTTTGAAAAAAACCAAAATATTTTATTTAGAAATTTTATTTGCTAAGGAAATTAAGGCTCGACGGATAAAAATCTTCAGTGCTATGAAATGTACAGTCTGTGTGTAACAGTATCACTACTGCTAATAGTAATGGGCTCTCTTCTGAGTTATTGCATTGATCTTCCATACATATGTGAATAAAACAAATTATATTACCTCTTTTATGTTAGCCCATAAAACTAGAAAATGTTACTCTCTGTATGTATCACATTTGCATCACGAGGACTATGGGGGTGCTTTCATTGCATAGCTTTATATTTTTTAGAGGGTACTATATTCAGGTATTCTGAAGGGTGGGAAATAAATGGGTTTAGTGGTGGAGCTGCTTAGCAGGACTCGTGTGAATGTAAGCACCTGATTTCATATTTAAAAATACAATTACTGCATTTAACTAAGATTTAATTGGGAAGATTCACTGAACAGTTTTGCTATTGAAAATGTGTAGAATATCTCCCTTAGATACAAATTTTTTAAATGGTTAAATTTTTCAATTTATAAAATACAAAATCTCCCAAAGGATTCAAAATTGATCACATTTCTTGTCTTGCTGAAAAACAGTCTTGTTCCTATCCAAGCTAATTTTAAAAGAAACTGCATTTTTCTTTGGTTTTTATTTAGCTAGAATTCCTAAATAAATATTTGAATACCTGCAAGACTTTTATCAATTTACATTATTATTATTATTAAATTATATATATAATATGTATACTTGTATGTATTATAAAATAATTATAAATCATTATTAACATTAAAGCTATGATCTTGAAACAAAAGAAATCATTATTTTTAATTGTATTGGTAATTGTAGTAAAAGTTAAAACATCTGTATTTCATCAACTGCTGCAGACATTTTTCAGTTGGAGAATTAAAACTTTTTGTGAGTGCTTCATAATTAATTATTAAAGTGGACAATGCAAGCAATTGAAATTTTGAAATTATACCTGAGGAGCATCTTTGTGTTGGTTGATTAAAGAATAATGTTGTGGGTTATAATTTCTTTGGACTCAGACGCTCTAATCCTGTAAAGTTGAATTCTGTGAGGATTTGCATAGATGTTTCTCTCTGCACGCAGTGAACATTCACACTGATTTCAAGCAGGTCCTGTGTCTGCTGTTAACTCAGTAGCCAAAAAACTCACCTTTGCCTTCTTCCCTGTTCCTCATCTTGAATTAACCTATGTCTTGGTTGCCAGGTCTGCATGATCTGGACTTCTATTTCCAAAATTTGTTCCTAAACCAATGGTAGTAGAGAGGATGAGGGTCCACATTTCCATAGATTGTTTATAGTATAAATATTAATTTAGAATTCTAATCATTATTTTTAAAAAATTGAAAGTAATTTCCTTAACAGCAGATTCTCTTAAAAATGAATTGGGAAGTAGCTTTAAAAAGCTTACCTGTTAGTGTTTCCTTTTTCATTTATCGTGCTAAGTAGCAGGAGTATCAAAATGTCCATAAATTGTTAATCCGGCTAGTTAATAATGGAAATTCTCCTAGTAACTGTTACTTTCTTTCTACCAGAATAGCTAAAAATTTTCAGAGCCTCAAAATACTGAAATATGTTTGAAATTGCTGCAGCTATAAACGCGATATTCTACTCAAGTCAGCGTGGTAGGAAAAGAGTGTTGCTCCAGCACCGAGTTTTAGGACAGTCTGCACATGCTCCTTTAGGTGCTCAATAGCACTTTTATTTTTTTACCCATGCACACATTTTATACATTATTGTGTGAGCCTTTCTTAAAAAAAAAATAAATTAGCCAGTAAATAATTCAGTGTTGGTATGACATTGTTTTACTACAGATGTAACAAATATTCTTTGTTTCTCAAAAATGGCAGGACAGGACAATGTTGCATGTAAAGCTAGAGTCCTTCAGCACCATCTGCTGGCATTCAGTTGAAGCTGATCTCAGGAATGGATCCTAAGCACCATATAGTAAAAAATTAAAAATACCTATTCACATTTTGAAGGCAAAAAAAATTCAATTGTGGTATAATTTTTTTATCCTTTTTGTTGAGATTATAATGAGAAAATACAATGTGAACTTAAGTTCAGCATATGAACTGAAACAGGAATAGGTCCAGGAGTATTTTGTTAAGTGGAACTATAAAAAGAAATTGATTACATTTTTCTTTTTATTTTAAAGGCTTTAACAAGCACAGTGTTACATTTTTCTATGTGTGTTACAAGTGCAGTTCAGTACAAAGTATATCATACAGAAGATACACAAAGCTTGGAAAAAGTATCCATAGCATATTTTTGAAAAGTGTAGCAGCCACTAAATATTCTTTTACCTAACTTTTATTGCATTAGTCAATGTTAGCCTTGAAAGCCTCATGAAAGCTTAGTGGACAGAACCCCTGATGCTCTAAATGGTCCCACAGTTCCCTGTAGCTTCACAGGTAACAAGGACTGGGGCAATCTGCGTGAATCTAGAACAAGGCTTAAATTCTGCAGCCCCAAAAGGTCACTGTCCTTTCTTCTTTCAGCTGTAACACATTGATACCTCAAAGAGTTTGAGGCCTCATTGAACCTCATTGTATGGAGGCCTCCAAGTACTCTGTAAATCACATAGAAGTGATGGTTCTACCTTCCACATATTTAAACTGGAAAAGAGCTGAGGAATAACAGGTGGATGAATTCTGGTATATCTGGAAATCTGCAATGCTGGCACACAAGCCAGATATTTTGTATTTATATAATAATAAAAGTTGTGTCACAGATACCTATGGGGACAAGGTCTTCATTGAGAAGAGCTTCACAGACAGTTTGGAAAGCAGTTAAAAAACCATAGTGGCTTGGTAGTGATAAGCATGTAAATTTGTGTGCCATAAAGATTTGTTTTGGCTAAAAGTATATCCTACAGTATTAGGTGTAACATTTCTATCATCCTTGTTTTCAGTTAGCTAAGAGATTGTGTGTCAGGACTTCTCAATCAGTAATTCAAAGAATTGTAGAGCAGGTTTTGAGGCAACCAAGGATGTGTGTATTTTGAGACTGGAAACACAGAAGGAGTTTGGATGCTGCTCTTTTGTCAGTATCCAGCTTCAGGTGTTACTAAAATGGGATGCATGGAATTTCCAGCAGGATAAATATGTTTAGTACTGCTTGATGCAACACAGACCTTTGAGTTCCAGGAAGAACAATGCTCTATTTATGACTTGTAACTAATAGTTGATGTGGTAAAAGGAATTACATTCAGATGGTAAATGAATACAACCTTAATGTGCACCATATACAGAGTTGTGGGATGATGTACTAATGCAACACATTTATTTACCTTGGTTGGTTGCTGAGAAAAATCACCATTCAGTTTAAAGCCCATACCATGTAAGACAGAACAGAGTAGTGCAGAAGATATAATTTATAGTCTAGAATTAGATCACAGCATAAATGTTATAAAAAAACTATTTGATCAATACAAGAATCCTGACTTTGGTGAGAAATTATTTTTAAGTGTTTCTGGATCAAAATTCTAGTAGTAGCACTCGTACCTTGGAGATACTGGAGTTATGGCCTGCTTCATCGAAAAAGTATCTGGTTTAAAGAGTTACTTGTAAAAAGACAGCTAACTTATTCTCTGAACTTGGTGTATGCCACCAGCATTCCCAGTTACATTGGTAAGTAAAGGTGGTAAACATCTCTGTAGTACAATATACTACTGGTGGTAGTATTGGTTTGAAATTACCTTTATAAAAGTAATCTAATAGCTCAAGCACAGACTTTAGAATAAATTATTTTGATGTATTTTAATAGGGGGAAATAAAAACAACATAAAAATGTGCCAAACTAAGGGAAAATATCATGGGAAACCTCTCATCTCAGATTATATTTTGCCCAGGTTATGAAATATTGCATAGGTTTTAACTAGATGTAGTTATCTTGGTTTATCTTACAACAATTTCTCAGTAGTTGCTGTTTCTGACTGAGGTAGTTGTTTGCTTGGGTTTTTTTCCTGTTTAGGTTTGTTGTGTTTTTTTTCTTGAACTCACTAGGTAATGGTACTATATACCAAAAGAGAGAAATATGAAGAAAATAGTTATTTTTTTTAGTATAAACAAAAAAAGTCCCTTCATAAACCTGTTTTAGAACATTATTAGATAAAAATGACAGTGTTCTAAAACTTCAAAGCTGCCACTTAAGTAACAGTTTATGAAGTCAGGATGGTGCAAATATTAAAATATCAGTGTACTCTGACCCTGACTATTCACCTGCAGATACTTTCCAGAGGCTTCAAAAAGGCCTGGGTTCAGTGGGAGGGGTCCTGCTGAATGACTTCCAGGACTTGCAGCAGATCAATCCCCACTTATGGAGAACCTGTTCCAGAAAGTTTTGTGTTGCATATGGTGTAGGAATTAAGAGACTGGGGATTATTGACTTTTGAAGTCTGAATTGTAATACCCAGTTTATGAAGGCCCGTTAGATCTTCTTTCTTATTCTGTTTGTTTTGGAAGCATAGTTTTTGTGACACAGCATGTATGAAAAATCTCTCATTAATACTGATTAAATGTTGGTCACTTGTTGCACTGAGTGACACTGAGCTAAGTATAGTAAGCCCTCCTGGGTTATATTTACTGAAGCAAATCCTACAAGATAAATCTAATGTATTTTTTCCTTGTTGAACAAAATATAGCATCTCCTGTGCTTTGCATGTTTAGATTTGCTTCAGGATAGAATGATACATTGTTCAAAGATGTTGTTCCTTTTTCAGAAAATACAGGGTTGAAGTGTTTTTTTATAAAACCAAAAGTTGCATCTTGGCATAAGGTTGTACTTTTTGTGGTAAAATAAGTCTGAACAGATGGGAAGTAGTTTGAAGGAATTAAGAGGAAATGCTGATGGAGTGTCACATGAAGAACCAGACAAAAAATGAAGTTTCTATATAATATGAAAATATTATATTTTTATATTAAAATTCTTATTTACAAATAAAAGATCATTCAAACTGAAACTTTAGGAATATTTAAATGATTTTGTGTGGTATCACTTGAGCAAGATCTCTCTCATCCATCAGGTAATTTTCTGTGCCAGTGAAATGGGGTTCTAATCATTTGGCCAATTATGTGATCTATAAATAATGTTAATGCACAGACTTTATATAATATTTGACAGTTATCACTTCAATGTAATTAAAGTTTGAAACCTGCTATATAATCAACATATGACGTTAGCAGCAAATTCGTTTTCTTTATTTACCTATATTTTGCTGAGAGCATTTTTGTCCAGACATCCTATATTCTGTACATACCTCTGTACTTCCCATGTTTATTTCAAACCTTTTATTGTTTTCCTTATTTTTTAAATCATAAAAAGCAACTCCCAAATTGGCAAAATTAAAAAATTTATTTTAGAAGGTCTTTCTTACATGTATAGTTTGGTTTGGTTGATGTATCATTCTAAGAAGGCACTCAATCACTTTTGCAAGAAATGTGTAAAAAGACAGATTAACTGATGCTTCATTTGATTTGGATTTTGTATTGGCATAAAATTGCATAATTAATTTGCCATTTAAAAGTGCTCCACAACCTCTGAAATTAGAGAATAATTTAGAAATAGCCTGACATAATAATTAACTGTCTTCTCAGTATAAAACATAAAAAGGAGCACAGTCAAATATTTTATATTTGTATGTGTTGCATGATATTATCTCACCCATACATAGTAGGAAGAGTATCTTGTCTTTAATAGTGAAGATTTTTAGCTTATCTCTCTTTTGGTTTCTTTTTAGGAAGATATTTTTCTTCAAATGAGTTTTTATGTTTAGCTCAGCTTTTACAGCTTAGTGCTGAAAATAAAGAAAGCAGCCATTTCAGGAATTTGCTGATGGATTTAAAATGTCATGATCCTGCTTTGTATTGTAACATCACCAAAGCTAAAAAAAAATAGCAGAGAGAGACCCAGTAATACAAACCAATTTCTTATTCTCTCCACTAAGGTTTTTCTTCTTCTGGATGTCATTAAACTGGAAGAAAGTTTTGACTTTGCCGTAATCCCACTGTTGCTTTTTAAACATAGTCTCCAAAAGCCTAACATTTTTTCACTGATATATCACCACAGGCTGACATGATATCACATGCTCTTCTTTTATCTTCTGAAGCTTGAATTTCATGATTTAAAATGTACTTTAGTCACTTAAGTAAGAGTGATATTTTATGTTATTTTCTATGGGAAAACAGCTTTGCAGAAATTATTTATTGGAATGTAGGTGAGTTCTTTTGAAATAATTTGAATGGTTGCTGCAAAGGTAAAGTATTCTGTCCATTACTGGAAAGTAACTTTATGTGTGCCTCCTGTGACTTAAATAAATCATTGATGGCATTTGTAGCAATGTGACTATGGCATTAAGAATGTTATAGAATTCAGCTCCAAGCAGCGATCCAGGGATGGGATAGTCTGAGGATATCACTATATCCTACACTGGAAAAGCACATCTGTAAAACTATTGTGTCCTGGTTATTAGTGCTAGGATTTGAACTATCTTTAATTTCATTTGACTTGTTCATCTTCCTTAAGGATCTCCATAAAGATTCTCTGAGTGTTCTTTTCAGCCCTTACTTAGGGTTTGCATCAGTGGTCGTAAACCTGCTTAGCGGACAAAGACTCTCTTCCCTTTGAAGTCACTTCCCTAGCTTTTCAAAAGGGTCTGTGAGTCTGTTCTCCTAAAACAATTTAGAAAAGTTTGAAGTGGTGCCCCTTAAACCAGCAACAAAATAAAATTTTCTCTTTGCATTATTGAAAGCCATGACAATCTTTTGAACCAATAACAGTTTAAAAGCTTTTAAAGAAATCTGTTCTGCTCTATGACCAGCTTTTAAGTTGACCCCATTATTTGGGAAATCAGGCTTGGAAACCCCTAAATAATTGACATTCTTATCAAAGGAGTCAGCCTGACTTTTCACAGGACTCTTCTTTTACAGTATCTATTCAAATCCTGAGTTCTTTAAAGATAATACTTAGTTTTCTTTTTTTTTTTTTTTTTTTGTTCATTTGTGTTGGGTGTATTTTTGCGGGGTTTTTTTGTTTGTTTTGTTTTAGTGTTTCTTTATTTCAAATATAATTTAGGAAACAATTTCATACAATCTATGAAACACTGATCCTTCCACTTGTAGATTTATACTCTGTTATGTTTGAAGTCCAGTCCAAATTCTGAAAAGACTGTGAGTGTTACTTAGGCAATTTTATTTTTTGTGAACTGTGATAAATATATATGCTCAGTTTCTACTTCTTGATTTAAGAGTCTTATCTCCTACATTTAATGGATGTAGTTGCTGACAGCCTTATGCAGATAAAACCCAAAATAATGTAGTTGCTGTAAGCAAGAAGTTTACTCTCATGATTTTGTGTATCTGCAAGTCCTAATAATTCATTCAGGCATTGCTTCTCATAAGTACTTCTAACTCCAGCTTCTTACATTAATTACCTCCTGCAGTGTTGTGTATTTAAAACTTCTCTGATTTCAAAAGTTTCATTAATGTGAACTGTATAATTAAAATAATTCCTTGCTGATCTATGTGAGTGTGTGTTAATTCAATTTCTGAAAGCAGAAGAAAGCAATAAAACCAGAATTCTAAAATTTTGCTAATATAGGCAGCTCATTAAAAGAAAATTAACAAGACCTTTAAACACACAAAGTTGGCACATTTTAGGGCTTGGTAGTGACAAGGAGAAAGAATTGGGTCAGCAACATCAAATTGTTACTGGATAGTATGATTGTTGTAGTTGCTGTTACATTTTCCCCTAAAACTGCAGGTTTGTGGCTTGGCTATATAGAGCTCATTTCTGAATCTTCTGAGGTGCCCAGCCCATGTTTGGTGGGGCAAGGTTCAATAGAGCAACTTGCTCTGAAAGGTTTGTGAGCAAAATTCACAGGATCAGCCACCTGAGAAGTACCTAGAGGTCATTAAATCCACCCTTATGCTTCTAATTTGTTGGGAGGTTTTTTTTCCTTTGCTCCTGAACTGTCTGCTATACTTCCTGGGCTTGGGTCTGTTTCTTCAAGCATTGTATGAAACATAAGTGACAGCTTCTAATGACTGTTACTTAAGAGATTAGAACGATTCAGCAAGTTGCTCTAAAGCATGTTCACGTTGAACGTGCTGGCCTGCCTGGGTGTGCACATGCATGCACACACATATGTAGTGTCTGTGACCATATCTAAGAAATAGATTTATTTACTTTTCAAGATTTTGTATTGCTGATACAAATTGTAATAGCAACGGCAGAATAAATCAAATTTTGAAAGGTCAAAATTCTTGATTTGAGATGTTGTCAGAGATTATGACCTTTACTTAAAAACCACTGGAATGTGGCAGCTGCACAGCTGTTTTGGGAGAGTTTTTGGTTTGAGTAAAAATATTTATGCAAGCCCAGATCTTACACCTCTTTTGCAGAGGAGTCTCTCATGGAGGGTCTGAGAAACTATCCCTTTAAATACAGCTCCATGATCTCTAATAACACTCAGTACCAGTATTGCTGCTCTACATGGACAGATTAATGACATTATGCTGGGTTTATCTTTTTAAATTTACAACCCCAAATGTAATTTGATTGATGCTAACTTAGTAACTAATGGAGTCAATTGGTCCCACTATTACTCTGTGTCTTTGTAAAACCATCTCCTCTTTTTCAAGTGAAAAAAGAGGTTGATTTTACCACTGCTTTACTGCTTTGTTGGTGTCTCACATATCGTCATTCATTGTGAAGTGAAATTATTCCCTGCTGCTTAAAAACTCATCTAAACCTTCTGAAAACTACATGACAGCATTGCCCAAGAAACATCCTTTGGAGTTTAAATGCTTTGTGGAATGCTATGAACGAGCTAATTGAATGGTAATACAAAAATAACTCAGTCATTTTTTTTAAATGCCAGCACATTTGAAGAGGGCAGTGAATAACCTATGAGCAAAGATATAAAACTATTTAAAGAGCTTTATAGCATTTGCTTACCCTTTCTCTGCCTTGACCTGGAGAATAATGTTTTTTCCTTTAAATGTGCCAGTTGTACAATTCTTCTTTTTTATTGTATCCATATATGTTTGATTATAAAGAGAAGTACAAAAAACCCACAGTTCCTCTAGTAGGGAGATGTCTAATAGGAGCATTAATGTTGGGTTTGAGTGGGACTTCTGTGCAAATTCATCAGAAATTCATCCTGCCTGTCATCCAAAGAACTGCCTGCCTATCAAAGAACTAGACTTCATACTGAGGTTTCAGCACTGTTATTAGGTTAAAATAAAATCAGTCACTGGAAGTTTTCCTTCATCTTTGGGCACTTTAGGTGTCTTCTCTTGATAGCTACTCTAGTGATACTTGCATTTACTAATGCCTGTTGTAGGAAAGGGTAGTAATTGACTTAAATGTCTCCCCCCAGAGAATATAAATTAGAGGGGGAGAGAGAGGGAGGGGAGGGGAAAACAACTTTGGTTGGTTTTACTGTACACCTGACTTTCAGTAAATATGCAGGTAGAGTGCTGCTGCTATACTACACAGGTAGGGGTAGAACACTCCCAATATGCAAACAGGAGCATTGATGTGATTTGTAACCAACATAAACATAAAGAGAGCAAGGAAACAGAAGGTTCTTCAGTGATGGAAAGCAGTGATTTTGGGAATAGATTGTAACCAAGATTGCTTTTATTGTTTTTTCACTGAAGGTGATTTTGCAACTCCTCGAGCTGTTCTGACAGGACACGACTATGAGATCACCTGTGCTGCCATTTGTGCTGAGCTTGGTCTGGTCATAAGTGGTTCAAAAGGTAAGGTCACTCTTACCATTTATTTCTGTTTGTGAAGCTATAATCCTAATGCCAAGAGGAATATAGTTTCAGGTGGTAGAATTTATAAACTTTATGGTGATTTTATTTCTAAATTTTTTTTTTAGTTGCTGTGAATTTGAAACCTGTTTTTAAACACGTTGAAACTGAGGATTGTTCAGATGTTTATAAGAAGAGAAAACCACATCAGTTTCCCTCCTGATTGCTATTTCTGTTTGTTTATCCAGTGTGCAATTGCATATAGCATAGTTGGATACCGCCTTTGAGGGCCAGGATGGTGAAGAGTGGCTGTAATGGATAACTTCTCAAAAAGGGGAAGCAAAATTAATTTTGAGAGAAAGAGAATGTATTGGTCTGTTTGTTTGATGAAGGGTGTGTATAAACTACTGGTAATTCTGTTCAGGCTCTTTCAGCTTGGCTGCAGAACCTCTAATATGTTCCATTTGTATTCTCAAAGACTTGCTTTTAGCAAGCAAATTATAAAGAGTGATGTTGATTCTGTGGATATTCTGTATAATTTTCTTTTTTGCTTGATGATATGATTTTTAAATTAAATTCACAATTATTTTTAAACTGTAAATTTCTTGGAATTAGTATCTTTCTACTTTAGTGTTTCTAAAATAGCTACCCAGAGACACTTCTTCAGAGTTAGGTGTATTCATGGTCTGTACCTGTGGGCCTTTCTGCATTATGCATGTGAACTCCTGTGTCTTATGTGCAAAGCAGGTATTTGTCAGAATGTGTTAAAAAGGCAAATATTTAGTGGGTTGTGTATGGCTTACAATCTTAATATGAGAACATACACTTTAGAATACCTACATATGTAAATTCATTACTCTTACTCTGTGTGTCTGTGTTTTGATAATCTCCTTTCAAGGTTTAGTATGTTTAATTGTTCAAAATTAAATAATCTCAAAATTAACTCTCAAAATTAACTACTACCTGCTTTAAAAGAAAATCCACAGAAGGCGATCAGGTACTTATACTTAATGCAAAGCTTTCAAGGGATAAGCTGTTTATCTTAGTGTCTGGTACCCCTAAAGTCACAGGCAATTCACCTAAACATGGTAACAACCATTATAAAGTAATATAATAGTGATTATTTAAGTAGAAGTCATTACTTGATTTTTGAAAATGATGTCTTTAATTGAGCATATGAATCAGTAACCTGAGATCCTATTCTGTCTCACCAGAAGGACCATGTCTCATACATTCTATGAATGGAGATCTACTGAGGACATTAGAAGGTCCTGAAAGATTACAAGGTCCCGAAAGCTGCCTGAGACCAAAACTCATTCAAGCTTCCAGAGAAGGCCACTGTGTCATATATTATGAAAATGGCCTCTTCTGTGTGTTCAGTGTGAATGGGAGGCTGCAGGCCACGATGGAAACAGATGACAAAATAAGGGTGAGTGTCCTGAAGTGTGTGCTAACTGCCAGCTGCATGGGGAAAAGCTGTCAGTGCTGGAGTTGGGTGGATACATGGCCAGACCATGAATATGTGCTACCAGACCATAGCATAGCAGCATTCTGAAAAAAATTAAGGGGACCATGTACTCTTAATAACATTAGGAAGCATATTGTACAGTTTTAGCTGTAAAATAACTCTGTTCATAAAGTAAGGAATACTATGTAGGCATTTCCTTGAGCTGGAGAATACAAATATTACTAATTGCTGACCAAGAGAGGCTGTGCTGCATCTTTGCGTTTCAGTCTGAAGGCAGGAGGTTGGTGACATGCTATTTTGGATGTTAGTTTTCCCTTTCTTTTGGCATCTCTGACTGCATTCCTGCATCCTGGTTCAGCTAGCATGTGTTGTGCTGAGCTCCAGGAAGTTTATAGGGATGTGTCTATGCTTCAAGTCTTTTAGCCCTTTGGCATTTGTGAAGTGGGCAGCAGAGTTCCACATCTTTAGCTGCAGGAGACCTGGAGCAAGTCCAGAACTATGCAGGAGGCATTTTCAGCTTTATAAAATTTATTCTATAATACAAAATGAAGGTCTCTTGACAGTTCCTGTGTAATAGTACCTATGAAACAGAGCAGAAGCTGCCAACTGTACTAGAGTACCACACCTCCAAGCTGCTTTTTGTAATCCGATGGAAGATCCCAGGAACTCAGCTGCTGGGATTTCCAATGTTCTCTTGAGTTGAAAACTCTATAAGGTTTTTCCTTTATGTGGATTACACATGTCAGGAAGAAAATCCCTCTCTGCCATCATGTTTGTTTCACAGAATTATTGGCATTCTTTCAGCTGTTGTGCAAAGTTGTGAGCACTTCTTTCTTTCCATGCTAAAGATAGAAGAATGTGTTAATGTATTTTAAAGAGCTTTGATCTTCCTTATTTTTACTTAATAGTTTGTATGGAGCTGCTTCATTAGCACTGAAGGTTCTGGTACAGTTCAGTATATTTCACTTAAAATCTTTTAAAACTCCTATGATGTACTGTGCTCTGCTAATCCAGTATCCATATGTTATCCATTCAGAAGGTCAGCTATGCTGGTGGTGGAATATACAGAAATAACTCTCTGTGTAGGTCCCTTTTCCATACTGAGAGTGCAGTCTAGTGGGATTAGGGGGCATTTGACTTCTGTGTTTTGTGGCAGCCACAGGTGCAGGTTTGAGGCTGGGGAAGTGAAGTAAAAATGTATATATTTCTGTTCCCAGACATTTTTTTCCAAATTAATGTAGATTTTTGTATCAATTCCCTGAAATTGTACCTTTGGCCGTCCTTGTACAAACACTTCTGAGATTTTCAGCCTGCCCTTCATCCCAGAGTTCTTTCCATAAAGCAAGACCATATCTCAGTGTTTTCTCTTTTTACATTAATAATGTTGATAATCTGTCACTTTCAGTTGTGATTATGTTGTCAGCTAGGCCAGCAAATCTGTAAAATATCTAGAAATCCCTTGTCGGCTAAAACAATTTCTGTAGTGTTTCAGTCAGTACCCACAGCTTTAGGAATGTTGCTGGAAGCAATTGAAGTTCTGCTCTCTGTGGGCCAGAATTATGTTTGTAGAGGGGTTTGGGGTTTATTTTGTTTTGTTTTGTTTTCTTTCCGTCCCAGTGGTGCGAGCTGAGCTTTACGCTTAAACAACCTACAGTGTCTCTGCCAGTGCTCCTGCACTACATCATCGCTGAGGGAGAGTGGCAACTGCATGATTAAAGTGGGGCATTTAAAATGAATAGCACCTACCCATGGGCTGTGCTGACAAACTCTCCTCATTGCCTTTTGCTTGGGGAGGATAGAAAAGGGAAGGAAAAAGGTCATAAGTGTGGAATTTGTAATATAACAGCTTCAGTTTTCCTGTGTTATTATGGGCCGGTATTTCAGGGTGTTATTGGTAAAACTAGCAGTTTTCAGTAGTGATGCTGGAATAAACATTCTTATTTTCTTTCTTGTATTCCTGTGCTAGAAAACTGCCATAAAAAATTCAGAACCTCTGGGGAAATTCAGGGTCTAATCAATGCCTTCCACCTGTTTTTGTTTTAAATACTGTATTGCTCAGTGAAGCTTAGGCATATCGCAGTACATCTACCATGTAGTGTTTAGATATCTTAATGAATACCTTTAACTCTAAATAGTCTGCTTGTTCTGAGAGGTAAAGTTATTTTATCCTAAACAAAGACTGTATGCTGTTTCACCCAGAGGAACCAATTTATTTTCCTTTCCTGAGTCTGTTTTGAAATGTGGAAGTACCCACAAGACTCCTGCTGCTGTAAGCCAGGGCTGTCATAGCGTCAGCTCTGCCTTTTTACAAAGCCTTTCAAAAACCTGAAACGTTAAAAGGGATTTGTGCAAAGTTTTGAGACTTTCCAGGGAAATACAAGTCAGAAATGCAGCTTTTAGAACATTGCTGAAATTATGCACTTTGGGGATTATTTGAGAGTCTGACTCTCATGTTGTGAGAAAGATTAGTTGCAGGGCTGTTTCAGTTTCATACCTACCAGAATTGCAGATAAACTACACTGGGGAAAAGCAGAACAGTAAAATTGATTCATGTCACCTTCCATACCAGCTGGAGTATTTGGAAGTAAAAGCATCCTTTCGTTTGCTAAATCTTGAAGGGTGTATCATGAAACTGAAATGTTGACAGGGTCACCTTTTTCTTCCATTCATTCCTTCGTCCCTTCATTCATTCCTTCATCCCTTCATATATATATATAGGCAAGTGACTTGAGAAATTTATTTATAAAAAATAAAAATTAAATAAATCAACATTTTTTCTTCATGACAAGCCAATGACTTAGTAAAATTCCATAGGTATTAGTAAGGGTTCAAAGCTTGTACTTTATTTAATCAAAAGATCACAAAACCTACTGCATGTTGCAGGTAGTGGAAGAATTAAAGATTAATGGCTTTAATTTGCCTTTTAATATAGCATTTCTTCAGTAAAAGCTTCAAGTATAAAATTCAAGTGAACCATGACCATAAGGTTAATGGATTTTCATCAGCTGAATTTTATAAGTGTAGCAAATAATTATTTGTCACGGTCTTCACTGCAATTTGGAAATACCCTTAGGAGGCTGCTATTGTTATAGAGAAGAAAACTACCCCATATTGATTTTTGCTTCTAATGAATAATCTCTTTAATACTTTTGTGGTTAGTTAGATCTTGTGATCATCCACTCAGTGCATGCTAGTTCTAGATTATTTTCACTCTTACCAGTTTATTTTCTGCCCCTTTCTTACTGTACTCTTCTAAGACAGTCTCTAAATTAGAGTTTTCAAGCTCCTTGTGCCTGTGCTTTCAAGGTGCTTAGCACATTTCTGATAGCAACAATCATAGAAGTAATTAATGGTCGGAACATTTATTTTTGGGGGGAGAGGAAGAAGCTTCAGCTCTGAATACTCAATTTTAATCTTCGTTAGTGTTCCATTTTCCATGCTTAGCTGTGATTGGAAAAACTCTACAAGTTCTGCTTTAATGTGTCTAAATTTACATGTATGTCTTGTCATATTAGTTCAAAACACGGCTGGAATAGGTTTATCATCTTTTCTTTTTTGATCAGTGTTACATTTTGTTTAGAGCATATGTTTGTGTTTCAATTACACTCCTTTAAAGTTATTGTGTGAAATAAAATTCCAGCAATGTGATCCATTCTGACTCTTTGGGAGTTGTTGCAGTAAACACTCAAAATTTATAACATAATATAGGAGCTCTATCTTAATCTAAGTGTCGCACATCGTATAATTCTTACAGGATGTATTTGGCATCTCAGTTATAGAGTGCAGCAATACAAAAAATACAGATGTGCAATATGTCTGACTTCAGTTACTGCTGCTCACAAAGCAGTATCTTACACACACTGTATATTTTTGGCTTCTAGGCTTGTCAGCAGTCTGTATAAACACTTCAGTGTTGCATGAACGCAACATCTTTGTGTTTTAGTTTCTCTGAAGTTTTTGTGGTGCATATGCTGTAAATTCTGTGTGTTAAGAAAAGCCCCAAACTGCTTTTCCCTGAGCTATGTAGAAAGTTTTGCATATTTGCAAACCTGTACAAGCAGAGACTGCAAATGCCAAAATAATTACAGATTTCAGTAGAGAGATGTTTGCAAAATCCTGTCTTCAGTTCTTTCTACTGTTTCCTGAATTTAAATCTCTGAGCTGGAATTTTGCTTGTAGACTATTATCTTGAGGCAATGTCCTTGCCTTGACAGCATTTTAGTCAAAAAGAATAATTTTGTTTGTAGAGAGTGTGTTTATGGAATTTATAAGCCACTGCTGTGAACATCCCCCATTCTTACATTATTCTCTTGAGAAGTTGGGCTAGCTGAAATTTATCACAAATTAATCCTGATGTGAAGGGTATGTAGCATTCAAAGGCTGCCTGAATTTAGCTGATTCACAAACCGTAGGTTAAATACATTTGTAGATAATGCTTAGTATCTGTATTCTGTACTGAACATCTGTAGGCCATGGATGCATTTTTTCCCTGCAACCAATCCTCCCTCACAAAGAGGTGCACAAAAGATTAATGGCAAGAAATATGATGGTTGTGATCCTGGGCAAAGAAAGGGAAGAACTGATAAGGAAGCAGAGGAGAAAGAGGAGGAGAATGGAGCACAGGCTGTTTCTGTGCTGAGTATTGTGGACGAATCTAAAAGCAGAAACAGAGAAGGAAAAACAGAAGTCAAGCTGGGGAGCAAAAATCAGAAAGAGAGGGAGAAGAGGCATCTGAAAACAGGAAAAGAGCATAGGAAAACACTTGGGCTTACTTGGCATTATGATAATAATGGTCCAATATGTAGTTTCAAGGGTCTTGATCTTGCTGGTACCTCATGCTGGTGTCATTCCACATGACAGAATCTGTTCAACTTTCTGGTTTTGTTTCTTTGGAAAATGGAGCAGACCTTTCAGTTTTGCTGGACAGTTGGAGGATGAGGCTATAAAATCAGGGCCTGGTATCCTCTACTGCTTACATTTCTTTTCTGCACAACAGCAGGGCAGGAGCCTCCTTTCAGATGAAGCTTTTATCCTCCTCAGGGTTTCTGTAGTAGTAATTACTGAGACCCATATGGAAAAAATGCTCACACACTGTGAGAAAAGTCAGTCATGGAGTCTTCCAAGGGTTGGTGTTGGGGAACCAGCTTCATTCAATGCTTTTTGAGGTGGGCAATGCTGAAAGTTTACAGAGTGATGAAGGCAATGCCTAAGATGAATGGAGAACTCTTTTTCCAGAAACTCCATAATATGAGAATGTGGTGTATTCACTGAAACTGGTAGGATCATCTCCAAACATGGAATAAACCTGTAGTACTTTAATTACCTGTAATCACTTCTGCCAATTTCTTGCCCCCCTCAGAAGGCATCAGCAGGTTGTAAGAGCCATAGTGAGGGATGTGGGACTCCAGGCAGTTCTCCAAAATGCAGTTTATTGCATCTGAGATGTTACAGCAGTCCAGGGTTGTGAGTGACAGAGCTGTGCCTACAGCTGTCAGCTCCAGCTGCAGGCAGGCCTGGACACCATTTAATTTTGGTTACAATGCATTATATACTTTTCTTTGCTGAGCATCTTAGTACAGAAGAACCAATCCATACCTTAACTTTTACCTATAGCCTATCATAACTACTATAATTACCATATTCATGTTACTATTCTCCAGTCACTAAAAGTTAGTACATTACAGTTTAAGCTAGAACAGTTTTCTTGCAGTGGAAAATTCTGAGACCTTTTTTCTACTTGCAGCATTGGCAGACTTGTTTGCCTGTGCTTTCTGCTTGGTAAAACCATCTTCTTGTTTGAGGTGGGTTTATCCTTTGCTCTAAGTCATGAAAACCCCTTCTAACTAACATACCCTTTGCCTTCTTAGTTATCCAGTAAGACTGGCTCAGCAATTCTTTTCTGTGTCAAAACTTGCTTCCATCTATATTTCATTCTCTTGTTCTGCATTCAAAAATCTTTCTGCCAAGCATACGTATCTGTGAGACTTTCTTGTCAAACTTTAATCCTTCCCAACAAGCAGGCTCAAATAAGATTAAGAAAATTCATGGGCAGCATTTCCATAAATAGACACTAGAGGGAACAGGAACTTTCTGATATTCCTAATCCAGTGATTTTGGGTGCTGTGGTGCATGGGGGGCAAGGGCTGCAGCATCTCCTAGTGTCGTTGTTGGAGATAGACCTTTGGGCTAGATGAGTCATGATCTCTCACCCCATAAATTACCACTTGCTCTAACGAAATTTCAAGTTCAGTTCTCTTAAGAGAACTTTGGCTTATTTACATGGGGAAAATCTTTCTTTTAACAAAGATTTCTCCTGAATCCTGTCCATTTAGTATCTGATAGTATCATCTGGTATAGTCTTCAGGTAAAGAAGGAAAATTATTCTTTTGGGTATTCAGTATGTATCTTGACTTTTTTTTCCCAATAGCACACAAAAGATACTAAAATAGATTAAAGAATCTCGTTTGAAGAAGTCTTGACTCTGAAAACCAATGATATCCCATCTTCATGATCTGGTTCCCAAATAAAGATTTCAAATACAGGTTTGCCATCAGTCTTCATGATGCATACAAAACAGGGTATATGCCATTGAATTTTTCAGAGGCAGTTTCAGAGAACACAATCTCTGTTAAGAGAGTGGATCATTATTTTATTAATCCAGTGCAGGAATCTAAAAGTGCAGGTCTCAATTAATTTTAGTGATTCATATACCAGTTCAGTTCCTGTCACCATTCAGCTTCTGCTAGGTTGGTATTAAAGACCCTTGGGGGAATGTCAGGGGCTATATTTTAATGCCAGTGCTGCTGCATCTTGTAAATCTAGCTAATTAGAAGAGTAAATTTCTTTAGCTGACCTCATATTGGATCTTTGGAACATGGAATAAATCACAGATCAGGTGAGACTTAACTAGTGACATCTAATATATTGGAGATTTGTGCATTAATTCTCTTGCTGGGTAAAATAACATAACAATAATGTTGCTTTCCAAAAGCTTGTGTTGACATCAAAGTCTCCCTGGACATTCAGCTATCAATATGAAACCTTTTATTGAAAGGAAAAGTGGGGAAGTAAGAGCCACACACACATTTCTCTGACAGATGTCCCTGTGCTTTGCCCCCAGGCCATTCAGCTGAGTCGGGATGGACAGTATCTGCTCACAGGTGGGGACAACGGCGTTGTCATGGTCTGGCAGGTGTGGGACCTCAAGCGGCTCTTTGCTTACCCAGGCTGCGATGCTGGGATCCGATCCATGGCCCTGTCCTATGACCAAAGGTGAGACCAACCCTGGGCTGGACTAGAGTGTTGGGGAGTACATATTTACAATTCAGTTGCATTTCTGTTGTTGTTCTAATTGGGATTTTCTGTGGGTTAGAGATCCTTGAGAATTCTGTGCTGGCAAAAGATTTTTTTTTTTAACATGTTATATTTAGGGCAGATAATCTTTTTCAGGATCTCAGCTCTTTGGGTAGTGAAGAGAGATAGATCCAATAAATCCTTCTTTGGCAGACTTTCAAGATAGGCTGAGTTATTGGTTTGCACCAATGTACAGTGTAGGTCACATGGAGGTGGAAGGTTACATGTGTGCTTTCATCTCTCTTCTTTCCCTTACAAGACAAATCACATTCCTGATTCCAGACTTTCGTGTTAAAAATAGAACTGTTGGAATAGGTGCACAAGAAGGTTCCCTCCACACATCCACATATTTGCCAAAGCAGAGTGTCATTCTCAGTTCTAGAACAGTTATTTTATCCACATGCAGCATGACCCTTTTTAAACAATCCTCCTGCTGAAGGTGACCAGTTAAAATTTTTACTGCAGTTTCACATTGCGCTTTCCAATGCAGCTGTACTTGACAATACTTCATAGCTTTTATCACAAAAATATTGTTTGTTTATAAGATGGATGTTTCCCATTTCATCTGGACACCTTTAGCTTTCAGACTAGGATTTTATTTGCTGTGGTGTATTTACTAAGTGGTGTTTCTGTGTACTTTTCAAGCAGATTTGTCTCCTAAATCCCTTATGGTTGTCTACATTATGCAGTAAAGCATGTTGCTGAGGCTCTTAGCCTTCCACTTGCTGAAATCCATACTGAATGTTTTAAAAAAAAAGTCTGTGTTTCTAAAACTTACACAAAATGAACTTTAAGAAATCCAAACCAGTAAAACCTGTGAACTTCAATGAAACACTGAACAGCTTCTTGAGAAGCATAATTAGAGAATATTGACATTTTGGATAAAGTGGTTTTCCATTAAAAAGAAGCCCTTGCTGTTCAATGTATTACATTGTTAAATGTTGAATTTTAGACCTTGTAAATTTTGCATTTAGAGAATCTTTAATTAATGGCATGTTAATGAACTGAAATTTAATATGGACATAGAGAAATTTATCCATGGCCTCAAGTTAAGAAATTACGCACTGTGGGTTGGTAGACAAGGAAGAGATTTACTCAGAGTATTTTACTGAGTAATTACTGATTAATTACAGGTAATTGCTCAGAGTTATTTAAAAGACATTTTAATGTAATAGAAAAACAATCAAAATTGTACTGTTGACATGAAATAGGTGATCTTACTGAAATGCAATGTTTGCATGATCTCACACTTAATCTTTGTTTTGAAGAAAAGATTTGCAGCCTTTTACTCTGAATTTTTTAATTCTAAGGCTTTATTCCCCCAAAATGCCAGGATTTTATACATCCTTATAGTTCTGATTTTTGTAATACTTTAATGAGACTGTAGAGAAAATGATCCAGAGACTGATTGTGTATTGTGTCAGGGTCATGGCTTTTCAAACACATCCAAATGATCTCCAGTAGCAGGCCAAGGGTAAGGAATTCAGAAAGAGTGTCTCAGTGGGAAAGTCCAGGGATTGCTTTCAGGGATTGCTTCCAAAACAATCAAAGACTTCAGTTTTTGTGATGGTGTTCACAGGCATCTTAGGATGAGGGAAGAGACAAGGATCTGACTCCATGTTTCATAAGGCTTGATTTATTATTTTATGATATATATTATATTAAAACTATACTGAAAGAAGAAAAGATTTCATCAGAAGGCTGGCTAAGAATAGCAAAAGAAAGAATGACAGCAAAAGCTTCTATCTTGGACAGAGAGTCCGAGCCAGCTGACTGTGATTGGCCATTAATTAGAAACAACCAACATGAGCCAATCACAGATGCACCTGTTGCATTCCACAGCAGCAGATAATCTTTGTTTACATTTTGTTCCTGATTTGTTCCTGAGGTTTCTCAGGAGAAAAAATCCTAAAGAAAGGATTTTTCATGAAATGTGTCTGTGGCAAGTTTCAGTATTTCCAACTGAAGGCTTGTGCCCACTCCCAATTCCTTCAAGCAGATGTGCTTAAACTGGGGGAGTTGAAACTGAAATGGACACTCCTCCTGGCCTTCCTTCCCTTTGCTGCTACACCAGGGCTTCAGACCCTCTCCAGTACCCCCCCTAAAACCAGCCAAGAGGTAATCCTGGGGAATCCCAAGTGGCCTTGCAGGACAGGAATGCTGGGGAGCAGTTCTGTTGTCCAGCTCTCAGGTGTAGCTTTGGGCTGGCCACATGTGCATTGTGTGTTTCTGACCGGTGAATCTGCTTCCCTCAGGTGTATAATGACTGGAATGGCGTCCGGGAGCATCGTGGTTTTTTACAATGATTTCAATCGCTGGCACCACGAGTACCAAACCAGGTACTGACCATCCCAGAGGCCGGGACAAGCACTGATAGGAGCAGCTGTGGCCGGGGGGAGCTGCACACAGCTCTGCCTCCCTCGGGGTCGAGCCACCGCACGGCTCCTTAGAAATACTTCTCTTACATCTGAATGTAACTTCAATTTGCTGGAAGAAGCAACCTATTTTTTAAAGTTAATTGCTATTTTTGTAGACCTTGCTTGAATTTTTTGGGGGAAGGGCAAAGAAGCAGAAAACCAGCTGCTGGGTTCTGTAGTTAAAAAAAATCTATATTTTTAGTCACAATGAGAAGTCTATTTTGATCCCTGTATGTAAACAAAACCTAAAGTAAACATGGTTAAAACTCACATTCTAGCTATATTATGAAGAAAAAAATGTTCCATCTGAAGCTTTATCTATAACCTTGAGGAAAATATGATTTTAACATAACAGAAATTAATTATGGTGTTGGGGGAATTTTAATCTGTGCTATCTGTACCACACTTTGTCTCGTACTTTTCCAAATGATTGTACTACATCAGCACTGAAGTTTCTGGGAATCAAGGGGTAATATTTAAATTATGGTTAATGTAATTTTAAACTTTGCAAATCATTTCCATCAATGTTACTCTTCAAGCATGTTTCTAGGCCTAGACAATTAGTTCTTTTTTAGTTGTATGTTTAGTGCAGTTACGAGAGAAATCAGCAACGGAGTTTGTGTTACATCAAGAGTGAATCCTTTTTAGTTTCTACCTGGCATCTCCTTCAAAGCACACCAAAATGTGGATTGTTCCTCCAAATCAGAAAGGCTTGTTTGAAGGCTTCAAACCAGAAGCCCACAGAGGCAGGTTTTTTTTAGCAGGGGCAAGTTCCAAAGCACATGGCTGCTGCCTGACTGTGAGAGCAGGGAGGCAGCAGGAGCTTGCTGGTGCACAGCCCCTGTACAGCAGCAGAAGCACAACATTTGCTTTTCTTTCTTCGTTTTTTACTTTTTCTTTCTTTTTTGTCAGAATGTGCCCCTGCAATACTGTAGCACGTGTCAGATTCCTTTTCTGCCTATAGCAACAATGTCTTTCGTATTTTGCTACCACCAAATCCAGTCTGATCCTGCCTAGTCATATTAAATTACCTCTTTCTTTTAGGAAATGAAAAATAATTTATACTAAGGAACAATAAGTTATTTTGGTGTTGCACAAATCTACTTTTCTACAAGATTGCTGTGCAGAACTCTGTGAAAATATTTGTGAAAAGAACTGTTATTGTTTTGTAAGTCTGTATTGCATAAAATCTCCTTTGTATGTTGTGATCTCTGAGTTGAAATTTACATTCCATATCTGTATTGATACATACATTTCTCTAGCTGCCTACTAGAGCAGTTCTTGGTTTTTCTAAGCATTTAACTACTCTCTCTTTCAGTAAAGATTTGGAATGAGAAAATTCAGTTTGAGTGAATAAATTAAATAAAATTACATTTGTAATTGAGACCTTCAGTGGAGTACTGGGTTCTTGTGGATTCAGGATATGTTCCTAACAGAGGAAAGGGGTGCTGTGGCTGGTTTATTTAATGTACTTTTGGTGTGTATGAAATGGTGTTTTCTGTGCTTTCTGCATTTTCATTCTGGGGTGGTTGTGGTGTATCAGTAGTTACATTTTCATGTTTTGTGTAGCACAAGGATGATGGGATTAAGCAAAGGCTGTAGTGGGTCATGTCTGTGGGATGTGCCTGGTTAACTGAGCTCTGTGTACTGAATATTTTTTATGCAAAACTTGTATCTCACATTTCCTGAAGTTCAACTACATTCCCAGCCTTGTATCAGCAGAGTTTGAGGGGAAATTGGAATGGTCTTGAACTTAAATTTGAGTTTGTGTTAAGCCAGGGGTGGTATTTCCTAGGTGGAGGGAAAACAAACAAGAAAAAGGTGTATTTTGCCAAATGGAAATCCTGAAAGTCTTCTCTTTATGAAGAAACAATTATTGATAGAAATAATAGCTCCTGATCTTGGAGCCAAAATATTTCATGGAGAGTTGATTTGGTAGGTGGCTTGTTTTAGAAAGGGCTTTCCCAAACTGGAAGCAGAGCTGTACCTGTATGTGCTGTCCTGAGTTGCACCCAAGCCTCCTTGGGAAGCAGCAGCAGCTGCTGCAGTGTGGAGTTTTGCCTTTGGAGTGCTGCAGCCTTTCTGTGGGAAAGGACATCTCCACCTTCTCCTCTGTGAGCAGGCCTGTGAAGACTCCTCTGTTCTGCACATCTCGGGTGAGTAGGACATCCCCTCCTTCCACAGGTGAACCCAAAGGCCTTGGACACCACCCCGGGGCCCAGGTGTGCACTTGGGATCTCAGCTTTGGCTGAAGTAGTCCCACCTCATGCTGTTTGTGATGAGATGGAAAACAGGGTTAAATTCCTAGCTACTCAGGTACTTGTTACTCTCTTCAGGGCAGCACCTGTGTCCCATGGATCACCTGAGAGCTGTCAGCAGTGCTAGCAGCTGGGCCTCATTTGGCTGGAGTTGGCAGAATATTCCTCAAGAGAGGGACAGACCTCTCTCCCCCAATGCATTTCTGCAGAACATTCTTTATGTGACAGTCTGGCCTTTCTTTTGCCCTGGTGAGTTCAAACAGAGCTGCTGCCAGCTGTGGTTATGGGCAGTGCTCTGCAGCAGTGCTGCTTGGTTGGGATGTGCAGTACTTGGCAAATGTAGCTTGAAATCCCTTGTATTTTCTATCAGTGAATTGCTGATGGAAATGCTGTAGGATCTGGCAAGAGAAGATGGGGTCAGAGCGGGGGTTTCTCTGGAGGAAGTTTGTGCTGTGGTGCTACTGCAGGCAGAGCTAAATAAGTGCTCAGACTTGGGAATATTTCTGCAGTTCTTGGCTGTGTTGTGCAGCTGTGTGTGTATCTGTTATTGTTTCTTGCCCTGACATCCTCTTGGTAGTCCCTCACTTTTCTGCAGCACTTTGTTCCTGTTCAACATCCCAAAGAGCTGATCTGATACCAAGGTAATGGAAAGTGAATTTTACTGCAGCTTTAGTCAGGACATGATTGGTTTTAGTTGTATTGAATACGAATGGCCCAGGTAAGGTGACTATCTAGATTGTAGTTTTTCCACTCTATGTCCTAAATTTAATATTCATAGAGATTTCAGTGTGCTTGTGGTATGGCATACTTCTTTTTTCTTTCTTCCAGAAGTAATTCAAGGGGAATAACAGATCACTATATTGTTTTTAAGAAATTGTGTTTATCCTCATTAAATAGAACCAGAGATGGGCCATTCTGAGAGTGATGCTCTAAAGCAGTGAGACCTCTCTCATATACAGGGTTAAGAAGTTTGTGTAACACTTACAATGAGTTACTTGCATGGATTTACCATATATCATCATTAGATGAAATTTCATCATCATTAGGTGAAATCCAAAATAGTTTACTTTTGCAGAACCAACCTAAGATCTTCAGTAAACTGATGCAGTTAATGATCCATCACAATGTAAAGCTGCTCTTTAAAAGCTCTGGACAAAATAAAATGGTTTTAAATTTTGCTTATATGTACTGAAATTCAACTATGTTTAACTAAATTAACTATGTTTAAAGCTCCTCAATTCAGATACAACCATTGTTATGAAGTAAAAATGATTGAAATAATAAATTCTAACTTGTATGTGTACTTTCAGTTGAGACTTATTATTGAGAAGCATATTGTTAGAAAAGGAATGTAAAAAAATTCACAACTATTTATATATTGTAGGAAATACAGCTACATTTGTTTTTTGGAAATTAATTGAGGTAATAGTGGAAAGTGTAGTCTTGAAACCAAAGATATGTATGTATTTAGTAAAATCTGAAATTGCACACAACTTTGCCCCTGGATCAGACATTGTGGTGTGTGCTTTGGAGATGATGTTGCATTGTGTGGGAATAGACAAAAAAGGGTTCCCAAAATGTGATACTTGCTGTTTGCTAAATGGACAACATTTGAGAAATGATAATTTATTATTTTTTTTCTTCAAGTTATTCTACTATTTTTCTTGCTACTGTGTGAGCTCTGAGCTGCAAAATGTTGTAGGCACAGCTCAGTCTGGTTGTGTGGTGACTTTGGTGCTATGAGCAATAGCAATGTCCAGAAACAGAAATTTTGTACCTTGCTGTCCCAGTTTGCCTTGCTTATTCTGCGTGCAAGGGATGCTTTTTTCAAGCCTCTGTAGCTATAAAAACCAAAGTCTGACCATTTGAAACAAAACAAGTAGTGTAATTCAAGCAGTGTTTAAACATTCAGCATTTAAATGCTCTAGATGGCAGTATCTCCTGTTATTTGGCAATTATCTCACCTATTCTACTGGAGAGGAGGGAACAGTTTTGGTACTTCTTTGAAACCTGCACTTTACATGGTTCACACTCTTGGCTTCCTGTTTCCAAAGGAAACAAAGGCACTTAAAAGTCAAATTCTCTTTGAAAAAAAACCAAAAACAAAAACAAGAAGAGAAGGCAACACCTTCCTAGTGGGTACTTGCATGGCTGCTTGCACCTACCACTTCCTGCCCTGGAATTTTTTTTCATTGTGCTAATTTAGTTTAAAAAGAAAACAAAAATCCTGCTAGAGTCAATTCCCCTGACAGAAGAGCTCAACTAAATACCTACTTCTGTGCTTTAGACATTGAAGCTGACTGCAAGTAGGAGGGTTTGATTTGCTTGTCTTTTTTGTCATCTTAAAACCATCAGTTTTACTTAACAAGCATTTTGGGTTGGTTGCTAGTTTTGTGCTTTTCTGCTGTTTCCAATTGCTGTTTGGATGTAGCTTGAAAGAAAGAATGAATAAATGCAAAATATAGTTTCTCATTTAAAAACTGATAAAACCAAAGATGATTGATAGATAAATACATATATTTATGTAAAAGTGAAGGAATCAGTATCAGTATAGCTATCACGCTATAATAATTAGACCAGTGACCACTGGGAGGAAGAAAGGTGTGAAAACCAGGGTTAAATTGCTGACCCATAAATATTCTTGACAATTAGCTACTAAGAAAGAGTCAATACTTGATAAAACTAACACCATAAAACAGCATCTTCATTAATGTATTTTGAGAATTATTTTAAATATTTTTTTTTTTATTCCAGAAAGGGGTAATTGTCTGCAAGGGTAAATATTGATGGGAATCAATCAGTGTAGAGTTATGCTACAAATCAATCATGTAGAGTTAGGCTGATTTATGGCACGAGAGGATTCAGTCCTGGGACTTTATATCCAGAACTGCAGGAATGGCTCATTGGACTTTTGTGAACAACTACTCCCTTTGAAAGGACCTAGAAAGATTAGGATATTTAAAAAGAATTTTTTTTTAAATATTTTTTTTTAAATGTAGGCATGGTAGCGGTAGAGCTGTCTATGGAGTATGGAGTATTTGTACTATGGAGTATTTGTAACAGTTCTTTCTAAAAAATGTGTAACTTGTTTTCAATTTCTAGAATAGTTTCTTTCCCTTTATAACAGGAAAAAAATTGTGAACCAGAACTATTTTTGCCTTCTTCCAGCAGCAACTGGTGGTTCTACAGCAAGAGAAGGACTAAATGAAAGTGCAGCAGGTAAGAAACCAAACGTGATACTTGGGGACATTCATTAAGTGTTTAGTGTTAAGCAACACATCTTTATTTTATTTTTATGTTAAAGTCTGGTATCTCCTGCACCTATGCACAGACTGAACTTATGTGGAAGTATTTTAAGGCATGGTGTAGTGCTATAATGTTGTTAAGGTTATACAAAGAGTTGGGGACTTGCCCAGCTATCCTGTTTTTGTCTGATTGTTGGTCATATATTTTCCAGCTGTCATCACTATTTTTAAATAGGCATTTTGGAACCTGCCTCTGCTCTGTGAATCAAAATACTTGTCTAAGACTCTTTAGATGTTGATCAGTCATGAAGTTAGGGACATGAATTCAGGGTATGTCTCTTTACTTTCTTCTTCCATGAGACAAGGGAGTAGTTTAGAACTGGCAGCTGTTGACCAGGCAAGCGATGATCCCTTCTGTTATAGATGCAGAATTCTTTGTGCAACACAACTCGTTGGAAATCCTTGCCAATCCATGGCAGTCTTTTTTCTTCATAGCTGAATCCATCCTCTTGGGAAAACCAGAACTTAACCCAGCATTCATTATTTGCTTTTTGCTCCCTCTCTGCTGATCTCTCTGTTCTGCTCTTTTGGAGGCTCCCTGTCTTTGCTGGGGGGGTGGTTAGCCTGCTCCACCTGAAATTCCACATCCTTTCTTTGGCCGAGTCTGAGACTTGTTGCAGAAATCACCAACCACAGGCAGTCAGCTACGGAGTCTTACCAGAATCTGAATCAGGAGTTTCTCTTCTGATTAAGGTTGGAGTGATAGCTTCATCTTTTTGCACTGTACCAAAAACCAAATTATTTTACAGAAAGGCTATTCCCATATTCTTCAATGATATTGAACTTACTCCATAATGAACCCATAATGAAGTTAATTAGCAAGGATTGGTTGTAGCCCAACCTTTTTATCACAGTTTAAGACATGCCATGTCTTCCTACCTTTAATACCATTTTCTTGCCAGGATGTTGCACGTTTTTCAGCTGCCATGGCCTTAAGTTATCACTTGGCACTTTCTGATCTTTAAGTGCTCTTCAAAAGGTAAAACAACCATGTTTAAACGTGGCTTTCATAGGAAGCAATGAACTTTAAAACAATGAAGTTTATGGGAATCCCTTAAATTAATTCTATTAAATTGCTTTGGTAGGCATCTAATTGTTCAGTCTCTCTAGGGAGAATAAGAAAAGTGTCACTGACAAAATAACTGAGCTCTCAAAGAAAGGAATGACTTTTTGTGTTCTGCTTTTTTTTAATGAAGAAAGTTTATTGCAGGTCTTTCTTTTACAATTCTAGTAGAAAGTATAGCTAAGAGAAAAAATGAACTATGACCAATTCATAAGAACGAGCAAAGGAAAAGGATTAAGCTGAATACATACTCTATTGAACTAAGCATTATGGTAAAGAGAAAACCTCACCTATTTTGTGATTGCAGGTTAAGGAGAGCTGCTTCCCAATGCTGGTTTCCAGTGCCTGCACCAGGTGAATAGGGGGATAGCACTGACAAACCTCTGATGGCTATTGATGGCAGCTCCTCTATCAGCATGTCCTAGAATCAGGAGGTGCTCAGCTCATCATAGCTTGGATAACATGCAGCAGGCTTTCCCTTCACAGACCCAAAGTAATTTTATTTTTTTTTATTTTTATTTTTATCTAACAGGTAGTCTGACCCTGGAGAAAAGTGTGGATGGGACACTTGTGGTTAGGATAGAAAATGGCAAAGCAAAAAGGCTTCCTTCACTCCATTCTTTGTAACAAATAAACATCCACTGCTCATGTTTACATCCCAAGTTACTTTATTTAAATTCATATTATCTAAACACTACCCTGCCTGCAAGTCAGATAACAAACTTGATGGAAAACAACCATCCTTCCCTTTCTATCTTCAAATGTTTGTCTCGTGATATTTTACAGTTAGTCCACTAAAAAATTCTTTGTGAAAATTTGCCTCTTCAAGTTTAGTAGAAACTTGGCTAAAAATAGAGGCATTGGAATAGAAGGCAAATAGAAATTTTCTTCCCTTGTCTGCCTCTCCCACTTTTCTGAAAATTCCCATCAGAAGAACAGAACAGGGCCTGCTGGTGGACGTGAGGCCAGGTAACTGTTCCCCACCTCACTGCTCATATAAAAATATGGTTAGCTACACCGTAAGTTAGTCTATCTAGAGCCCAAGGCTGTGTGAAATGGAGTTAATTATTGACACAGAGAACTTAAAAAACCACCCAACATTCCTGGAGTCTTTCCCCTACTGCTCTTCCCAAGATGTGGTTCGTTCACCCCCTGTGAGAGACAGGCTCAGACCTGGCTGGGGCTTGCTATGAGAGGTGCTCACAAACTGAAAACAGTCACGGGGAATGAAGAAAAGTGTGGCCAGAGTGTGGGGGGGTTTGTTTTGCCCAGTCCTACGCAGCAGGCTGATCCCCAGCGAGCTCGGGAGGAGGCGGCGTGGGGGACCGGGGCGGCTCAGGAGCAGCGGGGAGGAGGGGCTCGGACCCGGCCGCACGAGGAGCAGCAGCTGCAGCAGCGATTGCAGAAATGTTCTCCACTCCAGCTCTACCAGAGTCCTGGCAGCGCTTGCTGCAGAAAATCTGGTTCTCTTTATCTAGAGCTGTGTTCTACAAACAAACAGAACAAACCCAAGGCAAAACGTGAAACAACACTTAAATACGGCCCTGTCTTAAGTGTTAAAACAATCTACAAGACATGAACTGCATGCAATACAGCCAGGATAAAAAAGGAGAAATAACATTAGAAATCTTTTATATAATGAATTTTATCATTTTTGTGATGGTGACTTTAGGAAATGTAAGGAAAACTTCTGTTCCAGGTGTATGCTTGCCATGATGTTGTCGGTTTAAAATTTTTGTCTTGCAAGTCTGATGTGGAAAAAAAGATGGCACGAGTGGTTGTGATAGAGAAGGAACCCGTCACAGTAACTATTAGCAAAATTTATGTACCTGTGTTTTTGCAGACACAAGGAATCAGGTGATGCTTACTGAGAACTCAGCGCTACAATTCCTGTAACAAACCACACAGTACAGAAGGGGAGCCCCTGGGGAAGGTGACAGAACATTTTTTTATTTTTTCAAGAAAAGGGACTGCTTTTCTGCTTAGTGGTGAGAGTAGGAAAATGACCTCTTATGGTTGCAAAAAGGCATAATTTCTGAATTCTGTACTTAAAAATGAGTTTACAGGAGAAGGGAGCAACAGGTTGGAATAAAAACTGAGAATTCTGTAGTGAATAGCTCAATTATCTGGAGTATGTGATACATCTGCTGAAGATAACAATTTCCATACCCTCAAAGATATGTGCTAATTGTAAAGGTCAGGTGCTTTCCCTTTTCCTCAAAAATTTATTGTTTTGATTGGACTTGCTTTACTAATGTGAAAATTTATGTGTTTTTAGTTGGGTTTGACTAATACACTATTCAATGAAGTATTTAATACTGAAATAAGTTTCTGAGACAAGTCAAATTTAGCAGGGTTCATTTTTTTTCAGATGTGTTTATTGTATCAAAGTCATCAAGGACAGCAGATACAAGGTACTTACCCTCTTCTTTTGTTGTTGTTGTTATGTTGGGTTTTTTTAACTCAAGTTACATCGCTACATCCCTGCATTGCGAGGTACAAGGAGAAAATTCCATAGTCCACAATTGAGTTTCTGCTACTGACAATCAACACTGCAAAGGGAGCATGCAAGGAAAGGAGCAGCTGAATTGGATCTGAGTTTTGAGATTAGTGATGGTCTAAAGGAATTTTATCATTATCAAGGCACCCTTGCATTGCCTTTTTTTCTTGCTGGAAAAAGTTATAGGTAGGGGTTTCTGCTAGTTCAGTGTCAGGCAAAGTTATATAAAAGGGGAAGGACATGCTTTCAGTTCATGCTGACAGTGATTTTCTCCTGTGCTGTCCTCATAGCAGCAATACAGTTCTATGTAATGCAGTTTAGGGTTTTCTTTTCAATTTTACTGTTGCTAAGCAAGAATGTTTTTTATTTATCTAAGAATGATTATCACTTGTCTGTCTCTAAATGAAGTGTCAATTTTAGATAGAAACAATGTTTAGTTCTTTGCTTCTGTCTTCAAAAGGGTCTCATCTTTTTCTAGCTGTTTTTAGATACAAGATGGATATTGACATGCAGAAAGTGACTGCCAGGAGAATAAACCAAGACATGTCTGAGGAAGTAAAAAAATTGTTGTATTGGTGTTTGCTTAGCCTATTTCAGATATGCATCACTCAGAACTATTTTTTCCTAAATGTTTAAAATGTATTCCTTTGCTGGTTTGGTGTGGCTGTACAGCTTTTTCCACTTCAGACTGGCTTAGTTATTTCTCCTTCCTTGTTACCAATGGAGACCATGTACTTTTTGTGCAGCAGAACAAAGCATCGCCGTTAGTACGTACCATTGCCTTGGACCTACTCAGAGGGAAGCAATGCAGGCATTGGGAAAGGAGGAAAAAAGGAAGAAAGCAAGGGACAGAAACTAGACTTACTTTAAGCAGAACTAACACAATTGCAACAAATTTAGATTTACAGAACATTTCTTAATTGATCAAAAAAAAAAAAAATCAGTAATGAATTAAGAGCAACATGCTTTTGGGGGCATCAGGAGCCTCCTGTGCAAGGACACTGAACTGGGGATGTGCAGTTTTACTTATCTGCCACAGGATGGGATTATCTGCATGGGCCAGGTGACAGTGTTGGAATGAGGTGATGCTAAAGGGGCTCCAGTGAATGTGCAGGTGGACTGAGAGAGCAATGCACTGCAATACACAGTGAGAGTTACAAAGTGTGCTTGTCTGAAGCTGAATGTTGATAAGCAATGAGTGCTGGAGCAAGTGAAGAACTTCTGAACACAAAGGTAACTACATTTCAATGCTCAAGGTAAACCAGGGCAAGAATAACAAATTGGGGGCTTAATCATTAGATCACAGTGTTTTGAGCAAGATTTTACTTTTCCTTTCAGCATTAACTGGGAGCTGCATTCAGCAATTAATAATTATGCATTTACATCCTTCCATACCTGTTAGAAGGAAATAAAGCAGGAAAAGGTAAAATGAGGTGAACTTTCCTGGCTGAAGGAGTGTCAGTAGCTAACAGAAAAAACTCACACCAATAGGAAGCCAAAGCTAGGCTGTGTCAGAGATCTGAGACAGGCTTAAGTGGCATGCAAGTTGGAGAGGGGCTGAGAGTTAGAATTAAAATTGCTCTTATTACATATAGTGCATTTTATACCAGTTTTCAGCTTCAGGCTTATCCATAGTCTCAACAGTATAAAGAATGAAGCTCTGAAGTCCCTCTCAAACTGTCAAGTCAAACTGTCAAATGAAATGTAGACAAGAACATGAACCTGAAATCCATTTCCTGACTTAATTTTATGTTATAATTTTTCCTACATTTAAATTGTTTGCCTATTTAACTCACATAAATGTATTGGCAAAGACAGAGATGTAGGCAGAAACATTTTATTTAAATTTACTGGTTCTCAGATGACTAAAACAATTATTCTTGTTAACATAAGTGGTCTGGCCTTTATAAGTAATTAATACTAATGGAAGGGTGAGGGTGGAAGTCCCTGTTAGGTTACCATGGATGGTTTTACTTTCTTTAAGTTACTGAAAATACATTTTGTGTGCAGTGTCCATCCTTGCATCAGACAAGGATGGGCCCTGGTAAGATCAGGAAGAAAGGAAGTTTCTGGAATGGAGCCTGGTTTCCTGGCACAGGTAGTGTTGAACAACACTATGCTCAAGATGAAGCAAAACTTGGTCAGGCACAGAGGTAGACCCTACTTAATTAGGTGGGCAGTAAGATAAAAAAACTCTCAGGTTTTATACTGAAAGGTTTCAAATTGCTGATAAACTTCATTTTAACATACACCTACTTAGTGTTCACATGGTTCTGTTTGAAAGCTCATTTTTATCTCTTGGGCAGCTCACTGTGATAGACTTGGTTGCTCTCAAGAAATGATGAGACAATCCACATTGTACATCAACAAAGACTAGAATTAGAGACTCTTCTAGTTTTGGGTTTGCTATTCTTGCACCACATGTGCTCATAGAGCACTGTCAGGAAAATATGCAGAGTATACTATCAATGTATAGAAATGTTCATTTCTCTTACCATGATGACAGAAACCCCAGCAGATGTGTTATTTTGCTTGGGTAGGGTGTTATTAAAGTGCTGCTTCAGTTTACCTGTTACTTCAGCTTGCATATTATTCTCCTGGGAAGCATCATCCTGCATAAGAAAGAACACAATATTCAAGTTAGGGAAAAACCAAAAAGTTTTTTATCATCAGGTACTTTCTGCTTTTTAATGAATAGTGAATATTCAGACAGGCAGTCCAAAAGTGAGCACACTCTGCTACATGAGAGACAATTCCAGAGGAAAGGAACTGAGCAATCACTGCTTTATGAATGAACATTTCTATTTCTTAAAATGACATGTGACACTTCAGTGCATTGCTTTGTCCCACAATTATAAGCTGCAGGTTTGATTCAAGCAAGTTAAAAATAACATGCTTGAAATAATCTTAAAAATGAGAAGCATATTTTTCACTTGGATTTCTTTCAAATAACCACTTTAAATGGCCCATCATGTCCTAAGTCTGTAGGTGTTATCAAGTATTATAAATACACTTGAGAGGAGCTGTTATCCATTGATACACTTGTTAATAGTTGTTTTCTCTTGTGTCAGGCCACTCCACAGATTGTATGCAGTCCCTCTTTTAGAACATGTCTGAAAATAAGCATTGACTGGCTCCATGTAAACCTAGTACTTATTAATAATTAATTGATTTTAAATCAATAAGCAATGCACTCTGGTGTTCCCCTTTGCTGCTGCCAGAGAAGATGAAGGACCTGGCAGGCATCAGCTTGGTGTCTGTGGTAAATTAGGTGTTATATTTGCTAATTGTACTGCTGCTTCTGAACAGTGCAGGTTAATGGTTAGATTTACAGGTTTAATGTCAAATTAGAGACAAGGGAAATGTGATTTACTCACTGACACCCAGGGATGGCTTAGGATCTGTGCTGCTGTGTACCGGGCTTCAGCATTCACATGTAGCATCAGGCTGATTAACTCCTTCACGGAAAAAGAAAAAAAGAGAGTTTGAAGGGCATGGGAAAGGATATTAAAACTGAAAATAATGTTGCACCAAGTTCTTCTCAGTGCAATGTTCTTGATACCTGGATGGGAAAAAACCAACCCCAGCTGATACCAGAAGCAGTGGTACCAGTGTCACTTAAGTGGAACTTAAATTTGCCCTTTAGGATTAAGAGTCTGCAAGGCAGTATGTTTGATATCAGCTTCTTAACTGTACTCATGTTTCACTGAGTCTATTGAAAACAAATGAAAAAGAAATGTTAAAAAAATCAGCTCTAATGTTCCACTTTGTTCTCTGTATATTCATGAACATGACCAGAACAAAAACAAACCTGGGAGACATGAGATCCTCTCTGGGCAATGCACATGCGCTCAGTAATATTACATAAAAAACATTACATAAAAAACCACAAATCCGAGACAAGAATCTGCACTTGAAAGTCAAGAAACTGATGAAATTAGTTGAAAACGTTCTCTTCTGTGCTGCTGCAGAAGAATAGAAGATATTGAGCTAAGTCCCTCCCTCAAAAAACCTTTTAAAGCCTCCAAATTATCATCTCCATATTTTTATCAAGATTATTTCAAGATTATTTCAAAGGCACTATCCATTGATTCAGTTTTGGAAATGGTTTGTTCAAGCAGATGATAACAACACACCTTACTGAGAGCTTTCCCAACCAGCCAAGTTCTTTAGTCTGTGGAAGTTTGAAGTGAGACATCACCTTGAATACCAAGATTGTTTGTTCAGAATGCATGTCTGGAAATCTGTGAGATGACTGGGACTTGGGAAATGTTGGTAAATGGATAAATGCACATAGGGAAATGCAGAAAAATTCAGAAAAAAAAAAAAAAACTTCTCATTGGCCAGATAAAAAACCACCTCCACTTGTTACCGAGTCCTCAAATATTATTTAGAGCACTTCAGTGAGTTAACCTAAGAGAAATGGGGCTTACAACTTGAATCTTTGTCCTACAGACACAATCAATTTAAACAAAACTGCAATGATCACAGAAGAACTGCTGGCAGTGGCAATTAGCCATGGCTGCGCCTCTTGAAAAGCTCTAATAAATAAATGCCTCAAGTAAAAATAGGAAAAAATGCCTACTGCAACCAATCCACAGAGCAATAATTTTCCTTCTTTAAAGAGTGACAAGAGGGAAAAATTCAGGGTCACATGTATTTTACATCTGAAGCACTGAAGCTGCTGTAAAGTGCATCATGCAGTGAGCTGGGCAGTGTGTGACATTCCCTGGATGCTGCTGGCATTCTGCTACCCTTGCTCAGGCAGCCTGAGACACCTGAGCTCTCAGCAAGCACTGCTCAGCCAAACCCACGGAAAAGCCACAGCTGGGGCACTGGGCTGCTCTGCATCTTCCAGGCTGCCTTCCCAGCCGAGCACAGGCTGCTGCACAGGGGCTTGTCAGAAATGTTCTTTCAGGTGGGAAAAAAATATCAGTACCTTTGCTGAATCAGTGATGTTATCCCAGTAGGGAGAGGGAAATTCCAGCTTCCCCACAAGTATCTGATCAAAGAGGTCTTCCTGAAGGTTGTTTTCACTGTAAAACAGCAGTAACGAAAAACATTATGAGAGAAAAAGCCAATTTGTCATGGGGATTTTAACTTGATTTGGAGATGGAACAGAAATTATGTTAATAACTACTAGAAATGCACAATTTAGAAGTGTATACAGTGATAGCTTTTCTGAGCCAATACATTGAGGTAACTTTTGCACTGGAATAGGGGCTGCATAGTTAACACACATTTATTAATCTCACTCATAACTGGGTTCAACTAGCATGATATGATATGGACATTCTCTGTGCCCTGACTCAAAACTCCAATCAAAGAATACATTTTCTTGCACAATGTATCTTTCAAAACACATTTTCAGCTTTAAACGTGAAATAACAACACGAAAAACCCAAACATGTGAACGAATATTTTTCCCCATCAACAATACATATATAAAATAAATATATAAAAAATAAATACATATAATATATATTTTTAAAATATATAAAATATATATGTAAAATGTATTGTTTGCAAGATATTTTCATTCAGTGAGATGTTTTAGTTAAACCTCTTTTGTTAAGCATCTTGCTGTAAAAATGAACAAGCAGGCCTTGCATTAGTAATTTATATGTTAAGAGCAGAATTCCCTGTTACAATGTGCCAATTCCTTCTCATTCTCTGGCAAAAAAAAAAAAAAAAAGAAAAGAAATGGTCTTTGCAAACCCCACGGCTGGTTTGGCACTTCCCAAAAGGCCGAGCAGGGTTAAAAAGGCGGGATGAGCACGTTTTCCCCTCTCCTGTTCTGCCGCTGCTGACGGCAGAGGGCAGCGCGCACCCGCGGATGGCGGCGCCAGGATCCGCATGGAGACAAAAGGAAAAGCGGCTCTGCCCTCGCACCCCCTCCCCAGCACTAAAACACCCGCCCCCGTAGGAAAACATATCTCACAAATTGATCCCAAACCTAAAATGAGGGACGAGTGAAAGCCACGCAAAGAAATGAATAAATCCGTGAGGAAAACACATCAATCTGATCCACCTTTTTTCCTCCCCCAAGGATGCCTCCTTCAGGGAGAAAGGTCAGACTGGCTCTGAAAGAATTTGATTGCTTTTGCTGGGTTTGCCTTTGGCACTCACCTGCGAAAAGGTGGAAATCCACATAACAGGATGTAAGTGATCACACCTGCAGCCCAAATATCCACCTTTAAGCCATACCTGAGAAAATAAGTCTGTGTTACTTGTGCTGAATTAACAACAACAACCACAAAAAAAAGAGTCATTCCAATCAAAAATAAATTATGCTGACAGGATTACATGAGAATCTGTGCTGGGTTACTTGCTGCTGATGGGGTGATGGATTTTCTGTCTGAGCATCTTTTTCTTCACACCTTTACAATCTTTAAGAAACCATGATTCTGTGATTTTTTTTTTTTTCTACCTCAGGGCTCTCCAGGGCATTCTGAATATACTCAAATCCAATCCAGTATCCAGGTTTCCCCATCCAGAGCCACCAATGGTTAAAGACAAGGATGTGCTTTCTCAGTTCCCACCGTGAAGCAACTCTCTCAAAGGTTATCATGTGTTGCTAAGCAACAAGACACACCAATTCTCCAGCCTCTCCAGCGAGCAACGCGGGCAAGAAGAGCTGCACTTTTCTTTCAAAGCACAGAAATTAAAACACTGCAGGTCAAAAAGAGGCCTTTTCTCCTATTCAGTGGATTCAGTTTGTCAAAACCTCAAGCACGCAGACGAGGTGCCCTCTGACACCGGAGCTGACTGCAGCTGTGAAACGTTTCTCAATGCAACAAATGCACTGAACAAGGAGTGAAACAGCACAAACAAAACCTCCCTCCGTCAGCAAATTCAGAGTGGTCACAGCTATGGCAAAAGCATGGAATGGAGATCTCACAGGTCTAAAAGGAGAGAGGATTTGTGATAATCTGTCATTGGTGGAAATTTACCATTTTACAAAATTTATTTCCGTATTTATGCAATGGCCTGTTAAATACAGAATAATGGGGTTGCTCAATTGTTATCAAACAGGATGTGTCACCCAAAAGAGTCACTTGAATCAACATAATCTAATTAGAACTGTCCTGAGAACAGGTTTAGACTAGGTGAGCTCTGCAGCCTCTTCCAGTATAAATGATTCCATTTCTAAGGCAAACACTGTTTTGCCTGTCTGTTCTTCCCCAAACAGCTGCCAGGGGTGGTACAGTGGGCTCTGGATGCTGAGGTGAGGCAGGGAGCACAAACAAATGGACCCCACTGCACCACTGCACCAGAGCTGTCCCTGGGAAGGTGTGAGGGGAGTTAAAGGCAAATTCTGGGAGCAGGCAGAGCAGGGACACTGGTGGCCTCTTGGAGGAACTGGGAGTGGTGCCCTTGGGTGGTTTGGTTACAAAACAATAGAGGGACAGCCTGCTGGAGCATTTGGATCTTACAAGATCCTACAACCTGCCAAAAAGAGTGGTTAGCAGGCCTGTGTCATGCCAGGCAGTCATGCTCACCCTGTCTCTGCAATGATTTCTGGAGCCACATAGGTGGGTGTCCCACACACCGTGTACAAAGGGCCTTCCACCACCGTCGCCAGCCCGAAGTCTCCAAGCTTCAAAGACTTGGTTCCATCTGAATATTCACACACCTAAAATCAGAGAAATTAACACAGAATGAGGAGGAGAACATCTGCATTTTTATATTCTCTAATTTCTTGGGGAAAACATCATCACCATACCAAGAAGACGGGAAAAAGAGGTAATTTCCACAGCCCTGTAGGGCAAGAAGAGAAAAAAAAAAATATATTCCCATTGATTGCAGCTGGAGCAAATTTTCAATGGAGCTGTCTGCCAGCTATGTAGGTCAGACCATGACACAGCCTCAAGCAACTAGAGGTGGAAAAGAAAACTCAGTCCTTGAATGTTGAGAAGTTTTCAATATATTCAGGAAAATATAATACTCTACTTTCCTTTGACTGGGACTACAGTTTAAAATGGGTCTGGCAGCTACAATCAGATTTGTTTAACCTCTTGTTATCCTAGCATAAATCTAGCCAACATACCGGGCAATTTCATCAGCAAATATCTTCCCTGTGCTTGGTCTGGGCAAATTCAGTTTGGGCTTCTGTGCAGACCCAATTGCACCTCACCAAAAGGCCAATGAACAATCTAGCACTGAGTCATTTTATTGATGAAAGAAGCTGAATTTAGTTAAAAAAAAAAGTGCTATACAACAGTGATGGCAGGAATAAACCAAACCAGACCAACACAAAGGAAACATCCCCCTAATAAATTCATCTCAGTTTCGCTCCTATAGTTAAATGTTTATATTAACCAAATTTCAAAGGCATCTAGAATGGAGGACCCCAGGATCTCATGAATAGCTGAATTTATTTGCCTTCCTCAAACATCTGAGCACTGCAATACCTTTCTTCATTCCCCTGTGTAATTCATATCAGTAATGGAAACACTTGTTCTCCTTTATATAACACCTTCATACCAGCTATGACTCTTAGGGTTTGCATTTTTTAAATGCATGACTAGCAAAGGGAACGTAATACCCATCCAGACGGGCTGGATGACCCTGTGCAAAGAAACGAACTATGTGCAATTACAGGTAGCAGTTGATGGGAATTATTTGCATTTATATTCAATACCAGGATGTTATCTCAATATTCTGCTGCTGTCAATCACAGTGAGTAAGATTTGCATCTGTTGAGTAATCTCTTTAAGCTTTCTAGGCAGAAAGGGCATTGGTGCCTATTTATAACTGATTCAATCTCTAATGAGAGCTTAAAATTTCTTTGGACTGTCTGTGTTTGGAGATACCTTAATAGTATGTGAGACTTCTACCTTCATTTTCTCTCTCAAGTGCCCTGTTGCTGTGGCTACATTTTCCAGGAGAAGCTTTCCCCCATGCTTCTTTTTGCTAAACAATCTAATTTATTTGAGGGTTGATTTAAATTGCTAAACACTGTCAGTGGAATTACTGGGGAAAGAATTGACTATTAATTAGGAAATATTTTCAGCTTGTAGCCCTGTCCTTGTTACAGTTCAAAATCCAGTCTGGAATAAGCTGTGACTCCTACTCTCAGTTCGAACTCATTAAACAGGACTGACAAACACCACAAAAGACTTTTAAGAAATGTCTCAAGCAGAGGAGATTATGGCCCTGCTTGTGCAGTGCATGACACTTAATATCCAGTATGTAATGCTCAAGTGTAACCTCTGTGGGTAAGTGAGACAGCACACACTGATCCCATTCTGTGGACAGGGGAATAAAAAAGCAGGCTTCATGGTAATTCTTGTCAGCACAGTTATTTTATGTCTTGCTGAAAACACAAGTTGCCTAAGGAAAAGAATAAATGAATGTAAAGGGTTAATTCCCAGCCAGAATTCTGGTAAAGCATCAGAAAGATGATCCTACAATGACATTGAAAGGAAAAAAACACTGGCTTCAGCTGGTAGTCATAGGATTGTTGAAGAAATGCTCTCAGCCCACCTTTCCCCCACTTGCAAACTGATAAATAATTCATTGGCGTAGCTTTAAAATTCACTGTTTTGTGAGACAATACTCCTGCTTATCCAAAGGGCAGCCAATCAAATTGTAAATACAGATAGGTCTAAGGACAGGTTTGAGCACAGCCCTCCTGCATTACAGTGATTGCTATCTCATGGCAAAAGATTTACTTCATACATACTTATTCTAAATTAATACGCCTGCTGTTCTCTGCTGTGCTCCTTGACATTTCTACACAAGCATTTGCATTAATGAGAACAAAGTAAGAGAAAATACTGGAAAATAACTGGGACATACCAGAAGATTTTCTGGTTTGATGTCTCTGTGCACAATGTTGAGGCCATGCAGGTATTTGAGAGCACTGGCTAAATTGTAGACCATGGCACTCCCATCTCTCTCTGTGTATTTTGTAGATGAAGTGATGGCATCAAATAGGTCTCCTCCCTATGGAGAGGAAAAAGATCATTGTTTAAAATATAATTAGGATGGTATTTGGTTAAAAAAACCTCAAACCCTAAACATGTAAAATCTTCCCTCCAAAACACATGCCCAAATTCCTGTTAAACAGCAAAAAAAAAAAAGAAAAAAAAGTTTTGCAGAAAAATGATCTTGTCACCAAGATACTAGATTGGAACTTCGGTCATCTACATTAAATTCTTAACTGTTCTCCAGGCTTCTGGTGTCTGAGCTTGGGTAAATTACAGAATTTTTTTCTATTGATCTTCCTATCTTTGATCACTCATTTATATTACCTACAGATACAGGCATACAGCATCCCTTTTCTTCATCTTATCAGTATATTCAACATATTGATAAACAGCCCTGATTTTGAGTAAAGCCTAAAATAAATTAGCCCAATAATAATAAAAAACCCTAACTAACAAATATTCATCAAATTCAAATTTCCGCAGATATTGCAAGAAATACCAAATAATTACAGCTGAAGAGGGAAAAAAAGATAAACACATTCCAACATAAATGCATCCACTGATTGAGATACATCAAAGTGCAGAACCTCCAGGTGATTTCTGAATGTGTCAGGCTCTGTTTATGGATGCCCTATTCCTCTGGGAATACACAGCAACGTGTGAGTGAGTTACTGATGGGGCATTTTCAGTCATTACAGCAAATGTCATGTGGGTGTCTCCATGATGGTTTCCCTGGATACCTCTGTAGGAGTGATCTGTCTGAGCTGTGGGTGGCATTCCGAGCATTTCAATGCACACCAAAGAGAAGCAGCAATTCAGGGAAGATAGGCCAAAATGGTGGGGAATTAAAACATTAAAAAATACTCTCTTGAAACCCCAAAAAGCCTATAGAGTATTAAAATAGCTTCTAGAAAGGAGGAAAGATGAGTGGGCTACAGAAATTAGGTATTCAACAACTACACACTTTTGAGGTTTCCCAGTCTGGCAACCATTCCAGAGTCCTGAATGTAACAGTGCCTCAGTCAGAAATAAAAAGTGTTCCTCAAAAAATGAGCAGTGTTCCTACTGCTGTTGCTGTATGTTATTTGTATATGACATGCCAGTCAAGCTGATGTGCAGTGTGGCTGTGCATGCACAGAACTCAGACAAGAGAATGCATGAGCAGAACCTGATGCTACTGGTGTATTTGGCTCACAAGGTGACAACAAAAAGAATATTTGTGTTTTCTCCATACATGTATGAAGGGAGCATCTGTTCTCTGGTGAACTGTTTGATGCAAGCAAAATGGGTGAGATCCTTTGAGTTTTGATTTTCCAGGATGAAAATTGCTTGAGTTTAATCTATTTGTCTTATCTATTAAGATAAATTCATTAGAGAGTTCATTTCTTTAATTCAATTTATTAACTAATGAGAACAGTGAAATTTGTTAGTAAATCCATACTACTCTCATCCCTGTATATTGTAGGCATGATATAAAGCCCACTATCCACTTTTCTCTAGACTGTGCACATTGCAAAATTACCTCAAATCTGTGTTAATATTCAAATTACAACTGAAGAGAGAGAAATCCCATTCATATAATTGTGTGACAGGTGCATTTTTATGATTTAAAAATGCAGGTTGCCACTGAAGCCTTACTTGATTATGTCTTCCAAGATCTTAGCATTCCCAGATACTGCTCAGATTTCACACCAACACAGAGAACTCAAAGAAGACAAACAAAGGCCCCTGAGCCTCACCTTGACCAGCTCCATCACCAGGTAGAGCTCTGAGGGGGTGTCCATCTCCTCTACGAGCATGATGATGTTGGGGTGCTTCACTCGGCGCAGAATCGACACTTCATTTTCAATCAGGTGCTCCTGTTCAGAAGAGGATGGAAGTTTATCTGGAACATGAATTTGACAATTCACTTTTCCTTTCATCAGCCAACCATTTGATCAGTGAGCATCCTTTTTGCTGATTAATTTATATAGCAGATGGTTATTTTCAGTTGCTGGATCTTAACTTGTATTTCATCACTGACCACATTTAATTTAAAATATACTTCACAAATGGGGCATCTCCAAAAATGACCCCAGAACGTGACAGCAATTCAGGAAGTGCAGGTTAAGTTCTTATGTGGGTATTATGAGGTGAAATTAAGTTCAGAACCTTTCTGCCCCCCAGCTGGATCACTGGAAGCTGTCACTCCTCATCAACAGTTAACATGTTCTTGATCCTCTCCAGCCTTCACCTCTCATTTGGTGGAGGTTACTCAAGGACAGATTACCTAGGATTTGGATCCAAGAACTATTTTTTTAAAAAAGTTGTGGAGTATATTAAAGAAAAAAAATATTCTAAGTGCTTTGGTTATGGATTTTTGTTCATTTTATATGCCTGCTCAGATTTACAATCTGCAAAATGTGTAGTAGCTCAGTTAAATTGTTGTGACTCCAACAGCTTAACAGCGTACAGACTGAGTTCAATTTCCCCTTCCCTGTGCTTCTGAGGAAGTAATGGCTTTTGAGAACAAATTAGTTTCAAATGCCTTGTTCTCTAGAACATTTTAACACTGGAGAGCAAAAAAAAATTATGTGTCCTTTCCATGTGAAGAATTATTTTAGTTTTCTTTTATAAATGTTGGAATATGGATATTATATTTAGGTTCTCTGCAAAATAAGAAAAAATGCTTGCAATCAGACAGGAGTATCCTTCCACCCTGGCAGGGAACAAATCATGTCACTGGACTGGGAACTTATCCATGTTGAATGCACTGACAAGGAGCATGCACTTCATGCATTTGTGAGCAGAGCATCAGGAGGAGATGTGACCCACTGTGCGTAGGCAGTGCCTGGAGACCTTACACCACTTCACCTTCTTTTTCTGGGGTTATTTACGGGTGCATTGTGCTTTTGCCAAAGCTTTCTGTGGCTGCACAGCTCAGAACCCACATGCCACGTGTGCACCTCGATTGGTGAGAGAGCAGAGCGGCACACACGGCTTACACACCACACCTTTGGCGTTCGCTCTGAAAGAGCAGCAATTGTCACTCTGAGCAAACAATGCCTGCTCCAAGCAAAGTGCTCTGGAGAGAAAACAAAACAGACAAACAGGAAGCAATTCTGTTAAACACAATGCTGAACCTCATCACCAGACAGACGTGAACAGCCACAGCACACTAAGCCTCAGGGATGGAAGCCTGGAAGTTCAAAACTAACATTAAGAGTCCATACAAAAACTAAAATATTATTACAGCTTTCTCAACCTGAAGAACAGGGAACATATTAAATTTATTACACCCATTAATTACTACTAAGGAACAATGGCTTTATCTGTGCTTTCTTGACTAAACTGCTCAGGCATAATTAAAATTTAAAATAAACAGTATTTTTTTAAAGGCTCCAGAATATTGTTGGCTACTGTTTAAAAAACTGTTCTCAAAAAATGTTGACTAATATGTAGCTAGATATTTTCAACCACCTCACTGTTTGCTATGTTTTGCCATGGAAAAAATAGCAATTCCAAAACTCATGATGGCGTTCTCCTGGATAGTGCAATATATGCTTCAGTCTACATTAATGTGGCTTATTTACAGAGACATTATTGTGTAATGAACATTTAAACCACTTGTGGAAAACAGTGAGTTGGATTCAAATTTCTGAACATCCAAGATCAAGGAACAGTGAGCAACACTTAAATCATCCAAATTTGGGCTGGATGGGTGCTTTTAAGGCAGGGCTGTGGAACTGAGTGAGGAAGGAATAAGTTGTAGCAAAACTTAATTATTTCCTTTCTTGGAATTCTTCCAGGATTATTCTGCCACTGGCCTAAGAGGTATAAATATCTTCCAACAGTCTCTAGCTCTACAGATATAGGTCCTTTCAAAATGGGCAGCTGTGCATCCATAGGGTTGATTTCTCTTTTTATAGATGTTTTAAAGCAAGGAGAATGATAAATAGAAAATTCCTCTCAACTCCACTGTTTAAAATAGAATATCTATCTCCAGACCATTCCAGTTTATGATACCTAAGCAGCTGACTCAGACAAGTAATAAAAACCATCTAAAGTTGCAAGCTGTACACATCATCCAAAAATTTTGTTTGCAGTGGAACGCAGTGGGTCACCCTTTCCACAGCTAAAGAAATTGCAACATTTTAATCTCAGAAAGGCAATCCTAGCACTTTTTCTTGTGGCTGCACATTTTTATGATTCCTTTCTAAATTTTCTAAATAAACCCGGAGAATATGAGAAAAAATGAAACCCTCATCTCCTAGCATCTAAAACATGGTTTAAAATCTGCACAGATAAAATGTTTCTGTTTAAGGACCTCTCCTAATAGGAATTTATCACAGCATCACACAGCTCTTTACCACACGAAGAGGGAAGGCAGTTTTTCTTCCTTTTAAAAAATGGTGTATTTTTATACTTATATTCAATAAGTATGAAGGGAAAGAAGAGGTCTGACACTCTCAGATATTTGCTTGCGTTATATGAGATACTGTTCTCCTGGAGAAACAATTTTTGACTTTCCTGTTTTAAGTTTGAATTAAAAGAAAGTTTTTAGAACACAAGAGATATTTGTTAAAACACGAAGGTGGCACCACATAAACAGAAAGAAAAGGCGGTGAAAATTTTTTTCAAATCCATGTTCTGCTTATAAAAGGAGCATGTTGAGCTATACAGAGAGAAAAAGAGGCAGAGTGGGATGGGAATTGCATAAATAAACATATAGCTGGGAATTTCCTCTCTCATATTTTACACATCAAAATAGTCCAATAAATTTTGGGTGCATATTAGCTTTTTTTTTTTGCCAGCCTGATAAAATAGGCAACAATTAGTTTGTTTTTTCTCTATTATGTAGTAGACTAACAGTCACTGCTTTTATTATTTGGTTCCTGGATACATTATCATCTTGTTAAAGAGATACTCTGAAAATAGTCAGCAAACCCAAACACACCCACCATTTATGACTAATGAGCAGCTGCTGGTGCTGCTTCTGTACACATGCAAATGTTGTACTCTACCTTCCCACAGCACTTGGCCTTGTCTATGATCTTCAGGGCAAACTCCTTCCCTGTGGATCTAGGCAAGAAAAACACGACAGCCAATAATTAGAAAGATTGTGGCATTTTCTGTAAATACACCACCATATCAATATGCTGTGGCCATGGAGGCTGCTGGCAGGAAATCCACAGAGCAGACCTGGGTTGGTTTTTGTTTCCTCAGCAGCATTTGTGCCTGCTGTTTCCCTGACTACCACAACCCAGCTCCCCTGGTGTACGAATCCCAGGATTCAGCTGCAATTTCTCCTTTGTGACCTGGCACAACTCTGTCACTCCTTTAAGGCAACATGCAAAATTTGCCTTCAGCCTTCCCCTTAGCTTTGTTCGACTGGTAGGCTTTGAAAATAAAATCATACATATGTGAAGACTGATACCCTAATAAAAGAATTCAATAGGATTCCACAGAGCCAAAATGCCATAGTCCATTACAGATAGTCTAAAATCCTGTAGGATTTATTGGGCACTGATTTTGAGCTTTTGTATTGCAAATTTTTTTTTTTTTTAAGTATTTTGTGGAATTCTGCAGCAGTCATCTAAAGTCCCATGACATTTAACAGGGTGGGTCATATACAAAGTAAAAAAGGATTACTGTTTGCAGCAAATACTCTCACAGAAAGGAGCTCTTGTTTGTCTTTCATCCCTTTAAGCAATAAAAATCTCCATTTCTCTGCATGGGGGGAAAATTAGTGAAAAAAAAAGCAACACAAATTAATCTTAAAAAAAAAAAGATGAAATTATTACTTATATTACTGATGAATTAAACATAATAAGAAATTGCTGTAAGACCAGCTTGCTGCTATTTTGTACTGTGCCAGTGCCTACAGACTCCAGTGTGCATCAGAACACCTCTAGAAAACAGGATAGATACAAAAGCAAAAGGCATCTATTCAAACATCCAGGGCGATTTTCACTGCATTTGGCATTAGATATAGCTGGTCACAATCAGCACCTTACAGAAAAAGGAGCTGAATTAACACCTTACATTCCATTTATGCATTATTGAAAAACTGCAGGCGAGAATCCCTGCCCTGGAAGTGCAGCTGTATCTGCGAGGTTGTCATAGTTACAACCTGATCTGGTCTTTAGATAGCAGCCCTTATCTAAATGGAGTCTGTGAAATGCCACCCTCTGATGTTACAGAAGATCTGCTCCAAGCACAGCGTGGAAATCACAATCACAATGTGTACTTTACACCACTCTATCAGAAATCCTGGGAACAAGTGATCAGCAACATCCACCTGGGAACCTTCCCAACCATGCTGAGAGCAGGAGGAGTTAACATCCACAAAGCCAATTCACCCAACAACTTCAAATCCCTCAGGCAAACACCCTCTAGTGCAGCACCCATGGAACAAAGGTGGATATAACCCCCACAGTTTATGTGCTGACATCCCTGCACATCCTGCACCAGCAGTGTCTGACAGGTTTCAGGGATTCTTCTCGAGCTGTCAGTGCCCATCTGTTGACTCATGTCTTTATATACAGACACACAGGCACAAAAGAGATCATCTTATTCTCTTCTTGTTCTTTTTGTAGAACATCCCAGCTGGTAGCTGTGTAATAGGACCCTGGCTCCATAGCTAAGGCTTCTTAGTATCACAAATTATGTATAATTAATAGAAATTAAAAGAGAAGCATTTACAGTTGGCATTTCCTCTTTCCTCATTATTATTAGCAATTGTTTTTCTATACTTATTTTACATAAAATTAATTTAATAATGTTGCACTAAAGCTTTGATTACATACAAAACTAGATATTGAAGTGGAATTGTGCCTTTTTTAAATTTTTATCATTGGAGGGTTGTTTTTCTAGTCCACTTTCCTCATTCTAAAAAGCACAGATGACATTCAGAGACTTAGCAGCCCTTGTCCCATTTCCAGTGGGATTTAAGTGGTTTCCAAAAATGCACAGCTTATATTTCTGATAATAAATATGTTATCTTGTGCTTTTAAGCTGCTATCCTTCATTAATATCCCTGGGTGAGGATAAGGGCAGTGGAAAACAAAGGAGATGGTGTAGGGGGTGTCTGGGATCACCTGGTTGGGATGTAAGCACTGATGAGTTACTCTGTGGGTAATGATAAGAGATTACTGGATCATAGTCCTTGCTCCTGTGGGAGATTTCAATTTTCCCAAACATTAAGTGGCAGAGAACCAGCTTGGCTGCGCAGGGAGCTCCTCGTGGTGCTCAGGAGGAGCTCTGGAAGCTAGGGGGGGCTTTCAGAGCTGTGGTTGGTGCTTGCAGGGAGAGGAGAGGAAAGGCCAAAGGCCCAGTAGGGCTGGAACTGGCCAGTGTTGAGTCACTTCAGCCTTTCTTGAGCCACTTCAGCCTTTCTTGAGTCACTTAAGCCTTTCTTAAGTGCGTCAATAGCAAAGGGAGCTCGAAAGAAAACACTGGAGCTTGCTGAAGACTGTCACCTGACTAACATTTAGATAAGGCAAAGGCATGGAATGCTTTTTTTGTTTGCCTCAGTCTTTAGTGCCACTGATAGAAGCTGGGCTGCCCAGTCTCCTGAGCCAGAGGACCACAAGGGTGGGAGCAGTGACCTTCCGTTTGCTGACACTGAATTTCCAAGGGCACGACAGAAAACCCAGGGAACTGCAGACCTGTTAGTCTAACCTCCGTTCTGTAATGAGATTTTTCCATTCCAAATTCTTTTTCTTTCAATTTAACTAAAACCAGCAGGCGAGGATCAAATAATAGAATTTTTCTCTAACATTTATATTTTTCACAGTCATTTGCTGAGTTTTCCCAGTATTTGCGTACAAATTGGAGATTCCTCATAATATTTCAGAAACTGAGATAACTCTCAGGTTGATGAAAATAGCAGAAGGTGGTTCTAAAACAGATACACTGAGAAAGTGACAGTCAGATCATCTGTGATGTTTGCACTGGCAGCAAATGTGACACAAGGCTTGCAGAGGAGGAGCAGCAGCCCTGCACAGGTCCGTGAAGGTGCCCTGCCTGCCCCACAGGGAATCAGGCACAAGGAAATTTCAGGCATGTTGGAGGGTTCTATTGAAGTTCTGGCTCCCCCACAGCACCAAACACAAGGAGCAAGCCCAGGGGAGGCACCAGCACAGGCTGATGGCCAACAACTGTGTGTCTTTGGCAGTGCTCTAGCCACAGAATGCTGAAAGCTGTGGAAAACCACGTCACAGCAGGCACTGGGGACCCCACAGCAGCAGAACTGCTGAGGCAGAAGGGCTCGGGGGTCTCTCACACTCTGTTTAGATGCCACACAGAATTTCCTGTCATCCACAACCATCTGTGGTGTGAAAGACTTCTTGAAGAGCTGTGGGGTTTCCTGAGGAGGCACCAAGAGAAGGTGATGGCTCCTCTATTTTGTGGGATAAAAAACCAAGGTTCTCTGCTGCTCTTGTATCCCTTTGCTAGAGGAAAACACAGGGAGCTCTGCATGTTTTGCTATGCCTAGTTCTCCTGAAGTGTGTGCATATTTTTGCAACTGCTCTTTGCTTTCATCTCATCACATTAGTCTAGGAAATTATGTTAATGCACAGGGCTTTATCCAGTACAAGAAGCAGCAGGACTGAACAGTCCCCTTGCTCACCGTTCCACACACTCCTTTACAACAGCGAAATTGCCATCACCAATCACCTTCCCCACTTTATACTTCTCAAGAATGGTAGATGACCCTGAGAACTTGTTTCCATTCAAGCCTGTAAAAAAATAGAGAAGTCAATAATGCAAGCTGAAGAGAAGTGTCAACAGGATGCAATATATTCCCAATGGGCTCCACAGACAAAAAACAGTCACAAATGCAAAACAAAACTTAAAAGTAAGCTGTTTTCCCTGCTGCAATCCCCTTGGTTTTATCTCAAGTGTAAAGAAGAAAAAGATGAACCCAAAGATATTTGACCTTTGAACATACAAATAAGCCTCTTGCTATGTTTTTGTATAGGCATATTCTAAAAGTAATGAATGCAGTTAGAAGTTCTTAATGTAAAATTTTCTGACCTCAAATTACTTTTTTGACTTCTTTTTTTTTTGCAAACTCAAAGCAAAAATGCAAATAAGATGCAGCTACAAGGCATATAAAAGACCCAAAAAGTTTTATCTGCTGAATTCCTTCAAGTACTTATAGGTACTCCTAAAACATTCAAAATGCAAGTTATTTTGATAGATGCTTATTTCAATATTTTTAAAATGAAAACCATTATTCCAACATGAAATTTTAAAATATTTTAAAGTAATTTCCTTTGCTGTAAAGAAATGAGGAATGAAAGGTTTAATTTAGCTAAGGTCAGTTGATTGGCCAGTGGTTCCACCTGAAGCACAATGAGCTCTTTTGAGGAGGGTTCCTCTTTCAATCCAGCCACAAGCACATTTCTAGTGATAAAGCAGGTCATGTTCAAAATCAGCCAAATTCCTGACAGCCACTATTGAAGAGCAAGGTCCAGCAATATGCTACCAATGGACAAAATAAATTAACAAAATTTATCTCCTAACTTTACTGCCTTGATGCATGAATTGGGCTAAAATTTTTCCAAGGCGAATCAACAGGGTAACAAACCTCTCCAAACAGAAAATGATTTGGAGCCATCAGAAACCAGCAGTGCTAATGCAAGAGTCACCCACAGCCAAATTCTGGCAAGGACTGGCAGCAGATTTGGGTGTCCTACCTTCGGGACTCTGGCAACGGAGGGACTCAGGAACACCATTCACATTGGAGGAGGATCCACCATGTGTGGAGATCTGTGGAAGCACACATGAACTTCTAATTTCTGATGGTAATCATAAGAAAGAGCCATACAAAATTGCACCAAAGTTGAAAAAAACCCCACTAAAAACACTTATGCAGATTCAGTTTACTTCTCTACTCCCCTCTTATTTTCACTCTTGTTTTCTCAAAGTTCATCAGCATTGTCACTTGCACCAATTCAAGATTCAGCCACAATATTTCTATTTAGATAAGCAGTTGAACAGATTTCAGTAAATAGCAAAGAAAAGTCCTTTCAGCAACACCTGCAGTTTTGGCCTAGGTAGCCAGGTACATCCATGATAATCAGATTTATTTAGCCATCTATCAGGCTATATTTTAGGCTATTACAGAAGTGAAGATTTTGACACCTACAAACATTTCAATTTAGATGTATCAGATAGGTATCCAGACATAGATCCAGTTTTAGTAACTGTGACACTGTAAATAAACAAATATCTAAATAATTTTCAAGCATGACAGCTGAATAAAATTGATTTTCCTGCACTAACAGCTTAATTGATGCTGGATTTGAATCTTCATGATTCTACTTTAAGTCACCCTGTCATACTGCCCAGGGATGTAAACGATGCTAAGTTTTTATTTTGAAAAGGGGTGGAGGGATAGGAATGAATGCCATAAATAGTAAAATATACTGGATGTGTTCTGTGCACCACTTTTATAAGCTCTCCTATTACAGTTATGCAGAGGGATGCTGCATGAAATTGAAATAAAGTTTAGATCATTCCCCCTCCTCTATGTAACATTTCTTGCTGTTCTGTGAAGTTCCAGACCTTGTTTTCTTCATGGGCCATTATGGTGGTTTTCAGCACTCACCACAGGAAGGATTAAAATGCTTCTCTGCCTTAAGCTCAGTGTCTGTTGAAATGGCTTTTCGAGACACCGGGAATGCAAATGCAGCATTTTGCCTTTTAGCTGACATTGTCTGGTTACACTGCTGAATATTTTAAATCATTAACACTATTGTCAGGGAAAGCACTGAACTGACAGATAGGGATATTGTCTAAAGGCTCATGAAATGCTAATGAATGCTTAAGTTTCTAGTGGCAGCTGAGCTGCCAGATCAGCTAAAGGTACAGTAACTAGAAGCTGTACAACTTAATTTTGCAGAGCCCCCAAAACAACAAAATTTACCCATGTTTGGCGCAGAAGTAGCACCAAACAGCAAGCAGGCAGCTACTTCTCTGCTCCTTGCTAATCACTTAAACCCAGGCTAAGTTAAGGCTGCTGTCTTTCTGAGTTATCTGTCTATTTAACAGGGATTAGGAACAAGGACATTTGGGTTAAATGACATTTGCACAAATCATGAGTCAGTCTCTTAACCAGTCAGCCACATTTTCTTCAAGCATGAAGCAGAGATAGCAGAACAGGCCATGGCCAAGTATTAGTCATCAGTCTAAAATATTAGCACTCTATTTTGGGTTTTCAGTGAGTGACAATACATGGGAACATCTAGCCCACATTTCCAACTTCCTTCAGTCTTGTAGTCAGGGCAGAGCATGACTGGGCACATTCCTTCTTACCACAAGAAGGAAGCAAACATTAACAGGAAAAAAAGCTAAAATGAATACAAAAATAAAATAAAAATAATGCTGCCATTGTGGCTGAGGTTTTAGATGAGAATCTGAAATGGCAGGTTTAACCCTTGCTCTGCCACAACTCCACAGCTGGTGGGATTTTATTTTTTAAGGATCCACAGATCCTTATAAATAAACCCATATTTTCTTGCCGTAGAATGGTACCTTGGCTGGCAAACCTCTGCACTCAGGATTAAGAGTGCCCATGACATGAATGTTTGTGGAAACATTTGGGGATTATTTTCATATTGAAAGAAATACCTAACTCCTTGGCAGCTACATGGGATGGTGGTGAACCTAACTGTGGAGCATCAGTATTTTAGTGGAACTGTGGATTAATTTTGCAGAAGTATTCTCTGAAATCTGGGGACACTGGTTATGTCATTGTAATTCATCCTGAACAGCTGCAGTAAGAAGGGGCTAAAAGATATTCTGAACATAATTAAAATACTATTTATATAATCAGCGTTTCATAGAGATATTGTATTTACTATTATAATGCTTAATAGTAACATAATGTGTAAGACAGAAACCTAGCTTTTTTTTTGATCCTTACACATGAATTGTAAATTCACCAAATGCATACCTTAAATAATCCCTCTATGAACTGCTGTGGCCCCTGTGTCACTAGGCTGGATAATCACATGTAAATCATCTTTACATATAACTACACACAAAGCACATGTGTACAACACAAAAACCTTGATGAAGATAAGCACTAATCCTTCAAATCACTTAAGCACATGTTTAACTTAAGTACATTAACATCCTCATTGAAGTAAAAGGAACTACTCAATTGCTGAAAGTTAAGCAAGTACTTAAGTTATTTGTTGGATCAGGCTCTAATGCCCTTTCACTTTGGTCGTGTGTCCATCAATTGCAAAAGTAACACCCAAACAAATTCAAACACAAAGCTATTTAGCATAATTCTGAGTCTACAAAAGGCTTCAACTGTAAAGCCTCTTTATTTGGATGATTTTATTTTCTTTTTTAAAATATTGCAACACTTTCTGGTCCTTAATTTGAAGAGGGGACAATAAGGCAATCCAAGTAAGCATAAGGAAGTTATGAAACCATATTGTATTTCCAGGGTCTCCCGTGGCAGGGAGGAATGATGAATCTGACTCCATGTTCTCAGAAGGCTAATTTATTACTTTTTTATACTATATTATAGGAAGAATACTATACTATACTAAAGATTACAGGAAGGATACTGAATGCTAAAATGATAATAATGAAAACTTGTGACTCTTTCCAGACTCCCGACACAGCTTGGTCCCAATTGGCCAAGGAGTCAAAACAACTCACACCAGAACCCACTGAAACAATCACCTGTGGGTAAACCATCTCCAAAAACATTCCACAGAGCACAACACAGGAGAAGCAAATGAAAGAAGAATTGTTTTCCTTTTTCTCGGAGGCTTCTCATCTTCCCAGGAGAAAAACCCTCGTCAAAGGGATTTTTCCAGAGAATGTGAATGCCACAACACCACTTTCCAAAGTTGCACCAATTTCCAAATTTAATTTAATCTCTGGGTGTTTTTTATGGTACAATGTCTGCAGAACAACAGATGTGCTGGAAGAGCTAAGAGTCAAATCACCCATAACAGCTTTGCATGAAAGTGTACACTTAGAACCAAAGCAAAATGTTAAACCTTTCCACTGCCTACAGAACAGCAAAAGGACTTTTCTTGGTCAGCTGTCCTGTGGCACCAAATGCATCATTACCATTATTATTAACCCATGCACCAGATTTTATCTCCATTGGAATTCAAAAGAAAAACAAGCAACTCAGCACATTTGATCAAAAGAGAGCACTGCTCAGAGTAGTCGTTTACTTCATGCCCATACTTGTTAACTTTTATATCTAAATTTTCACCTGGAAACAAAGCCTCTGCTGGGCTGTTCAAAAAACCAGCTTGAATAAGACTACATAGGGTATTGGGTGCATAGTATCCACATTTGTCACTTACTGGAATAAAGGCTTTTATTTGGGTTCATGGGGAAATTCCATCATGTTTATTAAGACATAGTTTTAATTCCTGACTTCAATATAACCTCAGAGTCCACTATTTAAAACACTTCTGCAAGCCTGGGATGCTGGACTTACTGTATATACTGCACAATTAATAGCACAAGGGCACTCTGCTTGGAATGGCTAGAAAGGAGAGAGAGACAGCCCTTCCCTTTAAAGATAAACTGTTCAAGGACAGTCTTTCCTGGGAGGAATTTTCTGTCCCTGAACATACCTCTCCTAACAAAAGAGTTGAGAAGCAGAAGGAATCCTTGGGGACTGAAGAGACTTCTCTTTAAAGGAATAGTGGCATTCAGAGAATATGATATAAGATTCAGAGTCTGACACTGAGAAGAAATTCCTGCTGCAGTCAGTATTTCTGCAAGCTGGCTGCCTTGATGACTAGCACTATCACTTATACTCTACATTGATTGTCAAACTACAAAAAGCTTAGCAAGGTTCTAATCTATAGTAAAATATCTTACTCTGCTCTGGCTTTTCAAATAAAACAGCTTTTAAAGTGCAGTTCAAGTGCAGCTGCTCTGATGTTCTGCTCTTTACAGGAAACAGAAACATCAACCCTGATTTTTTTCACTTTTTTATGCTGCCTCAAGCTTGTACAAAACCATTATTCAGTCCTGCTGTTTCAGCCTCTACAAAAACAAATATATATGATTTGTGCACAATAAATCACTCAAAATATTGAACTCCCAAAGACAGAAAACTCTAAATACACCTTATTCTGTCACTGAAGTAGTATTTATATCTAAATTTTCACTCAGCTGCAGTCATGGCACCTTCTTTATACAAGTGCAGGAAGCCAGACTGCCTGTGCAACAGTGCAGTCTTAGCAACAAGGAACTATTAAACAATAGGGAAAAGCAATCATCTCCAAATAATAAAATTGTTCCCTCTTCCCCCTTTTCTCTCATCAGAGTAACCAACAAAAACCCAATTTCACAAAAGGGTGTATGAATTTCTTAAAAGAATCTGGTTTTGGATAAAACTGTGCCTCGGTGTTACTGGTTTTATGCTTCCCCAAAACAAACCTTACTTCTACAACATAATAGAGAAACAAGTGTGACTGAACAGCACACTTGATCCTTTTGGAATTCCCCTGATAACTTTCCCTGTCTTTTGTCTCAGGAGCACAGCTGGGACACTACTGCTAAACAGATGCATCCTAAAGGATAAAACGAGAGGTGCTCACTACCCCAGTAACACACCAGATCTGAGGGGCTTAGTTTGGTTTTGCTGTTCTCTTTGGTTGTATGGGAGTGAACAATTTGACACAAAAACCCATTAGTACCCAGCACCAATTAAATTCCAAATTGAAAACGTACAACAGCCTACTTGAGTCAAAGTGAATGGGAAAGGGGACATGTCCAGTTTGGTGAGAATTGCTTGCTGCTACCAGAATTATCTCTGCCTTAATGGAGCTTTAATCAGTTAAAAGCAGACAGGGCAGCAGTGGAAAAAACCAAGGCAAATTATGTTTTTTCTAAACTTGTAATTTCATTAAAGAAAGACCAAAGAGCATTTGTTAAATATAGTGCAGAGCAGCTGAGAGCCTCAAGCCCAGTGATTCTGGTGTCCTCTACTGTAAGCTCCATAGAGGAGCTGTCCAGACAGATTTTAAGACACACAGTTCTAATTGTCCATGTCAGAACTATTATTGCTCTTGAAAATTATTGAACCAAACAGCTACCGATATAATTTAAAATTAATTTAGAAATTGAACAATTAAAAAATAAATTAAACAAATAAATTAAAATAATCAAAATCCTTTGTCAGAATTATCAGAAGCAGTCTGGCAAAAACCAGTGCCAATACTCCTTGCAAAACAAGACTTGATAACAATTAGCATGTCAAAACCCAAATCTGAGCACTATTCAAATCACGTCCTTTAGCCAGACTCTTAACGGAGAAAACAGTTTTCCACAGAATTATGCAGCCTCTTCACAAATGCTGTGCTCACCAATAGGAGCTATTACTTGATCAGAATAATCAGTGCAAACCATCCAGTCTGCTCCCAGAAAGGCTGCAATTTATGACTCCATAAGAAAATTCCCTTTGAAAGGACAGCTGCACAAATGCAGCAACGAGATGCTCCACTGTAGCCCAGAATGTTCCTTTTATTTCAGTGAGCCAAAGGCACAGAGCAGGCTCCAAGAACTGCAAATGCAGCCAGTTCTGAAGTGGGAGTGGAGGAGAAATGTCTTGGTGCAGCACAGCAAAACCTGCCAGGCATCAGGCTGCTCCCAAAGGAAGCCCTCAAACCCTTTCTGGCAGGAGCCTGGGCTGAGGGGTGAAACGGGTGCCAGGGAGAAATCAGTCTGCTTTAGATGAAACTTGGGCAATGCTACAGACTATAAGACAAACTACATTTCCATAGGCTGAAGGGATACAAACTGCTTGGAGGATTTCTGCAGTCCACAGAGCAATGGAAAATCTGGAGGACAAAGTGGCATATTCGAGCCAGCACCCCACTCTGCCTTTCCTAAGCTGAGTGTTCAACCCAGACAAAACACAAAAATCTTACTTTAGATCTTTTCTCCACATTAACAAAAATCACACTTGCAAGGCTACCCTACAAAATTATGGGTTTTTATTTTTCCTTCAGCACCAGTGTCACACAGTCACAAAATAATGAGATTTAGGGGGTTTAATGGTTCTTGCACTTACCTTGAGTCCACGAAAGCTGCCTGGGCTTGTTGGTGAAGAGCTGGAGGACTTTGTAGATTTTGGGGTGGATAACTGACTGCTTGGGGTTCCATTAACTGGCCAAAGCAATGAAAGTGAACAAATGAAAGAAAAGATGAATAAAAATCAAAAGTTATTACTGAAGCCTGCAAACACAGACCAAAACAGAGTCCTCAGTATCTCGGAATAAACATATTTATTTGCATGTCACAAAACTGCACCCTGAAAATTCGTGTGGCTGGATATGGGATCAAGGAGACATGCAAATATTGCATTGTCATCCCAGAGATTAAAAAGACCCATTCTGTCCTTTGCCAGGGCAAGAGTTTTGGGCACAGAAACAAAGGGGGAAAAAAACCCCACAGCCTTCAAAAATTGCATAATAAATTGTGGTATCACACAATAAAATTTATAGAAAGAAAATGTTTCTGAGGATATTTGACCCCCTTCTTCAGTTTGGATCAAGGCTATACTTTCTAGGTAGAATGTTTCACAGAACTGGAGTTCTAACAAGAAGAATTCACTGTTTGCATAACAAAAAACTTCAGCAGTAGTTCAGAAAATATTGATTTAGGGGGAAAAAAACTCAACAAGAGAAAAGCTAGTAGGTTGTTTTTGAACTTCAAGTTCAAAAGTGACTTTGAAAATATACAATATCCTCCCTCTTGTCTTAAAGAGTTCATTCATTTTAAGTCCAGATTTTTAGACAGGCCTCATACAACATTTGTTATCTCTCTGGTGTATTGAATATTACTTAGGTCAGTCCTTGTATTTTTCTGAAAAGGTCAAAATGACAAATTTCATTATGCAGAGAGAACAGTACACTGTCCATCAGACACAAATATGATGCAATGTTATATGATGAGACATCATTTCTTTTCAGCTGATTCTCATTTTTCATGGGAGAGAAAAATATACTAGGCAGAAATTTAAGAGCTAAAAATTCTTCATAACATGGTGATGAATCATTTTTCCAGAAAGAAAAGACAACCCTGGTAAACAGAAACTGAGCTTCAAATTAAGTAACCTGCACAATTCCCTTACATATTCAGGTCTGTCATGGGTTATACATCACTTCTTAAACTACTGGATTTATTTTACAGGACCCAGCACACTAACATTATTTGAGTGAGGGAGATTCCTTTCAAGAACTATTTTTACAGCCTGGGCAGCCCATTTGCCACTAGGCCAGGCTGACTGCACTGCAACTTCCACAAATCCCTGGTTTTGACCAAAATCTCCTTCTCTGGTGTATGATGTTAAGATATAACTAATTGGTGGTTAGTTATTCTATAAGTCTATCTTGAAGTCTGATAACTTGGATTTATATTCCCAGTTCTGTAACAGGACCAAGACCTTAGTATTCTCTTTTAAAAGTATTCAATATATTTAGGATATTTTCATCTTAAATTTAACAATGTTTGCCTGTAAGAAAAATAGGTGATTTTAAGGGTTTTGGTTTTCTTTGAGAAGCTGAAAGCATCTAGGAGTACACTACCCTCCTGCAGACTTCAGTGCTGGATAACCAATGCATCCTTGTTTTAGAAGGAATTTGCAAGTGTGACAATGGCAAGGGCTAGTGACTGCTATCTTACTGTTTTCTGCTTCTTGCCTGACCAAAAATGAGATACTTCAGTGGAAATGTCTCAGAGTTTGCTTCCAAATGACAAACTAGTACCACAGGAGGAAAAATATTTTTTGTTTCTTGAAAGATTCTTTTATGCAGCTCACAGAAAAGTCACTTCTCCCCAGACACGACCACTGTAAGGCATCCTTGTCCAAGTCACTAACATCCTCTTTAAGCACTGGCAGAACCATTAAGTTGTTGCAGTTTGGCTGGTTTAACACAACGTGCTTCCCTCCCAAATCTGTCCGAGGAAGAAGAGCCCAGATTACACAGACAGCACTGCAGCTCTTTGCTGATCTCAGCTATTCTTGGTGGAGAAGGGTGTTGCTCTGAGCCAGGGGTGTGCCCAGATGACACCCAGAGGTGCCTTCCAGCTTCTGTGCCTCTACGGAGCACCCAGTTCATTCTGCTGAGGATCCTGCTGGAGAGAGCTGCCTGCAGATTCCTCTGTGCCAGTGCCTGTGGAGAGCACTGCACGTCAGCTGCCAACAACTGCAGCAGCAGGGAGAGCTGCAACTGGCCCTGGCCACATGGAAGGATTTTGCATCCATAGGGAGCCAGCCAACTGCTTCTGCTGGCTCTGGCTGGCTGCAAATAATTTTCTTCACAGCACAGAGCTAAGTTTTGGATTTGTGCTGGGAAGTGCTGCTGATCCAGGGATGTTCCTGTGATTGCTAAGGATGCACAGCATTGAGGCCTTTCCTGCTCCTCATGAGCTGAGAGGGGACGCAGGTGGAAGAGTTAAGGAATATTGCAGACCATACAGCATCGTGCTCAGCAGTAAAATGAGAGGGAATGCTGGCAGAGGGGACGCTGCTTGGGGACAAGGTGGCATCAGTCAGCTGCTCATTCACATCACTTGTTGTTCTTGGGTTTTATTTCTCTCTCTGTTATTTTCACTACAGCATCATTGTTGCTAATACTATTGTTACTTCAGTTATTAAACAACTCATATCTCAACCCATTAATTTTCTCACTTTCACCTTTTCAATTCACTTCCAGAAGTCAGGAATTGCCTGAAGTGCCTGTGTGGTGCTTAGTTGCTGGCTGAGGTTGAACCATGACACTGCTCTTTCAGACAGCAGAATTTTTTTATTCCCTCACTCAATAACCCAGCAATCTCTATTGGCACAAGTGTGCTGCTATGGATTTGCTGGTTGTTGCCCATGTATGCCAAACTCACCTTTTTAATCTATTTTCTAAGTATAAATTATTTTGATGTTTCTTTCCACATGCATACCAGTGAATACACAGGAAAAAAACCCAAACTTTTCAGTCATTCTGAAGTAGTGTATATTAGGCTATATGTTTGGCACACTGGAATGTTTAAAACTTTAAAATCTATTAATGACTTCTAAATTGTTTGCTTCTAGTATGACCCAAAGACTCAATTTATTTGCTAATCAGTTTGTATGTTACTTGTTTCACAAATGCTTTGACTTTGAACTGAAAGTTCAGCGATTCCTCAGTTTTTTTAGAATTTAGGCTGAAGTGATACAAGAAAAATAAGAAATTGCACATAAAATTGAAACATATGAGATGGCTTTGTACTGCTTTTTTTTCAGTAATTCTCACACCTGTCTTTTTGCTGACTGAAATTTCTATTTTAATATGCTTTAGAATAAACATAAAAATATATTGCTCCTTAGAATGCTCTCTACTTGTAGTCAAATTATACCTTTAAACATTTAACTTTGACACCATTAGTGGATGTCCAACAACTGAAAAGCGTTATTTCACTGAAATTGTCTACCTCAACAACAACAAACAACAAAAAAATCCAACACCCATTACATCTCTGTTTCATCCAATGCAAAATGTGTTTCAAGCTTGAACACATTCACAAACACAGCACCAAAAATACAGGTAAATGGAGAGGGAGGAGACACACTAGTGATACACAGCCATAATAGTAATGGCTCACCTGGGGATTTTGCTGAAGAATGAGCACTGGAGTGGCCACCCCTCTTTACTGTACTCATATATTTGACACAAAGGAAAAAGACATTAAGGAAAGAAGTTATTGAACAGCTCTCAACATGCACGGAAGGAAGAAAGGTAAATAAAAGATAAGTAAAGACTACATGTAAAAAAAATAAAAATAAAGGCAAGTAAATAGAAGGATAAATACCACACACTTTGCATACATTTTTAAAATTAACCAAACCAAAGAGGGTCTAAGTAGAAATAAGTATGGGAAAGACAACACTGATATCTAAATACTTTGCATAAAATTCACTGCTGATAGATATTCTACATCTCATATCTCTGGAGGTAAAAGAATTGCATTAAATGTAGATCAATTGCAAAATTTGCCCTTCATGAGGCATTTTTTTGCAATCCTTTGAAGCTTTCCAGCTAAACATTCAACCTTTACAAACAGATTATTAATGTTCCACTTTGAAAAAACCCAATGATAAAATGACTTTAACCAGCACTAATTAAGGAAAACGAATGTGGACATAAGAATATTTAACATGTCACAGTTTTGAATACACACAGAAGCTTACATTTATAGCTACATTCAAAAAAGAGCATCATATATTTACATATTCAATAGTTCGATTTCAGGGGGAAAAGAAGTATTTAGAAATTAAATTCAGTGGTTAAAATTTTAAAAAAACCAAGTTTCTCCCTTTATTTACATAAAATGGTTGGAACATATGGTGTTCAGCCAAACTGGTGGCAAAATCACAGTGTGAACACCTCTCTTTGAAATTACAAGAAGCACAGGAATAAAAATTCTCTGTTAATGGGCAATCATAGTACAGTACATCTCCTAAAATTATTTGAACCAGCAAAGGCCTGTATTTCTGATAGCATTTGGCTCATGTAGGAGAAACCTTTCTAATTCAAAATTTAAGGGTATACTCTGGTTCAATGAACATGAATTCAACCACATGTATAACCCTGCAGTTAATAGTTTTCAGGAAAATCAAGTGCCATGCTGAAAACATATCCCAAGAGCACAATTAGCACAAATTACTCCAATGTTCATAAACTGAAACTACATGTGCCTGTAATTAAAAAATAGAAACCATGCTTCTTCCTTGGATTTAAAAAAATAAATTGCAAATTTCTTTCAGATTAGTATCAAATCTGTGAGAGGCAAAATGAAAAAAGGGGCTTTCCCCCCTCTTGTATTACAGACAGAGTCAACAGGTTTTTTCAGCCCATTAGAAAAGAATTAATTTTTGTGTATTTGCTGTGTTCAGCTCTTTGCCAGCAGCAGTACCTGAGGCAGGGGATTTGCTCCGACGGGAAGGTGCTGGGCTTTTGGAAGCAGCATGCCTCACGGCAGCGGAGCGGGAGTACGACTTCATGACACGGCATTCTGCAAGGCAAGAAACTCTGTCAGGGGCTCTGCCAACAGCTCATGCACAGGCTGCCTCCACACAGCATCCAGAAAATGACCAGCACCTTCTAAACATCTCTGCCCAGCTGAGCCAAACAGATTTGTAAGAGCATCTCACAACCCTAACCTACTCACCATAAAAACCCGCTTGAGCTACTCAATGTGACATTCTGCAGACGATATTTCTTCATGTCCTGAGGCTGGATTATTGCTACAATTCAAGTTTGTACATATGCTGATGCCAAGGTTCTTGCTGTAATGGCACTTCCACACTGGGCAACTGCCCAGCCAGCACTATTTCCCTTCTTTTTCAAGAAACTGATGCTGTGACCAATTTTTGAACAGGTGAAAAATGCCTACTGTTTCCAGAAGGCTGAAACAACAGACTACTGTCATTTACCATCAGCTATATATCATTAAATTACTCAATGGGAAAGTAATCAATGAGCACACATGCACTGCCATTTTGGTAGCATTTTATTCCCTATGGTTAGCATCGTTAGCAAATCACACCCAATGGGATCATAAATCTCTCTCCTTATTTTGTCCCTGATGCCAATGCCATCATTAGGATGCCATGTCATCATAAAAAAATTAGGTTGAGCTGTATGCCCTGCCAGTCATGTATATAATCTGCTTTTATCCATAAAGACCACCAGAGCTATTAGAGGAAGCAAGGACCACCAAAGCTGAAGAGATAAAGGAAAGAAAGAGGAAAAGGCAAGAAAATGAGATCAATAAGTCTGTGCCTTGTGTAATGGGAAAAGCAAATTTACAGCCTTAAAATCTGCTAGGGAAATTAGGATTATAGCCAGACTGGGATTTGCATTGTGATTCAATACAACCATGCTCTTCCATTCCTTCATAAGAATAAAGTAATTTTTTAGCTGTTAACTATGTTAAAAACCACCCTTTTGGTCACCTCCACACTAACTGACTCAACATAATCAAGTAGTTCTGGAAAAGCAGCAGCCTAGCAAGAACAGCAGAATGGGAGGCAGTTGAATCCTCCATCCATCCAAATGTACAGCCAGTGGGTAGATATACATCTGTACTTTCTGCTGCAACTGAGCATTTTGTAATGAAATAATGATAATGATGTGTGTAAAAATACAGGAACAGAAGGTGTTGTTGTTTTTATTTTAAAAAAATTTAAATCCTTCATTCACAACGTGAAGCTCTTCTGGAATAATCTGATTATTCTTGCCAGCGCAAGTTTTCTTTACAATAAATTAATTTTTTTTCATAAAAGAAAATCAGGGTGTTTGTACAGCTCAAACAATAAAGAAAGAAAAAAAAAACCATGTCTAGTAGGGCCTGTAGTGATAGAACAAGAGGAGTGGTTTTAAAGTAAAAAACCTCTAGATTCAGGCTAAACATAGGGAAGTAATTTTTTATTGAGCAAGAGGTGAAACACTAGAATAGGGTGCCCAGAGAGGAGATAGATGTCTCACCCCAGGAAACATTCAATGGAACTCTGAGTAACCTGAGTTTGTTTTTTTTAAGGTCTTGCCAGGAGTTGGACTAGACAGGCCCTTTAAAGGTCCTTTCCAGCTCAACCCATTCTACAGTTCCATGAACATGGAGGAAAAAGACCCAAGATCTTTAATATTTGATGTTTCAAGACAATTCCAAAACTCTCTGGTAGAGGACTGCCTCATCCTTGAACTTACATTACAAAGTTTTTCTTTATGGAAAAACAGCTTTCATAAGCAAGTTCAATTCATGATCTGCCCAAGGCAGACAGAAGGGCACAAAGTTCCAGATTATCTCACCTCCTTCCCTACCCAACATCCCCTATAACCTCAAAATATGCACAAGGCCAACACTTGGTCTATAGCAGAAAAGACTGGAGTGTATGAATTGTCTGGCAGGGTAATTCAAGACTGGAAATGAGCATGGCTACATATGAGATTTTTTTTTAAAAAATCTCATGAAGAAAGCAGTATGGAAATTATCTTACAGTCACAGATGCCAAAAGTGAACATCATTAACAGATTTTAGATTCATTAGATCCATGACAGAACATTTTATAATTCAATTCTGCTTTCCATGTACCTTTAGGGGCAGTGTCTCTTCTGGAGGAATTTGGATCAGGTTTGTTGGCACATTTTAACAGGCTTACAGAACCCAGATGATGGTTTGAAAAAAACTTTTTTATCCATTGGAAAACATCCTCCCATGTCTATTTTCCTGAATCACACCATTCTTGAGGGTTGAAGAGGGGAATGGGATGGAGCATTTCCTGGCTGAGTGGGTTCAGGATGTGCAGCCTTACCGCTGTGGTCCAGCACGAAGTCATCCTGAGCATAGCGGAACTTCTCCGGCCCGCACGCGATGAACACGTCGTCATCGCCAAAGAAGTCCTGCAGGCACGTCACCTGCACAGCAAAACAAACACACGCACTACTTTCAAAACTAAATCTGGAGTTGGACAGCAACAATCAATAAGTTTGTCTTTACCTTCTCACAGTGATACCTTAACATTCATTTGTAATGACAAAGCGCTCCAGTTCCTCAGCATGTCAGATCTCTAGCAGCTCAGGAAACACCAGGGCCAGGAATGTGAAATATGTCTGCCCCTTACCTCCAAAAACTCTTACATTTAGCACCTGTATTTTTGCTTATAGTTACATAAGCATGCTGATGACTTCTACCTATAACTGCACACACATTGCTTTGACGGGAACATCTGAAAACACTACTCAAATATCAAAGATTCATGTATTAAGAATACATTAATTGCTTGTGGGAAGATCTGTTGAATTAAAGTGATTGCATCTGCAAATTGGTTTTTTTATGTTCTGAGGCATTTAATTTCCATGTTTTAATGTCCTGCTAAAATAAAATAATGAAGTAACTCTCCTTTTTATTAAAAGGATTTTATATTCAAGAAAATAAAGAAATAGAGTCTCTTCCATGCTCTTTGCAGTTGTCTGTTCATAATTATATGGGTAACGATTCTACTTGGATAATGATGTTATCCAAGTAATGCATGTCAAGAAGGATTGGGATATCAGAAAGAAAAGATGGTTTAGACATCCTCTAAAAGCCCTAAACCAAATACCTTGAAAAAAATCTCCATCCTCAAAAGTCAATGAAAATCACCTTGTTAAGGAGCAAGTGTCTGCTTTCAAAACAGTTAAAACCAAAAAGCCACAACAAGAAATTCCACTCATTCTAACTCCCTTGTGAGGGAAACAAGTATTTGCAGGAAGCAAGCTGTTTTTTTAGATGCAAACACATTAAAATTTTAATATATAGTTGTTTCTCATTCTTTTTTAACATTGCATGCCCACATGAAATTTAGTAATAGAAGTTAATATAATTTGGTAAAGCCATGAAATCAAAGCAGTAATACAATAATCTGCTTTTAGAAAAACCGGGCTTTTTGTTTCCCAGATACCTGTCAAGACCATTTGCATATTTCACCCACTGTGGTCACAGCAAACATCAGCAGCAGTACAGGCAAGGCTCTCTGGTGCCTGCAGTGTTCCAGAGCCGCTCGGAATGCCCGTGAGCCCGAGCTCTCCGGAGCGCAGGAACTCCGGCGCAGGGCATTCCCCACCAGCACTGGGGTTGTCATGGCAGCTCCCCCAGGAGAGCAGCCAGACCCTCAGCCCAGAGCCACTCACAGCATCCAGCATTTGTGTCACTGTGCCACGCAGCCAAAGGGCCACAGCCAGCACCAAAACCCTTTCACTGCCCCCTTACTGATGCAGCGACAGTTTGCTCTCATTATGAGAGAGATTTTCAGCTCTGCCAGAAATTGCTGCTTTTAGTCAGCCAAAGAGGCGCCAACAACTGGATACAAAAGGCTGCACAAATTTAAGAGAAGTTTTGCCAACTTGGGATTTATTCCTCTCTGCTTAATAAACAAGAGGACTCGTCATCATTTCCACAGATTCTGGAAACCAGCAACCAAGCCAACAGGAAAAGCTGTGAGAAAACTTCCAGAACAGATCACACTCACCCAGAACACAGCAGCACTGGCAGGGCATGGGCAGAGATGTTCTGTGAGGTGCAAGCCCACACTCCAGGTCCCCAAAGCTGGGAGCCATCTCCACAAGCTCTGCCTGCCCACCACTGCTCCTGATGCCCTTGCAGTGCTGTTTCGAGCAGGCTGGAGTTAAATGTTGTGGTTTAGAAGTGCCTAAAATGAATCTTTCTGTTCTGATTGAAAGCCTCACCTCACCCCTTAACCCATCCAGTCTAACATCTGAACTGAGAGTACGGGAAGAAGGAATGACAGATTTTATGTCAGAGTCTGGGAAATACACAGGGGTATAATGCAAGCAGCAGCATCCCTTTGCTGTCTGCAGAGCAGTTCTACAGAGTGAGGCTCAGATCTGTGCACAAAAGATGACAGGAGCACTCTTTGAAATGATCTGGAAAATCTGCTGAAAACGGCTACTAGGAGTGGGAATGAATAAGGAATTCTAAGAAACGTGTAATTCCCACATATCCCTCCTCACATGTTCATGTACATAGAGCTTCCCCAGGCAAAAATGCACAGGAGTAATCCTGAGCACCAGTGATGAGATAAGCTGCTGAAGGTGAGACACAGCACCTGTATCTCGGAGTTCAGGCTGAGGGCAGCCTGTGCCTGCTCCCACACGGTGTGCCCGGGCCTGTGATTCCCACCCGGCAGTCACACACCAAGACACATTGCTGTAAAAGTATCCACCTTCCTATAAAAGTGTTAAATACAATTATAACTGAAAGCCAGATGAACACTGCTATGAGAAAGCTTTACTCAGATGCCTGCTATATTCCAACAGGGAATACTCAAAGTTTCCCTTCTCCCCACAAATAATCCAGACTGGCTACACCTAAAATACACAAAAATGAGAAAAGTATTGAACAAGTGTATGCAAGAAAGAATAAAGACCAGCTAGAATTTACCAATCCCAAATCACCCCACATTATGAGGTGAGGAAAGCATTTTCAAAATTAAATTCATGGAAATGCATTTTTCTAAAAGCACAACATAACAGTTATTTTTCTAGGCTTTTACTGTAATAAAGTCAAGTGAGAATTTCTCCAGGTGCAAACCAATGTTAAAATGAAGTATTCATCTCCTAAAGAATTAAAACAAATATATACGCAGCAATTAATGATAAAAGATTTTTGCTCAGTTTTCAAAAAAAATATTAAATTGAAATTATTAACTTGTTTGTATATGATTTTGAATGCTGTAAGTCTGCCATGGTCTAACTCACAAATCACATAATTCCACTCCAAAGAATATCTGAACTTAGGTCATAGGAGAGGGTTTTTATTACTTAATCAGGATGCAATCAGTTTAGAAATTTATAAACAAAAAAATCTTGAAAATTTTTTTTTTAAGTTTCATCAGCTGTGAGGTCTGTGGATATGAATAGGATGTCAGGTATTCCAGAAAGTTAGGGACCAAGATTTAGTTTATCAAAATAGTGTTTGATGCTTCTCTTTCCACTATCCATCCATAGTCTTACCCACTCTTTGCTTTGTCCCACTTAGTGCTAAAAGCACTTTTCTGTTGACTTTGCATGTTTCAATGAACATGTTTAAAATGTGTTAAACCCTATTTATTTCTAAATGCAACACTCTTTCCCAGACAAACATTGCCTGTGACCTGGTAACTCCACTGCTATCCCTTTCTTTAAAACAAGAAATGATTCACTGGTGCTCCTCTGACAACTCAAGGCTGCTCAGGTTGTCTTGCTGCACTGCTTTTCTTCAAAATACATCTCTACACACAGCAGAGTGGAGAACGTGTGAGTGAGACTGCATTGGTTTCGCACTCAGTCCTTCCCTCAGAATCCTTTCAGTGGCATTCTCTCCACAGCTTTCTGAGACCATGGGCAATCCACTCAGGGCATCCCTGCTTCCTGATGGGCTCAAAAAATACCCCAGTTGAAGGAATGAAATCTTGAGACACTGGATGAAGTTTCTGACAAACACAAAGACCTCTCTTAGAGAGGCCCATATGACTAAATATGCACTATGTTACAGGAGTGTCAGGTGTAACAACAGCTTGTAAGACAATTACTGGTCAAAGCACTACAAAATCTACGGCTAAAGGCACAAAAAATGTGGCAGGAAAAAACCCCACAAACATGGGGCATTGAAAAGAAGGGAGAAAAACACATCTCTCTGAAAAATCAGATTCCCGATCCACTGCTGTCTACTAGTGCAGTGCTTTAATGTCACACACAGCCATCTTATTTACCTTCCACAATAGGCCTATGTTTCTGACAAACATTTAAAACCAAAGAAGTTTGCTCTTTTCAAAGAAATACTCCTTCAGTCAGATCAAGCCACTGGATTAGAACATACAAATTGTCATCCATATGGAAATCCCTTTCCCCTTACCACCACACACACCTTGAAATGTGATTTACAGCAATCCCTACTTCCACTGCATCTAACAAACAGAAGATACATTCCCTCCAGAAAAAGCATGAATAATGATCAACTGTTTATAAATAGAATTCATCATGTACTTATTGATTGCTCTTTATAATGAAGATACAATGGGCAAAAAAATGAAATACATAGATGAAGATTTATCCAGAAAATATTTTTCCTCCAATCTCCAGAAGAAAAATACTTTAAAAAAAGAGAGGGGGAGAAAGAGAGAGAGAGATAGAAAGAGTGTGTGGAGCCAAGGAGGTTTTATAAACACTTGAAAAATTCCTGGAAATTCAAATTCCCAGAAATCTGTAGCACTCAACAGAGTTCTGTGATCATATACCAACAGCCCCAGCCAGGAGCTTGGTGGGTAAACTGTCTCTATTCCAGCTCCACAAATGTGCTTCATTCTAAACGCAGAAGGAAGGGCTATAAAGACAAATAGTTTGGCTTAATTTAGTATGTCTGACTCCATTGAAATAATCAGCTACAGAACTGTACAGTTTAAGCCTGAAGAGCCACACCCTCTGTCTGGGGAAAGCTCCTCCGGATGACAAATTCTCAGCACAGCTGAAAATGGATCTAAAACATCAAAACTAGAAAAAATACGAGATATTATTTGGTTTTGTTTTAACAAAGGAAGAAATACTTGTATCTACTGATTCCAAAAATACAGGATATGGTGTAAATATTTTTAAAAGGAAGCACAGAACATACAAGGCAGAACGAAAACTAGGAAAACTGGCATGCACAGCAACAGCTGGATTTGTGAATGTATTTTCAGCTCAGCAGCTGAGACAGGCATTCGAGGCTGAAATTCTTCAAGGAGTACAGTGGGTTTTTTTCCCCATGAATTGCTGAAAAAAAATGAGAACAATTTTTTAAACATCAGCATGACAAATCTAGATGCAACCTCCCTGCTACTGCCTAAATTGTGAGGAGTCTCCACATTTTTGTAGGAAATGCTGTTCCTCTGACTGGGACAGATTATAACTGTGCTGCCCTGGCAGTTCTGCCCTTTGCATCCATTTTTTTTCTGAGTAAGCAAAAGTAAAATATTTGTCTACTTTACCAGTCAGGTCATATTTGCAATCACCATTTTTATTTCCTCTTTTGAAATACTTTTAGTACTGCCACTTCCTCTTCACTGCCACTCAGACTTATTAAAATTCTTGCAGTGTTTTGTGAAGCTGCCAGGCTTACATTTCCAAGGTTTATGGTGCAAAATGCAAGGAAAGCACCCTGCACAAACAGGTCAGCTGTCTGTCTGCCATTTCAGCTCCATCACCAACAGGAGCAGGCTTAACTTCCAAAGGAAGTTTCCTGTGGGCAGCCTCAGGAACTCAAAAAGGAAGGTGAAAAGGGCATTCCCACCCTTCCCTACTGAGTACTGTGATTTTCACACAGGAACTTTTACCTTGGAAATTCCCCTTGGTTCTGCTTTTTCTTAGAATAACTTGTCCAAGGGAAATGGGGGGTGTGTTTGACCAATATTCTCAATTACTTACTAAGCCATCAGTGACCTTCATGACTACCCAAGAGGCACACAAGAAGTTCAGTACTAAATTATGGCAGCTATTTGCCTGGTTATCCTGAGTCATGTCTTGTGACATGTCTTCAGTGAGGAAATAGCCAGATGGGTAGCTGGAATACACCCAGGAAGGAGAAATACTGAGAAAAGTCAAACCAATGAGACCATGACATGCCCTTTCAAAACATACTGCAATTGCCAGTATTCTTTCTTTAATTAACAACCTATTCACTTCACAGAAGTGACAGAGTGTCAAAGGCAAGTATGCTAAGCAATTTGGGAGCAGGCAAAAAAAATAAACTGTTCAAGGGCCAGCAGCCCACACTGTACACAAGAACAGCAACAAAACTCCCTGCTGCATCAGATCTGTAGTAAACCTGGAAAATCAGGTCAGACTGGTAAGATTCCTGCTGGTGAAATGAAGAAACACTTGACACTTGCAAAAGCTTCTGTTCCTCACCAGCTTATGTGTGTCCCCTGTGACAGCTCTACTACAGAATCCCTCTGGGAATTCCCAATGTGCACAAAACTACACAACACCAAGAGAAGGGTAGGCAAGCTGCTAACCTCTGACTTAAGGTTTGACAGAGCTCAAATGCTACAGAGACTGGCCAAATCTGCCCCAAAGAGCTTTGGGGTAGGCTGGGGAGCCCTCAAGTCTGAGGACATAAAGCTGTGAACTTGGTAAGACCCTAGACACCCACACCTTTCCTGCTGGCCACAGCCATGAGGACCATACAATAACTTCCCCAGCAGTCAGCTCCCATGAGGTCATTAGCAGACAAGAAGGGACAAAAATCCCTCCTTTGTTCTCTGGAAATAATTGGAATTAGGTCAAATGCCTCTTAATTTTGGAGGCTCAAATGCACAACTATTTTGTCTGCAAAGGAAACATGAAATAAGGTAACAGATTGGATCATGCTGAAAGAAAAGTATCAACTCTGCTGCAAAATTTAAAATTCATTACTTGATCTTCTGTTACGTGACTGTGCATCTTGACCAGCAAAATTGCCTCAGATATTAAAGAGCATGTTGAAGGTCCTTTTTCTCTACAGTTAATTTAACTAATTCACTTGGTATTTGGTGTGCTCTTACTCTAAAAAGTCCCTTTTAAACCCATACCATAGGTTAATTTTAAACTTCACAGCAGTCCCACTGCAGTCAATGAAATTATTCACATTCATGAAGCCATGCACAGCCACAGCTTGGGAAAGGTCTGAGGGCTTCCTCAGCTCTGCTGGACACTGCAATAAACTATGAAATGAATCCGATTTCTAGGTCAGAGCTTCCACAAGACATTGTCCAATTTACCACTTGAGGTTTGGCATCTTGCATCCTTTTGTTTTGTCCTTCAAGTTTAATAAATTCACTAAGCTGTGAGAGAAAAACAAAGTTTTCTGTTTCTAACAATTTGTAAATGTTGAATTTGTCTGTCTTGGATAAAGGGAGCTCATTAACCTATTTAGGAAAACAGAAAAAAGGGGGGAAAAATTGAAACAAAGACCATAATGAGAGCAATTCTTCTAGGTCAGCTTCCTAAATGACTACTTAATCAGTGGCTGTGTCACATAATTACAGTCACCATTAGAAAATGAACCTCTTTCCACTGATATTCCATGACAAGGAACAGCAATGAGAAAAGGAGAAGACAAGCCCTTTCCATCCCACAGGGAATCTAAGGAGTAAGAAAGGAAACAGAAATGTTAAATCTTTGCCTGCTGCCTGGTAAACAGAAAAAGTCTGGCAGAAAGCCCAGGAAACGCCTAGTACAGTATGACAATGCAGAAATACTGAATAAACAGACTAGTCAGGTCACCACAACTCACACAGCCCCACAGCTGGTGGAACAGCTGACAGAACAGAGCACATCTCACATTTTAGTTTTTAATCTCAATTTCAAAAAGATTTTTGCATATATTTTTTTAACATCTCAAAAATTTAATTCTGAAAATGAACACATGTGGAAATAGAAGATTGCATTTGGGTGTGATTCAAACACATCATCCTCACTGCAATGGAAATGACAGGAAGAAAAATAAGCTGTAGGAATATGCATAAGTTAAAGTGAGTTCCTACTCTCTTTAATGTATCTATTTCTTAAGGACTTCCAGAGCAGTAGGACTTCCTGGCAAGGTCTGCTCACCAGTTTTTCCAAAGGGCAAAACTGATCTGTCTGCAAAATGGCATTTCAAATATTCAAACTGAATTGCACTGATTATGTGCAGCTATTTAGATGTCAGAAAATAACAGTTGAAATGGACTAAAATTCTGGAAATCTTGAATAATTTTGAATCACTCTGTAAAACTCATCTGTCTCTATAACATAAAACACCTCTGAACAACTCTTACCTCAGCCTTATCCACTACTTCAACAAGAGTCGATAATTTCAGTATATTAAACAGTGACATTTAATGCCACACTTCTCAGTTTCAGGAGTTACACAAAGAAACAATAGCCTTACTAAACATGCAGTAAGTGGAAATTGGAAACAGAAAATTAGCAAGGGCAGCTTGTGATTGTGAACATAATCCAGTTTGTCTGAAGAGAAAAACAAACAAGAGGATTTCCAGTTACAAGACAAGGATCTCTTTGCCCATAGGTGCATTAATCACAGCAGCTCACCAGTCAGCACAGCAGACTCTCTCCTTAAGTGGCATAACTGGGAACCCTAATACAGAGCCAAAAATAGCACCTGACTTCACACAGCTAACCTTCCATCCCACCAAGCAGCTAGGCTAAAAATAAAAGCTGCTTGTATTATGAAAGAACATTAAAAGGAAAAGGGCACATATAAGGACAGATATCTGGTTCACCCAATTTAATCAAGTCTTACTGATTTAATGACACCCTGTTCCACAATACAAATGCAGTTAAATTTTAAGTTTTACCATTTTTTTTTCCATAAAATGACCTATCCTGCACTATTATAGAAATCATGTCTTTGGCTAATCACCCTACTTGAAAAACATGGCATCTACATAATATGGAAAACTTAAAAAATCCCAAAATTGTATGGGCAAATATTCTATGTACTTTCAGTTTTTTTGGTTCTTTAGATCAGAAGAGTTTCTGTAGCATTAATCAACAACCTATTGCAATCCTAAGTTTCCAGTGTTTATGGGCAGACAATTTCCTGGAGACCTTACAAAAGCTACAGTTCTTTAGATGAGAACTATTTTTCCAAAGACCAATAAGAAATCCAAACTCAGTTTGTGGCCAGTGCAGAAAGAATAAAAGAAAAGGCATAAATCTGGAAATGTCCTTTGATGACAGGTGCAAATAAATTTTCATGAACCTTTAAGCTTTAAATGAGAGATTTATAGTTTCACACTGGAACAGGTTGTCCAGCAGGACTGTGGGTGTCCTATCCCTGGAGAAAATTCAAGGTCAAGTTGGATGTGGCTTTGAGCAACCTGATCTAGTTGAAGATATCCCTGCTTATTGCAGAGGTTGGATTAGATGACATTTAAAGAGCCATTCAATTGATAATTCTGTGATTCTATGTTTTTCCTATGGCTTGAATGTTCATGCAGGAGCTACTAAATTCAGTTTTCTACTCAAATTCTATTAAAAATCAAATTAAGTAATTCTAAGGCACAAAATATTAGTTGACATGAATGATTCACGGAAATTTAATATTGTTATGTAGAGATATAAAAAATCCATTGTTCTCTTAGTTCCTGTGTCAAGGGTTTCATCTTGCAGTCACTCAAAGCTGTTTTTCATAGCACTGCAATAGGAGGGAAAAAACTTTCAGTGCCCTATTAATTCAGGTCTCTCTCTCAGTCCTTTTCCCTTCACAGATACTACCTCACATAACAACAAACTTGATAAAATCCATAGAGCTCCTCACAGACTGAAGGATGCTTTTCACATGTATTTTAAGTTTTGGTAATTTAATGTTATTTTAGCCCTTAAGACACTTCATTTATTTACTGTTCTATTTGTTTCATCATAACAACGACTGTACTTCTAACTAAATTTACAGTTCTATTTTTGTAATATTACCTTGCAATGCTAACAGCTTGCTAACCAGCACACACAGCTTTTAATGATACTTGATTCTTGAAGTATCCTCCTCAGTTAACTGCAAATACCAGAAGAAAATTCAGCTTATGGATGTTTTCTCTGTGCACCATTTCAAACAATGACACTTCACAGATGAAAGGACTGAAATTCTGTGCAAAAATACATCCATACAAAGTGTGGAGGCATTTTGTGCTCAGCAAATTAACTTCCTTGCTTACTCCGCTTTGCCTGTCATGAATTATTGAAGTCTGTTGTACTTGCAGCTTTATGCAAAAACTGGAACAGCTATGCTGGGCTAGGGGCATCAAATAAGAAAAATGAGGATATAACTGATTAATAAAAGGATGAGAGGCTCAAAAATGTGAAAAAAAATTAATGTACCACAGGAAATAGAAACTACTTTTTATCTGGCTTTCAAAGATCCAGTTGAATCTCATTAGCTCCCAACTTCAACCAATATTACTTCCAAGTCTGCTGCTGCTGCTGCTGCTGCTTCTGAATTGCTTTAATAAGCTGATAAACAGATGTAAAACACATTTGAAGACATGGAAATGTGTTTGATTTCATGTTCAGACAACCAATGTATTACAAATACACTTCAGGTACTGACAAAAGAACAGATGCATCAATACTGTCAGACCAGAAGAAAAGGTGTCGCCATGAGTTTCTCCTTAAAACAAAACCCAACAAAGTGCTGCACATGCTTCTTCTTAATATCTGGAAATCTCAGTTCTTCCTTTTAACAAACTTCCACAATTTCAGGAAGAAAAGCAAAATGGATGCCCCATCCCAGATACACAGAACTAAACCCCTGCCCAATTCTCCACATCATTTAAGAGCACAGATAAGAGGAGCTAAACCCCATTTATCAATCAGTCGGCTTCTGTGGCATCTGCTGAGGCTCATTTTAAAATCACACCACAATACTTTCATTGCTATACTGCTATTAGCAGACTGGAACTCAACTTTGGTGAGCTAGGCAGAGGATTTTGGTGACTCAGTACCTTTTCTGAGTTAAATGCTGATTCAGTATGGGTTTTTCTTTAGTTGAAGAGTGAGTAGATCAGAAGCCAAAGATGCTCAGAGGGCCATATTCAGCAATAGGCTGCTAAATATTAAAAGCCTCTAAAGTAGTCTGGATGACTCTTTCTGCTGAGCCAGAACATGAGAAATGCTGCTGAACACTGGAAGCATCTGGGTAGCATCACCATGTTTTACGGACCTCTATCAATCACATCAGAAGTGCTTTTGAAATGCCTGAGGAAATTAATTTCATTTTGAAACTATTAGCTCAGAAATTATTTATTCTATCTGGAAATAAATTTTCAGAGACTAGGAATAAGACTTCATAGATTGTTACTGAAGATCCATTACAAAACCTTTATTATTTTTGCTTTTTTTAAATAAGAAACTTTAAAAATATATTCCAGGCTTCCTCCTTCTGTAAGACACTGAACTATGAAGTGTAGACTGGAGCAAACACAATCATAAAACCATCAGTAACAGTGAAGCTCAACACTGAAGGCTCTGCTCAGAAAGCAATGCTGGCATCCTTAAAGAATTTTCACTTTCTTCCACTTATATCTGGCCGAACTTGAATCCATACATTCTTCCAAACTCCTAGTGCTCACTGAAAAGCAAATATCCCTTGTATTTACACAGAATTATACATTTATTTCTTGTAATACAAACCTCTTTTGACTCATAAAGCCAATTTACATAATGGGAGGCCCAGTGCAAAATTTGGGTTGGTACAATATTGAGATTCTGGCCAACCAAACCTTTTCAGTGGTTTGGCAAAAGCTAATTTTTTCCAAGATTCTATTCAAGATAACTACTGCTAAACTAACAGTCTCCCAAGTTTCTGCTTTTACAATAATGAAGCCAGAGTTCACTAAATGTATTTTTTGTTTGAGGGCTGCTTTTTCAATTAACTCTTTTTCCTCTATCTAAAAAGGATTTTAGAAGCATTAGTACATCACTAAAAGGCATTTAAATACAGCAATAAATGGGAATTGGGGTACTTTTGTTAATTTCAGGGGAGTTTTCTTGTTAAATCACCAGTTCATGAAGCATTTAATCATATTTTGTCTGCTGGATGCTAAGCACCCCATGCATCAGACTTCATTATTTTCATTGCATTGATTATATTTTATTCACAGACAAAAAACCGGCAATTGCAGCAGTAGGATCTCTTCCAGTCATATCGTGTGCAAAGCTAAAGAGTCTATAAATCGGTGATCACCTATTTCTGGCTAAATAAACAAACAGAAACAAGGAAAACCTCATCTGCTTCAAGCTAAAAACTAAGACCAGGCTATGGAAGTGGAAGCAAAAGTTATTCATGTGATTAATGAGAAAAAGTTATATTGCTATATCAGTAAGAGTAGTTATGAAACAGTTTTGTGCCACTGCTACACCATTGTGTGGAGTTTATTTCTGTTTAACTAGTTCTCTTTAACATCTTCATGTATTTATCAAACCTGTTTTCAATTTTGATGACAGAGGATTTTCAGAAACATTACCTAAGCTGCAAATATAGGTAAAAATGCAAACTGTGTTTCAGTTTACAACAAAACTGGGAACAGATGAGGGCTGCAATACTGCACAGCTAGGGACAGGAGTTCAATGATACAGAGGGTGCTCCTTGTGTTCCCAATCCTAAGCTGGTCAGTGGCACCTAAGAACAGCAAATGCAGCCTCAGCAAGTGAACTGCATTGTTATTTTGCACAGAATTAGAAGCTACTGTAGCTGCAGTGTTCTCTGGTAGCTTTAATTCTGTTTCCATCACAGCTCTCAACACATGGAATTAATCAAGTCCAGCTCAGTGTGCCCAAATCCAGGCTGCAGCACTGATGCTTTTGCTACATACTGCAATTTAAAGAGATGGTATCAGGGTGTCCAGCCTGGATCAAAATGCACCTATAGTTGCAGCTGATGGAAATACCCATGCAAGGAACTTGTCAATGTTTGGATTACAGGGCTTTTTCATTACCATCATCAGGATTAATTTGCAAAACACACACAAAAAAAAAATCCAAAGTCCTTCCTCATTTTCCTAAAAAGCAGTGTCCTCACCAAGGCTAAGCACACATTAGATCATGACATAAAGAGCCTAAAGGGGTATCTAAGTAGCTTTAAAATTTATTCTGCAATAAGAATACTCCACACAGAAGGGAGGTCTGCAGTACAGCCCCTTCCATAGCCTGCACCTGGGTTTGCAGTGGCAGAGAAAGGCACATTGTGCACCACAGCCTGCTTGCAACAACACAATAAAAGGAATACTGGCAGCCCCTTGATAGCTCAAGAGCACAACTCCTGCAGCCAGCAGCAGCTTCTGTTCAGTAGCACATCAGCAGCAGGTACTGAACTTGCTCACAACTACACAGGCTTTGAAGCAAACACTGCACGGGTTGTCCTTGTCACACACTTCTGACCACAAATAACAACACAGCACCATGGCATCAAACTAAACTCCTGTTTTCTGCAGTCAGGTCAAGATTTCATTGGTTTCAGCTGCATAAAGTACACAATGTCTGGAGAAGCACCATAATTTAAACACATACGGGGATTTGTCTCTTTTTTTGTTTCCTTCCTGCTAACTTCCATTACACACATGGCTTAATACAAAATTAGTTGTCTGATCCTGAAGAAACTGATTTAAAAAAAAATACAAACCCATTTTAATAACATTTTTTAGGTACTTTGTGTCAGAAACACCTGAATACTTGTCACTCTATTTCTCCTTAGACCACAAGAATCATACTCTCCAAAAGCGGAAAATGCTTCCTTAGGTATGATTCCTGACATTCTCTTCAAATGCTGGAATATCACCACCCTTGAGATAATATAGACCATAAAAGGCTAAAACAGGTTCTTAAAGATGCCAGAATGTCACCTTTGAACCAGTTACACTGAAAGATTCCCTTTTGCCCTGCCTGGTCTTACAAATTCTTCTTACAAATCAGGAGAATTTCTGTCCACACTGGAATCCCAGTTAGAATTTAACCATTCTTACACTTGTTTACAGCAGTATTAGCCTTAATCCATTTAGCCATTGTTGCTAAAGCAGGAGTAATAGTTGTGTGACTAGTCCCTCATTACTGAGGTTATTGGTGTCCTTATTTCTACTCTCAAGGTCTAAGGCTTTTGCAGATATTCCCCAGTGCTTAAAGAGCTTCCTAAGCAGCTTCTGGGAACATATGTTGTTTTTACTAGCTCTGGGTAGAGTTTCAGTGTGTGTGCCAAGCCGACCTCCTTGGGGCCCTGTCAGTGATCAACTGATTCACTGTTCAAAATTAGAACCCAAGCCCGGCTACTTTTGGCAGATTCGCTCTGTGGGAAAACCTTGATTTTTGGGTCTGTGCTCAGCACATCCAACCATAGTTATTTTACTGTGACATTCTCTCCAGTGGTTTATTAGAAAGGACTGGCATTACAGAGCACTCTGTGCAGTGCCCTGAGGTGAGGCACCTGCCTGACTTGCAAAGCCTCCCCCAAACAACAACCTGTCTTAGTAGATGCCTTAAAAAATAGTTAGAGAAATAATTTCTATTGTTACAAATCATCTATTTGATATTTGATATTGATAGTTGTTAATATCAAGTGGGAAGTCTGAGGCATAAAAAGCAATGTCACTCATTTATTCCCAAAACACAGTCATAATGCTAAAAGGTTTTCTAGAAAGCATATACTGAAACAATGGAATATTTTTCCTCCTTTTTCTGAATCTCCTTAAAAAAAAAACATTTCTAGTGGAGATGCAGACCCCCAAGAAGGGAATTTTAAATTATCAGTGACTACTTTTCTATTCCTAATTAGTTTTTGGAAACCATCTGTTTTCTGTGAACACCATGTTGAAACTGCTGTTTAGAACACCATATGGAAAAGTTAACTGCAGCTCCAGGAATCTACAGCTCATCCTGCTTCTAAGTATTCTATAGATGTTTCCCTGACAGGCTTTTCTTTTGTGGAAAGAAGGCTGTAACAGTAATTTTTGTTACAAAACTACTTACTAGTAAAAAACAAACCCCAAAACCACAACAAACTTCAGTAATTTTTACACAAATGTTTACATTCAATAGATGACAGTCTGATAATGGTGCTTTAAAAAGAGGAAGGGCTATTAATAAACACAGAGGAACTCAAGCATCATGGAAGGACTGAATGCAGCTTTTTGCAGAGCTGCATTTATGTCTAAAACTCATTTTTATAATTCCTTTATTGCATCTAAGGTCTAGATCAAACAAAACACAGCAGCTCAGAGCTGTAAGTGAGCAATAGATTCTCTGGACTCACGCTGAGTTTTCTCAACCCAGTATTTATCCGTATGGATATTCCTGAGAGCATCTGGAGAATGCTGTAAAAGATAAGGCATGAAATGCCTGTAGTACAAAAATCAAGTTCATTCAAAGTTCCTAGTCCTCCTGGGAAGATTCTTTTCTCTGATTTGGTTGACTTATTTGTAATACTTAGGATAACTCTAAAACCAGCAGGCTTAAAAAATGAAAACCACTTCCAAAACAACCCACAACAGAAGTGCAATCTCCCCCCACACACAGTTACTCATCACATGCTTCATGTTTAATTAAGTGCTGTCAACTCAAATTTAAGTTTACACACAGCCCCAAGGAATGTTCAAGTATCGCCCTGTGCCTCAGCAAGTTACTACTGTGATAAGTCTATGCAGGGAAGCAAAAAGCAGTAAGACTCAACAAGAATAGAAAAACACAAAAATTTAAGAGTATTAGGAGTTAGGAAAATAGCACTATTTCAAACATACACGTTTCATCTCCCTCCAAGCTCATATTAAATACGGCAGGAGCACAAGTTTAAAACTTTTTTATAATGAGAAGGTATTCTATGTTTTTAAACAAGTATAGAAGTTAAAAAGTTTATAATATTAATTTTTATATGCCTCATAGGCTATATGCAAAAGTATCTACCCTTAGTCTGTAACTGTGCCACCCTCTTGGTGATGCACTTCAGGAATTACTGCCATCCTCTGCCAACTCAGATTTCCCAGTAAATAGTGACTTGTTTTCTCAAAATTGGCAAATTTTATTGATATTTTAAGAATAAAATACCCTAAAATTACGACTTTTACTTCAGTTAAGTAGACTGAAGTAAGGTCATATTTATTGTGTGTCATTGTAAACTCCTTATATCCAAATGAGTGCAGAAACCCCCTATGGGGATTTATTGTCTGCCACATGAAGTGGCAGATGCTGCATCAGCTTTTTCTAAAACTGTCTGGTGACATTCTTTTAAAGAAACACTGTAAAAGTGCATTTCATTTACTCCTTGATGGTGCCTCCAATCCCCACCATTCTAGGGAAGCACAATTGTTCATCCCTTACTACCACCAAGCTTGGGACAAATTGACCCGAAGAAAAGTAAAACTTTGTTTTAAATTCACTGAACTGAGTTCAATTAGGAAAAAAAATTCATTTGAAAGAATTACCTTTCTGCGCAGTAAGGTTATAATTACCTAACATGACTGGCCAGAAGCATCAATATTCCATCAACTGAAACTCAAGAAGTGTTTTTCTCCAAGCCGCTTCTCTTGGTGAAAAATACTTACTCTTCCAATACAGCACTTATTCTTCCAATACAATGTTTTAAATAACTTTTACTACAGTCACAGCCAAAAGTTCCCAGTAGCTTTCCAACAGATTTGCCATTAAAAGATTTTAAAATTACTCTATACTTTGCTGCAACAGCAAAGGAAACCCCAAACAATAACATCGATACCACTAGCGTACAAAATACACGTTTTACTACAATTCATTCCACATTGGAGGAAAGTTTGCGAGAGAGGGAGGGGAAAATGTAAGTGAAAATTCTCAGTGAAAATTATTTATAAAAAGCTCATAGCATCACTGTGAATAAAGTCACACCACACCTATTATACTATAGAGAACATGCAGATATAGGTACATTGATGCAATTTTAGAATTTGTTTAATGTTACACTTACCTTTCAGTAGAAATAGTGTATTATCAGTAGGAAAACCAAAAAGAATATACACCAAATATGCCAAAAAAAAAAAAAAGAAAGAAAAAGCCATGGACACTCAATCCTTTTAAGTGGGAAAGATGGCAAAGAGTGTTGAAGCGGGTAAGTTTATCCCTCGACTCAAAGGCAGAACTAACACCTTGCCCAGACACACATCCATTTAAATACCTTGCCCAGCACACACCAGCAGCCCAGATAGCAGGGGAAAAAGGGGAAAGGGGTATAAAAAAGCCTGTCATATTCAGACAGAAATCACATGGGGGATTTCTAAGGCTATCTTAATAGTAAAATAATGACATAATAACTCTGCAACAGTGGAAGCAAAGCAACAAGACAAATGCAAATCAAATCCCATCACAGAGGTGATGGAAAAGGGTCACTAAATTAGAGGAAAGCAGGTATCAAGATTCTGCAAAAGAGGTGATGCACAGTAAGTAATTTGCAACCAGCAATTTTATTATCACTGCTTTGCAAATGAAGAGCTTGTCAAGTGCTCCATGTATATCCATGAACTAGTGAAAATATGCAGGTATTTTTTGCAAATTAATTTCTCAGAACCCTAATTCTGACCTGAGAATTTAATTTTTAAAATAATTGTAAATGTTCGTAAGTTCACAAATCTGAAGAATAACCTAATACATCAAATTCTAAGAACTCTCAGCCAGATTTAACCAAAGAATATAGGTTAACAGAATATTAGAAGTGAACAATCTGTTTCAAATATACTTTTTATTTTAAAAAATTCTGTTGTTTTGAGGATACAAATGCTCAAGCATATATATATTTTTATAGGTATGTATATAGATGTATGCATAGTAAAGAATGCTACATTTCTCACTGAAACCTGGTGATACACTATTAGAATACAAGTTCCTTTGCTAATATTCCATTTCACAGAAAGCCTGCACTCTCTATTATAGCAAATGATAATTTTAAAAAGTAACTCTATAGAGTAAGACAAAGTTCTCTATTATAGCAAATGATAATTTTAAAAAGTAACTCTATAGAGTAAGACAAAGTTATAACTTGTTCCCTATCATTTGGAGACAGTTTACACAAACATTCTACACAAAATTACAAAGTTGTACAAAATATCTAAAATATCTACCCTTAGCTAAAAATAAAAATTTTTGAGTGTGCTAGTCAGACTGAAAATGACTCATGGTATGAAGGAACATGAATCATCTAAAACATTTTGAGGCTAATTATATATGAATATATAAATCACTGAGAAATAAATGAGTTTAAAAAGAGACTCTAACTTCAGACTCATCCCTAACAAAGTCAATTTACAAAAGAAATATTAATATTCTTTCCTCATATCACACCTGAAAAGATTTTTTTAGTTCACTCCCCAGTTTTGAACTTCATTTAATCCTTTTTTTCTATCATGAAATGAGAAAGTGTTGTAATTCTTATCAGTCTACTTAACATGGATTCACAGCGGGGTCTGCATGGGAAATCCCAGTTTTTCCCCAACATTTACAGCAGCAAATAACTTCTGTTCAGAGCAATGATAATTTTCACAATATATTGCCAGGAATCTGTATAAATTTTCAACAGCATTGAAGAGAAGGAAGAAACAGGCACTACAATTTTGGGAAAAGGAGGAAAAGATTCCATGTAAAATATAGCTCCATTTCCAACTATCAGCCAAACAAACTGGATGACCAGGAGTATTTTGCCTCTAATGCACATGTGAATGCAAGAGAATTTCACCATTAAACTCAGCTATAAATGATGCAAAAAGCAAACGCAAAAAAGCACATGAAAATATTTGGAAGTACTTTCAGATACAAGCTGAAAACTTGAGAAGGGTGAAACACTGAGGATTCATATTCAGAAGAAATACCCAGAGATCTATTCTCACAGCTTTTCCATAGTCCAGAAGAACATATCTCAGTGTGCATGATACACTTATGTCCAACCACTGGAGAACAGCCACAGCAGGTATACATCTAATTTTCCTTTGCTTACCAGTTGACTTTTATAACTTATTTTGTGCAACCAGAAGAGTATGTACAAACTATTTTCTACACAACAGCAGCATTCTCCATAGGATATCGAGTTCCATTTCCTCTCCTCAGGGAGGCCCCAGGATAGTACCAAGTTCCATTTCCTCTCCTCAGGGAGCTCTTGGTAAAGAAACAATGCCCTCCACTGCCAGCCACAAAGTGAGGATCTGCTGACAGAGCTAATGCAATGAAAGCTGCTTTTATTGCTTAGTTAAGGATCCTTATTCAAGCAATATGGATAAACTGAAGGTTTCAATTCCAGGTAGGTGTTTAGAAACTTTTGGGCTTGCATCTGCCTCCCAAGAGATAAAGAAAGGAGGTTTAAGTGTTGTGATCTGGCATTATAAATTCCATGTGACTAATCATATTTTAATAGCTTTAAAACTAGATGTGCTTTTTGCTTAAATATCCATCAGGCTGAGTTTTCAGGCATGCCCTTCCCCCATACTTAACAACTTTTGCTAGGTGTTTCTATCCAGATGCTCCATGTAAAGCTAATTTCTTACAAAGGACTGTGACAGAGGCTTCAGAAAGCCTCAGATAAAAATAATATAAGGTCCTAAACTACCAGTCATTTTTAGAGGTACATAGTCTCTCACTGCTTCTGATAATTTGATGATTTCCTGTTAATATGTTTTTGATTTGTACTGAAACAAAATATCCAGCAAGTCCTTTCCATGTCCATTACAGTAAGCTTGGTGTCATTCATGCTTTATTGTGTAGACCTTAAATGAAGATGAAAAAATGAAGTACCAGAATAGAAGCTCAAGGAATAGAAACTTTAATCTCCAACTAATTATTGTCAAAATATGTGAGCAAGCCACGAGAATTACTTTAGAAATTGCATACAAATGTCTATCCATAAGAAGTAATGTCAAACATTTTCATTCCCCCACTAACTTTAGTACTGTTCTAAAATTTGAATATTCAGTGACATACATATAGTAAGAAAAAGAAGTTATGGAGAGAAGTATCACAAATACATTTTTTTAAAGTCAAATGTTTGAGAAGTAGAGGATCAGAAAAGATAATGCGTGAAGTGTGCTGTAAGAAATCAAAATGTATTCATGCGCCAAACCCAATAAAATCTGTAAAATAATTACTAGTTCCAAGAGTATTCAAAGGCCTCTCTGTTCCTAAAACCTTCTCAGAAAACAGCTTTGCACCTTGGACGGAAACTTTTCTTCTGGGCTTCCTGATGTTTTGTTGTCACAGAGAAAAAATGTGGGCCTTTGTCGGGGACGAGCCATTTGTCGGTGAGGGGAGACTCAGACACTCAATATGAGTGATAAGCAAATTCCGTTTATTGAAAAGAGCATCAGACACTTATACAGCGAGTAATAAGCTTATGAATATTCTGTAAACTAAGCAATCTATTGGTTAAACTATAGCATTAACTCATCCTCATTCCTTAGGTATTACATTTCTCTTTTCTCATGTCTCTTTCACTGTTTGTTATTATACCACAGCTAGGCCCAAGGTCACTGCTATCTGTGCAGGTGCAGGACTTGGAATTAGCCATGGTTTTGTACTTTCCCATTTTCTAGCAGCTAAATTCCCAACATTTTGTGACAGAAGACAATGACGAGGTTTTCGCACATCCGATTACCTACGTCAGCCCAAAAGCAGAAGCAAATCCCTGTCAGGTAAGGGAAGATTAGTGCTTGAACCAGGAGTGTGCTCCTAAGGAGGTGACAGACTTCCAGAGCTGCAGGTAATAACACCACTCTGATACTAAAACTCCAGGAAATTCTACTGTTTGCATATGAAAGTGAAGGAGGAAAAACATAGAGCTTTGCAAATGAAATTTCATCATTTGTTCATTGTTCCCTTAGATTTTACAAGCTTAGAATATCCATTTCACTGCATTTTTGCCTTAAGTAAAAATATAAAGTAATATATTCTATTTTGCATATATATATTAAACAAATGTTAAAAACATGCTCTAATACAACAGATTAGTGTGGAAAAACTATGGAATAGACCTTTCATGGGTATCTGCAGATTTCCCTGCTTAAGCCCCCCAGGTCCAGGGAAGTAGAAAGAATACTTTTCCCTTCAAGACAAAAATATCAGCCACAAAGGGAATAGCCAGAACAGTTGTTTTTAGAGATGGAGGGTTTTTTGAATCAGATGTTCAGGACACCAGGGTGTTCTCTTTGCAAATTAAACCAGAACACTTTCCAACTCCCAAGACTTCTCTAGACTTCTGCCTGTACAGCCACATGGGCATATTCTAAGTGTCTGCATTATTGGGTCCCTTGCAAAACACAGGGAGAATCCTTGTCTCTCACAGTTGCTCTTCTCTTCATCAATTTCATCTTGGTTAAATCAACCAGACCCTTGATTTCTTTAAAAGGGGAACAGCAGATTTCTATATGCAAGGAAATGGCACCTTCAGAAACCACTTACAAATAGCATTTTGGCTCTTCGGTACTCTTTGTGTCATAACCTTTTTTTTTTCTTAGCTAACTGGCCTCTTTTCCAATAATTTTATCCCTAAGTCCCTAGGTACATGGCGAGTTGAAAGTAAGAGATAAGATGGGAAAACCCAAGAAAAGCTAAATCTACTAGCCAAAACTCCAACTTCCCATTTAGCTTACAAGTTATATTTTATCCTTTCTTGCTTTCTTCTGAAATATTTTGTTTTCTTCAAGAAGCCTTTCACAAATGCAGAGATATCCTGCACCATGTATGAGTAAAGAAAACACCAAATAAGTATAAACAAAATAAATATTTCAGAATGCAGCATAGATTGCATATTTGCACAACAGAAAAAAAAGAAAAGATTGTTGGCTCAGTGAACAAGCGCTACAAGAACACTGACTTTTACTGCCTACACTGTAAACACTGAGTTATCACTCCCTCCTATGCAAAGCTTTCAATCTGCAAGCCATAAACAGAGTCACTGTTCCTTTTAAGTGCTGGGAAGCTCTTTGCTTTTAGGAACTGGCTTGTGTTGCTATGACTTTAATATTGCTTTTCCATCTGAGTCTTCAGGTTTCTCTGTTTAAAGGTTCACTGCAAATTAAGCAGTGAGCAATATTTTAAACATTAAAGACAAATATTCCTTTCCTCTCTCCAACAAACTGTTTCATGTTTCCTGCCATTAATTTAGTATGAAACAGAACATCATTTTTCTTAGCAACTGGTACAAATATAAAAGTTCATATTTTAAGATTTCAGTCTTGCTTCAGTAAACTTAAGAAACACTAGCTGATTACAGCTAACCAAGAAGCAGCTACAGATCCATCAACCTGACAACCTGAAGGCCAAATCCTAAAACTAGAAATTCTGCTCATTATGAACAGGAATGGAGAAAATTCAGCCTCACATCCCTTTCATACATGGTTGGTAAACAGCTTTACACTGTAAGATGTAGCAAGATTCTTAAAGAAAATTTGCATGTTAAAATGTTATAATGTAAGAACTGTTTGCTGAAGGAACTCAGGGTAATTTGATTACCGGAAAAAAAAAAAATCCAAGATCTCAAAGTAATGAGGAACCTGTGACACAAATCCTAATCTGGCATATGACAGCTGCAGAATAAATTCAAAAGATTTTTACCAGACTAATTATCTGTTAATGGGCAGGCTCAGCGGGACATAACAAATTCCCAAGGTTTAGTTTCCAAGCCATGTGACCCAATCTCTAGCATGGCAGATGGCAGACAATGGCTGCATACCGCTCTTTTATTCCAAGAGCTCCACACCCCATTTCTGTAACCCATCACTAAAATTATTGTAATCATACATCAACAAAGATACGACGCTGCCGCTGGTGACACCACCACTTCTGCAGTGATTGTTTCCCACACTGTGCAGCATGTCATTTTTATTAAGTGCTGTCAGCTCTCGGTGTGCACAGACAAAAATTGAAATCCCAGTAGGATTTATCTTCTCTATAGATCCACAAAGACTTCAGCAAGTTGGATGTCACTTTTAGCAGGACACACATGCTTGCTGTTAGCTAAAATATCAGCAAATTTTTCAATTGCCATGCTGTAATTTAAAAGTGCTGACTTCACACCAGGTTCTGATTTTGTGTTCATTTTTCGAAATAATCTATTATTTTAACATCACACTTCACCAAGCTGCTAGTCCAATGGCAATGGGTATTACTGCTCACATCTCTAAACTGCACCTTGCTGGAAAAGATTAAATTCATACCCAGAGGACACCAGCCATCACACTCTCAGTAAGGTTAAGGCACAGCCCCACAGCCAGAATTGTGGATCCATGTGGGAAGGAAAGAGATATGTCCTCTATTCTATCTGTACTGTATTCTGGGTTATTGATCTCCAGAAAGCAAGAATAGGACACAGGGGCTCCCCTGCTGTGACAAATTCTAAAGACCTTTGTTCCAGAGAGCCAAGTTTTCCAGGGCTAGACTGTGGCTGTTTCACATGGCATGACCTTTATTTTTTGCATATGCAACAAAGCTGAAGAGCTTCCTCAGCATTATTGCTCACTTCAAGTTTAACACACTCTTCTGAGATGACTCCCTAGATGTTCAAGGCTCTGTTTATTTTTTAATCCTTTTTCTGCAGCACCTTCAGCATCACAATTTTGCTGCTTTGAAACAAAATCCTTACCATTTCCCTTTTATTTTTCTTAAAATTATAATTGTACTAGTAATGTGATCCTCTGGCAACTGTGATAAAATTGTAGATACTCTCCAGGCTAAATCATAAACCCCACATTATCTGCCTGTGTATTTTGCACCACTGCGTGTAATGAAAATGCTTTGGAAAGTGTTCCATGATGAATACGTACAGAAAAGACTTCTGTACTTTCATATTTAGAGCATTTTTCAGATTGCTGCAACTATGACAGGGCAGGGTTAATTTCAGGTTGCTTTCAGACAAACACTTCCTTCCACATATAACTAGAGATAGGAATATTTCTATGTCCATGAGCAGAGGCCAAAATTATCTCCTCCGCTCAAGTTTGCTACTCCCTCCTTCATTCTAGCAATAAACAGCCCTGGCTCCCAGCTCTGAGCACACCAATTGGGAGTCTGACCAAAATACTGTGAGCAGTATCCATGGATGAATTCATTTCCTGCCATACAGACTTCCTGAAGATTACAGCCACTTTAATTCTTTTGTTTTCAGTAAGACTTGCAAGGTTTGTATCCCACACTGAATAGACACAGGCATCTGTCCAGAGCTGCCCTCTGAAACAATTCCAGCCTCCAGCACAAGCCCAAGTTCTAATGTTTGAAGTTTCACATCAAACATTAGAAGAGGTTTGCTAGCATTAGGATAAAATTTATTTTAACTGTAACCCCTGCTGGTTGAATTCTGTTGGTTGCAGGTGTGTACACACACACACACTTTAATATTAACCGACATTCTAATTGTTATTTTATCTCCAGCTTAGTTACTGAAAACACTCAAACCCAATCAGTTTTCAGAAACTGCTGGACTTATCTGCTGAAAATAGTAATAAAAAAATCACCTCTTCATTGTTCTTATTTTTACAGCGACTACTATCAAGTTCCACAGGATCTAATCTTGACTGTAAGCTTATTATTTCTTTTTCTATACATAGGGAAGACACAGAAGTAGTTTTTTTTGCTGCTAGGTTTTTTTTGTTTATCACCCCAAAAATCTTGTTGATTATATTTTAATCATCTCAGTGATCCCATTTCCTTTAATCTTTCCTCAGAGAACAAGTTTCCTTAAATCTTTTTACTCCTTTCTGCATTTCCATAATAAAGCTGTCTCTAGCTGGCATCATTGCATTGAATAGGACAGAACACCTGACATATATATCAGGAACAAGATGATTGACTGTAAATTCCACATGGATGTTGGCTTTTCCCTCCTGTGCACAACCAGTGACACCATGAATTCATCTCCACATCTTCAGCTGTGATCCTTTACCACTTCAGCCAGGACACGTGGCATTTCTATCTGCATTGTTAACAACCAGTGAGTGCAAGATTACTCAACCTGCTTTGTCCTAAGCTCTTTTTGCAGTTTGTCAAGATTCTAATCTTCTGTTGTCCAGGCTTCCTGTAGCTCATCTGTATTTATTAAGCACATCCTCCATCCCATCTTCCAGGTCATTTCCAGAGACTCGTGCAGACACACATTTATTGACCCCTACTCAATATGAAATTCCGGTTTGGCAGTGAGTCATCCATAACCACTGGGAACAGCAATATTCCAACAGTGCATTTGGTAAGTAGTGCATTCTTTCTGGACCATGCTTCCCTAGCTGACTGATGAGAAAAGACAGCATGAAAAAAACTTATTTCAGATACAAAGAAGGAGCCACTATTGTTTTCCTCCCCTTGTCTCTCTCCCCAGTCAAGTCATTGATTCATAACTATGTCTTGTTAAAAAAATACCCAAGAAACAACAAAAAAGCCCCCAAACCTTCACAAAATCCCACCTCATGCTCTCAATAGAAGCATCCTGTGTTCAGAGCTCAACTCAAACAGGCAGGCTCCCTAAACAGACAGGTGCTGTGTCAGTGCCCTTCTGGTCGGTAACACACATAAAACCGACTGTACAAAGGTGACTTTTTACCAAACTACAATTTTTCGACTTCCACGTGGTACAGGTATTCTACTGCTACATATTTACTCAAACAAAGGGAGATAATCCAGGCAACCACAAGAAAGTGATTCATAGTACTGCTCCATCAATTTTTTGCCCTGAGAGTTAAGTTTGTTTAGCTCAGCCTTAGGGACCAGCATCACATCTAATGAATATCAGCTGTAAGATCATTAGACTCAGGCAGAACTCCTCTATACTGCTTTTCAGGGTTTCCCTATGCCCTGGAAATAATTTTTAGCTCTTCCATGTTGGATTTGTCTCAAGTTGATCCAGTGAATGAGAAGAATGGCTCTTGACATCTAGTATGAGTTTTCCTCCGCTGTACTGTGTGTATATTTTCTGATTTAAACTTCACAGGCCACTTAGTTCGTACTCTCTTGGAAGATATCTCTTTTAGAAGTTCCATTCCTTTTCTTTAAAGACAATCTAAATATACTTTCTGGGTTCATTTCCACAAAATGTTTTACTATTTCTTACACATTATTAATTTGCGGACTCATGCCAGCTACAAAACCTCCAAACAAACAAACAAACAAACAAATTCCAAAACAGCAATATAAATGCCTCTTTCCACAAAATAGGCAGATTCACTTCTCTTTCATGTAGATATGAACCATGAATTCTAAAAAGCATTTCTATCCAACATATCTACTCTTTCCATAGTTCTATTGGCAATCATCTCCACAGTGTCAAATCCCCAATCAAATTGCTGCAGCTTGGCAAATTGTAAATCCCTTTCTATAAGCTGACTCTACCACTTGTGACCCTCAGCCTTCAAGATGAATTCAGGGACTATCATTGCTATTCAAAATCTTGAAGTTAGCTGAGGAAAGACTCCTTGCCCACAAATTCCCTCTGTGGGATCTGCAATGCAGAGAATCACTCTCTGCAGCTGCCACTGACATTCCACAGTAACAATATATAAGCCTTATAAAGAGTTGTAAGCTATGTATTTCTTCCCCTCATACTTGCAGATTAATGCAACATTTCAGCTCAAAATGGTATTTTAAATTTCAGCAGAACTAGAACTGAAAAAAATAAAGCTGGAGATTTCTCTTCTTGCAAAATTGCTTGTAGCAAAAATTCAAACCTGTGCCATTTCCAATACATTTGTACAGTGTCTGTATTAGGTTAGAAGCTGAGATGGAGGATAAAAACTTGATTTACTTTGGTAGCTTTCAACTAGAAATCATGCCTGTTAACTCTGAAACAAGTTTCTACTACAGTGGTTTCTTAGCCTGCAATGAGATATCAGTGATGTAACAGCACAATTAAATGACAAAAACACAAAAAGTACGTGTCTAGAGCCTGGTTGCTTAAGGAACATCCTCCTTTATTAGGAGAGAATTGAACTAAAGGGAAATATTTGCCAAAAAGCACTTAACTGCAATAAAATTATTTTTTAAAAAAATAATCTCATACAAGTAGGATTTTGCCAACAAAAGAAAAAAAACTAAGAAAAATGAAATTCATATGTTCTAAAACTTCTCTCAGTATTAAACAGTAAGATCTCTACTGAGATTAAGATTGTAGCAAAAATACTGCATTAATGGAAATTTTTGAGATCTCAATGACAAAAGTCTAGAATATTGGGAAAATCTGTTACACTAATAAACAAAATCTCTCCTGCTCATGCCTTATTTTGGTTTCTGCCCTCTGTGATGGGTATGTTAACAGCAAAGCAAATACAAAACTCAGTTTTCAAAAGCTATCTTCTCTACTAAGAGGTTTGAGTCTGTCACTAGAGAATAAAAAAATCACTGGGAGGAGAGCACAATAAATAAATCCACATGTAGTAACTGTTTTCTTCAATTACCAATTTACTTTTAATGAACACTTTATAAAAAAATAATTCATTAACAGAAAATTGGAGAACTTTTGGTTCCAGAGATAGCCCCCAATATACACATCAAAAAAGACTTTCAAAATAAGGCTAATTTTTGGTGCATCCTCGCTGTTTTGACAACAGAGTATAGAAAAGGTGTCTCATCCACCTTTTCAGTCCTGTCATGGACATTAATCCATGAAACTGCAACACACTGCAGGCTTAAAAAGTGTGAAAATTTCATTTTCTTAGTTTTCTTTTGTGTATTAAATAAGACAAGGTCCAGAGTTGTGTACGGTTTTTTGTGAGCTTCTCACAGGGAATCTCTCCCCACAATTTACCACACAGTCACCACCCCACACTTCACAATTACTGAACTCAAAGCTTGTTTAGCAAGAAAGAAACCCTCCATTCTCTTCAGAGACAGCAAAGGGTTAATTCCCAACTGGAGAAGTTTCAGTCTGACTGTCCTTGCTTCACAGTAGGATAGTGACAGATCCCAGGAAAATGCAGCCAAGTAAGGAAAACACTTTGGTCAAGCAAATATATTAGGCAAACCTCAATGTCACAAGCACAAAGACTGGAACAGCAGAAGCCTGCACTGCAAAGTTAAAGCCCAGTTACTTTCACAGAAATATTTCTCTCACTTAAAAATCTTCTCAACAATCTTGGGAGGTTAAAAAAAAGTTGGTTGCTCAATAGCTTAAAAGTTAGAATTAAGCCCAGCATCAGAACAATTCAAAAATAGATCTGTACTTCAGGCTATAAAGCACTAATATGTTAAGTTACAGCATTCATTTTGAAACTGAAGATAAAAGGAAACCTTGCAATATTATAAAATCTTACAATTAAAAACCAGACGCTTGTCTGTTTTCACACAGAAAGATCAAGGAAAATATCCAACTCAGGTGTTATTATTCTCTGTTTTACTATTATCATCAAGATTTTGCAGCAGTCAAGATTAATGAAGTCAGCAGAGCAAATAAAAACTCTATTGAAAACATTCTTTCTCTTCTACTAGTCAGAAAGATCACTGGTTTTATCACCATTTCTTCCTACACATTAAATGGTTCTAATGGAATAAAAAAATCACACCATAAGTTAACAGAACAATGCATTACCTAATCAAAGGATACAAGTTTTATACATGCATGTCTTAATCATCTGAATTTCACCCCCATTTTCATATTAAACAGAAAATACAACCTAAGCCTATTCACTCAGGAAAAAAAAATAAAAGCATTTCCACAGAGATAAAAATATGAAGAAGCAAGGAAAAAAATTAGAACCATGAGAAACACAAGGGCTACATTTATAGGAACATCGCCATTTACGAAATGCCTTTTTTTTAATGGTTGCCTTTCAAGCTGTGCCAACACCACAACAAACATAAAAGATCTGCCTCCCTAGCAGATTTAGAAGAATAAGCAATTACTACATTAGAGAAAATAGGCTCAGAAATTTCCACCAATTGGTAGTTGGCAGCAAAGCAACTCTTCATGTGCCAAACCCCAAAAAGCCCTTCGGCACCAACCTCTACATATACCGGCAGTGAATAAACAAATTTTAAAAACCCTACTGCCTCAAACTGGGGTCAGCCCTTCACTTTGGGGAAAGAGAAATAAACAAAAAAGAAAACAAAACAAGAACTCTCCATCCTCCTAGGTAAGTAGTAGAAGGCTTTTATTTTTTGCCAGGGTGTTTGAAGTGATAGGTCTTCTCTTTGGGGCACTCCATCTCACAAGCTCCTAAAACACAGTTACACTGTGGTTGTGCAACAAAGGCTCCTTCCCAAAGTCTGTGGGAAAGCACAAGGCTTGTCTTCCTAATGGAAGGGAGGTCCCCACATTTACACACTGCTGCTGCTGGAACAGTTCACACAGAGAGGCAGCTGCACGCAGCAACTCTGTGCAGAATGCTCGCAGTCAGAATTAGGGATTTCTCAATCCCGCCTCAGAACACTCCTACAGCTGCAGTCCAAGTTCACTGACTGCCTTTACCACAGAAGGGGAGCAGGAGGTCCTGCAGCAAAAAAAAAAAAAAAAAAAAAAAAAAAAAAAATCCTATTTTGGAGCATTACCAATAATTGGTCATCCTCACCACAGACAGTCATCACCCACCATGGGTGATGGCAACATGCAAGCAATGTATATGATATTTAATAATAAAAGTAGTTAAATACTTTTATTGATCCCTGATGCACTATTGCATCCTCCATATCAGTGCAGATGAGTGTGTTTCTGCTGTTTTGACAATGCAAGAATGTGAACCGACAATCCCAGCTCTTGCAGTTTCCCTTACTGACTCCCTACTTGCTTGAGAGGACCAAAATCCTGAGACAGTGTCAGAACACTTCGTGGGCTAAAGAGACTCATTACTGCATAATAAATATTTTATTATGCTATTTTATTATCAATTAAATGAAACATGACAAACACTGTTTGCATGCTCCTAGGAAGGATTCTCTGTTAAGAAGCAGCATTAACAAATCTCATTTAAAATCAAACCTATTGGAAGAACTAAGGAGCTGCCACATCATTGTGCTGCCACCAAACATTGAAAACCAAGAGTGAAGCCTTTGCCTTGCTACATTTTCATAAAAACACAGAAGTTATTCTTTTCACATATTTCCCTACAAAAAGTGTATCTAAGCACACAGAACATAACCAGAGACAGAGCTCATGCTGAGGTAATCTAAGTGCACTTGTTCTGTGATACATCTGCTAGAAGCTTGTACCACAAAAAAATGGGTTTTTGGCATTAAACATTATAAAAATAGTGAAAACAAAAATGCCAGATCTCTGAACACAACTGAAAATTTTACAACTACTTCATGCAGATGTATAGGTATGCAGGTGTACATAAGTACTTGTTGAATAAGCAAGGATATCAATGTTTAGTCAACAATACAAGAGTCTGGGTACCTGAAACCAATGTGATCTACTCTGAGCCTGTCTTGCTCTATTACCAAAGTCACAATTCTGTCAGAGTTCCACAGCAGTGTCAAATAAAAGTCTCAGGTATCAAAGTCCTGTTCTATGAAGGGCTGAGTCATTAATGTGACTGATCAACACCAAGTGTGCTCCTGACACTTTAAACTGGTGCAGCAGAACATCCTGTGGGCCACCCTTTGTATTTCTGTGCAAAAATACACACCTACCACATCATTAACCCTAGCTTTGTTTTTGCAGAGATAAAACTAAAAGCAAAAAAAAGCAAGCTGCAGAGATATGACCACCCTCCCAGAATGATTCATTTTAGATACAATTCTTGACCTCAGCTCATGTCAGTTACTGCCTCTGGAAACAGCAATCTGTGGAAGTGCAATGGAAGGAGATATTGATATTTTTCTTATATCACTCAGCCACTATATGGTAGTCTGAAAACACATAGATATCTTAACAAGTTCAAATGTTTAAAATAAACTGTATTACTCAATATTCAGTCGCTTTTTTAAGCAATGCAAAAAGTCTGGCAGAAAAAAAATGTTTTACTTGAATGTAAAGATCCACTGATTTTACACTATATACAATTCTAATTTTGTTATGTGTATTAATATTTTTATAAAGCTTTTAAAAGCTGATTTTTTAAACTGTCATTATTCAGAAGCAGATTAAAGCATACACAGTAACAAGAATTAAACTTATGAAAAGTGAGCATCTCAGATTATCAGATGGCCACAGCAGTTTATTCTCCTACCTGCTTCCCATCCAGTGTACAAAGTCTCTTGACTACACCCGAGTCTAACTTAATGGCTTCGGTGATGTCATTCAAGACCTGCTCGAAGGAGTGAGCAGTCTTCTTGTTCAGCAGAATTCTCACAGCTTTCCGCGGCTTTACCCCACTCCTAATAACAGTCACCAGCTTGGGTTTAATGAAATCTTTGCTCTCCTTCACCTCGCTCCTCGAGGATGTCAGAGACGTCAAGGAGCGGCTGGAGCCAGTCCTTATGTTCACGCACCAGTTCGGGTTGACGTTCTTGGTGTAATCAACCTTGCGGTACGGTTCATTGGATGCACACACATAGCTCTCACCTGAAAAGAAGAGGACATGTTCACAGTTGAAGGGGGTTTGCAGCTACTTTGTCAACTTAAAAACCAGAAAAACTAAAAAAGACCAACATTTTGGGAGTGATTTTCCTGTATTTTGACAAGGAGGACTGTAAATTATCAGAGCTTTTCACCCAAACAGCACTCCCATGGAGTGCTTACAACAGGTTTCAAAAGACTCCTGGTATAAAAAATAGTGGGTGATGAGGAGGTTCAAGGTATTTCACATGTCTTTTGGATTGAGTCATTTTGTAAGTGCTTAAATTACTTGAGCTCAACACAACATTAAGAGCTTTCTCCTACAGCAAATTCCAGGTCCTCTCCTATATATCCTTCAACCATGTATCTCAACATACGTACACCCATGTCGGTGCTTACTTTACAACAGCAAGTTTTAACAGAATAAATTTAAGCACCTCAAGACCCCTTACCCTGGAAAGGCACTTTAATCTACCAGGAGTTACTGCCTTTCTACCAAGGACACATATTTGAAATGCATCCACATTGATATTTTTTAGACCAATGAACACCTCCTGAGTACACAAACGAGTATTTGAGAGTATGGGAGCATAACAATACCTCTACACTTTCCCATTTTTAATTTCATTTGTAACTCAAAGCTGGTTTGCAGGGATTTTTTTGTTTTGGTTTAGTTTTTTGGGTTTTTTTGTTCTTTTTCATTTTGGGTGGTTTTTTTGGTTGTGTGGTTTTTTGGGTATTTTTTTGTTTTGGTGGTTTTTGTTGGTTTGCTTGTTTGTTTTGTTTGGGGGTTTTTGTTTCTGTCTTTGTTTTGAAGAAAAAAAAGAGGAGGACTACTTGCAGTTTATGCCAACACTTTTGACACCTGACAGCAATATGCAAGATGTAATCCATGACAAGGACATCTTTAACTCTGGGTTATTTGTGTAACCCACATCCCTGAGGTGTCACAAAATGACATCCCAAGACATTCCTGAAAAGGCAGAGTATTGCCAGAAGGATAAATGGTAAAGCATTCAAAACTGACAGAATACACCATTGCTCCAGACAGCAGAGCTACCTATATCTTAGAAAGCTTAATCTGTTCTAAAATTAAAGCTACACAGTCAAAGTCACTGGTGGAAGAAACCAAACTCACTTCTAACATGCACAGCAAGAGGAGCAAAGAGTAAAACATGCATGTAGAGGACAGAATTGTAAGAGTTACAAAATGCATGCCTACATTTAGATACATTTAGAAAACTTTTAAACAACACTTTTGCATTCTGAACTCCAGTTTGGAGAGCTGATTTATCTTAGAATTTGGAGAGCTTCTTCTAAAAGCAAGATACTAAACTACTTTCAAAGCCCTGAAGAATTACCGTGAGCTGAAAGATTTCCTTGTTTCTTTTCCAATACTAATTACACTGCTTTATAATTTATCTTCTATTTAGACCTTCTTGAAAGTCTACTTGCTGTATTTGAAAGAACACAGATTATAATTAAGCAAGTTAACAATTACTTTGTTTGGGAAATTCTGGCAGCCAGTTCTGCCTCCACAAACATCACTGGGGACTGTATTCCACTCAGGTACTGGGAAACTGGGGTGAAGTCCTGTGGATGCCACCGCCTTTCCTGTAGTCTTCCTCTTCACTCATCCTCATCACTCCTCATATTCACAGATTAAGTAGTGCAAAAAGCAAACTGATGCAGACAAAACTAGATTTCTCCTCCTTCCCCAAAAAATTAGCTAAGAGAAAGGAGGTGTTTTCAGCACACAAACTCATTGACAAAGAGCTGCATGCTGCACACTAGCACCAACCTACAGGTAGGAGAAAAAGAACCCCAAACTCCAGTCAGCTTTGTAAGGACTGTAGTGTCTAGAAGCTTATGCTGCCCCAGAACTACATGCTAAATTGTAAGACATCTCCAAGCAATCTGGTCTTATCAAACCTGAGCAAGATATTGGATGAGATGACTTCAGAAAGTCCCTTTCAGACTAAGAGGTCCTATGATTTTAAGGATGTGCACAGCTCTCTTCCAACAGTCATTTTCATCATCTATCCTGGATGTGCACAGCTCTCTTCCAACAGTCATTTTCATCATCTATCCTGTTATCGCAAAACATTCCAAGATATTCAAGTTTTGAGGCAGCAGCTCAGCTACAATAGAAAGCAAAGGTTTCCCCCTGCACAGCCTCTAACACAAGAGTCAAAGGACTGTGCTTGTTGTCTGGACAGTTGCCAGTATGTCTGTCTCCAAAGTCAGTGCTGCCAAAGGAGAGGCACCTCAAGAAGCTGGCAGTGGTCACACTCAGTGGGACAGAAGAGGCAAAATCAGAAGGCTAAAATAAAACTCATGGATTGACATAGAGACAGTTTAATAGGGAAAGCAAAAGCCACAGGGGCAAGCCAAGATAAACAAGGGACTCATTCACACTTCTCAAGGACAGGCAGGTGTTCAGCCTCCTCCAGCAAAGCCAGGCTCCATCATGGTAATGGTGGCTGAGGAAGCCACATGCTTTAACTCTGAACTTTCCTCCTCTTCTTCCTTCTTTGCCCAGATTTATAAGCTGAGGGTGATGTCATATGGTCTGGAATATCACTTGGGCCAGTTGGGGTCAGCTGTCCCAGCTGTGTCACCTCCCAGTGTCATTTTCCCCCGGCCCACTCACTGGTGGGATGGTGTGAGCAGCCAAAAAGGCCTTGGCTCTGTGCAAGCCCTGCTCAGCAGGAACAAAAACATCCCCCTGTTATCAACACTGATTCAAAAACAAATACAAAACATAGCCCACGCCAGCTACCATGAACAAAATTAACTCTACCCCAGCCAAAGCTCTGGGGACCATCTGTCCAGCTTTTGCACAAAAGAGCTTTAAATAAATTCTACAAAGTACCTCAAAATTCACCATCATTGAGAATGCTCAAAATTATCCTTTCTGACTCAAAACCAATGTACTTCCTAGACCATTAAAAAAAAAAAAAAAACAAGCAAAAAAACCCCCAAAAATGCACAAAAATAATTCAAAGTTAAATCTCAGCTGAAATTTAAATTAACAAAGTTTAAAAAAACATAAAAATTAAAGCTACTCAGAAACAGTCTCAAACTTGAAGTTAATTAATTGCTTTACATAAAGTAAAGGTAGAGGACAAAAGGCCCCTTTGCTTAAGGATTTATCATAGCAAAGTTTCAACAGGCAGGCTGGCTTTGTCTTTTACAGACTCATAATCATAAATAGAGCATCTTCTTTGTACTGTCATGGAATGTGATCTATTATCTGTCACAGCTGTACTACAGTACCCTACAGAAATTGTACTTCTATAAAATTTTCAGTCAATATTAATCCAAAAGGATCTATATTTCTTTAAAATAGCAGTGTAAAACTTTCTGTTTCCTACTACTTCCCTTACTTGATGCATGAATAAAACAATTGCTTGATTATCTCAGCGTTGTGATGCAGATTTCTTCTTGTAACTTCTTTTTCTTTAAGCAGAGGCCACAGTAACAAATGTCAGGAAGTGCTTTCAAGTTCAAACAATGTAATAACTTAAAAGAAAGAATTTCAATTTATTTGTTTCAGCTGCATTTAGCCAAGTCTGAAGTTGAAACACAAACTATTTTACCTTTAAAAAAAAAGATAAAATCTGCCAAAATGAATTGAAAATTTCCTATAGTTGGCAGATACAGGAAAGTCTAATTACTTACAAATATAGTATATTACAGATTGTTTAGTAAGTGCTTTAAAGTCCATGCCTGCTTTTATATACCAGACATATAAATAAAGTTAAGTAACACAAGCTTTGCATGGAAAACAGATTTTAGTACTACACCTGCGAGGCAGGCACATATGGCAAGACCAGAGCAAGGGCTGCAAGTGAGAAAACACATTCACTGAGTGATTTTCTTGTTTCATGACTTAAAGGATAAAGTTTGGAAATTATTACTTAAATCTCTAATTATTTTACCTCAGCCAGGACTTCCCCCACGGTTTCTAAATTCTATTTAAAATACAAAAAACCCAAGAAGCAGTATCATTAGGAAGCCAGTTGCTTCTCTCTGGATAAAGAATGGTGTTCTAGGAATGAGTTAAACATTTATTTGTTTGACAGGGCTATACAATTCACTACCTACCAGATGAAAATATGAAAGGAAAAAAAAAAGGCAGGAGTTACTTAAATAATACCTATAAAGTTAACTCCAGGAAACTTTGCTACAGAATGGTGTATTTAAAAAGCACACCTGAGAAAACACCATCACTTGACAAGCACAACAAAGCAAGCACAACAAAGGTGTGCTATTGTTTAAATTACTGTAGTTATCCTCCAAAGTAAAAAATGCCCTTATGTATGTCAGTTTGGAAGAAATATCATGTCATTTGTAGAAGTATTATCTGCTTTTTACAATAATTTTTTGTAGGTAAGAACCTGAAAATATATATATACCATATATATACACCATATTTGCTCACAGCTTTCATGTATGACCTGATTTTAAATCTGTTTGGGATTAATTCATGTATAAGTACACACTTCTGATAATCTCCACAATCTTTCAGAAAACTAATATATGTAAAATATAACACATAATACTTGATTTTTGAGAGAGTCTAGAAGGGTTGAACCAAATTGTTTTTAAACGTTGTTGAAACTAACAGATAAAAATATAGTTAAAACTCACAAACATAAATAAATTTGAAAGTCAGTTTCACTGACTGTCTCGAATGAGATTTTCCATGGGAATAGCCTAAATGCATATCATCCCAAATAAAAAGGAAGTATTTTATGAGACTGTAGCAGCATTTTGATCAGGCTCTAGCATTTTTCTTTTTGCATCTACCAGCCCAAGAAAGCTGACACATCTCCAAAACCAGGCATAAATAATAATTCAAATATTTACACTGCTGAGTTCAATATGGTCAATTTTATGGTTTGAAGGTCCACTTTCTATTTATACTCTTGAAAGACTTTAAAGCTAAAGCACACTAGCTTCAATTAGCAGAGAGTAATAGCAATTACATTATGGAAAGTAAATACCATGTCTCCAGCTCACAACATTGGCATTACCATGAATCAGCTCCCCAGGTTTCAGACCAGAGCATGAGTTTAGTCTCTAATATTGCACTGAGATTTGCAGGTAAAGAAGCACAACAAAGAGTAAGGCAGCAGGAAGATCTATTTAGCAATGTTTTCTCTTTTTCCTTTAGATGCAGAAAAAAATGCAACATTTCCAGACATAGGTGACATCTGGGACTCGAGCCCAGCCAAACTCTTCCACAGCAGAAAGCTCGACCAGGCTGCAGAGCAGTTTTGGCAGAAGTCTGAAACCTCCATATAAGTTCGCAGCATAATTCCAACAGAGTGTATGTACAATCCATCCCATGATTCAGGACAGCACCCAGAGCAAGCTAAAAGTGCCAGCTCTTCCATGAAGAAATCCTGCTACCATCAAAAACTCCTCAATTTGGGCACAGGCTTGCTTAAAAAGAGAAACATCTCCTGATATTTTGGGTCATAATATAATCAGCAAATGGCATAAGTCTACTTCTGGTTTTCCAAGTCTTATTAACAGTAGAAAATCAGCTGGAAGACATGGAACAGTGCCTATTGACAAGAAAACATTACCTGCCTCTCAATAATTTAGCTGCAGTGAATTAATAACCAGATGCACTATCATGAAACAAGCTGCTGTGTAAGTGGTTTAAGAACAATGTAAAAGGATTCCAGCTTCAGACAGCCACCAGTCCAAACACAACACTTGCCATTCCCTCAGAGGAGGGGAATACAGAAGATAAACACAGAAAAAGGAAAAAGAGAAAACAAGACTACATTGGTCAGTCTGACTGACAAATAGCCATAGGTCATCAGCTGCCTAAATACTGGTTTGCTTTCTTAGAAACTCATCCACAAAGTTTTTTATTTGCCATCTATTTCTTCAACACCAATCCTCAGGAACGTGCCTAGCTCACCTTTCAAGATAAAAATGCATGGATTAAGGAGAATAGCATGTACACTTGGTAGATGAGGGGAAGGCTGTGGATGTCTATCCAGGGTCTAGATAGACTTCAGTAAAGTGTTTGACACCATCTGCCACAGCATCCTCCTAGAAAAATTGAGTGCTTGCAGCTTGGGTGGGTGGACTCTTCAATGGGTAAAAATCTGGCAGGATGGCTGGGCGCAGAGTGCTGTGGAGAATGGAGATAAATCCATCGGGCAGCTGGTCACCAGTAGTGTCCTCAGGGCTCCACCTGGGGCTGGTCCTGTTTAACATCTTTGTGGATGGTCTGGACACAGGGATCAAGTGCACCCTCAGTAATTGTGCAGAAGACACTGAGCTGATGTGCTCAGGGGATGGAAGGCTCTGCTGGAGACCTGGACAGCCTCTATCAGTGGGCTGAGGACACAGCTGCAGGAAGCTCAAGAAGGTGAAGTGTCAGGTTCTGCACCTGAGCCATGCAGTGATAGAGGCTGGGTGAGGAATGGCTGGGGACAGAAAGGGACACCTGGGGTGCTGGCTGACAGCAGCTGAACCTGAGCCAGCGTGCCCATGTGGCCAAGAGGGCTGACGGCACCCTGGCCTGGATCAGCCAGCAGGACATAGAAGTGGCTGTTCCCCTGCACTGGGCACTGGTGAGGCCACACCTCGAGTGCTGTGTCCAGTTCTGGGCCTCTACTTCAAAAAGGACATTGAGGAGCTGCAGAGTGTCCAGGGAAGAGAAACAAGGCTCATGAAGGGTCTGTAAAACATGTCTTATGGGGAATGGCTGAGGGAGCTGGGTTTGTTTAGTCAGGAGAAGAGTAGGCTCATGGCTGTCTACAAGTCCCTGAAAGAGGGTTGGATGGAGGTGGGGTCAGTCTCTTCTGCCATGCCCACAGTAAGAGGAATAGAGGAAATGGCCTTAAACTGAGACAGGCAAAATTCAGAGGAGATATTAGAAAAAAATCTTCTCACTATTAGGGTGATAAGGCATTGGAATAGGTTCCTCGGGCAGGTGGGGCAGTCACCATCCTCAAGGTGTTTAAGAGGCATTTGGATCTGCTGATAAGGTTAAATGGTTTAGGGGTTACAGTGGCAGTGCTGGGTGGATGGTTGGACTGGAAGATGTCAAAAGTCTCTTTCAACCCTGATTATTTTATACCTCTATATGAACTATTCTAAATTCAGCCATGCAATATTAGATACCATGCAATACCAACAAAAAAAGTAGGATGCATCCTGCCCTTTTGCATCACAAGTGTGATACATGCAGTTTTGAGGGAACAAAGCTGCCTCACCATTTGGGGTTCTTCACAGCACAAGTTTTGTGAGCCAAACCTCACTGCTAAGCATTTAACAAATAGCCTAGAAATATTCAGACCTTTTGTCCTTAACAAATAGAAACTACTAAAGAAATATTTACAGATATTTACTTTTCCCTAGCGCTAGGTTAGAAACCTGTGGGGGCCTGAATATATGTTGTATTGTAAGATCTGTGTGTGTCAATGTGGGGGCCTGAATATATGTTGTATTGTAAGACCTGTGTGGGTCTGAGTTGCTCCAAACGAGCTGCAGCTGCAGGGTCCTTAGTTGGGCAGCAGCTGTAGCTCGTGAAGGTAACTGAGATAAATAGGGGTGGGTCGAGAGCCCAAGAGGAGCCCCTGAGAAGACAGGAAGGACTGTGCTGCAGAGAATGGAGAAGAGCCCCAGCAGTGAGGCAAGAACAACACTGCAGTGAAGATTACAACAACTGGTGCCCCGTGTGAGGAAGAACACGCAGGCAAACATCAAAAGAAGGTATGGAATCCCCCGGACAGCCAAGAGCTGTGGCAGCCAGAGAGCTGGGACTTTGGAATATAATATGGCCTTTGAATTAAGGAGCTGTAGCAGCAGAAAGCTGTAAGAATACGGCCTTTAAGGAAAAGAGCCTTGGAACATCTAAAGACAGCCGAGAGCTGTGGCAGCCAGAGAGCTGGGACTGTATAGGGATATGTATATATTCTATGTATGTATCCAAAGACAGCCGAGAGCTGTGGCAGCCAGAGAGCTGGGACTGTATGTGTATTGTAATTGTATAATTGTTAAAAGGGGGGAAATGTGGGGGTCTGAATATATGTTGTATTGTAAGATCTGTGTGTGTCAATGTGGGGCCTGAATATATGTTGTATTGTAAGATCTGTGTGGGTCCGAGTTGCTCCAAACGAGCTGTAGCTGCAGGGTCCTTAGTTGGGCAGCAGCTGTAGCTCGTGAAGGTAACTGAAATAAATAGGGGGTGGGTCGAGAGCCCAAGAGGAGCCCCTGAGAAGACAGGAAGGATTGTGCTGCAGAGAATGGAGAAGAGCCCAAGAGGAGCTCCTGAGAAGACAGGAAGGACTGTGCTGCAGAGAATGGAGAAGAGCCCCAGCAGAGAGGCAAGAACAACAATGCAGTGAGGATTACAACAGAAACCAACTGTTTCCAACCTAATGCATGTCACATATGCACATGTTGCAAACAACAAAAGGAATTAAGTGTGCAACACTCAAAAATCCTCAGTAGGGATATTTGAAACAAAAGTATCTGAATAAAATTTTCTGTCTTGCTTTTTGCAAGAGTAATAAGCACTGTCTCCTGAAAGTCACATAAAGGATCACTTTTTAAATGGCACTCTGCATAACAGAGAATGGTACAGCTGACAGGTAAAAACATCCCTAGGGAAGGAAAACAGTTTCCATATTTTTGAGGCATGTGTTCCCCTGTGAATCCCATAGGACAGGGCAGGTATCTACACAGATTTCACCTATTCACCTTATGTTCCTTGGCTTCTTTGGGTGCAACTCTTTAGCTTCAAAGCCACCAAAAGCTGCTTATTTAGCACAGCAAGGTAGTTATTAAGGCTACTGACCTTCTTTCTAACTTTAGGAAACTCACCAGAGTACCCTTTCCGTGTTCTGTAACACAAAGCCAAGCAGATTTCCGGAACAGCGTATTTACAGCATATATGACTGATCTAAAAATAAAATAACCCCTTTTATGAAGGACTGGGATATTTCAATTTCTCTTTCCTTCCTTACTTTGAGCAACTTCCCTCCTCATCAGTTTCGTACAATTCACTTTCATATCACCTTTAATAACCCTGTATAAGTCATGATCTTTCCTCATCCACAGCACACAGAATTCCCCATGCAGTTTTTAAAACCTGGGACAACTGGGATTTTAGCAGATGACTGCTATTAGTTCTCTTTTGATTTGATTTAGACATTAAGATGTGTAGATTACAGCTTCCTACAGGCTTTCACAGAACAGCTGAGATTGGAAGAGACCTCTGGAAGTTCAGCCCCCTGCTCAGGCAGGGTAAAAGCTCTCGGAAGACAGTCAATGCCACCTGGTATCAAACACACCTGACACCATGTGCCTTCTTCACAGAAACTTAAAAACTCTTTTCAGGTAAACTAGAATGTCCCCATCCATGAAACTAGGAGATAGATGGTGATGGGACTGTTTTATTTTACTTGGATGAAGTGAACTAAGAATTACTTCTGCATTTCACATCCACACCCCATTGCTCCAGAACTGTGTCAGTACAGTGATTTGAACATATATTTGGAAGAATATGCTCTCAGTGCTTTTTAATCCTTCTTTCATCCTCCTTTTTTACCCTTCTTTGTTCAAGTTATTACATTTGTGTCTTGTTTTTTAAAGTGCTACAGCTTCTGGCTCTATCACAGGAGGGTAATCATACCTTTTGAAATGAGCAAAAATACAAACCGCCTAATTAATTGGTGTTGCCATCTGCTTGCCCTGACAAGAGAAAATATATTCTTGACCTAATACAACAGTGCACATCAACCAAAGTCACAGGCACTTTACGCAGGATTAAAATGTAATATGCAGTAACAACTATGGTCTAAGGCAGAAAAAACTTGGATTGTTCAACACTTCATTTCAAAACACATTCTCTTACTCTGTGTTAATGAGGCAGAGCTCTGTAAATCAGATATTGCCCTGTGCTACGTGTCCTGGCCATGCATAAGGACTGTCCTGCCTCAAACCTTCCCACCTCCTGCCCAAGGACTTCCCTACAGATGCCAGTTGATTGTGTGCACAACCATGCAGACAAAACTCCTGACATTTTATAAAGGACTGTATTAATTAAGCATTGTTGCTGAACGAACAAAGACTCTCAGCCATTTTTCTAGGGAACTAGGATTCCTATTAGATGCAAAACAAATGGAACTTCTCTTTCCAGGAATAAATTCTACACTTGCTTTAATCTCCCAAAATCCAACAATACCTCCCAGCTTTGCAGCAGACCTGTACAGTCGGGATTCTCCACGTCCTTCATTAACAAGGCAATGAAAACAAAGAGACAGAGCACAACCAACATCCACATAAAACACATAGCTCAGGAGCTCTATGTAATAGAGCTGCACAGCTCTATTACCCTGGCATCATGCTTTAGGAAGCCTATATTTTCAAGGGAAACTGAAGGAAATAGACAAACACTTAAATAGCTAACTCTGGTAGAAAATAAAAAATAATCTAATTTTAAATATTTTATATTGGAAGGCAAGTATAAAATTACACGTGGAATGGTGTATTCTAAAATAAAAAGTAGTGTTATGTCTGAGAGTAAAGCTGGAAGAAAGAACACCGTAAGAAAGCATAATAGTCCCAGCCCCCACCTCCTCTCTGGATCTGCCTGCTCAAACAGATCTGAAGCAGACAATGAAATTCCTCCCATTTTAACAAAACAGTGAAAACTGTCAAACTCATAATGTTTCCTAATCTACAGGGGCTGAGAATATAAATTATATTTGCCTTAGGCTGGTCCAGCAGAGCATGCTTTTTTGATTGTCATATCCAGTTAAGAAAAGCAATATGCTTCATAAAATGGAGCTTCTATTTTTGACTAATAAACATGATCTGGTGCAATTTTTAACTGGCTTAACCCAGAACAGCAATATTTCATATCCTCAGTATGTCCATGCACCAGCTCTTTTTCTCTTAAAATGACAAGCAATAAAACAGAATGCCAAATACAGCCAAACTCAAAAAAACCCAACATTTATCAGTGACTCAGCTCAGTATGATGCAGAATTTGATGTTGCCAGCTTTCATATCCCAGACAGATAAACAGCAAATAAGCCTTAAAGAGCTTGCCCTGCACTGGGACACGTCACAGTCCAAGAGCTACACACACATAGGCTGGAGCTGAGGGAGGCTTAATGCAGGTCTTGCTGGCCTGGCAAGGTTTGCAGAGCACTCACCTTCTGCTCACTGCAGAGATCTGCCACTACTGAACCTGAACTGCTGTGACTCCATGTCCCAGTTCAGGAGCACTGGGAAGGTGCCAAGAGAGCAGCGAGCTCGGTATTGCATCACGCAGCCATGGCCCGTCTGGTGCTCAGCCTGCGGCTGGCACACACCACAGCACTAAAAAAATTTTAGTTTTATTTTCCTTTCTGAAAACATTGAAATACAGCAAAATACCACTCAAAACTACTTCTGGTGCTTCTGCAGTTCAAGCTTTAGGTCAACACCAATGTTGGAGCATTTACTCGAGAGCAGAAATTCAAGCTTGCTGTGCTGTAACCATGAGAAATAAAGAACATGAACCCAAATCAAATCTCTTCCAGCACCTCAAGAACAAAACAGCTGGCAAAAAACACAAATCATTTCAAGGAATGACAGATTCACTACTTGTTGGCTGTCCTTTCCTTCCTCTACATACTTTTCTTTCTCTTTGTGATTAGTCTTACACTGGTGAAGTTTTTAGCATGCTTACTGGAGAACATACTAATCCAATTATGGTGCTATAGGATTTTCTTAATATTCCTGAGAGTTGTATTGGATAGATGACTAAGTCTTTGGGATTCTTTTTTTCCCCCTTTTATTTCATTGAGAAAGCATGGAAGTGGCATTTTGACTGTGACATTTATTTTGCTTTATTCTTCCAGTAAAGACCCACATCAAAGGTTACGGTTTCAATGAGTATTTGAAGAGACAAATAGTAAGTTTTGCTTTCAATTATTAATTTACAGTTGCAAGAGTATATATGGCTGTCCAGCAAGTAATTCTGTCTTTGTTTTAAGTCATAAAAGTCTAATATCATTCCTGCTGCAACATTTCAAAAGTCACCCCATGTTATTGCTAGTTTCATCTCCTTTTACTTCTGTGACCACTTCAGCATATCAAATTTTTTTAAGAAGTCTCTAAATTAACCACCAAATCATGACAGGTTTTTTACTTACTTCATTTCTTTTATCATCACAGGGTCAGTATTTCACTCTACAACCACTTCATACTCCTTCAGTTGTCAGTGTAAAACATCTACTCTAAGGCTGCAAGTCCTCAGCACTATGGCACTACCAAGAAGTGCCCTTCCATGCACATCTTTTTTGAGGGAGACCCATTTGGCACAGCGAATTCTACAGCCCCCCTATTTCTCTTCCATGTTGTGAAGCAGCTGGTCCCTAACTCCCAATGTCCTTACTGGCAGATTAGATAAAGGTCTTCAGGTTCCCTTTCTCATCCAGTTCTGCAGGTGTGATTCAGCACTGCTTTGAAAAGGAAAGCTTCCAAACCAAAGCTCAAAGGATAGGCAGCTGAAGACCTAGGATGCAGGAGGCATTGGGAGGCCTACAAAAAATCCCAGTTCTTTATTAATGCAAACCAGCTACACCTGGCACACAGAGTCAGAGGGTGGAAGACTGTGGTGGTAGATGATGTATTAAATACCTAATAGAACAACGATCACCTGAAGAGAACAACCATCAAATGCAAGTTCATTACAAACCTCTCAGCATGCACCTGTGCATTTGAGAAGGAGGCAATGCTGAGCTCAAACTGTATTTTAGGACACCAGGTAAAAAGACTGGGGAATTCTGCTCCTTATTCCAATAATTATCACTCCCCACAAACAAGGGGCATATGTGTCATTCACAAAACAATATTTCTGGTCCCATTTGGAGACAGTCAAGCGCTGCTCTGTTCAGATTTGCAAGGTCTACATAACCTCAGCAGCTAAGTCACATTATGAAAAGCTACTTAGGAACAACTCTGAAATACATCTGATTCCATAACATGCTTTTGAAAGTCAGGCAAGGTAGATAATTCCCTCTGTTAATATGGACTCTTATTACATTTTAAACTAGGGCATTACACCTGTTAGTTTTAATAAATGGTAGTATATAGATACCCTTTTTTCACAGCACTGGCGCTTCTTCTCTGAAGGCTGAAGCCACTGTGAGACAACAGTGACACTTGAAGAATTACAGCATTTCCGTCTATTACGAATGTAAGGTAACCAAGAACTTCACAGTTCTTGCAGATGAAAAGAGCACCTGCTGCTTAACTACCATTGGAGTCAAGCCCGGTGCATGCAGATGGCAGCGCTGAAGGTGACGGAAGAAGTGAATGGTCCACACGGGGAAAACGAGGCCCTCACAACCCCGGCTACTTGCCCTCGCCCTCACGGGTTCTGCGGGCGCCAGTTGTCACAAGGCGACCTCTCCGCTTTGATCCGGGTAGGGACAGGGAAGCTCACCCCAGGGAGTGCCCACAACCCACCACCAGGTCCAGCCGGACCTTGCCACCGTCCTCACCTTCCACCAGCTCGTCCAGGCTGGTGAGCTTCTTGCTGCCATCGATAGTGTAGATGGTGCGGACGCCCTGGGGCAGGTTCACGTTGTCCGACAGGGAGCGGGTGAGCTCCACCAGGAGGGCGTCGAAGGAGCGGAAGCGGTCGGGGGAGATGGCGTATACCAATCCCTTGAAGTACCTGTCCCCGTTGCGGTAGAAGCGGGCTTTGCGCGCCTTCTTCTCGGAGCTGAGCGCCTGCAGGGTGCGGGTGCGGTAGAGGCTGCAGTGCGCGCTGTGCGCCGGGCTGGGCACCAGCCCATTGCCCCGCGGCCCCGCGCCGCCGCCGGACCCGGAGCCTCCGCGCCGCGGCCCGGAGCGCTGCTGCCGCTTGTCCCGCTCCTCGAAGTGCTCCAGCTCGATGCTCCGGCTGCTCGCCATGGGGAGCCGCCTGACCGCCCTCCCAGCTCCGCTACGGGAGGGCTGCTACGCCCGCCCGCCGCGCTCGCAAGGGCTCGGGCCGCCTAGAAGAGCATCGCGCCCGGCCGCTCTGGCCGGGAGGGCTGCGGCTGAGCGCGGCGCCCGACCTGCCCGGCCAGCGCAGCCCCGGCCCCGCCGCTGCCCGCTGCGGCGCACAAAAGCATCCCTCACGGCCGAGCGCGGCGCCCCCCGGCTACGGGCGCTGCCGGGGGCCGGGCGAGAGGCTCGCAGGAGCCCCGCGGCCGCGCCCCCGCGCCGTGCCCATGCAGGCTCGCACAATGCGCGGGTCCCCGCTCAGCCCCTTCCCCGCTGGATCCGCCGGGCAGCGGTGGCGGCGGGCCCGGAGCGCCAATTCCCGCAGCGGGGGCAGCAGCACCGCCACTGGCGCGGGGAGCGGGCAGCGTCCGGCTCCCGGCGGGGAAGTAGCCGCAGCGGATCCGGCGGGAGCGGCGCTGGCGGCCCGGCCGGGGAGCGCAGCGGAGCCCGAGCCGGAGCCGAGCGGGAGCGGGCGGGGCTCGGCCGGGCCGGGCGGGAGCGGGGGCGGTGCCAGCTCGGAGCGCGTCCGGCGCGGGGGCGGGAGCGCCGTGGGAAGGGTGGGAGAGGCAGGGAGTGGGCAGCGGGAAGGGAAAGGGGCTCTTGTAGGAAAGAAGAATTCGGAGGCGCAGTTTTCCTATAGGGTAGTGCTGCCCTTCTGGTGGTCCTCCAAGGGCCGCCCACCCCTCAGGCGCACCCACGGAGCTGCCCGCCAGCCCTCTCCCAGCTTTACGTGGGTCAGTCACTGCGTTAAAACTCTAAAAATGCTCCTTCTGTACGGCCCTCAGCCCAAAATACATCCTAGGGGACAGAAAACTGTGCATCCCTATTATTTGTTGGAACTGCTTTAAAAGGCATGTAGAGACAAGACGTGGGATAATCAATTCAAAGTGAGAGTAGGTGTTGGATTAGATAGATAGATAGATAGATAGATAGATAGATAGATAGATAGAAAGAATATTGGGGTGAAATTCTTCCCTATAATGATGATAGTGAGGCACAGGCTGCCCAGAGAAGCTGCGGCTGCCCCATTGCTGGAAGCGTTCCAGGCCTGTTGGAACGCGGCTTTGAGCAAGCTGGTGCAGTGAAAGTCATCCTTTCCCATGGCAGAGGGCTTGGAACTAGATCATTTTTGAGGTCCCTTCCAACCCAAACCATTCTGTGATTCTACAATTTTCCTTTTGCATTTGTCACCACCTCTCCCTAAGGAGTCAAACCCATTCACAGAGCCTAAACCTCCAAAATGTGCTGCAACCCACGTTCCATGGCTTCCCCAGGCATCTTTTCAGTGCTGTTGGGGTTGCTCGAGTCAAATTCCCTTTTCATAGAAATGGCCAACAAATGCACTGAAATGGATGCAATTTCAACTACTTTACAACTGATTCTCAACCATTACAGAACATATTTTCTTTCTTGGCACAACGAGAATTTAAATAAATGTAAAAGCTTTTATAAGTACATACATGTTTTCAGGGGTTTTTTATGTCTCTTAAAAATAAAAAAAAGAGATGTTGCAGTTGCAACGTTGCAAGTTGCAGTTGTGTTACGTCATTAGAGGTATGCTCTTCTGTCCAATATTCTTTGCCGCACTTCTGATGGATTTATAATTTTTCTCTTTTTATGTTTTGAAATACCAATAAAATCAAGCACTTTCTCACCATTATTACAAAGCAGATTAGACATTATCTAGCTACAATATTCTAAAGATGATACATAGAAAACATCAGTGAAACTCCTTCTTCATTGAAGTACCAACTTCTGTGATGCCTGAAAACCTCCACAAGCAAAAAGAAGAGATAAATCATAGAGCTTGATTATCTCCTCTGGTGGTAAAATCAACAAAAGGAACTGAATGAGAGGGAATTTTCTTACAGTCAGGGCACGAATACACTTGTTAAGATTAGACACGCAGGTCTTGCCTAGGAACCAGAAGCCACAAAATACCATGGAACAACTTTTTAGACTGGCTTTAATATATAGTTTCTAGTCTTGATTGCAGGCAAAGTTACACAGACAAAATTCAAACTCCTGTGTGTAACTTTGCTCCAAAGTGGATGGGTCTCAGCTACAAAGTTATATTTTTTCCCAAATGGTTCCACACTGCGTGGCCATTTCTGGCCTTTACAGAACAAGTCACATTTTAAGTTCCAACCTCAGCAGATGGTCATTTGGACTAACCTTTTTCCATTTGCTCAGAAGCAGGTCACAAAAGCCCAGGGAAGTTTAATCCCCTTCTCGTACACAACTTTTGTCTCTCTGAGCTGCTAACTATTGTCACAGGTCAGTACTCAACTGTGTGCAGAGGACTCATGCAGACTAATATGCAAATACATTAAAGCTAAAAGGGAATTCTCCAACTTTCACCAGGAAAATTCTCTGTCCTCCTCAAAGGGAATTCCTGCTACAGAGAACTTTTGATGTCTGTAGAGCAACTATGTTTTGTAGAGTATATAAACATGAAATTGACTTCTGATCTGTAAAACTAAACTATTTCTATATTAAGAGGCTATTTACAGAGAGGTTGGGATTAGATCTGCATATGTAACTGTGGAGGAAATTCAACATGGTCCTACAACTTGTGCTCTTTTTTTTTTTTTCTCCTCCTCAGATGTTATGGATATTTTTAGTAAGATCTGTAAGCCCATGTTGCACAGTGCTTCCACTGGTGTGCATGCTTTGCCTTTTCTTTGCCACGTTGTTTCCCCTACAGAGTTATCTCTAGCCAAACAGATGTTTTAAAGGACTTTACAAGATCAGGGCAATTTATTATAACCCCAAAACAACCCCATATGCATCCGAAGGGCATTTGTTGTTAAGGTATAGAAAATTAATGTGATTAATGTGCAGTCCTGTATGGAGCTGACCTATGGAATCCCATTGTCTTCCTCCAAAATGGGGTTGACAAATTAGTGGTTCACTTTACAGCAGGCAAGGTTACATGTATAAATGATACCTTGCTTATTAACCTAAATCTCCAGACACTGTTAAAATGTGATTATCATTCATTCTTGTGATATTCTTACTCTGTAAATATACATTTCCTGTTTAAATAGAAAAGAGCTTGCTGTTTGCATGTCCAGCTAACTAATCAGTTCTCTCACCTGACTTTGTTTTTCTCTTTTCTTTTTTATTGTGCTAGGCATAATGAATTCTTAAAAACTCATCTTGTATGTAGAAGAGCTCCTATGTGATTTTGTAGATTGATGGGTTGTTTTAAAGCAAGCAAGCCCTGTGAGAAGTTTCTAAAATGAAACTAAGAAAAGTTTACCATCATACACAATGTCTTTTTTCCTTCTGTTACCTGAACTCTTTACCATCCTAGTTGTAATCAGTGACATCCAAGTTACTCAGAACATTTAATAGGATTGATAGGTGAGGATCAGTTTGGAATTAGAGTTTACAGTGGGTGATATTAGGAAAAAAGTATGTATCTGGCCTTTACATTTAGCCCATTGATTTCACCTTGAAAATAATAATACATAATGTTACTAAAGAAGGAGAAAAAATCATAAACTTGGGGTCTGTTGACTGAGGATTTTTTGTATGGAAAATATTATTTGAATAAGGAAAGGTTTACTTGCAGCACCAAGGATATAAAATTTGAGCATTTAAGCAATTAGATGATTATTTGCAATGATTTGTTTTCCACCCAAGAATGTTAAAATGCTTTTAAAATATTCATACAATAAAACAAAACCAAAAGTTTAAGCAACTTGACCAAGTAGCAGAGAAATATATCAATGTAAATGTAGGTGGAACGAGGAAGATGTTCAGTCCTCAGTGAGCCAGCTGTGCCCAGGTGCCTGAGAAGGGCAATGGCATCGTGGCCTGTATCAGCAAGTGTGGCCAGAAGGAGCAGGGCAGTGACCATACTTGGTACTGCTGAGCCTGCACCCCAAATCCTGTGTCCAGCTCTGGACCCCTCACTACAGGAAAGACAATGAGGTGCTGGACCCTGTCCAGAGAATGGAAATGGGAGCTGGGAAGGGTCTGGAGCACAAGTCCTGTGAGCGGCAGCTGAGGGAGCTGGGGGTGTTTAGCCTGGAGAAATGGAGGTTCAGGGGAGACCTCTCTATCCCCCTGAAAGGGAGTTGTAGCCAAGTTAGGGTCAGTCCCTCCTCCCAAGTAAACAGGGATGAGACAACAGGAAATGGGATCAGTTGCACCAGAAAAGATTTATACTAGATATCAGGAAAAAAATTCTTCACTGAAAGGGTAGTCTAGCTTTGGAAGAGGCTGCCCAGGGAAATGGTGGAATCGCCATCCCTGTAGGTGCTTAAAAGATGTGTAAATGTGGCACTTGGGGACAGGGTTTAATGATGGTCTTGGCAGGGCTGGGTCAGCAGTTGGACAGAATAATTCTAAGGATCATTTCCAATCAAAATAATTTTATGGTTTCATAATCTCATTATGAAGCTGTTCTTACATTAACACTTCTTGATGAATGTGAGTCTGAGTGTTGTTGGATATTGAATTATCACTATACAAATTAATGGATCATAGGGAAATGACTGAGCCCAAGATCTGTGATAAGTCTGTGTGAACATTTATCAGGAGTCAGAACTATTCACTGGTTTTGATAGATTAGATGAAAATGCCATAGAAGTTCAGTTACTGTTAAAATTACTTTGTACAGTTCCCAAAGGACACCTTTGTCTTTAAATTTGTCTTTAAGAATATTTCTGTACATCTATTTAAGATTTTTGAAAGTAGTAAAAAACCATATGAATAAAAGCCATATAAAACCAATGTTGAACCTGAAACAAAGAAATGTAGAGAAGAAAAGATCCTCACATTATATTTTATTTCAATTTGCTGTACCAAAGAAGACTTAAATGTATCAAAACCCTTCCCAGCAAGGCCCTGGAAAAGGACCCATAAAGCTTCCTCATGGCTGGGATTTCATATCAGCCATTAGCTGCTCAGATGAGTTTTTTTGTCTTCATATCCAGTATTTTTTTTTCTTCCAGATTAGCATTTTTCTGCAGAACATCTCTAGCACCTTGCTAATATTCAACAGAGACATTCTGTCCCATTCTCCTGACCCTGATGTAGGAATGCATGAGGGAATGGGATGCTACCTGTACCCAGAGCAGCATGAATGAAGTTGTAAAATGTTCTCCAAATAGATAAATACATCATGCAAGCCTAGTTTTTATGCTGTAATAAACATCATGGAAGAGCTAGCATACCCTCCCAACAGATTCCTTCTGAAGTCAACTGAGATCTCAGCCCTTCTGCACTCCATTAAAATTCAGCTCCTGGTTATAAGTGGTTGTTCAGTGACATGAGGTAATGATCCTCACCCACCCAAGTTAGATCAGAGATGATCACGCCATTAAATAAATTTAGTATGGTTTTTCATGACATAAATAAATACCTAACTCCATGTGCCCATACTGGTGGATTACATAAAGGTCTCCAAGTTCCACTGTCATTAAATTCTCCAGGTGTGATGCAGCATTTATTTGAAAAGGAAAGTTTCCAAATCAAAGTTCAAAGGATGCACAGCTGAAAGCCTAAAAAGGAGGAGGCATTAGAACACCTACGCATTGTATGTCTTTGCTAATGAATCTGTGTTGCAAGATATTTGTGAACTCCCTTTTTTCCCAACAGTTCAAGGCTGTCATATTGACTTCTATGACTCATTTAGGCTTTGCATATGGCCAATCTTATCTATCAAATACCTCTGTAACTGAACAAAAATAGCTTAAAATTTAGATAACTTGAAAAGAAGAAAGGCATGGTTTCCAGACAAAGAAATCTTTTACTCATCTATTTTCTCGTAGCATATTTAGAAAGAAGTAATTAGGGTTTTAAAAACATCTCTATTACCTTTTTTTGCTGCTAACCCCATCATCATTTTTGTAGAAGCATTAATAATTTTAATTCCACTTGTTGCTGTTTCATTACAATACATCAAAATTCTATATTTTCAATAGAAATGTCTGTGTGAATAGTTGCTGTAACTCTGGTTGGACAATGCATGATCCAGGATTAAATGGATCATTTATTCTGTTGTTTTACTTAAAAAGCATGATTATTCATATGGTTTTAAAATTAGGAGAAATGTGGGATCTTGAAAAAACCCTTAAGAACTATGTTATTTCAGATGTTAAATAACTTATAAGAATAATATTCCAATAAATCTTTCAATAGTTATTTTGTCAATAGTTATTTTAGTGAGTTACCAATATAATTAAAAATGAACAAATAATGTGTTTTCTGAGACAGCTACTTCAGCAAAGATATCTAAGGTAAACAGATGCCCCAAACCTGATGTCAACTAGAAATGAAAACAGTGTAGCAATACCTATTCTGAAACAAGTGAACTACTAAAGGAAAAAATATAATTTTATAATATGATGGTTACTGAAGCAAAGCACAGAATTCTCTCATCTACACTCCTATTCCTTGATGGCTTTTTTCTCACCCACCTGGGGCTGCTGCCCTTATTTGAATCTGATATTTGCAAATTGGAATCTAACAATTTTCTTGGTAGAATAATAACCCTCACCTCCAAAAATGTCATGGACCAGGAAGTTATTATTGCATATTTAGGTTGCTTTGAGAACAAACTATTGTATAGTGTAGCTATATACCAAGAGCATCAGCAGGCAATAGAACAACTGCAGAGAAGGAAATGAATAATAATTTTCCCCCTTGCTTTCTTCCATGTCACAGTTGACTTCACTGGCTTCAGGAGCCTTTTCATCCAAGGAATGATTTTTTGTAAAACAGGAGGAGAATGTACAAATGACTTCTATTGATAACATGGCCAAGATGCAAGAAAAGGTGAGGTCCCACATTGAATCAGAGCAGTTGGTACAGCTGTCAGCAAAAGGACAGATTTTCAAGCCCACAAACCTCTTTCACACCCAAAAAGCAGCAATATATTAGCACCATTTAAAACCAATGTTGCTCTAAGAAAAATTACTTGAGCAATCAATTAATGTTAATCAAAGTCAAGACCAGAGTGGCATATTTGCAAGAGAAAAGCAGCAGATTTAGAAGCCTTGTGATGCAGAGAGTAAAATAGGTGATTGTAGTCTGTGGGAGGTAGAGGCAGAACAAGGAACTGCCTTGAAGAGCACTGGGTGTAAAAGAGACCTCCTGACTTTACATTGGATCTGTGAATTCCAATACCTGGAAGAAATAGGAATTTTAGTCCTTAGGTTTACCTTCTGGCTGGACCCTGCAAATCCCTTGAGGATTTTGAAAATCATAATTAATGCAGTATAGAATAGTCATGCTTTACAGAAATACCTTGAAGACTGCAGAAGTGGAATGACTAGTAGAAATAAAGGTGTAAAGTCATATATATATATAAGGATTTTTTCTATTTCAACATGGAATAGAAACTCACCACTGGGAAACAGAAGAAAAAAAGGGGGGGATTTACTGTTGATCAGTTTTGGCCAAGCTGCAAGAACAGTAAATGCAGCCTTTCACTTTCTTCTTCATCTGAAGACAATCAGATGTGGTATTTAATTAAAAAATAGTGCAGGGAGACTTTCAGAATAAAATATTGCTGAATATAACTTAAATTATTTTAAAGAATAATCAAATTATATTTATGTAAGAGTAAGCAAGCTTTTATTTCTGGTCTGTTGATATGTTTAGGGTGAGCATGGCATTGTCTGTGGATGAATATCTTACCTTCAAAGCCTTTATATGGGCCTTATCCATGTTGCTGCTTGGCTGTGGAAGTCCTCAGCCATAGGATATTCCCAGTGATAGACTTTATAAAGTGTCAGAGCCTCAACTTGTTTTTTACTGTACAAATACAGTGATGGTGATGATCAGGATGCTTTGCAGAAATTACTGATGACAATTTTATAACATTAATTAAAGATCTGTCACCTAGCCAGCCACTGAGGAAGACTGAGTTGTATCCCCTTAGAGTGTTCTCACTCTTTGTGTGCTAATATATGCTCTGTGCACATCACTAGAGACTCATTTCAGCTGAGTGCTCTAATAACTTGTTTTGGAGAAAGGTGTTGTTCCTGAGGTGAGATATCAAGCCCAATCCTAGCCTTCCAGGCTTATGTGACTTCTCTAGTAATTATAGTGTGATTATTTGCATGTGTGTTGTCAGATTTACTGGAGAGTGGTATGCTGCTGTTTTGTCCTAATCACCAGCAAAGATTTTAGTTAACTTCAGCAGAATTATTCTGTCTGTTCATGGACACAGTACAAAATGAAGTTGAGTCAATAAGGTCAGATCCTGTACAGGAAAGAGAAAGCAGCCACTTGGCTTTCATGTGATGAGAGTGTTGCTTTAGTTTTTGAAAGGAAGTCAGATGCAGTGCTGTGAAAATCCTTAATCTTGTCCTGTTCTTTCTCTATCAGTCATACTTTAGTTGGCATGATTTTGTACTCTTTGCATCTCTGACAAGAAATCTATACATTTGACTTCTTGCTGCCAGCAACGCCATTTGCATTAGGAGCAGAATGATGTCTCTCAACTACTACAGCCAGCATGGTCGAAGTTGTGTGGGAACTTTGCCAGATTGAACTTTTGGCCTTAATAAAATAATGGAATGCTGCTTTGGGGCTTAATTTTTGGCAGTAACATTGTGAATATCACATTTCTTCAAATGACTTAGATTGAAAATATTACTGCCTTATGACTTCTTATTTTAATGTTTCCTTTAAGACTGCTGATCCTGACAGGTCTGGAAAGACAAAAATAATCTGATTCATCAATAAATAAGGAAACCATGAGAAGTAAATGGAAGAAATCTTGGTGAGCTTCTCCGATCCTGGTACTGTGTATAGGCTTGAAAGTGAACAATTTGCTGCAAAACCAGTCATGCTTCTTCCAGACAGGGTAGTAGTGTGTGTTGCTTTGTAAAGAGCTGGAAATAATATAGAATTAAAGCATTTGCATAGAGATTGTCAAGTGCAGCCAACTCTTATTCTTGAGAAGGCAGAACCTTAAGCAAAATAATTTCAAGGTCAGTTGTGACTCAATTAGGAATAATTCTTATTTAGACTTCTAGCTGAGAGGCAGAGGAAATGAGGGGAGCACAGATGAAGGGGCACAGAAGCTGATTGCTGACAAAAGAACAACTATGGCTACAGGCACAAAGTAACCTTGGGCTGCTCCAGAGTCCCCAGTACATTTGCTGAGCCTGAATTTTGAACAAAAGTATTCATTTTGAGCCCTTTTTTTTCCCTTGAAGGAAGTTCAGATGCTAGAGTTTAATTGGAAATGAAGTCTTCTTGGAGAACATAAGGTATTTTCATTATGAACTTCCTCAAACCTCAGAAATGGGAGATTTTAAATGCAGTATAACCCTTTGGTTCTCTGGAAGTAGAGAAACAAACCTTTCCCAAAGTACTCAGTCTTAGCTCTTGGTTCTTTCCATAACCATAATGGATTAAGTGCCATGAGCACACTGAAAGGACTTAGTGCTATACCCAGAGAGGTTACATTCCCAGGAATTTGTCTGGAAGGGGTGTGCCTGCAAATGGCAATTCATCAGCTGATAAACCTGGCCCGTGCGTTTGCAGAACAGGAACATAAATACTGCTGATAAACACAAGAGTCCAATAAAGTGTCCTGAGAAGGATTTTCCCCTCACCATTAAATGTTTGGGGGTTTTCTTTCCGCCCAGAACTAGAAAGTTCCTTAGTCACTCCTCTATTGTTCTCTGCCATATACAGAAAAAAACCTGAATGACTGAAGCACAGGGAAAATAAAAACCATTCACAGCTACTCAGTTACAAACACAGAGGTGTTCTATGACTTTTTCCCTCAGTGATGTAAGTCACTAGATCTAGACTATTGTGTAGGAGCCAGGGGTGAATTCTAATGGTGAGAAAAATCTATGAAAAAAATCTTTCCAGGAACAACTTCTCTTTTCTAGTAGAGATCTCTTAGGAAACATGATAGCTCTTACTGGTCTTTATAAAAAAAATGAAAGTTTTATCTCCATATATTTTTATATCTACACACACACACATATAGTGTCAGTGTGTGTTCTGCTTTATAGAACAGCAACTGTAACACCTGGAAACGAGTAGTTAGCCAGAGCAGATAACAGGGAATTAGGCTATTAATCTGCTTAACAAGGACATATGCCAAAGGAGTTTAAATTGTGCTAGTTTGCAGTTCTATTCTTATATAAGAGGCATTAAAATTTAGCAAGATGTGCAGGGGTAAAAAAGAATATAAGGCTATAGTTCATTCAAAGACTAAATGCAAATGCAGCAACTGTCCCATTTCAGCATTTTGCCCATTAATAGACAGGCTTGTGGTCCAATATGAGCTGGGTTTACACCAGCTGGGATGGTATAGGCTTGATTGATGTACAAAGCTACATTTTTCAGCAGATATTCCATCTGTTCTCTTGTCTGATCCTCTACTGGCAAATTAGTCATGAGAGTCTGCTGTTATCATACTATGGAAATATTTCTCGTTTGATTTTCTAAAATTTTAATTCTATTTTAGATGGGCAGTTGTGTCTCCCACTGACACTTTTGTTTTGAATGGCAAGAAAACAACTTTGCTGTGAGCATGGCGGAACTTTTGCCACCCTGCTGCTCATTTACTCTGGGACAGGTAACTCTCACAGAGACTTCGTGACCTCTGAAATTGCAGGTCAGCATTATTTGGCCTGGGAGCATCAATCTTACATGTTGTGGAAATATTGTGGATTAAACAAGGAGAATAGAGAGAGGATTAATATTTAGTTTGGGAAATATTTCTTACGTGAAAACCTTAAGAGATAAAAGATCATAATATTGGTTTTATTTTGGGTTTTTTGTTTGTTTTGGGATTTTTTGTTTGTTTGTCTGTTTTGGTTGTTTTAACTTGGTTTGATTTTTTTTTTTAATTTAATCCTTCCTCCCCTCTAGAAGATTTTCAAGCGTAGGGAGAAAAGGTGGCACCAACTTTGCAACATCTGTTTTTATAGATGATACATGGGTTAAATACTGCTCAGCCAGTTACTGGATGGTGGTGGTTTTGTCAGGATCTGAGGAAAAACCATCTTCTGAGAGCCGTGTTTGTAGTCAGGGGAAGACTGATTGTACCGGTGTCGGGTTTGGTCAGATTACTCTGCCATCTTGTGGGTAACTCGAGGATGTGGAGGATTCGTTCTTATTTACACTAGAAATACAAGTTTTATATCTCTGTAGTTTAATATTTGCAGGAAGAAAATTTTGGTATTGTTATAAGAGAGGATCAAAGGTGAAAAGAACACAATTTCCAAATGTATCAGGTTCTTTGAGCTAATTGCATGTTTGTATCCTATTATGCAGCTTAGCTAATTCTCCCTTTTTCATCTCTTTTCTTAAATTAAGGAATGCATTCACTACCTGTGGCATTGAACAGCAATAAAAAGGCAAATTTAAATAATATTTTCAGGAGTACAGTTCTTTGTCTATTAGGAAAAAAATCAACAAACACCCCCAGGAAAATAGAACAAACAAACAAACCATCTCCTGCTTTTTTGTCTTAAATATTCCTGTCCTGCTCTTCTTCGATCCTCTGGTGTGTTGAGCTGTTTCACAGCAAATTATTGGACATTTCTCTACTGAGAGCTAGGAAGGGCTGCAAGAAGAGCTTATACATAAAACCACAGAATTTTGTAGCTCACAAATTGGGTCTATCCTGTTGTATCTCAGTCTGTGTGCTGTTATCTACTGAAAATAAATAGGTGATTTGTGTTGTGTACATTTCTGATGGTAAAAAACATAAAATAAAGGCATGGGGAAAAGGCTTCTTGATGTTCTAGACATCAACACAGCACATTAAACTTGATGAATCAAGACCCATCTCTTTGTGCAATTCAGAAAAAATAACATTTGGAAGGCACTGGGTGAATTCTTGTTGCATTATTGGTATTGCACAAGTGTGCAGGCTCTAGCTGAGAGTAATGAATTGTAAGAAGTGATATCCAAACATATCATAAAATCACAGAGCAGTTTGGGTTGGAAGGGGCCTTTAAAGGTCACCCAGCCACCCAATCCAACTCCCTCTGCGATAAACAGGGACATCTTCAACTAGATTGAATGTGTGTGTGTGTGTATATACATACATACATAAATATGAAACAATTTCTAGTACTCAAAGAGTTTACCTTTAAAGTGGGCCAGGAAGGTGAAGGGAAGAAGAAAGGATATTTTATCTTAATTTTAAAACAGGGAATGAGTACAGCACTATTGTCATGAGTCTGCTAGACCTTGAACTTGTATTTCCTTTTCCCCAGACCCCTTGCATCTTTACACTTTTATGTATTGTGAATTATTTACAATGGCAGCAGATCAAGAGGAATATAATACTGGTTAAGGGTAACAAAGCAGCTCTAAAATCCAGTTTAAAGAAAAAAATCCCTAATCTTTCTACCTTTCTCTGAAGCTAGCAAACAAGCAGACTCACCCTTACAGGCTACTGCTCCTCAGGATGCTTTTATGCTTTTTCTCTGATGGAAAACAGAGGGAAAATAAGTATTAAAAAAAAAAGCTGCACAAAGGATGTTCATAGTTTCTTTTGAATGAGGCCCTAGAGGCTGTGACACAAGATAGCTGCTTCTCCTAAGGAGCCAGAGTTATTTGCTGGAGAAATATCCCTGTGTGCTTTGTTCCTCTTCTCAAAGGAAACAGAGCTTATGTTTGGTTCTTATTAGAAAATAGAGAGGTTCTGATAGGTTCTGTCAGTTTTATCTCAGCTGCTTAAAGCTGACCCTTCCCCAGGTGTCTTTGTCTCTGAAAAAAGTTAATTTTCCTGTCAGCTCTTCAGCTCCCTCTGTTCCCTACCTGAGGTACTATCTGTGGTATTGTCATGGTTTGAGCCTGGCACAGAGCCAGTGCCCCCCATGAAAATGCCTCACCCTGGTGTCTGCTGTGAGATGTGACCAGGAATAAGCAAAACAGGCTCCAACTTAAACATAAAGAACACTTTATTACCTAAACTACAGGAAAATATGGAAAGACTATAAGGAAAAGAAAAAAAAAATTGAAAACCTTACAAAAACCACTTTCCCCCCTCCCCACTACCTGACTTTCCCAATCCGATACATTCTCCCAAATCATCAACTGCCCAGCCTTGGCCCCACATTTTAGTATACTCAAACTGCAGTTCATGAAGAGGAAAGGAGTCCTTCTTGTTCCATAGGCTTCCCCTGGAAACACACTGAAACCTCGTGTGCTTCCCTGTCACTTCGGCACCGCCCGGAAAAAAGTCCTTTTGCTGCTTGTGACATCTTCCTTCCATGCCCAGTGCTCTCACCACTGACGCATGGCCAGAGCTGCTTTTAGGGTTGTCTTTCAAGGATGCCTTGTCTCACTCCAAAAAGGCACAGTCTCTGCTTTGGGACATCTGTCCCCCCCATATTTTTCCAACCCCCTGGGGCCGGGGGGTCCTCACGATGAACCCTCCTGGTTCTGAGCCACTGCTTCCCCCTAAATGCAGTCTGTGTCACAGGAACAACTGAGTCCATGGCCACAAGAAAAGTCCAGCCAAAAGGCCACTCCAAATCATCTCTCCCCATTCAATCATCTCCATGTTCTTCGGGCCAGGTCCTTGTCTCATCTCATCTCTTATCTCCCTTCTTATTCAGCTTCGAGGAGGATTAGCATTTTTGCAAGGCCCCAATCATGAAAGAAAGGGTTAAAAGTTTTCAGTCTCTGTCTGTCCCGGAATGCTAGTACTCCCACAGGTGCTGCTGCTCCGCCGGCCAGGCTGCACTCTTCCCTCCCCTTTCTCCTCCCGGGCTGGCTGCTATCACATTCAGACGCCGGCTCTCCTCTCTCTCCCTCCTGGGGGGGGGAATGGCTGCCCGATGTCTCTTGGGGCTCCGCCACCCTTCCATCCTTGAGAGCTTTCTCACCCCCATCTCTGTCCAGGCCCCGGGCCTACCGCATGGCTGCCCCTCCCCCGCCCAGCAGCAAGGCTGGACAGGGGAGGGTGATCTGACCTCTTCACAGCGACGTCCCAAGAGAGAGTGCCAAGGCCAGTGCCCTGCTTTTTAACCCCTGTGTATTCTCGGAGGTGTGTCCAAACCCCACTGGCTACACCAGGTGCCAGTCTCAAACCCAAAACCTTCATTGGTTTGACCACAGCTTCCCAGAATTCCCACTCCTTCCTGGTCAAACCACCACAGGTATTCTGTTTGCTGGTGAATTAATAAACTACAGCAGACTCTGAACTGTGTCATTGGAGTAGTTTTATAGGTTTTCTTTTCTTGATTTTCATGAGGGAAAAGCTTTTTGTAGAAGGGAAGACTGTAAGTGATAGTACCTGTTTAATCAAGTGAATCCAGGTTCAAAAAGTTGTACATGAAAAGGCCTGTAATTGATTTTTAGCTGTAAATGGGGAAATACTTCACAGATCCCAGACTTCTTATTAATCTCATCAGAAGTGAGTTTTGTGATTTGCTGTTGTGGTTAAATAGTTTGTTGGACTTCTAAGAGAAAACAAAACTGGAAAAAACAAACAGTAGTGAAATAGAAGGTTAAAAATAAATAAAGAACTAAAAGAACTAAAGAAATCACTCTCTGCTTCTTGGGTAACAGTACTGTAATTGATGTGCAAAAATGAGAATTTACATTAAATTTTCTGAAAATTAGTTTGGAACAAATTTAAAATTAAAATAACTGGAATAGCTTTTAAGAGGTTGTAGTGGCAAAGTTTTAAGAATCTCTTACAAACATTGCAGAGAAAGCAGGAACAGGACAAGAATGTTGAAGCTTGAACATGGTCAGCAAAACCCCAGGCATCAAACAAATCAGAAGACATGTTGCCCTTGCTAAAAGGCAAATGAGATAATTATGAAAACATAGCTACATCAACAAAAACCAGAGGATTTGCAAAGTAACTGCTCAGAGTCATTGTAAAGAAAAAAAGTCATAATTTTGCAGAGCTAGAGTAAAATCCACTTACTCAGAGCAATGTGATATCAGAAAAGATACTGGTACCAGCCACCTGGTGTACTGATTTGCAAAATATTAGCTGAATTAAAAGTAACTTCATTTTTGAATTTATATAATTCTTCTGGTCATCTAACAAGACATTAAGCCCTTTTTTCAGCTCTTTTGGTTCAGATGCCTGCTACAAGGTTGCCTGCCTCTTTGCCTTAAAATATATCCATTCTATCCTGCTTCTCAGCTAATATTTTCTATGCTTTCAAATACTTTTCCCAGGGTAGAGAAACCAAACTGTTTTGACAGAATGCTGACAGACCTCCAGACAAAATTGCAGCACGAGAGAGATCTCACCCTTCCAGTGCTAGTGCAGAAACTTTGAGTTCTTTAATGAATTTTAAAACAAAGATTTGTGATCTTTGTTGCTGCACATACCTTGTTCTTTACAAATAAGATACCCTTATTTACATTTGGGTGCTTATTACTAATTGAGAACAGCTGGGTGTTCTGTGCTGCAGAGAAAGATGATGAGCTATGTGCTAGCACTTAATTAAAACTTGTAATGATACTCAATTGTCATTCTACAGATACTATGATGCTTGAATGCCAAGTGGATTTTGCTATTTAAAACTCTGTGTCCTGCTAGGTTCCTGATTAAGCACAGGCTCTGTGCAGAGCCGACCAATATGTTCAAACCCCCAATATGTATCTGGGGTTTGAAGTCTGCATAGTGATTTGTATGTTCAGGCTGCAAAGTTGAAAGATGCAAAGGAAGCAAGAATCATAGAGCAAGCACTAGATTGGAAGAGATGTCTGGAGGTCATTTTGTCCAACCTCCCATTCAAAGCAAAACCAGCTTCAAAGTTAGATCCAACTTTGTCAAGATCATGCAGCAGAGAATTATACAGACAGAATTAGAGTTCCGACATTTCTTTGATGTAAAGCTGTTAAACAAGCCACCAGAATCTGTTTCACATACTCCATCTGTGAAGCAGAGATAATTCTTGCATAAATACCCCCAAAGTATTTTGATCTGTCTGGGTAAAATAAGAGCTTGAGACAGGAGCAGTTCCCTTCAGTCCTAGGGTAAAATGATTTTTTTTCTCCTTTTCTTGAAGATGTGGAGGAAGTATAAAAGAAAAGTTGCATTTCCTGTCAGTATCAATGAGGATTACAAGTACTAGCAATATCCTCTCCATTGAGTAAATAGGTCAGATTCATATTTTTTTGCTATTTAGAGTTTGAATTGCCCATTTTGCTGTTCAGCCACTTAGGGGAGATGCTGCATTTGTGACTGCAAAAGTTCTGAAAGCTTCTATTTTTGTCCAGTTCATGCAACTATTCACATCAGGGAGGATAGAAATACAATCCTATAACATTATTTATATGAACTGAAACAAAAGGTCATGTTCTAACTGTGTTGGCTTTAGTCTTCCCCCTGAACACTGATGAATAAATAAGGAGGCTTGAACTGCACATGTTAGAGACAATGGTTAAGTCCAAGCAAGAATCCCATGCTGAAAGCACAGTTGCATGTACTGACTGGGCAAAAGTTTACAGTTGTCTGGCTTTTTTACTGGTACACTAGGTTTAAGTCCTCTACATGTAGCAATTACTTCTCAAAATGCTCACTGAAAGCTCTCTTGTTTTACCAGCCTTCAGTCCTGTTCAAAAGTGAAGAAATCCTCAGGATGTAATTTCCCTAAGACCATGTCAGTCAATGACAAGAAGAGGAAAGTATTGTTATACCTTCTGCCTGCTAACCTTTATTTCAGCCTTGTAGTGGAGATGGCAGAGCAAGGCCAGGGCAGGCAGATCAACTGGCACAGAATATGGGGGCTAGGTATGAAATACAGGGATCCTGGCTGATGGGTGGGATTTTGAATAGCAGAGGATGGGGATAGCAGAGGCAAGGGATGACAGAAGGATTGATGAAGAAACATCTTTAATATCTGCTACTCACCTCTTTCGTTTCCTTAGCAACACTTTAGCCATGATTTGGCCATTAAAAACTTGAGTTCTGAAAAGTAGTTTAAATTTTCTTTTAGGATTTTTCAGTTTTTCCCTCCCCCCTCTGAACTCTTTGTCTTCTGCCTTTTTATTTTGTTCTTTCTGGTATTTGCAATATTTCCTAATTTATTTTCTTCTGGCAGTTTTAATTGCTATGCTGTTTTACTTCCTTGCCAAGTCATTAATGGCAAGAATATGTCACATTTGTCAGGAATAAGTCAGGTTTGTGCTTCCTATAAATAGGAAAATATTTAAGTGTAGATGTAATGCTTGCATTTACTGATATACTTCCTCACCTCTATAAACACAAGCTTTTAAAACATTCTTTATTTGTTTTCATTTATTGACTTTTAAAAGATGAAACACCTCCTGCAGAAGAAATAGTTTTGTTCCATTATTTGGCTCATAATTGGAGCTGAATTTACCGACAATAATCACAAGAAAATTTTTGTATTTGTTAAAATGGTACCAGAATTGCCTTTCTTTTCTCTCATAGTTTCATATTTCTTAAGGCATGCACGTCTTGAAAAAGAAATATTTTGAAGTAGTCTCTCTGAAGTCCAGAAGTTTTTAGGTAATGTTTGAAAGTCCTCTCTTACCTTCAGTCAGAGCAATGCATTACATACCTCTACCACTTGATGACTTGCCAGTTCTGTGCCCTACTTGCCTCACAGACAGCACATTTTTATAAAGCAGTGCAATACCTCAAACATTTGATGTGCCTCATTAATTTCTGCAGCCTCCTCATTTATTAGAAGTCCTTCGTTGTCTCCAGTTTTATTCTTTTCATGATTTGTTATAACCCATCCAATTTTCTCTTAACTGATTTGACTGCTCTAATTCATTCTGCATTTTGGCTGCCCTTCTCTTTGCTGCAATAACATACTTAGTGTATTTATATTCTCTTGCCTGCATGATCCAGTTTGCTTTTAGTTTTAGAGTCACTATTAGTCCCTGGTTACTTCCTATACCTTGTATTCTTTTACAGATTTTTTTTCTGCACAGCTGATTACATCCCTGCTTCAAAAGGAGTTTTCAGCAAAAGGTTTCATTTCATGTTTGTTGAACTTGAATGAGAAATTACAGAAATCACAATTTTTAGACAGGTAAATGGGAGTCTGAATATTTAGCAGTCTGAATATGGGTTACTCTGGTCAGTCTAAGTGGGGGTTTCTACAGACTCTGGTCTGTGTTAAAACTCCAATGAAACAGAAAGACAGTGGCAATTGACTGTCTAGTTGTGATGTTGCTGGTCTATTAGTCATGCCTCCGTATTCTTTTTTCCTTGAAATGCTTTTCACTGTATTTGCCATTTCTAATGACATCTTTATGCTTCCTTTTATACCAGGTGTTAAGTTAGGTGAGTTCTAAACTGCCTGATACTGAGTAGCTTTAATATTTTATGCTGCTGGAGTGTGGGGGGTGTTACCAGAGCAGATGGACAATGACTCTCCTGCAAATGCTCCTCCCAAGTGAAAACAAAAGGTCAAGAATCTGCTGCAGTCCTTCCATGTGCTTTGTAACTTAGCAGAGCTGCTTAAACTCTACCGGGAGTTTAGTAAAAGCTCTTCAGACCAAGACCTCCTGCCTATGGGGAAAATTAATTTTCTTTTGGATGAACTGTCAATACTGTGCTAACCACTGCTAACTTGTCCCTAGTTAATCATAACAAAATTAGCAGGAGTCATGGGCTGACTTCTACTGAATTTACAGAGGAGCTGTTTATCATCAGGTGCCCATTGCTCGGCCTCTGTCAACAGAAACCTGTTGCATTTGCCTCTGCTAGTTCATCCATAGTGCTGTGATCAAGGAAGCAGAGATTATGTATTTCTTTTTCTCTAGGCAAAGTGTAATGACTGTCTGAAATATCTTGGTTTGTTTATGCTGTTCAATTTAGTTTTCAAACTGAGCAGATCAGACATTAACATTGTATCAGCCAGTGCTAAGGTAAAACAAGTCAGAATTGGGTGAGGATAGGGGAAGTGTGATAAATGCTATATATTAAAATTTTAAATCTGTCATCAGTGCTAGGATTATATGAAATGTGGTGGAAGGGGCTAAATTATTTCAAAACTGCAAAGTGAGGGACTATCCCAGTGACATGAACTCACAACACAGGAAATCCTCTCCTACAAAGCTGTAATGCTGGGGGGAGTGGATAGCAGAATGGGCACCTCTAATGCAGTATTTTGTGGAAATACAGAAAACACTGAGATCATTGTGAAGGTCTCATACACAGCATTGATGTTTGCACTTGGATAGCATTGTGAACCATTCTGCAAGATTTGTTTTGACATCTTCTTCCTTTTTGCTTCCTGCGAAGATTGTGTTCTATGGAAAAGGAAAAAACTCTTGGATGCAGAGTTTAGGAAACTGACAACAAATGGCAGCATGAAAGGTGTGATAATTTTTTTCCCCCAAGTAATGAATTTCTTGCATGTTTGAGAATGAAATAAATTCTATACAAATTAGCAGAAAATAAAGAAAATTCTCTTTGACTCTAGCCAAATAAATAAGTTTAAAACCAACCTTTCTTTTGGTCCATTTCACAAAACTCCCAATTAAATGGGACACTGTCAGGACCAATCTACTTTTTAAAAGGAAGGTAGTTTAGCATCTCTGCCCTGTGAAAAGTCAGTTTCCTCTTTCTTTATTGGGTCCTGAATTTTGAAGGCATGGCTAGTTAGGAAAGTACCTGTCAAATGCTGAACCTTTAAGTTAGGCACCAAAGTGTGATTAGTCTGGATTGTGTAGTGCTCTGTGATGACTTCCCTTTATTATCATCTGTGAATCATAAAAAATACTTAATATTGAATATTTATGCTATAAAAAAGCCAATTGATTTGAATCAAGGTGGAAGCAATGCCACAGCACAATTAATTCTGTTTCCTATACCATTTATAGGAACAGATATTACGTGGTTGTTAGTAACTAAGATACAATTTTCTATAATTCTTTATACAGTTATTCATTAAAATCCCTGCAGGAAATTCCTTCAAACTGTAATATTATATAAATAGACTGGGTTAATACAAATGCTATTTGAATTTCTGTGAACAATGCTGTAATTTAAAATACATTCATGCAGTTTTTATATTCTCAGTCAAACTAGTTTAATTTAATCCAGTTCCTAATTTATGTATTATGCAAATCAATGTTCTTCCATGAGTATTTTTGCTCTGTGAGTGGAAACATTACCTTAGATATGCTTCTAAAATTGACTTTAACTGCCCATTTAACCAAAATTTAACCCAATTCAACTAGCCCAATTTAACTGTGGTCAAGATTCCAATGAACATCGGAAAGGTTGATGGTTTTGTTTGCAATGCACCTGCTGTGTACAGGATAAAAACTTTGTTCAGCTGGCCCTCTTGGTATAGGAGAAGCACTCCTTCATGTAAGAGTTAAAAGGGTGAAGCAAACAAAATGAAAAGTCCCTAAAAAGAAATTGTTGCTAATGTAGATCCTAGGCATTCCATAGGAGATTGAAGCAAAGGTTGCTTTGACAATCTGAAAACGTTGGTGAAATACAGGTAAGAGTGAGTGAACTCTTGTTTAGGTAGTGTTGAACCACCACTCGCGCAATATAAACTATCACTGAGAAATGCCTCTGTATCAGGCAGTGGCAGATACATCATCAGTTTTTAGAAGGACTTTGGATAAGATGTATAAATTGCTGAGTGGTGAGTCTGATGTCTCTAGAGGGAGAAGGAAGCCATAGATAAATAAAATGTACTCAGGAAGAGCTTCTGTAGCTCCTGCAGGAAACAGCCACATCTCAAGGTTCTGCTGTAGTTCTCTGAAGGAATCACTGTTGTGTGCTTGACAAAGGTGATCTAATTGAGGTTGACTTTAGAAGGTCTTCCAAATCCCTCCAAAATACTTAGAGAAGCCAAAATGCCGTAGGATAAAAGGAAAGGTCTTCACATATATTAGTAACAGTTGAAAAGACAGGAAACAGAAGGTAGGAACAAATGTTCAGTTTTCTCAGTGTAGGAATTTCACCTGGCAAATTCCAGTGAGATCTGCATCAAGACCCATGTTACTCAGTGTAATCAGTCTAGGAAACAGAGTAGAGAGGGAGGTTGCAACATTTGCTCATGGCATTAAGTAAAAGAGAAAACTTTCTGCAGTGAAGAAAGATCTTGAGACATGGAGTGATAAAATGACAGATTAAATTCACTTTAGAGAATGGTACAGCAACAGAGATGAAGAAAATGATTCTTAGCTTTATATATGTGATGCCGGGTTTTGAATTGGCAGTTACCAGGCAGGAAAGAGAGTGTAGTTGTGAGTATTTTAATGACAATATCATGTAAGTGCAGTGCTCTGTGATGATTACAAAAAAAAAAAAAAAAAAAAAGGGCATTTAGGTGTTGGGAATGATAAATATGGAGAACAAAACAAATATCCCACTTTTTCTGATCTTGGAAGCTGATAGCAGAAGGAGGAACGAGGAAAATTGAAGTCAGCAGATGACTTCCACATGAGAAGTGATGACTCTAAAATCCAGAACTAATGACTCTAAAATCTCTGGGAGTCTGCTGATGGGGATTGAAATAGGATTTATTAAATGATGAGCAACAGTGAGAGAAGAGATAGGCTCCAAGTGATAATTGTCTTTTCTGCACTGTGGAATAAAAGCACCAAAATGAACTCTCAGGATGCTCAAAACAAAGTAGCAAAATCCAGTGTGTTCCCATAGTGTACATCTGAACTGTGAAGTTTGCTGCCAAAGGATATCGTGCATGACAAAAGGTTTGTGAAGGTTCAAAATCATGAAAGATTTTGTCTAAATTTTTTAAAGAGAATTATTAGACTTCTAGCTGAGGAAGTCAGCTCCCCAAGTCACAGACCATTGGAAGATGGGGGAATACTGGGATACATCACAGCATGTTTGTTCTGCCCTTGTGCACTTTTCCCTAAGCCTCGAGTAGGCTGCTGTTTCTGGAGAGACTAAATGGACTATTTTTATGTTCTGAGATATTGAAGATTGCAGAGTAATTTTTGTAAGCTGTTAATTTGTGTTTGTACAGTATATAACTAGCTAGAACCTAAGCAAGCCCTTCTGTGTAAACTAGCATTTGGTGACATTAAGAGAGAGAAACACACAGATGCTATATTGTGGGACATGGACAAACAAGAACACAACACAATAACGTACAGAAGACATGTCAGAATGGTGAGGCTGGGACTTACACTTGAATTCATCACTGCTCAACAAGGCCTTGTTCTCAGTTACAGCACCTCACTTCTATCATCAGGGAATTGCTTGAGCTAAAATTAAATTCAAAGGTGTTAATGCCAGAGAGAAAGGGAAATTTTTGTCTCCTGCCCTCTGGTAAATGTATTGTGTTGCCAGTTCATTGTGTTGCCAGTACATTTTTCTATTATAGGTGACAACATCTTAGCATTATGGTTTTCTGAATGGGACACATGGGACCTGCTGGTGATCAGAGCTGGGGAGCAGAAAATTAGTAAGAAACCTGCTCCTGTATTACAGCTCACAGAACAACAGAACAGAAACTACACCTAATCCCTGCAAACACCTAGATTGTCCAGAAGATGTGCAGGCTTTGATATTTCTGTCTGATACAAACCTGCAAACATTTCTTCCAGATGTGGAAACAATTTATTCTACAGAGAGGATAACTGTTTGACCTTTTTGGAGAACATTGTTTTACTGTGGAATTGATATGATATTAGCCATAATATTGACAACATTGCACTATAGTGCTTTCAATGTCCTGGGTGTGAAAATTGTCTTAGATAGCAGGGTTTTTTTTAAACTCTACACATAGGACAAAGCTGGCTGAAGCTGCCCTAGGTGATAATGGAAGCAGCTGCTTGGAGTGAAGTGTTTTGTTCTGTCAGTTTTCCTGTTCTGGGTAGGTAGCATGACAGACAACTCACCCTATTAAAAGTGCCTTTCCCCCCCCCCACTTTTTTTATACCCTGGGAACTGTAAAGGTTACTTTGAGAGGACTTGGATAGCTGTCTTTTCTTTCCCTGCATGACTGTTTGCTTCCCCTGGGAAATATTCACTCCTTCCCTTAGGTGTCACTGTTTATCGCTGCTAGGCTCGCACAGGCTCCACAGGCATTCAGAGTTTGGCTGAATGGTGGTTTTGCTCCATCCCTCAGGAGTCTTGGCAAGTGTAATGTGTGTAGCCTGCTCTGCCAGTCTGTGCTGCCTCACATACTTGTCTCCCTCCTACATCAGAGAATAGCAGTGACAGCCTGTGTAAGGCTGTTACCAGAGATCTATATTAGTGCAATGTTATAAAAGATACCTTGCCAGTAATTTCTTATGTGGGATATGTCTTAAAATGGGCTTGATGGTAGTATGTACTTATTTTCTTTAAAAAAGGGTGATATTGCTAGTAAGCATGAAATTTCGCAGAAATCTAATCTGTGAGCCCTTTAATTTTTTTTTAATTTAGTTTTGCTTCAGAAAGATGTTGATTCTGGCAAATTTTTCCCTTTCTAGGTCAACTATTTTTTCATATCATAATTTTATTAAAAAAATTAGATCAGTGTTTATGTGTACAAATGATGGGGAAAAAATATTGCTGTCAACACTTGCCATTTACCCAAGAATTAATTCTTATCTCAAACCATCTATCTGATGGCTTGGGTCATTATACTGACTTCTAACCAAGCACTTTAATTTCTTCCTGCTTCATGCAACTGTAGCATACAACTTCAAAACTTGTAAAATTGCCAGAGAGAGCTATTTCACCTGCCATCATCTATTCCTACAATGAATATCTAACACTGTTACACCCAGGACCTTGAGATATTTAGTTACATTCACTAGATCTCCCTCATTACCATTGAAATTGGGACTCCTTTGCAAAATCCTCACTCTGTGTGCAACAAAGGAGGCAAGCTGTGCCTATCCCCACCTCCTCAGGAGACTGCTTACTTTGGTAGACAGGAGTTTTAAACAATTTTTATGCTTGCAGAAACCTTAATTGTTTTTATAGGAAGCCTAAAAATCTAATAATTGCAAAAGATGAACAACCATGCATAAGATGCTTAAGTATAGGATGTTTGCAACATCATATAAAAATATAACTGGAAAAAAGCTAATGAGTTGTGAAGGTCTAGGTGATCGGTTTTTATTTTTCCTAATTTGTTTTGTGTTGTGAAGGTATTAAAGAAAATTTCTCTAAGGGTGGAGTCTCTTGTTTTTAATCCAAGAATGACCTAGCATTATGGGGGGAAAAAGTAGATCAGACTGGCTAGCGGATTACCCAGGGAAAACTCTGGTATTTTTAACCATGCAAATAGCTAGTCATCTGTTTTGAAATAAAGAGGATTACTTTTGCTTGATAGCTCTGTGTTGTGTTTTTGCTGTGCCCGGAGTATGAACCCTGCAGCCTCCAAATAAGGGGAAAATGGCCATAGATCACATCATAGCTTTAGCTCCAGGAAGAAAATGCTGTGGTCATTTACAATGTTTAATCTAGGTTTGTATAGTTGTGTGCATGCTAGCTCATTGATGGCTACACCAGCAAGAAATGCAGCAGGGATTGCTACGCTCCTCATACGGGAGATTTCATTCTCAGTAAATGGAAAACAAAAAACAAAACCCACTTTTCTGTCCGCAGGCAGAATTCCTTTTTATTTCATCAATAAGTAAATCAAGGAGCCATCTGTATCTCCTGCGGGGTTCAAATCTCACAGCCAGTTTCTCTGTGAGCTGGCAACAATATACATACGCAAGAAAGAGCGCAGAAATGAGAAGCACCACTTCTTTTAAATTACAAAGGGAACTTTTCCCCTTCTGCTAAGCTATATGTCTCTTGTTACAACTCTCCGAACAATGCTGGTTTAGGAGACTTGTTGATTTGGCAAATTAATGATTCTAAGTTACATAAGGAAAAGGGTGAATTTTGCTCCCGTTGAACAGTCTGAAAGGCTTGCAAATACAACAGGAGAGCTATCTGCAAAGAGAGTGTCCCTGGGGATTTTCATACTACTGGCCAACCTGCTTTTTGTATCACAAATATGTTATTGACATTTAAATGTTATTTTATGAGGCTATAGTCAGCAGGAAGAATATTTTGTTATTTCAGCTGAAAGGAAGTCAAAGCTCAATGTCATTTCTGGTATGTATATCTTAAAACTGAACACTAGAATAGTGTTCACTGAAGGTTTTTGTGTCTTATACTTATCTGAACCCTTTCAAGTATGATACTAACACAGTCTTGTTTTAGCAGAGCAGAGGCCATTGGATAAAACCTTTCTAACTGCAAATGGCAGCCAGGTCTATTAAAAGCAGAGCTGGTAATCTTGCATGAAATGTGAGTGGAACTAACAACATGACTGCTTGCCTTTTGTTTTGTTTTGTTTTGTTTTTTCTTGTCTTTTTTTTTTTTTTTTTTTTTACAATCAAGGACCACAGATACTTTTGCAACTTATTCTCTTTTTCCTGTCTTTGTCATTAATTTTATCCTACATCTGAATACCCATGACTTTGAAAGGGCATGTTTTTTCCAATAAATATTACCAAGATACATGGGTACAAAGTTTATTTTGAAACTGTTTCTAGCTGGTTTGTTGAGTATACTCAATTAGAAAAGATGTCTGGCCAATTTTTCTCTTCTGTGTTGTTTGGCTTCTGTTGAATCTTGCATTTTAAGGTGTTCTGAGAAAAGCATGAACAGAAGAAGATTATATGCATTGGCTAGAGAAATACAATGCTATAAAGAAGCAGTCTGAAGATAAGTGATGTCTCTTCTAAACATTTCCATGAATTAACTAATTATAGATATTGTCATCTGCCACTAATTTTAAAATATGCTTAGAGAAATCTTTCTTAAGAGAAATTGGAACAATGCACTGTCAAGGGTGAATAACAACTCCCTGTCCTGCACACTCCCTGCCTATTTATGCAGTATGCTGTTTGGTTTGGTTATTTTTTTCAATTCTGTTTCTATGAAGTCATTATTTTTACTTTAGAGAGGCCTAGTTTATGATTATTTTTTTAAAGCTTGGGTTTAGCATTACTACAATGGCAGGAAGGGAAGGAATCATGATGTGTGTGGGAATGGAACATAAGTTATGCCTTCACACTTCCTTACCTGTTTGGAAATTTCTGTTTTGATGACTCCAACACATCTATGGACATTCATGTGATAGAAGCACTAAGAGCTGACTGATCAAGTGATAGCTTTCTGATATCGGATATGCACAGCAAACCAGTCTGGTCTTCTGGCAATGAGTTTCTTGACTTGTCCCAGGGACATGCCTTTAATATCTTAAGAAACCATTTAGTTTCAACCACAAAGTCTGTGTCTTCCTTGCGGGGATAATCCAATGATAAACTTTGACACATTTTCCTCATGTTTGTAAATTCAATTACGAGTTTTGTAATCTGTACTGTAATCAGTACTTGTAATCTGCTCTGTTTGGCGTTTTCACGTTGTGAATTTAGTTGTTCACAATTAGTTGCCTGCTTTAATTAAAATAAGAGTCTGCCTTGGTAACCTCTTTGCCAAAAGGTGTTCTCCAAGGTAGAACTCTGCAGGGTTTCAGCTACGCTTTCCTGGTTCGTGATGTGGAGTCTGTTCAATCATGTGACTACACGCTGCCCCTTGGATCCAACCATTCTGTGTTCCCATGAGGCTGTTTCTGATGGATGACTGGACAGTCTGGCAAGGAAGGAAGGGAAGGAGTTAGGTTGTGTTGGCAGAAGTCAGGAACTTCACTTAGGAGTCAGATGTTTGAAGACAGACTCTGCGTTCTGTTGCTCCATCTCCTACTGCACCAGGTACTAAGCAAGGCAGAGTTGTACCCCACTGTGGGGTGCCTGCTGGTCTGCAGAAGCTGAAATAGCTTGAGAGAAACCAAGAGGAACTGGAAGAGTGATTCTCCCTGGGATTTAGAGCTTGAATACCTGGGTGAGCCATTGTTCACTGAACTTGCCCAAATAGGGTGGATACTAGCAGGTTGTCATTCCAGCTTCTGGCAGCTCTCATTTTGGAATATCTACTGAACAGAGTGTCAAGTCACCCAAGTATGTCTGATCTCTTGCACAACAAAATGAGAATGGCTTTCTCACAGGTTTCTTGTGAACCTAATGAGTACTGGGACCGGTATGAAAACAAAGGAGGTTAGAAAATGTTAGGTACAATTCTAAATAATTCTTTGCCAGTTCTGAACTTTTGTCAGTTCTGATTACTTGTTCTCTACTTGTTCTGTCAGCTTTTAGATCTTAGGATAAGGTTTGAATTTCCTGAATTCCTGCTCGCAATCTGTTTCTACTGTCTAGAGGAAAAAGAAGACCAGGAAAATTATCTCCTTATTTCAGGCCTCTCAAGCCCTGCATAGTGTGCAATTTTGTTTATAGAGACAGAAAGGTCAGATGAAGCAGGCTGCCATTTGCTATGCTCAGCAGCTGGTTTGATAATATTATTTATTCTCAGGAACATATCTCCTTCCAAACCAGATTTCATAGAGGTAATGCCATAATCTTATCAATATTTCAAGAACTTTAATATTCTCTTTGTGATTGTCTCTCCTAACAGTTTTCAAGGGAAAGATAGTTTATTCAGTGACCCTAGTGCTTTTGCTTGCTTCAGAAAAGTATTTGAAGAACATTTGAAGCCTTTTACTACCTAATATATCAATTCGATTCATTATCTTCTGTCTCTTCTTGTAGTGCCTCAGGAAGACACTTCCAATTTTTTCCCTTGTTCTTCACTGCCAAGAAGTAGAGAAGAACAACAGCCTAGCTGCCCATAAATCACAGCAGGAAGTTATAAGCTCAAGCAGTGGTATAGTTTCTAGAAACCTCTTTGAATGGTAATGAAGAAATAAAAAGGGAGGGAAGTTCCTGGAAGGGAAGTTCCTGGAAGGGAAGTTCCAGGAAGGGAAGTTCCAGGAAGGAAGGAAGGAAGGAAGGAAGGAAGGAAGGAAGGAAGGAAGGAATCCACAAAGTGGTTCAACAGTTTCACAAGCAGCAGACAATTATGGTATGCTTTATTCCTTCTTCTGAAACACCCTGTGGAAAATGTCATTCATCTTCCAGAAATCATGCCCTTTACTGTTGAGTCAATTTTTCTTTACAAGTCTCTTCAGACCTGGCACCATGGCTAAGCAAGCTGTTCCTTGCAGCAGCTTTAACCCTTGCAAGCTGGCCCACAAGTAACTTTTGCAACACCTCCATGCTAAGTCCCTTAATCCTTTTCCATTCAACTCAGACACATGCATCTGGAAATTAGGAGGCAATTCCAGTGTGGCTAATTTAGATATTAGCAGTAAAGAATAAAACTTCCTCAACAGCAGGGAAAGTCTTATTGACATAATTTACCCTACCTGTAACCCACCTTTCAAAGATTCTATTACAAGAAATCTTCCAGAATATCATTCATGGTACCTCATTAAAGGAAGGAGCTGGACTCTGATCACTTCCAACACCTCTTCATTTGATGTGAGGGGTAATGACTGTTTTACTCTAAACACTGAATGACTAATTACTAAACACTGGGACCTGATCACATTGATTGTCCCGCTTGAAGGTTGACCACAGAATATTACACCCCTCTCCCATCCTTCATGTCTGCTTTTCCTCCCGTGGGAAGTAGGGAATGGGAAAAAGTGGTGGGGGGAGTCCGAAAGTTTGTCAATGCCTGTCTTGGCATAGCGGCAGGATGCAGAGACCGCAGTGAGACCAAATGGCTGGGAAGGACTCCCTGATTCTGCAGTTAAGGCATTGAAAACATTTAATATGAGAAAAAAATGAAATAAGTTGCTACTAGAAGCATGCACAAGGAATTCAACAGTCTGGAGCCCTTTCTAACAGATGCAAAAACTTGAGTTTTTCAGTAGAAATAGTTGAAGTCACTTGTTTAGCTGGTCCATGACTTATCACTTTAAATTTCCCAGTAGCAGGAGGTTATTTAGGGGATGCCTTCTTTGGATTCTCTCAGTGCAGGGATATAGTAATAGATCCCTTATGGAAATTGGGATTTGACAGAAAATGAGAGGGGGATTTAAGAAGAGAAGGTCTAATGATGAGAAGTAGCAGCTGTGAAAAAGCTCTAAAGGAGGCACTGAAAAGTAGCAAAGTTATTAAAAAAAGAAAAAGAAATTTTCTTTGTCATCAAAGAAATTATGGAATAAACTGGACTGATTTTCAAGCCACAATATGACACAGCTTCTCTGTATTTTTTGGGATGGTAAATTATTCATTTTAGTAAATACCCGCTTTTTGGAAATCTAGGTCATATCAGACATGGAGCAGCATGAGATTCTTTATTAATCACCTATATTCTATCATATACTCTCTTCCATTGCAATAACAAGAAAGATAAAACCTTTAGACACAGATCAATTTTTCCTGGTAGATACATTAAACAATTTTGCAGTAATCAGGTGTGATATTCAGAAGCAAAACTACTATAATTCTAGAGTTTTACTTTCAAAATCTGCCTAGCACTAAATTCCATCCCAAAAAAACTCATTTGGCCCTTTTCTAGGCATGCCTGACTTTTCACTTAGAATAACCAGACATTTCTGAGTAAGTTGCAATGCTTGGAAGCCATGAAGAACCATTTCTACCCTTCTGCCTCATTTCTCCCTCCTTTGTTTCATTGTTCTCCTCCCTGATGCCTGACCAGAGTAAATGCCTGAGTGTCTCATGTTTATTCACCAGCCTGCTGATGATAATCACGATGAAATCTCAGTAGCTTTCAGCTAGGGCAAGTGTTATTTTTTTAGAAAGCATTTCTATTCCAAGTTATTGCATATGATATCTTAGGCCTTGATCTTATGAAAATCATACTTGATGCCAGGAGTAGTCAGGCTGGTAAAGCCAAGCACATACATAAATGTTGGCAGGATTTGTTCATTCCTAAGTGTAAGAGTGAAATAATTTAACAAATTGTGTCATACATGTAAAGAGTATTTATCAGGCCCACATGGAACAGCTGTTAATATTTTGAATTGTAATCCATGTATCCATGTCAATATATGTGGATGTACACCCCAGGTGACAGTTTTTGGAAACAGCCATCATGTGGTCTGATGTAAAATAAACTGGAATATGCTGTTTGTGTGTTTGGGTGTGGTTAAAATGTGGGGATTTTAGGACTGCATCTTTTCACAGTTACAGAAATAAAAATTCTTCAAGGTTTGTTACAGGAGCTCCTGTCTGCCACCTTGTGTGACAACATCTAAAGTACAGAATTGGATATTTAGAGGAAAACTAGTAGTAACGGTTGCCAGAGTTTAGAAAGAAGTGCTGTACCTTCAGATCACTGAGGTATGGACTCCCTTGGAAAAATACTCACCTGAGTGCTAGAAAAGTTCTTTGGGAGAGAAGGACCTGCACACACACTGCAAATATGTAATAATTAGAAAGACCAAACTGAAATATTTCTCTGCAGGAAAGTAATAAATGAAATGCAGATACCTGTAGTGCTAACAGATCACTGTCCTGATGTTAAATAAGGGGAACTAGAAAACTCTCATTGCCTCCAAAAAAGCATAAAGAGATCCTATCCTTTATCTCTAAATTAATTGGCAGCATTATTTTATTTTTTTCATACTGCTCTCTGGGCTATTTCTCTTAAGCCTCTGGTGATTAAATATTGGTAATGTTTTGCCTGTCATAAATGCTTCTTTTTTTTCCTGTGTGGCATAGACTTTAATTTGTAATTTCTAATTCCATCCTTTCATAGTAAGCTTCTGCTGATCTGCTCTTTATATCTTGTTTTCAAAGTACTCCAGATTATATCAGCTGGATCTATTTTCCTGCCCCAAGATACATTTCCTGCTCTCACTGTTGTAGTCCAAATGGACTCTACACCTCTTTACTTAGCTCTGTTCCCAACTGTTAGTCCTTAGAGCCACTGCCAGCCTTTAATGGAGGTTTTATCCAGGCAGATAAAGGAGAGATGCAGAGTTAACTTGGCACTGAGATCAGTAGAAGAGTAAATGCACCATGCTAAGAACATTGAAATCTGGATTCATGTAGGTATTTAATTATCCAGACTTAAACTTCTGAGCCCGCATACATTTCAGTGGCGAGTTATCCCTCTAATTTAGAGTTGTGGCAGATAACTTCTGCTCATTTCACTTGCCTAATTAATCTAGTAAAGGCAGTGGAACCTCTGGACTAAATAAGGTGAAATGTTTGGAGACACTACAGAGCGGGTCAAGGGAGGTGATCCTGCCCCTCTGCTCAGCCCTGGTGAAACCACATCTGGAGCGCTGGGTCCAGATCTGGAATCTCCAGTACCAGAGAGACCTGGAGATCCTGGAGCAGGTCCAGCTGAGGGCAGCAGAGATGCTGAAGGGAGCACCTTTCTTACAAGGAAAGGCCGAGGGTGCTGTGCCTGCTCATCCTTGAGAGGGGACCTCATCAGTGTCTGCCAGTATCTGAAGGAGGATGCCAGGAGGATGGACCAGGCTCTGCTCAGTGGTGCTGGGCAACAGGGCAAGAGGAACGGGCAGAAATGGATGTACAGGAAATTCCCCCTGAACATGAGAAAGTACTTGTTTACTGTGCAGTTACCATACACTGGAACAAATTGCCCAGAGAGGTTGTAGAGATATCTCAGTGGAGATATTTAAGGACTGTCTGGACACAATGCTGTGCTATGCACTCAGGGGTGACCCTGCTTGATCAGGGAGATTGGACCAGATGATCCACTGTAGTCTCTCCCAGTCTTACCCATTCTCTCATTCTGTAAGAGAAACAAGTTGTTTAAGTTACTTAGCTAATGACCTTTGTTCATTATCTAAACCACTTACCAATACTTATAAATGCAATTAAGTAAATGTGGAATCAAAACCAAGATATACAAATCTAAATTTAGAAAATTAATTTGTTCTGTTATTTCTTGGTTTTAAAGGGGAAACATTTTTCACCAGACTGAGAAAACTGTGAAAATTTTTCATTGAATTGATAAAGTATTAAAAGATAATCTTGATAATTAAAGTACTTAAAACTCATCTACAAAGACTTGAAACAATGTTGATATGAAAGTACATGGGCATTTCTTATGCAATGTTTTACAGATATTTGTGCATCCATGCAGTGACAGATGCAAGGACCTTTTCTAGGGTGGACTTCACGTCACACTCCAACTTTAAAAGATTATCTCTCTAAAGTTAGACATTTACTTCAATCTGCTACTCTAGATTGCCTCACCAGTCAATGGAGAGAAATAAGGGACTCTAAACAAAGAATTCTAAGGGATCTAATAGCTCTTACCATCTTATGAAAGATGGGACAAACCACAAATTGAGAGGTCTCTTTCAGAATGGAGGGGAGTCTGTTCAGCTTGCTTGCTGCTTTGATGTTTAGCTTTCCAGCAGCTGACATTTGAAGAAAGACCACCATTTTCTATGACAGTAAATCACTTCTCACCAAAGAACTCATACCACTGGAATGAAACAGTGAGTTATTAAAAGTCTAGGAAATCCTCACCATCCTTTCAATCCAAGACCTTGGGAAGCACCATAGGAGATTTAAAGTGGTGTGGGACTAGGGACTAGGGTGTTTTTATGGCATGGAAAGGGAGGTTTCTGATCAAAGGCTAGAAAATGTGTCCATCAGTTTGCTCATCCTTTGACTGTAGGAGTTAGAATTCCTGCTTGGATACAAAATCCTTGCTGAGACTTCTGAGGAATGCTAGAAGATGAGAAAGTGGAGAAGAACATTTCATTTGCTCAAAAAACATTCGTGTGGCTACAAGATGAACAGCACCTTGTAGAATCAATCCCCACATCACCAACCAACTTAATGAAGATTATTCCCGAAGCAATATATTCATTACTGCTGATCAAAATCTTGTGCCTGCTGAATGTATACTGCCAGACATTCTACTCCCCCAGAATCACCCCATGCTATCATCCTACACTGAAAGTTTACACTTCCTCGGTCTGCTCCAGTTTATATCAAATGGAGATTATTAAGTTATACACAGGGGAACAGGTGGGTGGAGCAGCTGGCATGAGAAGTGAGCAGCCTGACAACAGAAAAAAAATCAGGGTAGATTGCAGCACAAAAATTTTTCCTAGGAAATTGCAAATTTCACAATCTGTTCATGAGAACTGATGGTATAGCTCGTGTGCCAGGTAACAAGTCTGGGAGACTCTAGACTTCACTGGAAGCAGACTATTCAAGACCTTCAAAGATCTTGTTAGTTTTGGCTTCAGTCTATTACACTATATCAAGCAATCCTACTCATTCTGGAAAGCAACTCCATGAATTTCTAAAGTAGCTTGAAAAGGTCACAGTGGTTTTTCAGTCTTAATTGACTGGCTGACTGACTGACTGGTTTACTTGTATTTTTTATTGTAGATGAAACTTTTAAGATTGCTCTGTGAACTCTCAAAGTCGTGGAGAATTTCAGGGGTTTACCTTTAGTTTAATTCAGTGACATGAAGAAAATGCTGTTTTGAACCCATTCAAAAAAAGACCACTTAAAGAAAGCTGTTCAACAAAAGAGGCTTCCCTAAATTTGGGTACATTGTTGAGGGTGACCTAATGGAATGAAGTATTACACATTCAGAAATACTCAAAATTTCGATTCTAGTGAACTGGGATAGCAAAGGAAGATGCAGTAAATCAGGACAACGTAATAAGGCTAAAGTGGCAAAGTTTCCATCCTAAGTAAGAGCTTAGATGGCTATGGAGAAAGTAGGTGACAGATCAGATGTGGAAGAAAAGATAAGCTGTCAGTAAATGTCTAATACAGTGGCAGTTTATCCTTTATCATTTACAGGGTTCCCAGAGTGAGTCTCTTAGGTCAGTGTCTCAGGACACAGCAGAACAATGTCTCATCTTTGTGAGCTCAGTGTTGCCATGCTTCTTTTCTGGCTGTCTTTGGTTTTGATTTAAGAAGTTTTTCTCATTAAAGTTGCATTAAAACACATACATTTCTGCAGAAAGTTGCACTTCTAACAAATCAGCATTTTTCAAATGAAAAGTGTTTAATCAAAAAGTTTCCAGCCAAGTCTAATTATAGCATTCTTTTTAAATGTTTCAGGGTTTCAGACAGCACTTCAAAAAGAAACACAGTGAGACATTCTTTATTACTGGTCTCTTACTCAAATTACAAGAAACAATTAAATATGTGATAAAGATATCTTGATAAGCATTTGACATGCCACTGAATAACACTGGGTGTCTCAAGTTTTTAATTTCTCTCCTTTAAAAATCAAACTTCCTTCTACTTATCTGAATTACTGTTGAACATAAGCCAAAGTTCACTTGGACTTCCTTTCTACATAAATTCAATCAAGAAATGTAAACATTTGGAGTCTCTCTTGTGAGGGGAGGCAGTGAAAAAAAAGAAAAAAGAAAAGGAAGACTGTCAGTGGGAAAGATGCATGCAGGCCAAAAGGAGAGAGAGAACTATTTTTATGTGGAGAAAAGAATCACTAGCAGCTTTTGACAGGGACAAAGTAATCTGTTACAAGAGGCAGCTTATGGCAGAGGTCAGTCAGACAGCTGTGCATGAGACAAAGGTAACCCAGTACAGTCACAGGGAACAAAATGCTGCTAATGACAGGAGAAAGTGTTTCACTTTTGAAAATATTTTTGCTGTTGTGGAGCATGCAGTGAGTGCTGATTTGAAACCAGTATATTTTGGTTTTTGTTGACATGCTGCTTCTCATAGGCCTTTGTCCAACAAGTTGCAACCTCCTGGTGTAATCTAAAAGACTGTGATAAAATTTACAAAAGTAATGGTAAAGAGAAATATGGCAACAATAGCAGGAGGGAGAATATAGGGTAAAAGGCTCAGTATGGAATCTCGTCTGTGAATTATTTTAAGGCATACTTAATCCAGTAACATGGGAATTGTCAATGCCGGTTTGAGACCGCTGCGCTGGCAAAAGCTGGATAATACATGCAAAGGCCAACACACTTCTGACTCATTGTCTAGAGTCTGGTAGAGGAAGTGACAGCTGGTGGTGTTCTTAATATCAGCATCCAATCCAAGGAAACCAGCTGAAGCATGTAGCTGTGAAAATTCATTACCCATTTAAAAAGTTCAAAGGGTATGTGAGGAAAGTTAGAAAAAGACCTTGGCTTTTGAACACTCAGCTCTTTCACAGGAGCTCCAGGAGTTATAAAAACTTGTTTAGGAATGCATGCTGAGAATATTTCAGCTAAATGACTCTTAAAAACTGGGCTTACACAAGGTATGAATTCCAGGCAAGTCGACAAAATACTTTAGCTGCGATAGACAAAGCAAAGGAAACTCCGGAACCAACCCACCACCAACACCACCCCCCTCAAATTCCTAAAACTCCACTACCAGTGGGTGCTTAATATATATATTTGCTTTTCTTTTGTATTCTTTAAACATGTTCGTTGAGAAAGCATTTCTGGAAATTTTCTACAGAACCCAGCCCGAGATAAGCATGCAAACCGTGGGATCTCAACATCCTGGTTAGGAGTAGACACGGATTTGGGTTATATCAAGGCAAAACAAATATGGAATGCAGCCCTTTCTGATCACAGAGGAGGCTTATTCCATGAAGGGATTGGAAATGACACCTCCCTTGAAATCATGTTGCTAGTGTTGCTCAAGAATACAGAGGGTCTGTGGGAAAGGCTGGCCCTGGGGCTCTGCAAAACCTGACTGTGCTTGGGTGCCCAGCTGGAAGACAGCTGCAAACTCAACACGCTGGGGTTGGGACAACCGTAATTTAAGAGTTATTTGGGGATGGAAAAGCAGCTCTCTGTGCTGGAAATGGCTAGGGAGAAGTATTTGACAGGATCTTGGTTTAAAAACAGTAGTGGGCAGCTATTCATAAGAGCAAGTTGGATATTATTACTCAAGTGTCAGATGGATTTATAAGATATTGATCAATTATAGCTATCTATTTTGTGGCATTAATTTTGTCTTAGACGATAGAATTTTTAGAATCTGCTTTAAATACAGCTTAAGCAGGAAAAATATTAACCTGAATCTTGATGCTTCAGGACATGTCTAACATTAGAATTGTACAGGAACAGATGGACCAAATTTTTGATAATGTTTAATTATTAGGTCTTGAAAAGGAAATTATTGTAGAGTTGCTCTCATGGCTTCTGACTGTTAAACTCCTGCTCTTCTATATGAACTTTTAGTAGATCACCCTAAGTTTCATCGTTTTTTGGTAGTTCATTTCCATGCAGCAAAAATTTGAATCTCCTCCTGAATCAAGACCTTTCCTGTTGTTGGTGAGCAGAGTGATTCAATTATTTTAGTGCCCTTTTTCTCTTGCACTTTCTCTGTGTTTTCCAGAAGAGGGTCTTCATTTATTGCAAATTGACAAAATGCTATCACAGCATAGTTATACTCTCTATGCTTTACATGAGAGAAAGTGAAACGCTGACAGAAGAAATGTTGTCTGTGGTGACAGAAAGGTTTTGGTCATCCATGGAAATAAAAATTGGCTAAAAGAAAATGGCACTGAGCTTTGTGCGTGCTGTGTACCTGGTATGGGAAAGGCAGGATACCCCTTGCTCTTTAGCAATTCTATTTTCAGAGTATGCAACTGTCCCCAAGGATTACAGCTCTCAGACCCAGATTACTGCAGTCTTTGGTCTTTCCTTTTGGCCATGATATTGTGGCTGAATTTACTATCCTGTGCATCTTTTAGATATATATTTTGCTTTTTTAGGTTTTCAGTGTTGGAAACAGACATAGTATGGATGAAAATTGGCAGAAAAACGTGAAAAGCTTCAGGATTTTGAGTCAGGTGGCAGAACATTCGGGAAGCTTCTGGCACACCACAGATGGTCGGTATAAACTGTTGTGGCAGAGCAACTCTGCCAGGAACCCCATGGAGTTTATTTCTAAAGTAAACTTTTAAAAATACAAAGGATAAAAAATTAATATAACTTGAGATCACTGGTAATATGTTAGTTTGTTGAAATGAAGTTCCATATCACCCCATCCTTTGTTCCTCCCTCTCCCAGTTATATAAAATTAGTATCCCCATTTTCCTAATTATAACTTCTCTGATCTTTGTACCCTTTCAAACAAATCAGGTAGCTAGACTGGGGATACAACATAGTATTAAACTGTATAAGAATATTGTATTAGGTAAGGTAACAAGTTTTATTATATTAAACCATATTCTTATTTGAATTATGGATTATGAAATGTGAAAATTTTGGCAGAATTGGATGACTCTAATACTAAAGCACAGACAAGTTATTTTTTTCCCTTGTTGATGGTTTTTTGGGGGCTTGGCTTTCTTTTTTTTTGACAAAGGAGAAAATGTTCTTAGAGAGGAATAATTTTCAGTTGAAAAATTCCCAGGCACACAGAACAAATAGGATTAGCACAAAGTTTGGGAATTTGATTGCATTTTTTTCCAAGAATATTGGCTGTATTTCAGAATTTCTTGCAATTGTGATCCATGGTGCTTGGCAAAACTTAGCTACCAATTGATATTTCAAGCAGAAACTTATCTTCATAAAGCTACTGTAAACTTCTTAATAATTTATTTTACTTCCCTTACAAGTTAGCAAAGTCAGCTTTAGAAATGTCAATCAAAATTTATAAAGGGATTCCAAGATAGGACACTGTCCTAGTGGTGATTCCATTGTACACTACTGCAATAATGTAAATACTACTTTAGCAAATTGAGATACAGCTAAAACTTTCCATCTCTAAGCAGCTCTTAATATCAAGTTCAAAATTTATTAGCTGTAAAAATAAGAAAGTATTCATCCTGTATACCAGTAAGATATATCTTCTAAGATAACGTCAACCTCTCTGCCTCAAAGTCTCAAACATTGAATACACTTGTGTTTGTTCTGTGACATTTTGATGTGAAATTTTACTCAAGATTTCATTAAACTAGGTCATAAAGGAGGACAGACTGAGGTTGTGTGTATGAACTTGATTGCTTCTAAAAGTGATGCATCTGTTGAATTTTCAATGAGTATTTTTGCCCTCTGTACCTCAGCCTTTCAGTCTGGCGAAAACTTATTTCTTTCAGGTGGAATCACTGTGAACTTAATAGCAAAATTCCATGGGATGGAGGCTAGACTTTTTGGGTCACTGAATATGGATCTGTCCTGGGAATTAAATTATAGGCTGAACAGAATACTTTGAGATTGAACTATGTCCAACTCTGTTGCTTTTTTCTAAGTTTTTTCTCCCTGTCCCATGTTGAAAAGAAGGAAGTAAAACCCTTTCTAGGCTAAATCAGGGAATATAACCTGTAATTGCTGTATGAATGGGCACAAAGAAGGCAGGTATAAAGCTTGGAAGATATATTGGTGAGATAATATGAGGAATTCAGCTTGAGGGAAAACTGGACTTGTTACTAATAACATACATTCAACAGTAGTGTCCTGTTTTTTATGTGGGATATGAATGTTGTGTCATGTATACAGTGCCATTTTTGTCTTTTTCATTTTGTAGAATGGAATCAAGTCAGATCACACAAACAGGGCTGTATATGTGCAATAACCTATTCTTGGTATGGAATTAGGTGTAACCATTCTATGATTTACTATAATGTTCCATTTCTGGTGAATCTGTACATGAAGCCATATTTTAACGTTTCAGCCTTGGGACTGATAGTCTGGTGTGTTATTTGGTTGTTGCACCTTTCCTCTTCCATAGCAACAATTTAGCTTTTCTCAGCACATAATAATTGTGAGAAAATCAAATTGCTTCCACTTTTGCCAAAGGAAGTCTGAATAAACATTCACTGGTTAAACATCACTTATTTCCACTCATTGGCTGGCTAAGCAAAGTCTTTGTGAGTTGGTGTTGCTCAAAGTAAACTGACTGTAATGCAACTCTTCAGGCCTTCTTCAAGTACCCTGATGGTCTGAGTGTTTTTTTCTTCTTCCTGGACAAGTTCTTCAGCAACTTTTTGGTGTTTTATTTCCTTGAGACTCTTAGAGAGTCACACGGATTTTTGGTAGAGAAAGACCTCTAAGATCATTGAGCCCAACAATTAAGCCAGCAGTGCCACATCCAGCACTAAACCATGACCCCAAGTGCCACATCTACATGCTTTGCAAATACCTCCAAGGATGGAGACACAACCACTTCCCTGGGCAGCCTATTCCAACACTTGATAACCCCTTTGGGGAAGAAATTCTTCCTAATATCCAACCTTAATTACCCCTAGTGGAACTTGAGGCTATTTAATCTTGTCCTATCACTTGTTACTTGAGATACTCTAGTATTTTCACTAGCCTTTCCACTATTAACAACACTGGGATGCAAAATTAAAAATTCTCTTCCTCTCACATCTTTAGAAATCTACCACAGAATTCAGTGAGAGCTCTCAAAACAGGGATCCCCAAGACCTGGACATTGCAAGGATTTCAGACAGGGAAGTCCCCAGGCTCCTTGTTTCACTGAAAATTTAGGGTGATTGTGCTCATCTGTATTTTGCTAACTGTACTCTATATACACCCTCTCTGTCAATGACAAGAATGGAAAATCAAAATTAACCACTACCTCCCATGGCCATTTCAGCCATCCCATCAGAATTCCTACAGCTGCTCTCTGCTCAGGGCTCATCAAACATCTCTCCCATCACAGTTTATCAAACGCCTCCACCTCAGCATTTCAAGTAACTCAAGCTGCTTCCTTTTCTTGCTTGCTCTCCTGCCAAAACCAAAAAGCCTTTATTAAGGGCTTCCCCGTCAATCATCCCAAAAGCCCCTTTGGAGATCTGATTAGTGTTTGCAGCCTACATTCAGGAGCAGGCTGAATCTGCCTGGTGCAATTCATACAAAGGGATACAGAGGAAGGGAGTGATTTAACTAAAGTGTGAAGCCTTGTTTCTGTGCTGCAAGATATGTTATCATCTCTGAGAGCAGTGAGATATTTTCAGGCTGTATGGAGTTTTGCATGCAGGGATTTAGGATCTGCCATGTCATTTGGGATTGTTAGTGTTTGACTTGACTTCAGAGCCCGAGAAACTGGGTAAATTAGGCTGTGCTGGAGCTTGAGACTGCCATGCTCAAACTGCTGCTATGGTGTTGGTAGCTTGCAGTTGACTTATATGTACTTATATTCTGTGCTATCATATCAGAACAGACATTCCCTTCATTTTGCCAAGGCCACAGGGACTGGGAAAAGCATTTTGAAGGAAGCTAGAAGTCTTCTGTTACTGGTGTTCTGTATCCTACGTCTTAGGATTTCACAAAAATAAAACAAATAAAAAAATACATTAAATTCTGTCCACCTAGAAGAATGGAAAATGGGCTGAACTTCACTTTTTCAGACAGCACTGGAAGAAGTTCTGGGGCTGGGCTGACAGTGCGCAGTTCATGGGGAGACCACCAAGAACTCCCCATTTTCATAGGCTGCAGGTTCCAGCCTTCTCTGCTGAGCTCTGTTGAACAAGAAGTGAACAAAGCACTTGATTCATAAAGAAAAAAAAAGATGAAAGGAACAAGTGATTTATTTGTGATGCCAAAGCAACCACCTTGCACACTAAAGGATGAGATTTTATCTAAATAAATTACTTTTTTTCATGCAGTCCTGGTTAATCTAAGAATCTTACCAAAACTGCACTTAAGTTCTGTTGCTGTTGTGAATTTTGCACAGAAATCAAGCTGCAGAAAGTGGATTTTACATAATTTAATTATAAAATGCTCTCAGAGCAAAGTAAAGAAGCTAACTGCTGCCTGCCAGCCGCAGGTGCTGTGGAGTGAAGTCCATGCAGCCGGAGCAGCAGTGCTGTACCTCGTCACAACCTCACAGGAAGGAAACTGCATGTTGCCTGGCAACAGGAACTGTTGCTTTTCTTTTTCCAGAGGTTTAGCAAACAGCTGAAGCAACCAATTTGGGGAGCAGCATAAGGTTTGAAAAGAACAAATAGCTGTTGAGGAAAAAAACAGTCAAAGAGTGAGATCAGAGATTGTTACTTGGATACAGCAAAAGCCAACACAACAGAAGGGCTGAGAGGAGAGGCAAAGGCGAAATAACAGTAGATTTAGTTGAGCTCTGGGGGTATTTTTTAATTATTTTTTTTTCTGTGCTTGTACATCTAGTGTCAAAGCAGCTCTTCTATGCCTGGTGATCCAAAAGTGTCTTTAGAAAACTTTTGGTGCAAGTCTTCTCTTCTTTACCTTCCAATTACTCATCCTCGGTTAGATTTTAATGTTTATCTTCCATTATTTTTTACTCTTTATTTGCTATTGAGAAGGAGTTTCTTTTTTTGTGCCTCATATGAAGTAAGAGTGGTACTGGTTTCAAAATTGGCAATTTCATTGAGACAACAGAGCTGCTGGACACACCAGGGTCACTGCTCCTGTGTGCCTGGTGCCTTGCTACCTGCAGTTTCAGATAGAAGACACTATGTCAGTAACACTAAATCATAATTTTTCTTCATAACCCCAAAGGTTGCAGAAATGGAGGGCAAATTTTGCTCATGTGAGCACAAGGAAGATCAGAGGTCCATTCTTGATCAGAGAACACAGAAATAATGGTGCTGTGTTGGAGACTTCTTCCTTTAGAAGTGCTGGTTTGAGTTCTGTTTCACAGGAGAGGAAGATGCACTGGACTGCTCAGCTCAAATTTTCCCTGTGGCTCCTTTCTATCCATGTGGCAAATGTACATTGCTGAAGTCTCCCTGCAGGTCAGGTCGCAGAGACAAATTATTGATGAATGCAGAGCAAAAAAGTTTAGTTTTGATGGCTTTGCCATAAGTAATACAGGTAACTACATGAGTTTACGGGTGTGAGTTTACCTAGAGAAGACATCCTGTCTCTTGGTTGCTGGTAGTACCCATATAGATTACAGTATATATGATATTATATAGATTAGAATTCAAACATTTTTACCTTCATTGTATTTACATTTTCACTAACATGTTGCAGCTTTATCTTACAAATCAACAACAGGTTGTGCAACTTCCTCTTTGGTTCCATACAGCATTTCTAACGGAGATCTCCCAAAATATCTTGCTGGAAGGGAAATGCAGCATAAGGAGCTAGGTATGAATACATTTCACAGTACAGCAGGCTCTCTGAGGTAACTTCTTTTTGGTGCTGCCTTGTGATTACCTTGCCATAATGATCAGATATTTACAAAGATACTCCACTGAGTTTCCTTTCTGTGAGATGCCACTGATCTTGACCTGCACTCAAGATCTGATATCACCATTGTTGTGATACAATATGGATTCTTACTCCTTGCCATCTCTTTTTATGTTAGTTTCCTCCTCTTTCAGATTTTTAGATTGCACACCATTTGTTCCCCCTCATGTAGAAAATCCCATTTCTGTACAATCATTTTTCTCTTTCCATATTGTTAGGTATGAAGAGATAAATCAAATGTGTAAGGCTTGGAAAACTCTAACCCCTTTTCTAAAGAAACAATATTTAGGTTCACTGCCTAGCTGTCAGATTTATTCATCCCGCTCCTAAATCTATTTCAGTCTGCTGTAATTCTTTTGGAAATTGCTATATATTATTTAAAGAAAAAAAAAAAAAACTGTGAAGAATGTGTCCTTCAGAAAAAAAAAGTAAATTCTTAGAGGAGACAAAATAATAATTTCATAATTTAAATATTATTAAAGAGGTGAATGCACATATTTTCCATTAGGCTGTGTAACCTTATATAGTATTACAGCTCATTATTTTTGGGTATTATTGTACAATTCAACTGTAGTTATTATATTTGATAATTAAACGCATCTACCTTCAAAGAATAATGCAAGTGAAAGTGCCAAAAATACTGGCATAGCATTAAAAATATTTTATTAAGAACATGTGAGGAGTTAGTTCTCAAGAATGAAAGTTGCAGCTTTTGGCTTTACTTCACTTGACACATTTTAGACTGAATTCAGTAGTCATTGACATGGGTGGATCAGGCTTTTTATTTTTTAATTTCCATAGCATTCAATGGGCATACTGTATATGCCTTGCTTTTTTTTTAACACACTACTGTCCACTCAAGATGAGAGATTTGCTTTTCTTCTTTATTTGCTCTGGAACTATTCTATTCTATTCTATTCTATTCTATTCTATTCTATTCTATTCTATTCTATTCTATTCGTGACTGAACACCTTTATTTGGGAGTATTCCACTTATTTCTCCAAACCTCTTTAAAGTTAAAGTCTTTACTCAAGAGTGGAATCTACCCTTTGTAAATAACCTTTGAATGTGTGGGAAAAAAAGAGTTTGAGGAGTAATTTAAGTTCCCAGACTTGAGTTTTGCTATTGGCTATTATGCAGACACTTCAGAACACTTCTTTGAAAACTTCTCTTTAAAATTCTTGGAAATTTCTAAAAGGAATATTACTAATCTTGGAAATTTATTACAGTGTAAACATTTCTAGCAGCTGACTCTGCACCTGCATTCTCAATCAGAGAAATTTTGGCTATGCAGCAAACATAGGTTTGCACTTACACTCTATCTTAAAATGACTGAAAAAATCTATAGATCTTTTATTTTTCATTTCACAGTATGATGAGCCAGCTGGAAGAACTGACATGCTGTTCACGTGGAGTTGTGGCTCTTCCAGAAAATTTCCTGTAAAAATAATCAGTGTGTATTGAGATGTACTCAACTAAGAGATTTCCATGTCTCAAACCATTTTCAGTATATGTTATTAAAAGCTTACCTGGTATTTTCAACTTACTAAACTTTGAGATTTTATTTTAATGACATACAACCTAGGAATTTTGGCTCTGGTGAATAATCAACGGTGAGAGTAACCTCTTTTTCTAGATGTCTTGTAAAGCACTTAAAGGCCAATGGAGTGCACTGTTCTACTGGCCTGTTGAAATAATTCACCAAAATAGCAGATGTACAACAAGCTACAGGCAACCCTGTTGCGCATCATAGCTGCATGTGCAAACCTACTACAGATGTGGGCCCCATTAAACTGCTGAGCCCCTGGTGAACACAATCTCAACGTAAAAATGAAACAAAATGGAAAGAACTACGATAAAAGGAATTCCTTCCAGCAGTCTGCCCACTGGTGCTGTGCCATTAGGAAGGGCTAAGCTGCTCCTGGGTGTGCAAATAGTTCTTAAGGGCTTTCTCTGTACTGCACTGCCTTGTGTCATAGGCATGGCAGTTTTGCTACTGTTAAATTCGGAACCTTAATCCAAGACCTAGCTGCAAGAATAAACTGGCTAATCCTGGGACTGCCTAGATTTCTGTCAATACAGTCCACATACCAAGTACAGTTTTACTTATGACTATGCCTAGAAATGTCAAATTCTGTAAAAGACTGGGGATTTTGTCACTTGAATGTTGCCACCATTCATGAAGTGAGATTTCCTCTGCCTTTTTCCCTTGGAGGCTGAGGCTGACCCTCAACACAGTGGAGCACATGGGCATCCTGTTTAACCAATGGTTTAGTGATCAGGCCATCTGCCTGGGGTATAGAGTCTGTGCTTTAAAATATCTGTCTGCTCTGGAGTCGGATCAGAGCAGTTCCACTTTGTATTAAATATTTATTAGGCCCCTGAGTGAAAAAGAGGGAGAGAATGACTGATTCTATTTCAGTAGACAAGAGGCAGGGACGTTAAACTGCAGTATATGGAAGTTCTGTAGAGGTTCTTATTCCAGTGAAGGGGTTTAGGGTAAGACCATCTCACAGCATCCTTTTCTTGGTCTGTGCTCTTTGCTAAGCTTGAAATTTGTGCTTGCTGTACATGAACTTGGCCTGTTCTTGCATCAGATGCTGTGACACACTGACTATGAATTTTGCATTCATGCTTTTGGTGGAGGCATTATTTTTAACAAAAATAGTAATAGTAATAATAATAATAATAAAAATATCTAAATTGTTTTCTCAATTTCTAGTAAAATACTGCTATTCTGTTTACTATCCAATATTTGCACCAATTTATGTTGAGTAGGATAAGTGTTCCATGAAACTGATTTCTGGAGTTCTATTGAATTGTGAGTCGATGTTTTTTGGTTTTGTTTTGGTTTTGTTTTTTTTTTTTAATATAAATTTTAATATAAAAATTTTTAATATAAACATTTTTCCCCCAAACTGATGTCAATACCTGTGATTTTATTAAACGAAGTGAGTTCTGCTGAAACTCTTAAAGGGTCTGAAAGCATATTAAACTGGCAGCTTTCCTAGTCAGGAGAGTTCAGCTCAAGGCTGCAGGTCAGTATTTAATATCCTCCAAGAGAATGATTCCATCTTTATGAGCCATTGTCTTTCTCTAGGTTGCCTTGAGAGATAGAACAGATAGACAGTTGGCTAAACCAAAAAGGCTCAGTTTATACATGCCTAGGAGCTTAGAAAAGGAAACCATGTTATGGCACAGGAGCAGTATAAAGGGGGGCTAAAACTCACAGACCCGGTGAGTTTCCATGGTAAGTTCCCCAGGAGAGAGGGCAAAATGTCAGAAAAAGCAGTTTCCAGCACCTTCCAGAAGTTCTGAGGGACCTGGGAGCATGGGCAATTTAGAACCAGTGAACAAACTCTGGCATCATAGGTTAAGTCTCATGAACATCTGCTGTGTTACAAATTTCCATCCTTCAAATCCCTGCTTCCATCCACATGTAAAACTCCACCAAAGTAGGTGCAACAGGGGAGGGGTGGGAGGGCTCCCGAGCCTGAGGGCCACAAAGAATTGCAGTGAGGGATTTGTCCACAGCGCTGTAACCTAAGAACTGGGTTTGAGGCGCTTGGTGAAGCTGCTGAGCATCAGAAGGTGGCAGCATTGACGAAGGAAATGAGTAGAGAAGATGAATTAAATATTGATATACATTCTGGCCTTTTTTTGACTTTGCACAAAGTAGTATTGTAGCAAGAAAATGGATATAAAAAAATTGAATGCAAAATAGACCTTATTGTGTTTCTCTTGATGAGCAGACCACTGAGTTAAACAGTATGTTATTGTTAATTAAGGTGGCCATCTAAATACCCTGTGCATTTATTACTGGTGAACACAGTTATCAAAGTGACAAGTGTGTGGCAAACAGAGTTTTTGGCTGTATTAAGTTATTTTTTTTGGTCTTGAAGTTAACATCTCCCTAATGAAGGCTAAGTTGAGATCTACTGGTCCAACAGGAAGCTCAGTGGGATGTGGTTTTGCTGAAACCATTGGCCCTTAGACTCTCAGAAGGCAGGAAGGTCTGTGTTTGCCATTACTGGCACTGCTCTGGACTGTGATGTGTTCGGCCTTATTGATGCACAACTCATCAATAGCAAATGTGTGCTGAGCCTGTGGAAGGGACCCCTTGCACATTTGCTCTGGAGTTCAGCCTAAGGCTCCTCACCACGGATTTGTATGTGAATAACGCGAGAGCAAATGGAGCTTATGCTCTTCTCCTGGGCAAGTGTGGTGTTTGTGTGATTCTCAGTGCAGCATCTTGAAACAACAAAGACTTGGCATTTATGGCTGAGGTAGATGGCTGCTGAGCGTGGGCTTAAGGGCATATGTATGTAGAACATGACCTTCCTCCTAAAGACACAAACAGTAATTTAACTTCTATTGGTTTGAAAGGAACTTCCTCATTGGGAGCCAGCTGTAACAGGCAATTGTGACAACCCCACACAGTATCTCTTGAAGTAAACGGTTTTTCCATATTTGCTTTCTTTTTTCCCCCCTACTTTCCATTTCACCCCTTTTACCCTTTTTTTCACCTTTTCTTTTTCTCCCTTTTGTTTTTCCATTTGTTTTTGTCCTTCCTGTCAAAAGAAAAATTATCGGACTTCATTTTTTCATTTCAGCTTTCTCCTGCTTTCTTTTCTCTCTCTGCAGAATTTCAGACTTGGCTATCACAGACCACAGAATACATTCTTCACCAGTTTCGTTTTTGCAAGAGCAGAGGTCTACAGTGGGGAAATTGAAAGGAAAATCCGACTTCATGTCTGTGTAAAAGCTACTTCCTCAGCTTCTTACCTACTTCCTGATAGCTCTGGCGGATTTACTGCAGCATGTTCATTGCTTGTTCCTGACTTGGTTATTCCTGTTTTTAATAGTCTCCCTCCAAAATATTCTTAAACTTTAGGAATACTGTGGCAAGATTTTGTATGTATAATCCACCCCTTTCACTGAATCTTTTCTTGTTTGAAACCCCCTTCAGCACTACACTCTGAGCTATCAGCCTCTGCAGAGAGCTGAGCTTCCCCTTTTTTCTTGTTTCCATTTTCTGCTCAGGTTTTGTCAGTCTCTATTGAGACTTCATTTCTTCACATTTTTTCTTATTATCAGGATATGTGTGTATATATAGATATCTCCCGTTTCTGTGTTTATAAATATACATATAAATTCATATCTGTATTTATGTATTTTGGATGTCTTGATGTTTGCCACAAAGAACAAAGAATTGGATTCCTTCCACTTGTGTCCTGTTGAGAATTTAGCACTCAATCATCTTGTCAATGAAAATCTTATCACTAACTAAGAGTTTTGACTCCATACAACTTAAGGTTAAAAACTTAACAAACTTGCCTCTTGGCAAGGTATTTATTTTCCTCCATATATGCTTGTTGTTGAAGGGAAGGGGAAGAGTATCCAAAAATGTTTTTCATATCATCCCTATAGGATTTTAGGTCATAGTACTGTTCTCTAGTTTACTCCTGTAGCAGCTGAACTGATGAAGACATATAGGGATGATCTGCCTGTTGAAAAGTTTATTTAATGATCTGTGTCCTGCCTTATGTTTAGCTTGCCACCCAGACACTTTGCCATTACTCATGCGAGGCCATGGTCATGATAGCGAAGTGAAAATCCTCTGTCATGTTACTGGCATGACTTAGAAAAAAAATATGCATCAGATCCAGACAGGTGATTGTGGCAATCTGGACAGAGTGCATGGGTTTTGTGGTTATGTCGGCACACGGGATGAATTCATTCTGTTATTCCTTTCTGCAGTTGTGATTGTACACTGCTTTTTGTACTTCCCTGCTCCCAGCTTTTCAAAGGTGGTAGTTGAAATGCCTCTTCTGCGTTGCAATGCCTCAGACTGACTTAGAGAGTTTGTTGCAGGTAAGTTACGATCACTGAGCTCTTAGACATCTGATTTCCCTATATCCAGGAAACTTGAGCTGGGTTTGCATCCAAATTCCTGTATTAATTTAAAAGAAATACTAAAAGCCTGCTGGCCTTGAAGCTATTCTGATCATCATCTAGTAGTAAAACTTTAAAATTAAATTTCTGTAGGAATTAAGTCCACCAGTAGTGTTATGTTTAAAATTAATACTAACTTCAAACCTTTTGTCCAAGTTCCTCAGCAAGCTTTTCATGCTGTAACTTTTGTGTGCATAATTAGATTTTTATGGATTTTCTTCTGATATTGTGTTTATAATCTTATCAGAGCAATATATTGTGTCATTGTAAGTACTTATTATGTACTAGAAGCCATGAACAACGCCTCTTTGTAATAGCCTACTTGTCTGCTAGTCAATGTGTATTGTATTCTGCACACAGCAAAAGGATTCAGCTTTTAGATTATAAAATTAGCATTCTTAAAAGATGGATTGCAGAATACGAAGGACTTCTTGAAGATTCCTGGAACATCAAATTATTTTTGAATGAACATTTTGTCGTAGATTAATCTCTTCACGATGCCTGACATTTTGCAAGTGTTATTATGGTAGACAAATAGGAGTATTTCATAGCAAGAGTCTTGCAATTTTCAGATTATTGGTGTATGTTCATCCATGGAAACTAAAGGTTCAAGACTTGGCTGTTAGGAGAGGTAATTGCCATGGTGCTAAATATGCCCATTTGCAGTCAGAGCCAGTGGGGCAATACTTGCTGCAAGAGTGTTGGAGCAATAATGATAATATCTCTTTATGAAGTAGAGGTTGCAGTTGTTCAAGTATAAGAAATAACCCTGCTCGTAACATAGTATAGAGATAAGGTGTTTTTAATGTGGTAGAAACTGGGTATTTTTCTGCTTTACAACTGGCATGTGAACATAGAAATTATTTTTGGGAATAGTTAAATGACTTACAGTTCACTGTTAGTGCTAAGCTCCTTTGTGATTTCAATTATTTTTCTAAATTAAAAGGCAAAAAGTATGATATGTTTCTCCTTTTTCTGGTCAGCTAAGTCACAGGTAAAATATTCAGTTTTTAAATTATGATATCCTTATCTCTTAACACATTTTGATTTTGAAACAGTGAATCATAGCTCTCTTCATGTTGGTTCAACAGCAATTATCATGCTTACTTAATTCAATTTAACATGAAATTTGAAATTATTGTTTGCTTGGGAATTGTTTTAATCCCACTGGTGCATGTTAGCTGTCCTTTTTAAAGAGTGATAGGTGAATTTTCTCTGGTGGCTGTCTCCCATATGATGCTGTTGAGCTAGGGATCAAATCAGCCTGTAGAGTGCTAAGATCACAGTGTAGAACTAGGTTTGTGAGACTCAAGGAATTTATCAGTTTGTTTTAGAGGTGGAAATGCTAGAAGGGAGTGTGTTTCTAAGTGTGTTTCATTATTTCCACGTGCTGATTTGCAAGCATTCCTGTATTCATCTGCTCTATTTCCAGGTGCCAGGTCAACAGGCTCTCTCTGGGTTACTGTGCTCCAGATGTTGATTGGGGTTCCCTTTGTGTAGCTTTGCCTCATTTCTCCCCCTTCACTTTAACTAATATTATTTATTTTCTCTTTTTTTCTTCCTGGATGATTAGTTCATTATCAGGACGCCATCATACTAAACTGTTGAGAGAATGGCTAATGATGAAATTGTCAGCAGGTGCCATCAGCCAGTTCATTGCTCAATAGCTCGACTGCACATCTGCTTGGTGACAATAGCTCTGCTACCCAGGTGTCTGACTCTGTGTATTTCCCATTTTTCCATTGTTTTCTTTCAAAATCTGTGAGGTTTTTTCAGGTAACATTTTGGGGTTGAATGGGTGGGGTGTTTGGGTAAGAGTACAACAAAATTTATGCCACTGTGGCAAAAGCAGGGACTTATAGTGCTGAAGGGTTTGTGATAATTGGGGTCAGAGGCTCAGTGGTAGCAAGTTTGTCAAATGTGGGCAGCTTTGGTTGGAAGTGAAGTACCTTGAAGTGCCCTAGCTTCTCAACAGACATGAGTTCTGATCTTGGGGCCATCTGAAAAAAAAAATGATGCCAACCAAATGAAACAGCCACTAATTTATTCTATAATTTGATATCAGAAGCAGAAATAACCATTATGTTACTGAGATTTGCAAGGTGAGTTTTTACTAATGCTGGCCCTCAATACCAGCAAACTGGGTAGCATCCAGTTAATATCCAGGACTTTGAGCTCTCCCAGAGTTAATAAATGGTTATTCTGTCAGACTTTGCCAAATCCAAATGCAAATGTTAGAGACAAATATTAGCGTTTGGGTTTTTTTTTGGTGGGGGAGTGGGGGTGGGGCATTAAAGCTTTTTTTTTTACCTTTCTTCCATTTTTCTGCTTGTCCCACAGTGGTTGTTTCAGCTGCCAACTGCTTCTGTTTTACTAGCAGCTCATTCTTCCACAGAGAAATGTGAGGGATGCAATGCCCAGGGCACTGCAATGCTCTTCTTTTAGAAAAGGTGCTGCTGCCTGAAGCTGAACAGGTTAGCATAATAGCCAGACCTTGACATCTTACAGCCCATAGATATTCTGTGGTTTTTTAAAGCACAGTAAATACATTCAGAACTTATATTTGTGTTTTATTTATTTACTCTTTAACCATGATTTAAGTCTCAAAGACCAGACTGCAAATAAGAGGATCCCTCAGATTGTTCTCTAAAGCTCAGGACATTGGACTGTGACTCACAATTCTGAGTACTTGAGATAGACTCAATACTGTCAGTCTCACTTCTCTCAGCTGTTAGCTGCTTTGCAGCAGATAGGACAAACAAGAGAGTTCAATGGTGTGAATCACTTAAGATTTTTGTAGCAGAGGAAGGTCTGCAGACAGTGAACACAATCCTGAAAAGAATAGTGGAACATTAATTGACACAGTCATGTTTTCAAGGAGTATTCATGGAATACTGATATCCTGCCAAACACTATTGCTGTGACTATAAATTGCAGTGACTTGTGGTAAACACACTTTATTTTGCCTCTGATTTGCTCCTTTATGCCTTTAAAATCTACTCAGAAAGTGCTTTGCTTTTTCTTAGGACACTTAGCTGTAGTAAACCGAGACAACAATCACTAATTCCCCTTTTGCTTAAATAAAAAAAAGCTTCTATTTAGCATAAAATATGGCATATAAATGAATAAAACTGTATTGAAAAGATTCTCATTGAATTTCATTCTACAAGATTGTCTGCAAAGTCTTTTGAATCTTAATATATAAGGAGAAAATTATACTGATTTCAGTCATTGAGTGTCTGGGTGCCATTTTTGTGGGTTCAGGTTATTCTTGCAGAAAGGGTGGCCTGTTATTTGAAGTCAGGGCAAAGTATGGAATGTGGAATTATGTGCAAAAGTGGAAACACAGACCTAAATATTCAAACCTTTCTGTTGAAAACTAGGGTAGGAATACCTGGCTAGGCATGAAAACTGTGAAGTCTAATATTTTGTTGCATTTAGCTGATTCATTCTAGACAAATTTGTCTAAAATAGTTGTTAGCAGTTCTAACTCCTACCTGGGCAGGAACTTGGCAAGGATATTTAAAGTCTAGTCAACTTTATTGTACATAAATACATAAAGGGAAAACCTTATATTTATGTGATTACACATCTGAGTTTAAGAACTGCTCACAGTTGCTCTGGAGAGACACATGGAGATTGCTTGTAGCTGTATGTTTTTGTTAGCATTAAGCAAATTATTTTGGAACTGAAAGTGAAAAGAAGTTTACTGAAAATTGAATTTCTTTCCTCTTCCTTAGCCTTTCTTTCTTAGTGTCAATTTATTAGTACCTTATTAACAAAGTATTTCAAGCTTCTTCATGAGATGCTGTTACTGTGGTGAGGCACAACTCACTTTCTGGGATGTGCTCCCTGAAAGGACAGTATATTTTATCATATGAAGAGGGATCCAGTATTCATTAGTAATTTAATTTTTATATGTCCTCTACAAATGTCTTTCAGAGCAATTTTAAATTGGGATCATTATGTTCTTTAGTATTTACAAGGCATTACTAATATATGCATTACTATTTTTTACTAGGTATTGCTCAGTTTTTGGTGTTTATCTAGTTCATAGCAAGCATAGGCTGGAAAAAAAGCACCCCATCATCTCTAATCGATCAAAATTATAAAGCCAATGCCTTGTAGACTGTACAGAATCTGCAGTGCTCATTTTTTTTTTACTACAATCATTACCAGGTACAAAAATTAGGTATGAATTAACAGCTGTCATGTGTTCCCTATCTCCTCCCTGCCATTTTTTCATTGACCAAGCTACAAAGTGATTTAATGCTGCTGCTCATGTCAGGATTCTGCATAAGTTCCTTCTACGACTATTTTATGAGAAAAAAGCTTTTTGTAAAATACTTTAAATTTGCCTTGTCTACATATCACTACTTCTGATCAGGAAGCCCCTCCTGTACAAGATGGTATCTACACACCTTTCCCATTGAAGAGAAAAAAGTCATTGATCTCCTTTTGATGATTTGGTGCTTCACAGAGCTGTCGTTCCATCTTGAGCATCCCCCTCTGCAGCAAGGAGTTGAATGAAGGCTCAATTGCTCTGTTTCTGCCTCAAAATAGTGCAAAACTGTGTGCCTTGTCTTATTGGTAGTAAATGCTTCAGGGACAGCTCAATGCACAACTAAATCTGAATTGATGGGAGAAAAAAAAGATTCGGATACTGGTAAGAAAGAAAAAAAGATGAACTACCCTCAGCCTTGAAAAAAAATACAGTGAAAATAGGAGAAGATGAGGAAAGTTTGGAGAATAACAAATATCAAGAACTTGTCTAAATATGACTTAATATCCTAAAAGCAATATTGATTTACAGATATGTATACAGATATGTATAAAAGGAACAAGAAGTGAAGAGAAAAGAGCAAGGATGGGAGCTATTCAAATTTGAATATCTAAAATGATTTCTCTCGTTAAATGTTTTTAAACATTAGGAAAATATTAAAATCATATTCACACACTGATAAAAAATCCCTCACAGATTCCCCAATTTGATCACACTGATATACTGTGCCTCAGAGATGAGTGGATGGTTAACTAAAATGCATGTGACAAAAGCTCAGAGTCTAATAAAAGCCATTTTTCAGAATAACTTGACAAGTTTGGTTAAGTTAGGAGAGGAATTACTTGGCCATTCTGTTTCTCTGAGAGTTTTGCTACAAACCTTTCCAATAGCCAGCTTATTCCTTCTCCATGCCAGTAAAAGCTTTAGTTTTCATTCTTCATTGTCCTAAAAATAGAACCCTCATTAGTGTTTTGAGATTTATTGAGCTAGAATACAGTTTCATGCCCACAGCTCGGAAGTCTTCCTCTATCATCTTGAAAACTGAGAGTGGTATTAACTTACAAAGTGATATGATGGTAAGTTATTGAAATGTCTTTGTATTTTGTATTTGTCATTTATGTCTCTGTCCCTGTCATGGAAGCTGCTGTTGAAATCTTTCAACATCAACACTCTGCCATTTAAAACTTACCCTGCCAGCATGCCATCTGTTTTGATCAGGGAACCACTTTCTACGTGAGCAGACTCCCACACACATTGCACTTTGCAAGAGAAAAATGTGTTTGCTGGAAAGTAAAAAATCTAACCTTCCCTTGAAAAGCACTGCTCCTTGACTCAGTTGTTTTTTTTTTTAATCTTATAATTAGATAAGTTCACTTTCTTCCCTCTCTCTCCCATTGCTTTAGATTTCTAGACAATGGGAAAAAAAATCGAAGTAAAGTGAGTCAATTCCTCTATGTAGTTGCATTCTGTATCCCCAAAGCTGGCTGCATATGTTGATATATTTCCAGTTGGGAAAGAGACACTGGCTTAAAATTTATTTCTATAGCAAGTAAATTTTATAAGTTAAAATAAAGGTATTTGTTCTGTGAATGTCTTCTTCATAGAGCTACATTATAGAAGTTCTTCTAGCTTTTTGAAAGCAACTGTAAGCAATATAAGTTACTAATGATTACATGCTATTTTTTAATTACAGATATCTTTAGAGTAGGCACATCTGGATGAAATAACAGTCTTGATATTTAAGTCCACTATCCCTTGATACCCTTTTTTTTTTTTTTTTTGTGAACAGTGCTTGTATCTCTGTGGGTGGAGGGAGACAAGAAAGGGAGATGTGAAAATCTCCAGGTTCATTTTCTTGCCTCTTCTGGAACCAAGTAATGTAATTCTTTCCATGAAGCTATCACATTCCATTTTCTAATTACTTAGCTTCCTTGTCAAGATCTATATTCTTCTATTTCTAGTTTTGAACCTGAATTTTTTTCATGCCTATCCTCTAACTTAACTAGATCTCTGTCCTGTCTGTAATTTACCATGTAAAGTAATAAAAAAGTCCATATCCCATAATTTTACTGATCCAAAATAACATATAGTCCTTTGGTCATCCCTTATTGAAGTTGCTGTTCTTCCAAGTTGGTAAGATTTATGAAGGGTCCGACAGTGGTCAGGTGCTTCTTCCTTGTTAGCCCAGTAGCAACGCCTCTCATTACCTGTTTTAGGGAGTAAAAATCAGCAAAAGAAATCCAGCTTTAGATATTTTAGAGCCATGTGAAACGCTGTGAAGGGCATTAGATCATTACTCTGAAAGAAAAAATAGACCTAACAAACCCCCCTGGTGTTCCTCTGATCCCTATCCCCCAGATTCCCCTGGGTGTTTTCATAGACTATTATCCTGAAATTTATTGTTTTCTATAATTAATCTTAGAAGGGCACTAAAATCCCTAATAGACTAGTGATGACAGAGATGAAACTCTCCATCCACAGAGATATAAACACTTGGCCTGTGAAGAGTGGCTCAACGTTAGGAAAATCGTGAGGCAAGCTGTTAGTGAATTATTGTCAAGGTCAGAGAATGCACATTTATTTTCCTGGTAGTTGTATCATTATCAGGCTCTTATGATATATCCACTTGTACTGAAAATGTAGCTAACTTACCTTGGTGAATTTGATTTATTAGCATTGCAACTGACAAGGTTGCCCGTTTGTTAGTGCTTATTTTATATTTGAATAGCTTTCAGCACATAAATTTGAGGAATTGCTTGAATACTTTAGCTGTTCCATATTTCATGGAGAAAGCTAGACTAGAAGAGTGCTGCTGTTGATATTTCAATCTTGATACTGACTACTTTTTAAAATAAATTCAAATTATGCCTGTTTTTGTACCAAAGTGTTTCGTGAGCAGAATTTACTGCAAACAGTAAAACTTGAATGTGAAAACTCATTAGTTTTATTCTGAATAAACTGTGACATAACCTTGCTATAGAGTTTATTTTACATTCAGAGCATAAAATAAATGTCTTTTTTTAAAGACATGGAATTTAAAACTAAGTAGCTAATTATATGGGTTCTTGTCCGGGTTTAGAGCAAATTTGGGGAAGAATCCCCCCAAAGGAGGGGGAAAAAGCAGATCCAATCGGCCCCTCCCCCCAACTGGTCCGGGAGGAAAGAAAAATACCTCCTTGGAGAAAGGTGGAAAAAAACCCCTGTTTATTAAACAATAAGACCAAAACAGTATCAAAACAATGAGACCCCTTGCCACTCTAAAAGAGATGACAAACTGAGAAAACCCCGGGTTCAAGCAGCAGCTCACTCAGTCTCTGATCAGTCTCTCAGTGCTGGAATTGTCGCAGGCCAGGCCCGGCCCAGTGGGCCACAGCTGCAGCTGCCGGTGCTCTCCTGGGTGTTCAGTCCAGAGCAGTTCCAAGAGGTCCAAAGAAAAGGGAAAAAAACAGTCCAGGGAACTTCTTTGCCTCAGCTAGCTAACACTAACTAAAAAGCAAAAGAAGAGCTCTCTGTCCCGCTGTCTGTCCGCAGACAACACAGTCAGGAGCAGGAATGTGGAGGAGTGAGTGCAGTGTCTGAAAACAAACTGCGCGCTTCTTCTCTCTCCCCCTTCACTCTCTGTAACACTCTTAAAGGTACAAAACTTATTATTATTCAACATAAACAGAATGAGACGATTGGGGATAAAAGCATCATATAGTCAACCCAGGACAGTTCTTCCTAGTAAATTTTAGTTAAAGAATAGATGGAGAACGAGTAGATGAGTAAGTAAATGGTTCAGGATGGAAGAAGCAGCTCTCAAATAGATCCAGAAATGAGGCTTTAAAGTTTCTTATTGACTTCAGTGGTGTTACATTAAGCAGAGGAGCACAGTTTAATTACAGCCAATATTAGCTCGTCATCTTCCCAGAAGGATGCACTTTTAAGTAAACACAATTGTATAAATAGCCAAATAAAGAAAAAAGCAAGACTAATTACTTGCCTTTAATATCTTCTCAAGTTCCTTTAACACGTCTCTATCCTTTCAAGTCACCTTCTTTACTGTGAGGGAGAAATGCTCAATTTCACTCACTCTATTCCCCTGTCTCAGTGTGGGCCATCACCCGTGTACCTCCAATTCTACAGATCTCAGGTTGTCCTGATTTTCTAGGGCTCGGGAGCAAAGCCAGTCAGAAGCAAAATTTACACAAACCCATGGTGTGGTGGGGCCCCATGCTATCCTGTTGACACTCAGGGCTCATGCCCTGCCCTCTGACTTTACCTTTCCTACACAGAAGGTGAAGGTACTAATCTAATGTCAACAATTAGCAACTGAGAGCCAGAGGTTGTTTTCTCCTGGATTGCTGGATTTTAGTAGGATGATTCAAGCAGGTGTTACCTGTAGACTTTACTGTGGACATCTATGTGTCAACTATAGAAATCAAATGAGATACATATACATTGGCAAGATGAGTTGGGCATGAAAGCTCAGGGCTTTTTCTCAGCAATTAAGTTCACCAAGAATATTAAATCTCATTGTTCTTTTCTCTGAATCCACTGAGCTAAATTCAGGCGCTGAGTTTTCATAATTTCAAGCCTTTTGCTAAATTAGTTCCTGTTAACTGAAAATTTACTGAAAATCTGCCTCCCTGCTGCCTTTGTGAATAGCTGTCACCTCCTATAAGAGCTTTATTCTGGGGGGACAACAGAGTAGCCAACATCAGTAGAGAAGTTTATGGCCAGAAAGGTCAGAAAGCAAAGCAGAGATTTGAGATTTTCAATGAAATCTCAGTGGAATGCTGGGCACCACACACAAGAGGTTGCCTCAATATTTATTGCTGGGAAAAGAAGATGAAAAAGTATTCTATTCCTGAACTCATTGGTGGTTTCTGAACTGATCTATGCTCAGAACTGCATAAAAATTAGATCTAAGATATTTTAATTACAAAGTATCCACTGTATAATTAGCAACTTAATACAAATTGTGTTCAATATATTTTATATGTAATTGAAATTCTGTAAGATTAAACTGTAATAACATAAATAATTTTCCAGGACGAAAAGTAGGTTAAAATAAGCAAATTTTATGCTTTAAACATTGAGTTAAATATTCCCTAGTGTTTTAAAATATTGTGGTTTTTTGAAAGTTAATCATTTCATTGAATAATAAAGATGAGCTTTCTTTTTATATAATTAATGCAACCCATATTTTTCAGTAGAGAAACGAAATGTTGAATCATACATAAAAAGTAGCTATGACTATTTTATTACCAAACTTAATTCAGTCATTTCCACAGTTATGGAAAATGTTATTCTTATCTTGGGAAAAACTTGAGGCAGTGAAAAGTAGTTTTGTTTGGCATATATTTTGAGCTGCCTGAATCTCCGGTTAGGTAGTCCCTCCTGGGAGGGGTGTGTGTGTCTGTAAGTATTACACACAGGCTGGTTCAAAACAGTAGTTTGCTCTTTGCAGTGTCATACATCTTCAAAACCTTTTTACTAACATTATGTAAGGCAACTTTAATAATGTCTGAAAAGATTTTAAGAGGTTAACCTGTATTTTCTAATATTTTAGGTTTCCCTTATAAAACTGCAGTCTAACATCATTGTGTAAAATCTATATGCAAGAATGATGATTTCCAATGCACTTCAAGGGACCAAGATTTTCATTTCTCAGGCTATTACTACATTTTCTTGCAGCCACTCCTGTGGTGTAAAATAAGGACATCATTTGAAGTATGATTATGCTTTGAATGCCCACTGAAGCTTTTAAAATGATACCTGACATCCAGCTAGATAGACATTGATTCTTTTTTTAATTCAGGTTTGGCTTTTTTTTAAGTCTGTTAGAATCCAAGAGAAATGGATGTGAGGAAACTTTACTTTCCTGTCTTGACATTCACTGTAGCTGTTGAGGCTTAACCCCAGCCATCCAACAGAACAAGGGAGAGAATTAGAGGTGTAAAATTGTGTGTGGTGGTCACTCAGGACAGGAGAGATGGTATGCTGAGTGGAGTTATTGGGCACCAAAGCCACCTCAGGTCATGTCACTGCTGTACCTGCACTGCTTCTTGTATCATTTGTCCTCCACTGTGGTTTTCCACTCTGGAGCACTTCCTGCTGTAGTAAATCCTATAACACACAACTCAAATAATGGTTTACAGCAGTTTAAGCATAAATCCATCACAATCTCCATCCCTGGTACTGTTGGGCTAAATTATAGGCTTTCACATTGCAGTGAACTCTTCCTCTTGCTCCTACTCTGACTAGAAGCAAGGAGTTCCTGCCATGGGAATTCTGAAATCACGGATATCAGAATTTTAAGGTATTTCCACAACAATCTCCACCTTGATCCCTTTGGACTAAATAAGGTTCAGCATTGCAATGAGCTCTTCCTCTTGCCCATGCTTGGGCTTGGATTGATCCACAGAGTGCAGCACCTTAGGGCTGTACCTGCTCCAAGTACAGCCTTATCTACGAGGCACAGTCTCACAGATACCCATGTGGGCAAGGCCTTCCCATGGCTACTGCCCTGCAGGGGTGTGCCTGCTCTGCCCTGGGCTTATCCTTGGCTGTTGAAGATTGCAATGCAAGATGTTTCCAATTACCATCTGTATGGCAGATTACCTTTGTCAAGTGGGCAGTTTGCTTTATCTCTCCCTGTGAGTGACCACACTCATACCTCCCTGAGGAGGGGACATCTGCTGATAACAGACTATTGAATGTTACTGCATGACTGATAAGAACTATAATATCCCATTGTGAGATGCTCCACCCAGGGGAAGGAGCCAAGCATTGCTACCCAGATATAATCCACAAGTTTTTGAGACATCAGCATGACTTTCTCCATGGGATTCCCCACAGAAACAGCAGCTGTCTTCTTCTTCCACTGGATCTTCAGAGGAAGAATACATCCTTCTCTACAGATCCCCCTTGCTCTAACAGAACCACTTCTGATACTTCAGGACGACCGCAGCCACATTTCTAATTGATCAATTGGATCAATTTCTAATTGATCCACAGGGTGTCAGGTTGGGTTCTGACTCTGTCAGTGTTGTTCTAGTGTACTGCATTGTTTATTTTACCCTTTTATTTTTTTCCCTTCCCCTATTAAGAACTGTTATTTCTTGCTCCCATATTTTTGCCTAAGAGCACTTAATTTAAAATTTATAGCAATTTGGAGGGGTGGGGAACATTCTCCATTTCAGGGGAGGCTCCTGCCTTCCTTAGCAGACTCCTGTCTTTCCAAACCAAGACATTGGCAAACACTTTGAGGTGTCCCAGCATGACCTGAGGCAGAGCCACAAATGTTTCAAGGTGTATCTGCTGCAGAGTGGTGGGCTCAGCTCCCGTCAGGAGTTCCTCCCCAGCTGGGTTTATCCCCAGCACCTCACAGGGGCTCCCTCACTCGCCACAACAGGGTGAGAGAGTAACAGTGAGAAACCTGTGGGCTGAGGTGAAGATGGGTCATTAGGTCAAACAAAAGATGGGTTATTAGGTAAAGCAAAAGCTACTCTCACAAGCAAAGGAAAACAAGAAATGAAGTCACCACTCCCCATGGGCAGGCAGGCGTTCAGCCACTCCCGGGAGAGCAGGCCCCATCACGGGTGAGGGTGACTTGGGAAGACAAATACCTCAGCTCCAAATGTCCCCCACCTTCCTTCTCCTTCCCTCAGCTTTACATGCTGAGCATGACTCCATATGTTATGGTATATCCCTTGGGTCACTTAGGGTTGGCTGTCCTGGCTGTGTCCCCTCCCAGCTCCCTGTGCACCCCCAGCCCCCTCACTGCTGGGGTGGGATGGGAGGCAGAAAAGGCCTTGGCTCTGGGCAAGCCCTGTCAGCAATAACAAAAACATCCCTGTGTTATCAACACTGTTCCCAGCGAAAAAAGCCAAATTGCTTCCCTATTCTGACTAGTGTGAGGAGAATTAACTCTACCCCAGCCAAGCCCAGCACAGTGACAAAGAAAAGCTGCTGGCAAGTGTAATTCAATTACACTTCCTTAATTCTGACTTGGCTTTTGTAAGTAAAGCCCTAAGGATTAGTTGGACATAGGTCTTCTTATTAAAATACTTTTGTTTTTTTAATAGTGTGGGAGCTGGTATCTGGCATCCTTAGGCAGTTGGGAAAATTAGAGGCTTAGAATTATTACTATAGCATTTACTCATCAGAGTGATATAGAATTGCACTGCAGTTTGAAATGGTCTATTCCTGCTTGTGCTGGCAGAGTAGCTGCAGTGACAGAGTGCAGTGTGGACTACAAAAACGTGTTTGAATAGACCTAAAAGTAATTAAAAAGGCAGTATTTTCTGAGCTTTGCTCTGTTACTGCTGCACAGCACTCAGGCTAGTTTGGTAAAAGCTAGTTCAGATACATCCATCCTAGCAGCAACTGTGCTTACTCTACAAGTATTCCAAGGGAATCTGATGTGTGTGCTCTCCAGAGAGAAAATGTTACAAGATCAGGCCCTAATTATTTTATAATTGTGCAAGGCTTTAATTATAAGACCTTAATGACTGGCTTCATTTAAAACACTTTAGGGACACTGAGTTAAATAAAATGCTGTTGTTGAATTATTTTCTTTCCCAGCAATATGAGCACTTTCCATTTCTCTCTCTCCCAGTAATCTGCTGTGCCTAGCAAACAGAGAAGATATCCATGTAATTAAGAGATTCTGGGTGCAAGTTCCCTGATTATTCTTACAACAGCTCAACTAGAAGACACTAGGTATCCAATTTTCAAGGCATGCACAATATGTTCCACTTTTCATCCTAAAGAAGCTCAAATACTCCATGTTCTTTGCTGTTATAAAAATACAGCTAAAAGAGTTGAAAAGGCCACTGCAGTCTGTTGTTTCTAAACTGGCTGACGGAGAGGGGAGGCAATACAAGAATACTAGTGAAATTTTGGTCAAGGTCACCAGCCAAGGATAACTGGTATGAGATCTCAACAAATTTGCATGGAAAGCAAAGAAAATCTTTTGTATAGATGTTATCAGAAATAAAAGATCTTAGTGTTGTATTTTTTTTTTGTTGTTGTTGTTATTTTATTTTTTGCAGCCTTTTCTTGGGTAAGTACTGCCTCTTCATATCTGAAGTGTGCACTGAGAGTACTGGAGCTGAAATGAAAACAATGTAAATGAAATGTCATAAACCAGTGCAAAATATTAGTGATGCTGATTAGGGATAGCCTATGAACCCTTGTAAATACTTTCCTTGGACCTTACTCTTTTGAGGTTAAATTCAAACTTAAAATGCAAGCTTGAAAAATCTGCTTTGAGGGAAAAAAAACCATCTTGATAAGCTGAGGTTTTTGTCAGTAGGTGGGGAATTCATGGTGATGAAAAGTAAAATGGTATTTACACAGTTCTCTTCCTGAAATCTCTAAAGATATGAAATTGCGATGGTAATATTTAATATTTAATATTTAATATTTAATATTTAATAATAAGAAACATTATTTAGCTATTTTTAAGCTGGTAAAAAATTCAAAATAAAAAATGTCTCTCTAGTGATCATGAATCAAAATAAAACCTAGAGACTAAATATAAAGATTGCAGAAACTTTCACTCCGGGAATATTGAAAAGATTCATGAAAACATTTTATTTCAGTAAGACTGAAACTCTTTGAAGCAAATTTAGATATATTCCAATAAAATATTCAGAATTTGTGTAGTAATCCTCCTCCATAAGGTAATCTGGAATAAAAGAAGCAATCTGAAATAAAGGAGAATAGTATGTTTTTTAGCTGGACAAGTTGTAAAATGCTATTCTTGGGAAGAGTATATTAATTTTTCTCTCTGGGAAAGAGAGAAGTGATAATTGCTTCTCCAGGTGCAAACCTTCCTTTAGGTTTCAATGCTTGTCAGTTTGAGTATCTTAAGCTGTCTGTGGGCAGTGTGTCCAGCTTCTCTACTAATCCATGTAATACTGGACATGTAAGTGGAAAATTGAAGATTTAGGTAAAATATTCCATTGCCTTTTCTAATAGCAGATTATATGTTTGTATGAAAAAATAAAGACACTTGGATTCTGCTATTGTAAAAGTGGTTAAGATAAGAAAGTTTTATCAATAAAGTTAAATGTTGGGGTAATGGGTAGTGTTATTGAATAATCTGAACACATACAAGAAAATTGTTTTTAAAAATTACTGTTCTTTAGGTAATGGTAACATAAAGAATAAAGTGAAACAATTATCAAATCAAACAGCAAATTAGGTGAAATTAGATGCAAGATCTAATAGAAATGGAAAAAACAGTCATCCAAACATTAACTAAAATTTCAACACCATTTTGTTATGGATTCCAAAATTCTAGTAATTGATACTGGTATTCATATAGTTGTGTAGACAGATTTTTTTATTTGTATCTGAAATGTTGTCTTTCATCCTCATTCTTGTGCCTTTCTCAAGCCCAACCCTTTCTCTCTGCCAAAAGAAAGATTTATGATGCTGATCTTAACAGCACACCATTACAACTTTAAGTTTTATAACTCTTGTGTATTAGGAGTTATCAAATATATTAAAAGCAAGCAGAAAAGTCTCTCACATCCCCAGGAACCACCTTCACCTCAGTCCTTAGAGAAGCATAGCTGTTTTCCAGCACAGAGAGTTTCACAGCTTCTGAATCCAAGTGCGGAAATTATTGTTGTTTGTGTGATACATGAATTTACCAGCTTGGACATCTTGGTATCTTTTCCATGTATGGTGTAGAATGTACTTTGGATGCCTTTCAGCTATGTTTTCCTTACATCTTTTCTAAGCCATCCTTGGAAGTTAGCAGCTTTGCAAATAAGAGGAATGATTCACTTCAGTTTGTATGATGTTGGAAATGTAAGTCATCCTATTGCAGAGCTTACTGAAATTAGTATATATTCCAGGATCAGCTTTTCATCTGGGCTTCAGATAGAGGGAGATTAGTGGGACAAGTCCATCTTTTGATTCTGTGGAAACATGGGAAGGAAATCAGACAGACTTTATTGCATTACTTTTGATGCATTTCATTCTCAGGCTGTTAGAACACAACTGGCACCATACTGCTTTCTCTTGCAAACGGCAGCTTAGAAAAGGGTTTTAGACAGAGTCCTGAACACCTGTTTCTTGGACATGGGGGTTTTCTACCACAGGTAAGAAAAATAAATCTCTTGTGTGTAGTCCTGGCATGGATGCAGTCAGTTTATATGTGCTGTCACACCTCAAGACCCTGCAGACTCAGTGCAGGTGCTCCCCTACACACAGCTTCCATAAACAACCCTGACAGGCTTTGGCTGAAGTGGGCTCCTCATGGCTGTGGAGATTTATATCCTGATTTAGTTGTGCAGGAAACCATTAGACCAATGTGTTACATAATACCAAGGCACAGAACCTTCTCCAGTTATTTTTATAAGTATTTGGTTAAATCAGGTTCTTCTCGTCAGCTGTAAGGTTTTTTAACAATTAGAAAGCATTTGGTTTGAAGGAGGGTTTGTTTGTTTGTTTGTTTGTTCATTTGTTTGTTTGGGGTTCTTCTTGGTGTTTTTGTTTAGTTTTGTGGGGTCTTGTTTTTTTATTTTTTGGTTTTTGGCATCCTGTTTTCCTTTCTTGTTTTTGGGGAGAAATCAGTGGTACTAAGCAGTATTTCTTAGATGCCACTTTGCTTCTTGGCTGAAGATGTTTCCTCAAGCACAACAGGAATAAAAGAGATAGCAGTTTGTTTTCTGTGTTTCATTCTGATTTCCAAGTAGCAGAGATGATCTGGTAGTTGGATGGCAAGTATTTCTCTTGCTGTTCCCCTGACTTTTTTACTGTTTGGCTGCTGCTCTCCACTCATCTGTAGATCTTCATCAAGTGATAATCAGGTCATTATCTTCAGCCCACAGGAGAAGTCTCCTCAAAGATATAGCCTTACTGCTGGGCAGATTTGTCCAATGTCCATTGTCCAGGGGGAATGTTTTACATTTCAGTTATTATCAGGCTTTTAGAGAGCTGAGCTGCCTGTTAAATGTGCTCCAAAAAATGGATGTTCATGTGCACCATATTCTCAAAGAAGCTTCACCCAACCCCTATTTTAGCAATTCCCTCTGAAAATGAGTTTTTTCCTTCATTTGGGAGATAAAACTAGAAGAACTCTTCTTTTGATTTATCAGCAAAATAATGATTAATTGTTAACCCAATAAGTGATTGAATAATTAATTATTATAGTAAACTAATTATAGAGATTGGATGACTTATTTTTAATTTTGTATCTCATTTGAAAAAGTCTATAAAGTGATCTGTGATGTAAGGTCTGTGCTTTTGCCAACATGAATCTCTTATCAGGAGACTCATCTCTTTAGAAGAGGAATTGATTCTTGTTCCTGGAATCAAAGCATGACAAAAAAAAAAAAAAAAAAACTATGTAAACTGGATTTTTGGTTAGAGCCAAACCATTTCTTTTCTGTGAGATCAAAACCTGGGACATGAGAGTATGGAAGGAAGATTCCAGCTAGGAGATGCTCAGACTTTAGAGTAAATATACTTGTGATTTAAGGAGCCAGTAAGATAAAGTAGCCTGTATTTAAAATTTTCTGTTTTCAGTTTTACTCTGAAATTAATATCTTAGAAAATAATCTTTTGAATTCTGGTTCTGCAAGTTTTGGCTTAGTTTGGAGACAGATCTTTCTGTGTATGTGTCTGTGTGTGGGTGTATGTATATGTGTATGTACATGTCTGTATGTGTATATTTAAGACTTGAAAAATGCTGAGCCTGAATCCAAAAACCATTCATGTTAATATCTTTTGGCTTTATATCCATCATTATTTGGAATGTGATTAAATCCCATTTGCTTCACTGGGCCCAAAGCATGTGTTTAAAGTCAAGCATGTGCTTAAGTGTTTTCCTGAATAAGTAAACTTAAAGTGAATGAACTCTATGTGAAAAGCAAACATCTTTTTCCATGTAATTGTTCAATGTGTTCAATACCAAATCTGAACCTTGATTAATATATTTTTCTTTTAGTTTAGAAGTGAAAAAAAATTTTACATGGATTGAATTTCTTTCCTAATTGCATATTTTTTCTTTAGTTGTAGGATATTATATTACTGTTAGAGCAAACCTATTATTCAGGGCTACAAAGGAATAAAGAAACATTCTTTAAAATATAGTAGCATCTCATCATTGGTCTATAAATTCATTAACTTACATAAATATTAAGAGTTTTATTTCAGGGAGATTATAGTCTACCTTTGATTATTTTTTGGAGAAGCCTCTTTCATTAGTCACCTGTGCAGTCATTTATAAAACATTAAAGCTTATATATAGCAAAATCAATGAAGGAGTGTTGGTTTTTTTTTTGATTTTTTAATTCATTTTTTAAAGGTAATCTGTTTGTACCTTATTACTACTGAGATAAATGGCTATTTAGGATTAACTTGTTGTTTGTCTGTTGATAACAATGGCTGTCATTTTTTAAAATTGAAAGCAAATATTTGTAGTATGAAGAATGAAATATTTCCAGCTGTAGCCCTGCAGCAGGGCAGTTTTAACTTGCTAACACTTCTGCATTACTTTGGGAATATATTGAATCCTTGATATGGTAATGCAATTTGCAATAAAAAAAAAAAAAAAATTGAATATCAGTATTTCATCATACAGAAATCTGCCTTACCTCATAGGTACCAGGTTCCCAGTGCAGCAGAATGATAGGATATTCTGAAGAGTGCAGGTTGCCTTTCAGGAGTTAAAAAATTATGATGCTCCTTTTAAGAGTGTCCATATGCTTTCAAATCCAGTTCAAAAGCCTATTATAAATTTTGAGCATGCTGAGAACTGCTGCAATGATCTCATTTTTACATTCAGGTTTGGCATTTCCCCAATTTGCCTGATAGCTGGCATCCTGACATCTATATGTGTTCAAGTGCTTTCAAATCCAATTAATGCACAGAGTGCAAAATGTAACTCCTGTACCTCTCAGTAATTGTGGGAGTTACTCATGGCATCAAATGAACAGAAAAAGAAGACAAGGGTGAGGAGATACTCTGGGTTTTTTTGATGTCTTTATAGAGCATCCACCATATTTTGCTCTGAAACTTTTGGGAACTACAGTAACGGATGCAGTGCAAATAGATGGAATAAAAAAATAATAATTTTAGTAATGTGAAGAATTTAATTTAAATTTTAAGAGTCTTTACCGAAACCACACTGCTAATAACATGGCTCCTTGAGAAGGAAACAGGAAGAGGATGCTCTTAATCTCCCTCTGGAGGAGGAGCCTGCATCTCTCCACTAGATAGAAAATCCAAAGATTTGCCTCCTAGGGGAATCTCAGCCCTTTGGAACCTCTTGCAAGGCTGCCATATGATAGATGGCATTTTTGCCATGGTACAGGAGGCATTGGCAGCCGTTACATCCATTACTACCTCTGCTGATTATTTTACATTGTGGCTGCTTGTTGCTGTTTTCTATTTATATTCTGCTCATTTCACAGGAGTGCAAGGTCATACCCAGAGCATTCAGCATCTCTGTAAGTGTGTTCTTTGGAGATACCTGTGGAGATACCAGGCATAGCATTTGATGTTAATCAGAAATGAGCAGATATGAGTTTTTCTGGGGTCTACTGAGTCAGGAGAAAGACTTCAGTGTAGTTCTATGTATTTTGGATCAGTCGAATGATTCTGAAATTTCTCCCTAAAAATAATGGTCATCTATTTCATTCTTTGTGAATATCAAAATTTAAGGTGATTGAGAGTTTTAAAAACAGGACACAGTGTAACAATATATATTAAATGTATTAACTCTGTTTTTTTGTACTTGTTTGCTATTATATGAACGTAATTTATTGTGCCTGCAGCAACCTGAGGACATGCTGGAAAATTAGATGATTCATTTCAAGTGTTTTATCCTAGTGAGCAAAATTTTAATCAGTCAGTTTTCAAATCCCAGCTCAGTTATTGGCACAGTCTGTAAACTTGGCAAGGTCAGAGAAGGACTCCATTGTAGACACAGCGTAGCATCTCAGCTAAATCATTACTGCATATGTTTTACTTTATCTGCATTACGGGATTTTTAAAGAAATAGACCTCTAGAAAGGTGCTCCTCAGAGGACCTATGGCAAAGGTAATCTAACAACAGAAATTATGATGAGTATAAGATTTATCTTGAACTGTGGTTGCTATTTCCTATGCAAATTTTTTTACATCCTCATTTTAAAACCCCCAACCATGATAAAAGAAAGAAAAAATTTCGTAACACATGAACCACTGTGCTGACATTCTCACAGTTTTGTGGCTGCATTGTTCATGGAGCATTGTGAATTTTACCATGCAGTGATGAGGACCTGTGTTATCAGTTTGCTCTACCTCAAATCTTGCTGTTAGTTTTCATCAGGAACATTCTACTTTTGATGATGTGGTGTTAATTCAGAAATGTAAAGCAGTCCAGTATCCAATAATCAGCTGAGTATGTCAAATGCATGCTAATGACAGGAATGCAGGAAAAAAAAATCTAATTGCCTTAATTATTAGGCAGTAGAAATTACAAGAATGATCATGAAATAAAATTTTCAGAAGTGTCCAGTGTCCTAATTTTAAAGGGCATAAAGAAACCTAACGTCTATAAGAATAGGCATAAAGAAGCCTAACAAATATAATTAGGTTCCAATACTCATAGTTGGATTTTGAAAATGTGACATAGACTCCCATAAAATGTTAAGAAGCTTTAGCCATGTATGACCATGAAAACCACAAGCTCTTGAGGGTGACAGACTGATACCTCCCAACATTATACTGAACATGGAATAATGAAACACACTGGATGCTTCATTTTTTTGAGCTAGGGGTTCAATATATTTGCAAAGCAAATATAATTTTTTTGCTGGCTATCAGAAATCAGAATGCTTTTCAAATTACCTGCTACATTAAAAAACAGAAATAGAATAAGCCAAAAGAGTGAATATTATTTGTAATATAAAAATATTTAAGAGAGTGGAAGCCATAAAACAAAAGATATTTAAAAGGAATAAAATTTTGCAAAGACTCAGAAATGTTTAGTGGAGCGTTAAATTAGGTAAATATGTAAGCAAGTTGTTACAGTCTTTGAGGGAAAAAGGCACAAGTTAATGAATTCTAAGCAGGGAGGGATATTGGATTCCATATATTGTAATACATACCTGTATTTTAAATATAAACATGAGTACATAAATATATGTATAAATAGGTATATGTCATATATATAAATATAAACAGATATGTACATGAATATGTGGATATAAGAACCACAAAAATCAAATGAGTTAAAAAATAAATTTTAAGTCATAGATACATGCTGCATATCTTTCCAAATAGAAGGTTGTATTAAGGCACTTAAATTTATTGGTAAATTGGAACATCTACAGCTGTGAATATTGCCTCATGGTATATTGCCTTTCTATTCTCTTTCAAAAGTTTTGAGTGACACTGCTCTCAAGTTCCCCTTTTGCTTTTGTTTTGCATTCCTTATGCTGCCCTTGGGGATTTGGTTTGGTGGTGAACATGGTGGGGCTGGGTTAAGGGTTGGATTTGGTGATCAGAAGGCTCTCGACAGGATGGACAGATGGGAGGAGAAGAACTGACTGAAATTCAAGTTCAGTGTCCTGCACCTGGGAGGGAATAAGCCCTGGCACCAGCACAGGTTGGGGGCCAACCACGTGAGAAGCAGCTCTATGGAGGAGGACCTGGGGGCCCTGGTGGACAACGGGCTTTCCATGAGCCAGAAGCGAGTCCTTGTGCCCAAGAAGGACAATGGTGTCCTGGGATGCATTAGGAAGGGCATTGCCAGCAGACTGAGGGAGGTGATCCTGCCCTCTGCTCATTCCAGATGTGAGGCACATCTGGAGTGCTGTGTCCAGTTCTGGGCTCCTCAGGACAAGAGAGACATGGAGCACCTGCTCCTGGAGAATCTCTCCTGTGAGGAAAGGCAGAGGGAGCTGGGCCTGTTCAGCCTTGAGAGGAGATAAATGAGAGGGACCCTCATCAATGTCTGCAGGGAGGCACCAGAGGAGGTTTCCAGGCTCTGCTCAGTGGTGCCCAGCAATAGGACAGAAGCAATGGCAGAAACTGATGCCCAGGCAGTTCCACCTGAATATGAGGAAGAATCACACACTGCACAAATAGCCCAGAGAAGGCACGGAGTCACTTGATCAAGAACAGTCTGGGCACAATCCTGTGCTGTGTGCTTTGGGATGACCCTGCTGGAGCAGGGATGTGGGACCAGATTGCCTGTTGTGATGCGTCCCAACCTGACCCATTCTGTGGTTCTGTGATCTGCCTGTTTTCTTAATTAAAAGTCAAAAAATGTAACAGGTGTGCAAATTGGAATCAATTCTGGACCACTTATTCTGACAGATAATACTTGAATCCTCACAATGGTGCAAATGGAGTGATGTTAAGGAAACTGTCATTCCAGTGTAATCACAGATTTCAGTTTTCCCAGGAAAATAGAGGAAGTTAAGTGAACATGGGTTCTCAGATCTTTTCTGGAACTTTCAGGGCAGATATTCCGGAAGTAGAGTGACAACAGAGTTTTTGAAACATGCTCTCTTAGTTAGAATTCACTGTAAGGATTTTTGGAGTAATTTTTAGTAATGGTCATTACGTTGTTGAAAACCATGTCTAAATAATATTTACAGAGATTAAAATAAAAAATATGTGCATTACGTATCTTATTCTTACTTTCTTGAGTGAATATATCTACTTTATTGAGTCTTTCATTAAGGTCTAGGTTTGCCTCTCCCAAATATGAGGTAATTTTTTGGAAGTTGTTGCCTTTTTGTTTTTACCTGTTAATGGTAAAATTCCAGATAAATGCTTACGTCTGATTAATAGCAATGTTGCATTTCTTTGAAAGCCCTAATGATGCCACCCTACCAGCAAAACAGCAGCATACAGTGTCATCACACACAGATTGCCCATTTCTGGTCTATTTTTTACCTGTGTCTCTTGCCTTTCTCTAAAACCCCTGCATTTTTAAAGAATTCTTCAGGAATTGATATATGAGGTTGTAAGAGCTGAAAAAAATTGCTGATCCATTTTAATAAATACTATATTGTCATGCATTTGCTAGCTAATTTATCCAGTGATTCATCAGTTTAGCTTTCAATATACATAATACCATTAAGATTTAGTAGAGCATATATTTGATTCAAAAGATGTATTAGATTTTGTAGGTCCCGACTTCCATTCAACATAAGATGACTTTATCTGTCTCATGAGGATATATGTGATTTCCAAAAGCAATGTATCTGGTTTTGAAAAATCCTGCAGTGGAAAGGGGGAGAAAAAAAATTAATTTATTGCAAGGAACGAAACATTAATTTTAGAAATCTGAATATAGAAGTGACCCACATTTATATTAGAATTTCACAGCAAAGCAATATACTGTGCCTGTCTCACATTTCCCATACTGAAAGGAATATTTTGATCATGATAACTTCACTGCATGTATTGCTGAGTTCTGAACTGAAAAGCACTTTGCTCTGTAGAATAGAAAAATCAATTTAGTATAAGGTGATCACATTACACTCTATTTATCCAAGATTACAACAATTTAGAAGAAGATTGAGAGTGAAAGTAATTGTTCTTTTATTAATCCAAGTAGCTTTTAAAAAGAAATCTACTGATTAGGAAGCTCAGTTTGACTTCTAACTTGAATCTCCCAGGACTTATTCTGGGAGGTTCTGATTTCAGTGATGCGTTCTGGTGATATCATAAGCAACTATCTTGCTGAAGTTACAGAAAAAAGATGGAAAAGAGGTTAACATGATCTGCTAAAGCTTTTCAGCATTAATTTGCCATAGAATTGCCAATATTTTTTAATGTTCTTCATATATATGCTCTCTTGCCAACTGGTGATTTAAAATCTGAACCTTTAGGTAACTCTTTCACTTTTTAGGGATATAGATTTCTGGTTTTAGTTTGAAAAATTAGATGCAGCGCAATCCCCTGTGCACCTAGGCTCCACTGCTGACCCTTCTGAATGTTAAGACCCTGCCACATATCCCTTTACATGTGATATTTCCTGCCAAACACAAGAATAAAAATGAGCTGAAGAAGTGCTTGTTATGTTTCCAACTGCAGCTACAAACTTTAGCTCACTGTGCCTGTGAACATTCTGTTGGATCTGACAATTTTTGATTCAACTCCAGTGAATCAAATAATGCAGCTGCTGAAGCAGGGTCATGCAGTCTCTACAGGCTTTTGTTCATTTAACATTTTATCTTAAGAAAACCCCTCAAAGTGCCTTGTAGAATGTCACACAAAATTCAGCCATTTCGGGAAAGAATGGCAAAGAATCCAGAGGTCCTTATGTAGTAATTTAACCAAATATTTTCATACCTTGTGGGGAAGAATGGTGGTCTGAAAGCAAAAGAGTTGCTGATTTATGAATATAAATTAAAAGATTGCAAGGATCACTATAATGTAGCAAATCCATGGTTTCTCTGTCCTAAATCCCAACTTCTCCTTGGACTGGGATCTGTCCCTGCATTCTGTCTCTTTGCAGGCACAACTCTGTCCAGCTGTACCCCAGCCTGATGGTGCATAACCTTGCACCAAGGGAGCAGAACTTGCACTGTTAGTGAAGTCAGGTGCTCTAGCTACTTTGGTCTTTTTCATGCATTTTGATGTTGGCAAAGAGAAAATTTATGGCAAACTAAGCTCCTGTATGACACCAGCAGAGTGAGGTACATGCTTGGTGGCTTAGTAAGTGAGATATAGAATAAATGGATAGAAGATTGGAAAGGATTGGAAAAATGGAATATTAGAGTAGAGATACTGTTTTGTTTATTTCGAGATCTCAGACTGCAAAATGCTCTGCTGCCTTGCAAAGATATGTACCATTTTCTACAAAAGGCAGCAGTGCTGTGTAAGATAAGGGTGTATAAGGCCATGTCTCTGTTTTGTAAGGCTGTACAGAAGATCAGTGACCATGACTAATAGTCATGGTCACTGATCTTCTGCTTGTGCTTTTTAATTTCTTTTTGCTGTTAAAAGTAGTGCTTTGGTTATATTTTAGATCATGAAAATTCCATTGGAGATAGTCAGCTGGGCTATCAGTGAGTAGAGCCAGCCCTCAGGTATTGCACAGAACCTGCAAAAAGGTTCTGAGGAAGGAAATCTTATCATATTTGAATTAATTCTTAGGTCTTCAAATTTAAATGGCATTTGGCTTTGAGATGTTGAGTTGGAAGGTCTTCATTAGTTAAAGAAACATAAGTTGTTTCTGAGTAATTTTAAATTATAAGTTCACCACAGTTAAAGGTATAACAGATGAGCAGGAAATAAAATATTTTTAATTGTTCCTCTCTTTCCTTTCCAGAACTAATTGAAGAATGTTGTGCCTTTCAGTATTCCACTCTTTAGGTAGTTTTAGGCTAGAGGATCTTCTAAGTAAACAATGCAGGTTTCTCCAGAATGAATCTACAGCTGTTGTGGCTTCATAGAGACATTTTGATTCCCAGAGAATTGGTAACAAAAGTAAATGCGATTTTCCACATTTTATGGTAGAGCAACATGAATGGTCTTTAGAATGGCTACTAAAGGCATCTGACTGGCCAAAACTAGATGTCTTTACACATTGTTTGAGAATTAGATTTTAAGATACCTACTTGTCCCTGGAAGTTTATAATTAACAACTTCTACTCTCTTTAGCAACACGCTTAGTTAGTCTTCAACTTGGAGATCAAAAGTAGCTAAATTACTCATTGTGGGGGATTTCTCTATTAGCATGATATGCTATCCTAGATTCTGATTCTGTTGTCAGAGTTATGGAAGTAATATTGCTTTAAATATTTGTTGAACTGATCTGTAAATCTCAAATCCACAGTTAGAATGTTAATTTGTTAGAATATTTAGATAAATAGAAGTGTTGACTTCAAAAATGATGCAAACACACATTATCTCAGTATTGAGGTTTTGAAAGGAAGATTATTCTGCACCTCAGAATATTGAAAGACCCAGTTTCAGAAAGTTTTGAGTGTGAATGTTGTTTCTGAACAACTTAAATGTAGCTTTTTTGTTTTATGTCTTGAATTTGGTGTTTCATTTTGAAGAACTTCTCTGCATATCCCTATGGCATGGTTAACAAATATCTATGTCAAATAGAAACAACTGTACACATCTGTAAATAGTGATGATTTTTACCATCTCTTAGGAAAGGTTCAGAAGTTCTGTTTTGAAAGGTTAAACTACAGATGCTCAGAGCTGCTACTAAAATCTCTCTTGGTTTTTTTTTTCCTTCAGACTACCTTTGCTTCTCCTTTTCCTCCATTTTTCAGCCACATCTATTATATTTCATGCTGTATTTCTCTCATGCTGGACATTTCCTAGTTATGTGTTTTGTTGCTAACATCATTCCATCTCAGATGTGTCTGTGATGTGGTACCTATTCTGTTGTGATGTTTTCCTGCAGTACTGTTTTTATCCTATATTTTCTTTTCCATAGATACATTTATCTTCAGACTGACATGATGCTATTCTTTCTCCAGCAGCTTCAGATATTTGCAGCTGACCCTATAGTTTCCTCTTTTTTTCTTAGCCTTTAACATTTGCAGTTGTAAGTCAAGCTGATATTTTTATTTCCCAAGTGTCTGCTAGAGCTAATACCATTTTGGGATTGATCTGCAACTTTGCAGAAGGTAGCTTTGCTGTGATGTCATTGCTGCACTTTCCTGCAGTGGCCACAGAGTGCTCTTGCCTCTACTTTCCCATTAAAAACAAAAAAAACAAACAAACCACCTTACCCCCAACTTCCCTCAAAGCAAACCAAAAGCCTGGGCACAGTTTACTTGGAAGAACCTTTAAGGAAAGCCTGAAACCTCTTAATTTAAAATATTAGTTGTTTAAATATACTACAAAAGAAAAGCTTTCAGAAAATGTTGCTTTCATTGTAGGATTTCATTGTTGCGTACCTTCTTACCTTTCATTGTTGTGTACCTGCTGTGTGACTTCCAAATATGTTGTGAGAAGCAATGCCTTTAATGACACCACTCCAAGGTTATTCCTTTTTATTTAATAACTGATAGGAATGCACTAGGGAGTGCAGATAGAGTAAGGCTAACCTGGGTTAAAATAATAGTTTGGAGATAAAACAGTGTGGTCAATTTACAAAGAATTGCAGGTTCATTTCTTGGAGACATCCCAGAAAAATAAGGCCCTGCTTGCTGCATCTGCTCTAACAAAATCCTTCTTTGACTAAACACTGCTCCTTCAATATTTTCATTTTCAGGAATCAGATCAGGGGCTCCAGGATCATTTTGATGAAGAAGTCATCTTTTGAATGATTGGAATTAAGACGTTTCTCACAGAGTCTCCTGCTGCTCAAGCAGTCATTGCTTCTGTAAGGAGAGGGTGCCCTGCAGTGCTGGTATCAAACTTTCCTGCTTCCCACGGTGCATCCAGAGGTCAGCTGCAATGAGAATACAGATGTCTGCTTGACAGAATAAAAGGGAAACTGCAATCTTATAAATCATCACGGAAGAGGTAAAAATTGATGTCAGGAAAATGCCGTTTCTTTTTTTGTTCAGAGAGGAGAATAAGGGAACAAGCTATGTTTTTGAAAATCCCTGGGAAAAGGGAGAAGTAAAGGCTCTGCAGAATTTGCAGTCACAGAAAGTAATGCTGGTTTTGGTAGGAATTGCCACAATGTGAAATTTGAAGAAGAATTTTCTTTACGCATTCATATTTTTCAAAATTATTTTCACGTGTGCTGTAATTCTGAGATGATTTTTGATAAAAATAATCTCTGAAGCTTTAAATTCAGGGCCACTGATATAAACTGATGTCTTATTTTCAAATATATTTCCTTATATTCAGGAAGAAAATGGTTTTGCTGTAAACCTAAATAATTTGATAATTTTTATCTTTGCTCCCTTTCCTCTTTCCAATTTGCTTCCTACCAGCTATTTATCATGGAACCTGCTGTCACTAAAAATATTGCATTTTATATTTTACATAATTATAGATTTATCCTCTGTACATACTTTCTCTCCCTGCAGAAATTACCTACATTGTTATTATTATTTATTGCAATAAATATTACCATGTATCTGACAAAATAAAATCAGCATAATCTAAAGTAAATTACTACAGATTAATATTTCATACTTTTCTCTCTAACAGAGAAGGTTTTAAAGGTACAAAACCTATTTATTTGGAAACATCACACAGAATAATTCTGGCTAATAATAAACAATATTTAAACCTTTAAAAATGATGCTGAAAACCTAACAAATTAAAAGTATTTCCAGGTGATTAGTCACTGTGTGTATAGCACTTTGAAAGGAAATGATCTATCCTTGGTTAATTATGATTGTCCTTGGAATTATTAGATGCAGTCTGAAGAAATATGAAAATGTATGGATGTTAATTTTAATTTCTGATACCCCTCTTACCCTTCTGAGTTTTCCTTGCCTCCAGTTTTCTCAAAAAATATATTTTTAAGAAAGCTGGCTCACCTACCCTTCTCCAGGAAGTGAGGATTCATTTAGTACACAGTCTGTCTGTACATGCTGCTGTTTCTCTCTCTTGCAATTTATCTTTTCTGTTGCAGTGAGATTTAGGAATGCTTCTATTTTTCACAGATTCATTGAATTCATAGCTGGAAAAATAATGGAGACTGGCTTCCTGCATAACATGTCTGAGGAACTCTTGCCTGATGCCGTCACTTTTGAAATGCATTTTTTAGATAAACATTGAATCTTGATTTATAGATTCCAGATTATGGAAAATCAAGCACCTGAGTTTTATTTTGCAACAGGTATCTGCAGTGTAAACAAGTACACTTCATTTTAATTCTACATGTTGAGTTTTGCTGATTAAATTTGATTAAAAAGACAATTACTTTTTGAAGTCTCATATAGGCTCACACAGACTGTGCTTAGTTGCACAGTAAACTTTGTAAAACTTCTCCTGATATTACAGGACATTTTCTCTCTTCCTGTATGTAAGGAGATAAGAAATTGATAGTAGGCACACCAGGTTTATAGAGGGCTTTTTTGTTGTTGTTGTTGGGTTTTTTTGTTTGTTTGTTTTTTGTTTTTTGGTTTTTTTGGGTTAATACAGTAAGAGTGCTGATTTTCCAGCAAACAAGCAATTTAATTTTTATTGAAAATTGATATTGGCTGTATTTGTCAAGGTAGTTCTAAAGGAATCATCCTTTCAGCTTTCTCTGTATTCTACTTTATTTCCAACATTGTGGTTTAAAAAAACCCACAGACCCAAACCCCACACCTCCAACGCCTTATCCCCCCATTCAATGTCTCCATATGTAGTTTCATCCTCCATTCAGATCTGATTTTATCTTAATCCTTCTTTGACTGCCTGCTCCATATCCCTTTGTCCCTCCTTTATGAAGGGATGGTAAAAGAAAATATATTCTTCAGATTGTTTTCAGGTGCTGATTGTTTTCAGGTGTCTTTCCTGTCTGGTCTGAACATGATTGGTGCTAAGGCAATGTCTTCTCCTTAACTCTGGTATTGGCTGTTTTCCTGATTTCTGGGAAATTACCACTTCCAATCTCTCATTCTAAGAGAAATTATATCCTTCATATTAATATTCACAGGAAGCAAGTGAAAACACCTTCTACTGCTACAGAATTGAACTATTTATGAGTTTAATTTGCCATCTATGTATATGAATTCTGTATACATAACGTGCACAAGTTCCACTAAACACCTAAGACTTTTATATATATCCTTCCATACTTTCTGCTGGTTTACTCTGAACTTCTTTCAGCTTGAACAAGTATTTTCTGGCATTCTCTTGATTAAACTAAGCATATTGATCTTATCTGGCTTTAAGGCAGGTTTTTCCAGGGTCAAGATATGCTTTAACTGACTTTTAAATATTTTCAGTTTCTTCATATGTCTTTAAAAATTCAAACCCCAGACTAAACAGAGTGTTCTAGCACTGGTGACATGAGTTTTTGAATTTGGAAATAATGAAAATAATCTGCTTCTTTTCAATGTTCCTTTACTTTCCAAAGGATCAGATCAGTTCATTTAGACACAGCATTGTCCTGGGTGTTCACAGACAGTTGCTTGCCCCCCTACAGTTTCAGAATCAATTTTTTTCAGTGTTCCATCCTATAAATATGACCTGCATTCCCGGTGCCCAGATTTATGCCTTTGCATTTGTCCTTATTAAAATTTGTCTTGTTCAAATGAAGCACCTAGCCAGCTGGGGCAGGTTGTTCTACAGAACATTTGCCTTATTACTTGCCATTCTACCAATTTTTACATGCTTTTCAAGTTTTACCAGATATCACTTTGTATTTTCTTCAAGATCATTGAAAATGATGCTTAAGGTTTAGATGCTGGCTAGTCCATATTTAAAATGCTGGTTAATTTAAGAGTAATTTCTATAGACTCCTATAAAGCTGAAGAGAAATGCAGAATGTATTTTTAACCACTATAGATAATAAAAAAATTTATAATTTTAGAAATGTATAATTAAAAAATGATAATTTTAAAATAAACCTTAATTATTTAAATACTATTTTAGCCCATTGTGTTTAATACAATTATTTGTTTTTTTAATATATATTTAATACTTCTCATTCTGAGAAATCAGCAAGAACATGGTAGCTCAGAATGTGGAAATAAGCCAAATGCTTTACAGTCATGTAAGTACAGTATATTAACCAATTTTCTTCTCTCAAGCTTGCAGCCAGAGTGCTCAAGGTACAATCCTCCATTTCCATAAAATCAATTAAACTTTTGGGGAAGATAAGAAAGCCACATTTCACAATTCTTTTTTCTAATAGTAGGATATAAGCTGAAAAATGTTATTTAAATTTTAAAGCAGCAGTTTATTTTAAGCTTGCAGAAGATTAGTGCATTATAATGTCCCTGCTGGGCTGTAGGAAATGAAATTAGAAACTAGAAAATGGTGTCAGGTATTCTGGTTATGGGGGTGATGGTGCCTCTGTCTCCTTGTTGGTCTGTTCCAAATGAGGCAGATCCAAAACAGACTGAGCTGACCCAAGACAGAGCTGACCCAAGACAAAGTCACATAATTTTCCAGTTCTTTGACTGTCAGGGTCTTAAAAATATTTGGGTTTGTCTGGCTCTGTTTTCTGCTGGAGTCAGTGGGACTTCCTCCCAATGATGGGAGGGGAAGGAGTTGTTTACTCAACTGCAACATTTCCTTACGGAATTTGTGCTTAAAAAATTGTTCAAATGCATGAACAGCTGTAAGAAGAAGAGATAAATCATTCTTTATTGTATTGCACATTAATTTTGTCATGCAGGCACCATCTTGGTGATGATTTTTTATTTGTAATCAACAAAACTAAGCTTGGTGAGCAAACATAAATTATGCAGAGATGTGTGATGTAGCGGGCATTTACAAAGGCAAGTGACATGCATTCACAGATAATGTTTTCTGCAGGTAGATGAATAGAAATTAAATACATGTTTTTTTCCATAGAAACCTAAAAAGAGTGGTTCAATCAGATTAAATAATTTATAGATGTTGTGGGCCACAAAATTACCTACACAATACCCCAAGCTGCAGGCAAGCCTACCTTTAGTAATTCACACTGCTCTATCTTTTTAGAAATCTAAATTATTTGGCTCTGCAAACAGAAGTATTCATTTCTGTAACTACGTCTTGAGTCACTTCTAACCAACTTTCAGTCTCAATATTTTCCTGAAACTCTTCTCGGCCAGCCAAATCTTGGAATTGCTTGGAATGTCTTCCACTCTTTCCCTCTCCTTTATTCCACTGCCACTTTCAATCCTATCTTTCCTTTCAAAATACTATCCCTTGCAGAGTATGGTGAAATTTCTTGTGATTTTCTGCCCACCCCTCTGCCTAATTTTACAGCATCTCTTTCAGTACCTTTCTTTTCACACTGAGAGTGCTGTGGCTTTTCTATCTCTTCCCCCATACGTGAGCCCATGACCATTTTATATTGGTGACTAATTTCTGACCCATCTCATGCAACTACCAGTCTTGGTTCTCATCACCCATTTTGTCAGGACTCCTGTCTCCTGCTTTCCTACATCTCTCCAAATCATCTATAGAGACTATTGTATCTCCTCAGCACTCTTATTGTCTCTTTCCTCCTTGCTAAATTAAATTGTTTCTATTCATTACTTCAAGTTTCCTCCAAAGCTCTACTTTTCTCCTATGTACTTTTACCTCAACTAAATCAGTGGTGGTTTCTAAGCCTCTCTAATGAAAAGAAATGTGGTAAATGCTACTTTTGTGCCTCTCTGATGCCTGACAAGATCATATCCTTCTTGGGACAAGGAAGACTTACACATGCCTCCTAGATCTGGCGTCAAATAAAATGTCTCACATAAATAATTAATTTGTAATATTCAAGGAAAAGACATTTGAGGATGGCTGTATTTTCTTCCTTTTCCCTTCTATTTCATGTTGCCCATCTTTGATTGTAGGTGCTTTGAATTTGGGATTGAACCACAGCCTGAGTTTGGAGAGTGAATAGCCCAATATGGAGATAATGCTTTTAGGAAAGATTCTCTTGACTTATGGAGAACAAACTCCATCACAGTATTTTAGTATTTAAAGTACTATTACTTACTGTGTTTAGCACATATAGCCAAATAACTTCTAGCTGCCTTCTTCAGAGTTCAGTGTTATGGCAGTTTGTATTAAAATTCTTGAAAACTCATGATTCTCCTGATTTACATAATTCTATTGATTTGGCATCTGTAAACTAACAAATATCCTTGTGTAAATATCCTGCAGCACCTGTAATTTATTAGGCAGAAGACATTTTGTCTGACTATAGGAAAAATTTTCAGCTGAGCCCCAAATAAGGAATAAAGGAAGGAATGTGACCCTTTCAGATGGATGAAGTCAACAGAAGAATGAAAAATCTCTCTTATTGCATCTTGAACAGTGTTGGTGGTCTTGAAGTCACAAGCTTCAATAAGCCTGTAACAAATTCCACTTAAGGAAAAACCTCTTGAGGGAGGTCTCAGATGAGCTTAGTTGTAAAAGACCTGTAGGATATTCTCTCCTACATAAGAGAAATTGAGGACTTGTAAATGCACCCCTCTTTTGTGGTATAACAGCCTGCAGCAAAACCAGGCTCACTGTTCACATGGATGAAGGACCCTCTAAAATACTGTGCAAATACTACAGTGATTCACCTCTGCTGAACTACCTATAGATAATGTCTGTGAAATGATTGTCAATTCAACTTTTCTTCCTCAAAGCTCTAGTAATTTTCCCTTTATGAACATTACAAATGCACCAATACAGTGATCCTGGTTGGAACAGGGACGTACTCCATATGCTCTCTAGATAAGACATGGATCTCTGTACTTCCTATCTGTGAGCCACTGATAGAGCTGCAGGTGTGACAGAATGCTAAATAGCAGCAACAGATTTTAAATGTAATTACAGTTTTTGACGACATTCATCCATGGCATAATGGGGCAGCTGTATGATTAGACTGTCCTTAGAAAATTGAATTACTCTAATAAATGGAAATGACTGTTATTTAAATGGAAGACTATTTGCATAAAATAGGCCAATGTTAAGTGACCGGCCACTAAATATGTGTGAAGTCTAATCTCAGAGTTCTGGGTCAAAGATGAATGGGTTCTTGACAAAAGCTTTCATATTTGGGTGCTAACCCAATAAATACAAATTTGGTAGTCAGAAGGAGCTTCAAGATCTAAAAACTGCAGCTCAATGTATAAATTTTTATTTTTCATGTGTTTTTTTTCTATAAGAACAAGGTAATATCTATAATTTACTACAAATAAAGTCAACAAATTGTCATAAATGGAAATAAAAGTAATAAAAAGTCATGTGATGACATTCCTTTTCATAATGTACTTGGGACATTTCTGAGATAGCTGTTTGATTCACTGTTATCTTATTCAATATCAAGAGCTTGGATATAATTCAGTGCAACAGAAATAAGTATCAACTACAAGTCCCTTAATAACAAATATATTCACTTTATCAACAGAAATGCAGCAGGCCCATTTCTTCCCAGCAGCTTTCTGTACCTTACTGCGGCTGGGAATCACTTCAAACTGTTGTGAGGTCTCCCTCTGTTTTGGAAAACAACACCAAACCTCATGATGCCCAAATGTTTTGGAACAAAAAGTTTTCCAGCAAGAGCCTGATTAGAAAATGGTTGTACAAGTTGTACCTGAAAGACCACTTCCTGAAACATTCAGCCCTGCATTTCATGAGAAACCTGCCAAGATTTGTAAGGCCTGCATGTACCTATCTCCACAGACAGATGGGCCAAGAGGTGAAAGGCTTTTTCTTTCACATGTAAGTTTTTAAACATGAGGAAATTCAGTGCTTTACTCTTTGCCCACTCCTGCCTTTTTTGTCATGAGGCCACATTCTCATGTTGCCACATGAGAATGACATTGGTACTTTTGACATTGATACTTTTGACATTGGTACTTTTCCATGTCTCTTAATAGATTTATGCTGCTCATGAGCTACATCATAATCTTCATGGTCTATAAGCTATTGTGTAGACTCGTTTATGAATAATAAGCACCAACAAAACTGCATTCTTTTTCCCTTATTCTTTAGAGGATTGCACCTCATTTCAAACCCTCTGAATCAAACCAACTTCTCCATAAGTTTCGTAAGTCTCCATATTTCTAGATATAAAACTAAATATATTTAATTAAATTTAGAAAGCAAACTATCTAGAGACAAACCTCAGCGAATAATAGTGGATAGAGGAGACTGATACTGTGATGCATAGTTAAATATGTAAGTGATCCTTTTGCAAAAGGTGATGTGGAACTTGCACTCGTTCATTTCATTAGCTGAGTTTGGGCCCAGCAAGGAGGTGGTGACTGATACCTGCCAACTTATTGCATAGTTTGAGTAGTTCTCTCTAGGAATAGAACAAGATGAGAGCGTTTCTGGAGAGAAAGTGTCTAAGACAATGTTGTTTCTACAAAGACAATTCCTAAACGGGAAGAAAAGAATTGCTTAACGGCAACAGCAAAAGGGAGAAAAAAATCTGAAGTTTCTATTTTCATGAAGTTTTACTTTCTTCCAGTTTTGGTACTCTATTTCTTGAGCTAGAAACCTAATGGTAGCTTAAATTATCTCTTTTTTCTGGGCATCTTTATCCTTCCACTGGTTAAAATGTAAAATGCATGATGTTAGCTCTACTCTGCCTCAGTTAAAATTACAGTTCTTTAGTAGATAATGGGCCAGGATTCTCTCAGAGATTCAGCTTTGTCCCCTAAAGACAGCTTTCTAAACCTTGAATTATACTTGCCGAGGTGAACAGAGTTATTAGGTTGCATTTCTTAATTTGAGGGTCCTTTCTTCAGTAATAGAAGGGTGAGGTAACTACAGAAAGGTTAGCCTGAGCGTAAGTATATCAGCACTCTGTGATGAATTTTCATGCTCATCATGAAATCCCTGTTTCTACATGGCGAAGTAGGCTTGAGCTTATACTAAAGTGAACTCAGAAAAGGTTCAGGGACTTCAAAAAAAAAAAAAAATAAGGCCTCCTGAGCATGTTCACTCACCTAATTGAATATTTCAGTAGACTCAATGCAATAATTCATCAGTGCTGGACTGGAACAGAATATGTGAGTAGTCTCCTTTTCTTTGCTATGTTTATAAAACTGCCCCAAATTCCATGGAATAAAATTTTCCCTAAAATAATCAGTTGCATAACTTCCCATAACCTTCAGCACTAACCTTTTTAGATACTTGCGAAATTAGATCTCCCGAGCTTTCCATGAAATCATCAGAAATGTGTAATGCATTAGAATTGTATTTGTTTTACTGCATAAACACAAGCAAGCAGATCTATTCATTTCCATAGTGCTCTCCTCCCCATTAAGATTTTCTAAAGACACTGTTGTTTTTTTCCTAAATGTAAGTGGCAAAGAAAAGTGTCCCAGGCATGTAATTTTAGTAGTGTCTTCTTCCCTTATGACTCATTACTGCTGAAATCAACACAACTTGAGAAGTGCTCAGGAACTTCAGTAGCTCTTTAATGTTTTCAAATAGTAACATCTGTGCATGTTTATGACTTCATGCTCTGCCTTAGCACTGGCCTTGGCCAATGTTTCTGGCTGCTAAGTGGTTGTACTGCCAGAGAGCAGGGTCCCTGCACTTTGCAAGAAGCAAGAGAATGCAATTATTGAATATTTAATTGAGCAGAACAGCAGCAATGCTGCAGAAACAGACCTGCTTTTATCAGAGTTTTACATGTTTGTTTAGAACTTGCATACATTCAGAGGTTACTGATATGCTACTGAATTTTTGTTTTCCCCACAAGTCATGACCAAATCTTTCCTTTTACTTTCTACCTTCACTTAGACACAATGATGCTTCTGGATGTGAACACCTCTGCATAATCTCACAGAGAATATTATTATTATTAATATTTCAACTTGACATTTAATATGATGGCTGGCTGAGGGCAGAAGAGACACAGAGGGAGTGAAGCACATGTAGTGAGAACAGGAGAGAACAGATCTCAGGGACCAGTAATGACCTGAAACACTCCTTCTTTAGGAGATGGCTGGAAAGGAATCTGCAACCACTCTTACTTGTACTTACATAGACAGTATTGGCTGGAAAAGCCGTGGAATTAATGCTAATGTTAAGTCTAATAACAGATGTGTACTTGATATTCAGAATTGTAATTTACTGCAGTTTATCATGGGGAAGTTCTGGATTTCCTGTAAGGCTTTGCCATGTACTTGATGATAAATACAGAAATCTTGAAAGGTTTATGCCAACAAAAGAAGTTTTCTGCTTGATTTCCACATTTGAAATTCAAAGTCTCCAAGGAAAATTCTCTGTTGATTGAGGAGCTAATGACATGTTACTAATTACAAGAACTAAGAGACTGAAAATTGTACAACTTGTAGGAGAACGGGTGTGGGGTAACTCTATTTAAAAGAATTTGAAAGCCTGAGGAAGTATCAGAAATTGAGACTCAAAATACGCAGCCTGCCTAACTTCCCCTGGGGAATGTGGGAATTTACTGATGACACTGAAACTAAACTTTTACCTTTGTTAAACAAGCATAAACACATTTTGAATTCAAAATAGCTATATATGTTCTACCTTCAAATTACAGGTTACACCTGTAGTCCATGCACTATTTTACTAAAATTAAAGGGCTTCTTTTTTTTTCTTCCCAGTATTTCTCTCTTCTGGCAATGTGCTGTACTGGCATGATGGGGTTTATAGGAATGAGCATCTTCAATTTTACTTTGCCTATACTGTAGTTATGGTATGATTATGTGGGTATTAAAATAAATAGTAATCTTTCAAATTCATCAACACAGGACAAGATATAAAACATTGCTAAAGTTAGAATATGTTCATTTGGGGAATAAATAGGAAGTAAGCATAGACAAAATCATTTTATTGTTTAGGGAAAGCTTCTAAAGGGAGCAATGGGAAAGAGATGGTACTTACATGTACATATTTGAAGGCTACTAAATGTTTTTGCTGTCTTTGCTACTTCTGAAACAATTGCTGAATGTGTACATTCCTAATAAGAACTTTTCTAAAGCAATTTTGGTACTTAAAAGGAGTCTAGATTTCTCACTTCTGGTAAATATAAACCAGACCTATGTGGAGTGTGTGGTCCACTTGCATAATGGAGTTCAGAATTAAGTGCAGAGGGGCACTGGAGAAGATGTGTGTTTGCAGTATGCGCATATATTATTTGTTTTCCTGAGAAGCTTCTCACACTTTTGTAGAAGAACATGATGTTTTAGTGTCTCTTGGATTGGCTGTGCCTTTATGTTTATGAATAAAAATGTTTTAAATCTTTGTTGTATCATTGGCTTTTTGTAGAGAGAATAAGTGATTGTCTGGGATTGACTCTTGGGCAGAGCTTTGGAGAACTTCCTATCTTTCAGGTAAGACGTGGCATGACTGGCTGGACTATTAATTGTTCTTCCTTTCAAAGCCAAATAAGAAGCTGATTGCCTTTTACAGGCAATGTGTTGTATTTACTGTACATTTCTTACTGTAAACTCTTTGAGAAATCATAATGTTCTGCAAAATCTAGAAATAGGTGTTTTTCTGGATTGGTTATTTACATTTGTTTTTATGGAGTTCACTATTGTTTCTTCAATATATAAATTATTCCCAAGATTTCACTGAAAAATGCAGGATGACCTTTCTTGGCAATGACATATTTGAGAGACTTACATTCTTACAGGTGAATTGAACTCTCTTTTTCAAATGTATAAATTTATAAGTCTAACCTCCAGGGGTTTATTTTCTTATTGATTTTGGTGGTAAAACTCATATCTTATTCTCTGATCAGGCCCTACACTAAAACATGACTGAAGCACTGTAAAACACTACTGAAAAGAAAACTAAAAAAATCCCCAGAAATAATACCCTTTTAAAACTATCAGCTATGCAATAACCCACCATATCTACAAAAAAGAGCAAGATGACCTGAGTGGTGATAATTTACAGCAGTTGCAAAGCTGACCCTTTATGCTTTTGATAATTTGAAAGGTTTATCAAATGTCCTTTTAAACCATTTTAAAGACCTTTTAATAATGTTTCAAAATAGTTGACAAAAACATCCTTTTATCATCTGAATCCTAGCCCTTGAAAGAACATTCTTAGTGGAACATTTTCAATTTCAATTTGATATTAAAATATTGGTAAGAGAATATAGAGGTTTAAGTGTGGGGTTTTAGAGACTTATCTATTTAGCAGAGTAATTATATTTGCCTTGCATGAGCACAATGAAATGGCTCCTCAGAGAAAACATTTTAGATCTAACACAGAGCTTTGGCTGCTTATTTGCAGATATTCTTAAAAAGAGAGAAAATTTTTGTTTATTCAAGACCCTGCATTTGCCCCTGCTTCCATCCATCCAAATGGCACAAACGTTAATAAATTCACTAAAATATTTATTTGATGGTTTTGAAGGGTTTCCCTTGTTAGTTATTCTTTATCCTGTACTTCTTGTGTGGACCTGGACAAACAAGAGAAATGGAATCACAGTGAGGGGAAGAAGTAGGGAATAACAAAGATGACCACCCGAAAGCAGAAAAAGCAGCAGGAGAGGGCAACTGCATGCAAATCTATTTTGCATTGAGGTCAGTAATCCTGATACTTTTGGGCTTCTTTTTTTGTTTACATAGAGTTTATCTGCACCTTTGTGAAAACCTTTTTGTAGATATAATACTGTTAACTGAAAATCCTTTTAAGTTTCTGTTACAATCTCTTTGGAATTTCTCTTTTGCTTTCTCCTATATCAGGCTCAAAATGCTCTTCAAGAATTTCAGGAAAGCTCATTTAGTCTTCCAAAATCCTCGTGACTTCATGTAAGGTTCCACTGGTGACACTCCCAAGGAAAAAAAAAACTATAAGCCATACTTGTGAATTCGTCTTGTGTTGCTTTCAGTGTAACCTTTTACAGCCAGCAAGTCTCAAGTCTTACATAACCTTTCCCTCTTCTTGGGATTCGCAAACAACCTGAGATAACCCTCCTGACCACTTCCAGAGTGCATTGTGAGAAACATGTGAGATTTAAACTCAGGCTTTAAATAATAATCGAGTGTTTTGGTTTTTTTTTTTTATTTTTTTTTTGGAAGTGTAACGTATCTCAGTAAGCAGATTTTTGTACTATGCCTCTGGAAGATAACTCTCCTCAGTGGGTGTCACAAAGTATTGAGATAAGCAAGAAGTTAAATACATTTATCACTGATGAATTCTGATAAGCCTCTGATAATTTCCTATACATGCTGTATCCTGGATCTTAATGAACATGATTTTGGCCATTAAATTAGTAAAATAGGGGAAAAGAAACACTCATTACAAGATGTCCTACTTAAAAACCCAGCTCAATTACATACATGAATTGTGATAGTGGTTTCCTCTCTGTGAATTTCCTGATATCTTTTGGTAATATCTGAATCCCTGTGACCATGGTTGCACAACAAGTGTGGAGAAAAAGTGTTCCAGTTTTAAAAGCCCTTTGTGTTACTGTTGGCTACAACACTTCTCTGTAGTCTTTTTTCCAAGCCAGAACTGAAACTAAGCTGTGCTTACTCATGGAGGGTCCTGTGGCTCTTAGCTACTTCACAACAGTTCTAGGAGCTGTCCATGGGAACAAACTTGTTCCCTGGGATGAAAATGTGTTGTGGTCCAGCTTTATGCAAAATTAACAATTGTCAAGGAGCTAGGTTAAAACATGCTAGATAAACTTATCTATATTAAGTGTGTTTATACATTTAGTGGAGCCCCAAAGCACAATCTCCATGACTGAATTAAAATTCAGCTAATATGGGACTGGTACTCATGAACAGTGAGTAGCTTTCAGGAATTGATTCTTCAAACAGAAATTGCTTTTTTTATTTCTGAAAATTACCCAACTCCATGGGTACAAACCACATTGTTTTATTAGTAAGATTAATGAAACATCTGGAACTGACAGAATTAGTCTGCAGAGCAGCAATTGAACAGATGAGGAGACAGATTGGTATGGCTGTGAAGAAGCAAAAGCCAGGCCAGCCTGCTCCTACCCATCCAAGAGAGAATGAAGCTTCACAAAAGTGTTTTTCCTGGTCTCACTGACACCCATGACTCACACAACAGCTACAGCATCTCTACAGGCAGTGCCACTTGCCCAGTGTTCTTTACCAGAATGGACAAATCTGTGTTTTGCAGTGCTGCCGTAGAAAACACTCGTTTACTTTCATTCTTGGACTTCCACACCCACAATGCCAGCACGAGCAGCAGCTGATTGCAGCCACAATGGCAGAAGTCAGTCTGTGAACAACCAGAAGGAACCCACCAATGTATTTTCCAATCTGACAAAGCAATTTTTAGATTGTAACGACTTTAAGCACATTAATAAGGACAGTTAATTTGGAAGTTATCGTGTTAAGCATTAAAAAGTCACAAACCCAAGAACTAGTATTTCTTTAAATGGTTATTTTTGACTTTTCAGTGTTTAAAAACATAATTTGAATTAATATTTTACACAATAAGAGACTTTAACTTATAATGTAAGTTTGGAGAGATAGATAAGAATAAAATGTTGCTTTGTTTTTATTTTTATAAAGCACATCTTGGGACTTACTCTGTGCTTCTTCTAGACCATATGGTATTCCTGGGTTTCATATCACACACAAAGGTAAAGAGAAATAAATTCTATTTTGGTAAAGAGAATAGATAGAATATGATTAACTTAGAGCGAGTATTAGAAAAGTTATCTTGATTTTTGGTGGGAGAGATATTTTTATAAAATTCCTCATGTTGAATGTGCTCTTCCTAATGTTCTGCAAAACTTCAAAAGGTTTCCCACACTGATGCTAGATAAATTTATATGTATATATATTTTTTAATTTCAGAATAATTTTTTTGTAAATCCAGGTATCTCAGGAGCAACACTCCATATTTATCTCATAATGGCCTCCTGCTAAGCAGGCTTACTTGAAATCTTTATACTGTGTCTTTCCAACCCAAAGTGCAAGGTGTCTGTTCTCCTGTGAGTTTTTACACCTGTTTATTCATATGCATGAGCATGTGCAACCGTCTGACTGACAGCACCATTTCTAGCATGAACCAAATCCCTTCCAAAACTGACTTGGATAACTTGGGGATTCCAAGCAGCAGTCAGATTCCCTGGCCACAGTCCGTCCCTCAGGATTTAGGTATTGGGTTGAAGCCTTAGCTGATGGTTTTCCCATCAGCCAGGTTTCCCCATGGGACTTGGGTGTGGCTCTGGTCTGTGATCCTGAGACCCAACACCTGCTTCTGTCTGCTCCAGCCCTTGACCTCGTCCCTTGGATACAGATCCCTCTGTCCTGCCTGCTGTCCCAGCTTGTTCCTGCAGCTGAACAGTCAGACTAACACTGCTCCAGCCTTCTTTGTTTGACGGCTCCATTTTGCAGGATGGATCTTGTAATACTCAGTTGAGTCTCCCCTTGCATTTACTGCTTGAATCCTAAATTTAGCTTCTATTGCTGTAGTATAAGGGACAGCTGAGAGCCTGAACTCTTCTCCTCCCAAGGAAATTGAGTAAAAATATTGGGACTGAAAAGGGATCTGCAGTAAAAGCTGATGCAAAAATTCAAGACGTAATGCTTTTGAGATCTAAGGAACTTACTCAGCTTCATCTGTTTCAGTCAAACGGCATTGAGAAACAGATTAAAAAAATCTGACTTTTGTGAAAATAAAAAACTTATCTGACCCAAGCTTTCATTGATATCAGAAATGATAATAAAGTTGTGTTTGCCATAAATGCTTCTTGGGGCTTTCACAGACTTAACTGGGCTTAACTGAATCATGATAGCCACTAAACATTTTCTTAATCTACTGCACTTAGAAGTTCCCAGATAGGCTGTTGCTTGCAGCAAAATGATCTGTCTGCTCTGATCTTCTCTTTTCTCTGCACTCCATAATCTTGGTGTAAGGAGATGCAAGGCTGTGGATAGCCAGTGGATTCTGGAGTGATCAGTAATGAGAGTGAGTTAACACCCGTTCTGTCTCGCAAAGCCTTCTGTTTAGGTCTTTTTACTCATTTCAAAACCTAAATTCTCATGCAAGCAGACAAGAAGGGAACTGTTTTAAGCTACTATCAATAGGATACTTCTGTCTCAATGAACGGGAATGTTTAGTCTATACCCACATTGTGTTTTTGCAAATAACGTTTAAAAAGACAAAGAAATGCTCTGAAAACCTGTGCTTGATTGTTCTTCAGGATTAAATTGCAGCACGACAATTTGCCTTCAGCTGCTTCAGCTGCAGCCTACAGTTGTCCACCCCCAGCTCTGATCAGGCGGGAGCTCGCTCGCAGTTTTGGTCTGTGCTTTGGTCCCTCATTCTGTACAGGAGGAAGCAATCTGTTCCAGTCTGCTCACACAGGATTACTCCTGCTGTCTGCTCCAGATCTGCTGGGCAGCAAGGCTGCGAATCCTGCTCCCGCCGCTTGTGCTGTGCACATCAGTGTGTGTGATGATGAGGGGAAGCCTCAGTGGGGTCACCCAGAGTCCGGTGCCATTCGGTGGGGCAGCAAAAATGTGACACAGCCTTGCAAAAAAAAAAAAAAGGTTGCAACTGTTCCTTTTTAAAGGACATAGTTACTTTTCATTTGTGATACTCTCCTGTTCAGGACAAAATGGCTGGCTTTCATTGGTACTGCCTATGCTTTTGTACTACAGCTAGAAGAAGCTGAAGCCAGGCTCTGAGATGATGTTTGTTGCACATGTTTGTAAAAAGACCTTATAATTATCTCCTCCCAGTGCTGATTTCAAAGAAGAAGTACTTTTCACGTGTATTTAATACCTTAAAAACCTTCTCAGTTCATGCAAGTGTAAAAATAAATATTTTTAATACACTAAAAGAAAACTAAATGCCAGGTTATCTCTCTTTTTGAGGAAAAAGAGATTCTTTCCCTAGGATAAGTGGATTTTATCATTAAGAGCTAGAAACTGATCAACAAGGGTAAAAATGGCTGGGACTGTGCAAGAAAGATATGTTTTACAATAATATATTCAATGATTAGTGCCAATACTCCTCCAAACATATTGAAGCAACTGTCAAACTAGTTTAATACCTAAGTCTTCAGTAAAAAAATCCCAAACCACTAAATAATTCTGTGATTAAAAATGTCAGGATTAATTCTAAAATGTTTCTAGTAAATGACATTAGTTCAGCTGAATTGTAAAGTAAAACAATCAACACTTTTCCCATATCTCTGAGAAGAAAAACTGACTAATTCTGTAAGTGGTTGCACAGATTTGGTTGTATTCTTTTGAGTCTAAACTGCATATTAAATTATGAATATTGTCATTCCTCTTGTAGTAGAGACTTGATGTGCTGTTAAAAAAAGCTAAATAATTCACTCAACTGAAAACATGAAGCAATAGCTCCAAGGCTGTTGACAAATACCAATTCTTTTATTTTAATAGCAATATTTATATGTTTATCACTAGACATAACTAAAAATAAATATGGATTCCTAAGATCTACTGAGCCATTTTGGTTACAGACACAGCAAAGTTGGTACAGACACATTGTTGAGAATGGATATGATTTCTTTATTTGTTAATGACAAATAAATAGCAACCTGCCTTTTTTTGAAACTTTTGTAATGAGAAGAACCATTCTCACTAATGTTTTGAGTTTAACAACTCAGTTTCTTATGGGGCCCCCTGCATTCTACCCATTTTTTGAATAAAGTTCATATGAGTAAGAGGATACCGAGGGACCAGACTGGTTTAAGTAAACTGTGGAAAAGCCCTGATTCTTTACTACTTGCAGCCAAGGGCCTAAATGTCCTGCAGATTGATCTGGAGATCAGCTTTCATTCCTTCTCCTCTCAGCAAAATCTTTTGAACAAAACTTTGAGGCTGTTTCTTTCTCTTTATTTTCTGCTGTGAGTTATTCCTCATAAAAGGTGATAGAGCACAGAACGTTTCTCTTTCAGTGAGTGAGATAGTTCAAGGTGTGGCTTAGTTCAAGGGTCTAACTTATTTCTATCAGCCAAAATCAATCCAAGCCAAAGAAGACGATGACAAATATGTGAGAAATCAAACACATTTGATGATAAGGACATAATGCCAGAAGCCTTTCATTGACTTGGTTCATCCTTATTCATGAAGAGAGATGAGTCACAATCAGGCTGTGGTTTGAACTTAGTTCAGCTTTTTGGTTTTGTTGCCCACCTCTATTTCTGTCATATGGAATAATGATTTTCTAGCAGAATAATGAATTCAGTTTTTGTCTAGTAGTCTGTTTTTGAGTTTTTGATGTTTTAGATTTCCTCAGTTGGGTTTTTTTTCTAAGGATACATTTGCTCAGCAGAGAAAATGCCAGATTCAATAGTTGCAGTTTCTCAAAGCAGCTGAAAACAGAGTACTAGAAAGGAAAATCAGTGACCAATGTTGATGGGAAGGGCTGGTAACAAAACCCATGTTGCCCATTCATGTAAAAGCATGGTTGAGAAATATCTCAGTGTTGAGTGAAGTGCTGCAAATTAGGCAGCTGATTTATACTTTGAAAAAAAAAATAATGCTATGCTGGAAACACTTGCAAGACCACTCATTTGTTATTGGCTGACTGAGAGCACTGCTCTCTCCAGAATGGCTCATTCTGCCCAACAAGGCCTGATTCAGTTTTTCCAAGTCAGTGTTAGTATATATATATTCTCATAGTTGGGCTATGACAGATCTGGTGCTGGAAAGAAAAGAGAATCCCAGAAGCCATCTATCAATATGTGCCAAACCTATATTTTCTACAGATAGGTCCCACATGAAATAATACATTAATATTAGCACTTCTGAACGCCTTGATGAAAATTAGCTTCTACAATGAAAATCAGTTTTCCTTCCCTGGCTTAACAGATGATGTTAATAGGAAATCTGTTTTCTGAATTAAAGACTTGGTGCAATAGAGGCCAGAAGCTGAAAGGCCAAGTGTTGGATGGTACTGCTTTATCTAGGACAGCTGAATGGTTTTGGAAATCTGATCTTCAGAGCTGAAGGACTGCCAAAAGCTGGAGGTCTTTGCATGTTGCTCAGACTCATCACTAAATGTGGGGATTGCAGAATCACATTCTCTCTTGAGCTCACTCAGTATAAGAACATCTGCACCCTTTCTTCCTCTCCAAAGGGACATTGGCAAGTTGCTGCACTCCAGCAGAAGCATAAGTCTTGCTCTAATTCCCTTTTCCATCACCATTTTAGCTGACGTACAGTTAATCACACCTGGGTAGAATGGAGAAAATCAAGGCTGGGATTCAATTTGGCTCCTCAGTATAAATGGGTTTTTAAGAAACAGTCAAATTAGTCCTGTCTGCTTCAGGTACATTCACCTATTTTTTTCCTTATTGTGTAAGAGAAATTACATTTTTTTTCCATCAAAAAGAAGATAAATAGTGTCAGATGAAGAGATGTTATCCTTTTTAGATTCCAGCATAACTGGTTTTCAATTATGTTCTCCTAAAATAGTTGGGCTATTGGTAATTAACACTATTACAAGTGTAATTTCAAACCATTTAGCACAATTTGTGGGGGCTATGTTTTATGATGGCTCACTTCCATTCTACAACAGGAAACTCTGGAACTGTTTATTTTTCTTTCTTTGTTCATCCAGTTCATGCTTATGCATCTATCAGTAAAAAACCCCAAAGCCCATATTTATTTAGTAACATGGAGATAGAGAACCGATGGGGCTTTTTTTAAAGGGAAAACATGTAAACTCTTTCATTTCATAGAGGACAGTGTTAGCTGGAAATAAGATTTGCAGAAAGAAAAGGAGACAAAAGAGCTGTAGCACTGTAAGTAAATGATGTATTTTCAAATAAAGTTCGAATCATAAAATAAAAGGTGAGGAGATTTTGCTTTCTAAGACATGAAAACAATCTGACCTTTATGAAAGATCGTATTGCTCAGGCCTTTTGATGCTTTGTTGATAAAATCAAAAGCTGTTTAGAGCAAATTAGAGTTCTCTTGATTTTGAGGCAATTGAACAGAGAACAGTTTGCTGCAGTGATAAAACAGACTTTCACTCTCCCAACCAAGGCCTTAGTTGTTTGAACTTCAGTCTTTATTCCTTTCCTCTGTTTCTTCTGACCCAGTATTGCTGCTTCTTTATCTTGTGTTTTTGCACTACAGCTGAACAGAAAACTGCTGAATGGAACAGGGTTTGTTTGGGACTACAGCTTTGCATTTCTGAAGGGATTTGTAAGCAATCTTTATGAGGGCTGCTATATTTTTAGAAGTCCTCTCACTTGCCTATTAAACACAGGGCTGAACAATAGTAATTACTGCACAAATACCAAGGTCCAAAAGTGGTACCATTCGCTTCAATGAAGAGCTGCTGTGAAAGCACATTTGAAAAATAACCCATGGTGACAAGGGCTGGGGAAGAAGGGAGAGAAACTGCAGTTCAAAGGGCTTTTTCTGACGGAGCATAATTTGTTCATGTGTGTACAGGATTCTTTACCCTGTTGTTTGCATTTTCACTACAATAAAATAGGCCCATGGAAGTGCCTTGTGGGCAGAAAGCGAGTTCTTTAATGGAAAGGTTTATATGACTGAAATAAAGAAAGGCTGTGAAACAGGGTATTGCTGGGAGGCTGGAAATGAGCTGGATCAGCTAAGAGAGGATCAGCTACTCAAGGAGTTGAAGGGAGAATACCAACTGTGGGATTGGATGTAGAGAGTAGCAGGGGCCAACAAGAGATGTACTAAGAGAGATGTCAAGGAGTGTCAGTGAAGAAACTTTTGAAGTGTCTTTTCTGAACTGGAAGTTTCAGGGCCATCCTCTATCAATGTCCCTATGCTAGTGCAATGACAATAATTGACAGGGACCACCAAAGTATTGAGGTGTGTGCTTATAATACCTCTATTTTTTTGTAAAACAAATCATGCTTTGGTGGAGGTGAACCCTTATAGTGGCATATTTTGATTATTTGCAAGCACTAGATGTACACTGCAATGGAAAACCCTGTATTAATTTATTTCTCAGTTTGTGTTTCTACTCATTCAAGACTGCTGTGAGCTATGGGGTGGTGATTTTACTAAGATTTTCTTTTTTTAGAAATGAAAATTTTCTTGAAAAGTATCACTTGGTTTTGTAAAAAAATTATTTTCCCTTTAATTTATGGGGGTCACTGTCCTTTTCTTTTAGAGTGTAAAAGGAATTAGTAAATGAAGGAATGAAAGAGCAAAAGGAATATGTGTCCTTTTGTCCCAAAAATCTTAGGAATATAGAAGACAGGACATTTGGTACTGTTTTCACTCATTCTAACATTTCACATTTTTTTCTTTCATACTCCAGATCTGAACCAAACTTTTGTGTACATGCTAATATTCTCTCAAGACAGGGCCACTTGGTTCACTAGACCATGCAACACTGATGGCATTCATGGCGTTAGGAAAATAGAAGAGTCAGTGGCTTTGCTCACATTTCTTTTTAAGCAGGATAACTTTGTAGTTCTGCCTTATCTATGTTTAAGCAGTGAAATAAAACCCATCAGAAATTAGAAAAAAAAGGAAAAGGTGCTAAATGGGAACTCTATTTATAACCAGATTTCTTCCATTTGGGTTGACGACTCCATTCTCTTCCCTGGTGAGGTGTGGGTGTGCTAACCCAGCAGCTGAACTGTGTGAATGAGACTGATATTACAGGCACTTGGAAGAGATTTCCAGATTTCTAATGCACAAAAATAAAGCTGATGAGACTATCATGACATAAACACTTAATTTCATTCTTAATATAAGCAGGAAATGAGACCAAATTTCAGATGTATTTCTTGAATTACTGTGGTTTTCTAAGTGCCCTTGAAATGTGTTGCATGTAAACAAACATATCCTCTGGGTTGGATAACCAGGCTAACACATGCATGCCTGATCCTTCCAAAGAGTTTCTTGCCAATATAAAATTAAATTCTAAAGCCTAGGAAAAGCTTAAGAACATATAATTTCAACAGATCTGCCTTTTCTTTTTCTGTTTGATTTTTCTTTTCCCTTCTTTAGAAAAATGGGAAATGCTCTCTAAATTGTTTATGATTTTAAACTTGCTTGGAAGAAACACACAATTTTAATTGAGGGTCAGTTTATTCTAAGTCTAGTATGGGCCTGCTCATCTTTACCACAGCAACTCTTATCAGAGCACACAGCTCTTAACTAAGCACACAGCACCACAAACTCAGTTAACAGAGAGCATTTTTATTTCAAGTATTTAATGAATGTAGATGTCTTCAACATCAGTTGGCAAAATCACTTCACGTAAAATGTGCAACAATGCTACTACCTTCTCTAAACAAAAATGTTCTGTTTGCCTATTAAGCCAGCTTTAGCAGTCCTTAGAAATGTCATTCATTAAATGTCAAGCTAATTACTTGTAATATCAACCCTGAAAAGCAAACCTTTGTGGGTGCACTTTCAGAAACCTTATTCTTCTCTATTCATAGTCTCTCTGGTACATTTCTAGTAAATAAAATGCATGGTTTTCCAATGATATGAAACTACTTGCTAAATACTTTGTTTAAAATATAGAAGGGTGTTTCACAATACTTTGATGAAAGATAGTGAAGAATCTATTTTTCATTTTAAATAACCAGGTTTAGAAATGTGGCTGTGATACACAACAAATGAATTCTAAAAAATACTCCATGTCTGGCACTGACCAGCTCCATTTCTGTGGGTTAGCAGGGATTGGTTTTGTTGTTGCTGTTGAATCTGACACCAAAAGTACAATTACTGCTGATTCAATAGCTATTCCTATACCATGAATCACTGCACCTTACATTGGCTGCTTGGCACTGGAACTCTGCTACCAGCTGTAGCTGCACTATTAGGAAGAGTAACAGTCCTCCTTTTGCTAAGAAAAAGAGGTCTGAGAAAAGAAAACAAATTTCAGTGTTCCAAATCCTTTGTCTGCAGCAACATGTGAATCAATAAAAATGAAGTGAAAACATGAATTTCACAAACCAGTAGAAACAAAAGAAATGGACTAAGAATTTCTATACTATTTAGGTTACAAAACCAGAATTCTTGCATTTGAAAGCTCTTAACAAGCCCTGAGGTAGCCAAAGTACATATCTGCAAGAGAAAATTAAGATGAGCACTGTCATGGTGTATTAGTTAAATCTAGTTTACGTAGGTAACATAAAGTAAAATTGCAGCAATCCAGAGGAGCTAGAATATGGTGAAATCTGAATTAGAAGTGACAAAGAGTGAAGCTGGGAGATGGAAGAGTTTGGGAACAGACACAGTAATTTTTGCACAGATAGCTGCTGTACCTACATGTGAGTATAGGCAGGTCTTGCCCCAGAAAATCTGCATTCTACACATTAAAAATGGTGAATGAAACTAATGTGTTCACAAAATCAACCAAAAACTGAAAATAAAAACTCAGACTTTTGTAATAATTTGGAATGTCAAAACACAGTCTAAGCACTGGGTATTTTAGGGAAACCCATGAGGTTTCAATTGGTATATTTATTCATGTGGGAAATAAGATTTATATATTGCTCAAAATTCCATTAGACAAACACCTAAGTTTTTGTGTACTTTGAAAGTTTCACCAAACAAAACAAAAATATCCCAATTCTGTTAATGCTTCAGCCACTGGAAACATTCAGAAAATACTTATTTCTTGTTATGCAGCTTTATTTAAAATAAATGTAATGAGAGTTGCAATCTAGACACGGAGTTCATTCTCCTATTTTGATGCTTGGATGAAACACAGCCTCATTTAAAATATCCTGGCAATATAAAATACATGAAAGTGGATGTGAACTTCAACCTTGTTCTATGACTGCTTTATATTTCTAGATCCTGGCTGCTATTTTTCTTGTTCACTGTTTTAAAGCACCCATCGACTGAATCTACAGATAAAATTCAAATGTTTAAATTAATTATCTAACAAAGTTAGCAAACATACAAATAAAGTATGAATTGCTATTTCTATATTCTAGCTAATAATTGCTTGTAAATACTATAGATTAAAATGAATGTCCTATTTAAAAAAAAAGCCATTAGCTAGCTGTGAATCTTCATCAGCTTCTCTTCCCTCAATGAATTATTTTTGGAGTTCAATGATAACTGGTTAAGAGGCAGCTGTGACAAACTTGGTTTAAACTCTGGCTTTTCTCACTGATTTATCAGATAACATAGATGTATCTTTGTGGGATTCCTGCAACAGCCTTTGCCTGTAAAATGTTTAAAAGCACACCTGGCTGACCCTGCAGAAATCTTCTTTATGGGAAAGAGCTAGATGAAAAGGCCTGACATAGAAATGGAGCACAATGGCAGTTCAGAAGGGAACTTAATTTGGAATGGATAAAGTCCAATAAGAGTCAGAAAACTTGGAAAGGTGAAAAAAAAAGAATTTGCTTATTTTTAAAATTTGATTCTGATTCACTGAGCCTGGAATTTCAAAGGTTTGTAAACTTTTTTTTCCCCACCAATCTATTTTTGGTATTGCTGGTATTTATTAACTTCTCAGGCTGCAAGGTAAGCAGTGTTGTGTATAGTGAAAAGGCTTGTTCCAAGCTGTGGGAATATGCAATTGGAGCAGAGAGCCCAGTATACTGGGAACTCTGAATCTCTCTACGTTAAGATATTTACTTGTGATCAGTAGACTGAAACTCTTTTATCTTTCCTACCTGATTCCGCCAGATATTTTTCAAATATAATTTCTCATTTTAGAGGAGGGATTAATATCAATAGAGGCAGTAACCAACATTCTGAAGTATGTCTGAAATGTTCAAGGTTTTCAAAAGTGAGTCAAGAAAGTGATTTTTTCAGTGGATTCCCTGACTAAGGCATTCATAGGTAGAGTTAGAAGTTGTACAATCCCTCCCACTAAACAGAAATGTGCTTAATCAAACAAATTAAAAAGTGTGATAGACAGAAATACCTTTAAATCCTGTTCTTTCTCACATGTAGAAGCTTAAGACTATTTATCTCCATGATTCCTAATGGTATGGTGTGACTGCTCTATGAAATATAGAGCAGAATTTTCTGTGGTGTGCTTTCTTTGTTTGTTTGTTCATTTATTTTTTCCCAAGATATTCTAGGAAGTAATTTGGTCCAAAGTAACTTAGTAGTCAGCTCATCTCTCCTGGTAGCAGCCATAAGACTCCATCAGTTCCCCGCAGGAATGATGATTATGTTACATTAGAGAGAATGTTGAGTCCAGCAGTCAATGAAGCAAAATCCTACACTGGCAGAGGTTGCAGAAGGCATCTGACAGTGGGAAAATTGATGAGCATGGTCTGAGCCTTAAGCATTTCATCACAGAATTCTTTACATGGTCATTTTTCCCTAGTGTTTTTAATCTTTTAACATTAGTGAATATTTGACAGAATTTTTGTTGAGCTTGGGTGGAAGGCTGAGCTCTTGTGTGCTATTAAATATCAATGTTGTGAACAGAAAAGAGAAAGTGTAATATAGCACTGCAGAAAGAATTTGTAGGGCTTCTTCGCAAATAACCAATGCAGTGTCAGAAACACTGTGCAGTCTGGGTCACAGCATTCCAAAAGCACAAGGCAGCAGCAGGGTGGCCTGTTTACAGTCCAAGGTCTTGACAAAATTTACCTGAATTAAGCTTCAAAAAAGAGTACTGGCTTGAGGTACTAAAAAAGAACATTTGAACAGGCACCTATGGCTCAGTGCTGTGGTCTAACCCCAGCCAGCATCTCACTCACTCCCTATGCTGGGAGGGGGGGAGAGAATCAGAAAAAAATTCACTCTTTATTCAAATAAAGAATATGAAATAATTTGGATAAATGATGTATTTTCCTACTTTTAGAGCAATTTTGGGAAACATTTTATGAAAAATATTCGACAGGGCTGGGATTACAAATTCTCAATTTCAAATGGTTAAAATGAGGTAAAGCTCAGAAAACAAAAGAAACAAACAACAAATCTTTGCACATTCCCTACACAAGGTTTAGAAACTATATTATTTAGAGGTTAGATTAAATGTTAAGAGCAATTTAAAGTAGCAAGCAGCTGGGGGAGGTAATTAATCTACTAAAAGTTTTCTATTTGACCTTCGAGCTGCATAAATCCTACTATTTAATAAAATAACTGTAAACTTATTTTAGCCTGTTTGAAATATCTTGTAAAGACTAAAAGTTTAGCAAGAAAAAATTGGAAACCTCTTTAAATTTTTTTTGTTCTCAAAAAGTAAATGTCTAACTTTGTCTAGCTTTGACAGTGGAAGTCCTGGGGAGCCTAGATAAATCAGGTTGTCTCATGCCTAGAGAGGTCTCTGATCATTAAGTCAAAACTAAAACTCCATTTTTTTATTCCTTTAAAATGTGTTATTTCTAATCTGGCATCAAAATGCCTGACCTTAGAAGAGTTTCCTGATTTTTAATTTTTCTTGATGTTAAGGATGAGATAAGCATGCAATGCTACTTATATGGAAGGAGGAAAGTGTCATGGGCAGATGTTGCTGAGAAGGATGAGTTTATGGAATTTCAGGAGTTGGAGTGTCTCCTGCTGCACTGTAAACATTTTCATCAGGACAGGGTGCACTGACTTTACTGTTCTGATTGAAAAGTGTTTTTAGCAAATATAAGCCACCCCTTCCTCAACAGGGAACAAATGACTGAGAAACACATGCTGACTTTAGGCAAATCCTGAAGCTCTACAGCTGAAATGTTTCCCCCTCCCCCCAAAACAAATTTCAATGAAATTTTTGTCAAAAAGAATTTCTCAGGCCTTGGGTCGTATCTGCTGTGGGGACAAGATGAGAAAAACAGAAATTCAAACCCTCTCAGGAAACCAAGCATGCAGGGCACTGTTGTTTAGGGTGTTGAAAAAGTGAGGTTGAAACCTCTTTGCTTATTCATTCAAGGCATTTTATTCATTTCAGTTCCACAGCTGTAGAATCTCTTGGTTTTGTTTTGCAGCAAACCAAAGCTGAACTTCAAAATCTTGAAGTTCCATGTGAAGTTATGGGTGAGTCTGTAAAAGACACATAGTCCAGAGACATGTCAGTACTCTTTATTTGTGTAGTTAAATACCTGCTCTAACGAGGATTTGATGATGGGCCTGTATTGCCACTGCAGTTATGTTGTTTTCACAACTGAACCCAGTGCACATTTTTTAAATTATTTTCAACTCCAGCTCAGCTGTTTACAGCGCCCATGTTCCTGGTAGGAAAGGCACTATGGTAGGTAAGTTACAGCACCTTTGAGCTCGCATCATGGAATTATTATGTCATTAAAGCCGCTACAAAGTCTGAACTATCAAGAAGAAAAGGTAACCTGGATTAAAATGCAGACAAGAAGTGGGGAAGTAGAAAGCATGACATGCACAAAGACATCTTTGTTACTGAATGTTTCACGTGAAAGAAAATCACCTTGCAGAGTCATGTGTGATTGCATTTTATTTAATGAGAAAAGGCAACTGAGATAATGTAACTTGTGAATCTGGATAAAACAGTGAGTGTGCTCAGAAGATGCCTGTAGCTTTGCTTGCATCTGCACACAAGGGGCATTCTTGTTTCAAAATTACTTTCATGTATTTCCTGTGAAATTAGCAAAAACAAAAACGTGAGAATGGTTCCTTAAACTTTAAAATATGCTTCATAAAATCTTTCCCCAAAAGGCACATGAGGAGGAATATGTTGTAGGCAAGGTGTTCCATTGCCAGAATGCCAATATTTTGAATTATTGATTTCTTTACTTTGGGATGAGATAGAATATATCTGTGATGTTTTAAGAGATAAGATAGTGTTCTTTGCTTGTGATTTGCACTTAGTAGGATTTTGCACTTGACCTAAAACAGGAGATCATTATTTAAATCAAAAGCCCTTTCAAAGCTAGCTGTGAATTACCCATTTCTGCATCATGATTCAAGGCTGATAAAGAGTTCTACTGTTTATCATGCAAAGTGCTTGCATAGTTCAAATGCGCCAGTTTAGACAAGATATCACAATAATCTGAATTGAACAAAATATGAAATATTTTTTCCCTCTATCATCTCTGATTCACAATAGAATGATCAACTTCTATTCTTCCCATTGATGAATGATGACAGTTTCAATATTCCAGCATAGAACTGAAGGTGATTTTTTTTCTGCGCTGCCTTGTAGGCTTGGGAGAAACACTTTTATGGTCCAGACCATCCTCTTTAATGCACTTTAGGCTAATTCTTAAGGTTAACATTTACCATACTCTCTGATCTAAAGTAACAAGCATTAAGCTCCTGGTGTACTGCTTTGTGTTGTGTGAATTGAATCCTCTTCATAGTTTCCTTGTATTATTTTGTCTATCCATCTTCTGTGACTCTGTTTCTCTTGATCTTTGCTTTAACTGTGAATTTTCTGGGATGGTAATTGTTCTATACTTTGTGTATTCAGGCCATGCCAAGCATTATGGAACGCTGGGACCAATAATGGTCCAGTGGCACCTTGCACCAAAAACTGAACCTAAGGTCCTGAGTTTCTGTGGCAAGGTGCCACTAACTATAATAGATGAGTGGAACTTTTTTCCTCGGTTGAAAAGTGATTATCACTTCCAGTTTATCATATAGCACTCAGTCCAGTATCTGGGCTGTGGTGATCTCTGGTTGGTAGCTTTTCTTTTTCTTTTTGTTTGGTTTGGGGGTTTTTTGTTTTGTTTTTAATAACCTTTGGGGAAGAAGTCTTCTGAAGCCTTCTAATAGTCTTCTGAGTAATCAGATTTCAGCATTTCAGCTTCTCCCCAGTTGCAGAAATGTTTCAAATATTACTCTCTGAAATAGCTGTAAATTTTAAAATTCCACTTTGAGTAATTTTCTAATTCTTTTTGTAGATTAATGTAATTGTTATATCCATACACAACTTGTTTGAGTAGGAAAATTTAAGGTAGTCTTGGGCCCTGTAGAAAAGAGGAAGCAAACCAGCAGAGCTAGAATAGAATAAATCATTTTGATATCCCTGGTTCTGGAGTAGTTTTCCATGCAGACCTTATACTTAAATGAAACTTACTTTTATTCCAGAATAATTATTCTGCTCACAAAGCAGCACCGGCTTGGAGACAAAGCTGAGACTTCTAACACTTGGTAAGTTTATCTCTGAATTCCTGCTGTGCAGATGGCACAGTGGGCTGGCGAGCAGCAGGACCGGGAAACAGCAGAGGAGTTGGCAGGTTGGCGAGGAAGATAACAGGTGGCTTGTGAAGTGGAAGCAAGGTCTTTATTGTAGGCCACCCTTGTCTCCAGCATAATTAAGCTGGGAATTTGAAAGGGGGAGGTAGCCTTACTTGAAAGCATATCCAATCAATTGGGCCACATACTGGAGACTTGAAAGATGGTTTGGGAAGCAAAGGAAAGGAATTGTGGAATTTTGCAGGGCCAGGGATAAAAACTGGAAATCTAGAGGGAGGAATGGCTGTTTGAAGAGTCCCTACACACTGGTGTGGTGGTAGACCAGCCCAAACGGAGGACTGTGGAAGAAATACACTGCATAAGGTCTTCACCAAATGGGTTTGTTGCTGTTTATGTTTGTTTTTTGTTTGTTTGTTTGTTGTTGTTTCTGGTCTCTCTCAGCAACTTTATCAGATGCAGACTGCTGTTAGAGCCAACTGAATTCCTTTTGCAAGTGGGAGGCAAGAGACTGAACCCAACTGGCAAATGGCTCATCCTGGACTAAAGCGGGAACAGCACATTTTGGGTTAAACACACACTTTGCTGCACTGCTTTACATGGAAGATTCTGAGAAGAAAAAGCCATTTGACTCCTTGGCTAGAGCAGAGTATCAAATTGCCTGGCAGTGCAAGTTGTAAAGGACCTTTGCATGTATTTCTCAACTTCCACTTCTCAGGGGTTGATGATATGATTTTCCTTATTTTTAAAGGGGGACATCAAGTTATATGGTCAAATTTTGGAAAGCAAGGTACAACGTACTTTATTTAAGTAAAGAAAGTATACTTAAGAAAGCAAGGTGAAAATTAATTTTCACTCAGATGTATTAAGTCTTATGTGTGGCAATCTGCTGATCAATGTTTTGTCATCTCAAAATGATAATTTTTGACATGAGCAAAATTTTTATGTGTTTGAAACTTGAGTCATGAATATCAGAGATACTCAGAGATCTGACCCATGCTGATCACTTGCATGGCAGGATTTTAGTTTCTATTATCAGCTCATAATCAGAATCATACTGATATGCACAGTTGGAAGATATAAGCCTCAGACAATGTCTTCATAGCATTTGGGAAATTTCATGTGAATTGCTAAAATACTCAGTAACTCTCTCTGTTACTTCATGTGCCTATCTTTTCCTGAATTCATACATTTAAGCCCAGACATGCAAAAGTCACTTACTGTAGTGCTGGATCTTTGCCCAGAAAGAAATTTTTGGAGAATGGCTCTTGAGGTTTTTATGCAGATCCTCTGCCTACTGCACCTCCATGTCCACCCTTTTCTCATATTTTTTTCCTCAGACAGCTGGTGTTAACATCCAGACTTCATTGAATTACTAGTCACATCTCAATTGTACAAGAAGAGTCACTTCATCTTCATATTAAATTAAATATGACTTTACTAGTCATTGTCTTGGCTTCAGACCACATGAACTAAAATGTAGATAATCTTCCAGCACATATCTTACATGGCTGACAGGATATCCAAGTAGATGAATGGGGCTGATAAAATGATAGGCTTCAGCCACTCTGGTTCTGGGAGGGGCAACATCAGGACCCCAGTCCCCAGATTACAACCAGAAGCAAAACCCAATATATAGCTAGCTAATATAAAAGCCAGCTAAGCTGAGCTGGACTACTCAGTGGTGACACATAACTTATTAAATAAATGACCCAAGAATTATGCACCTATAAAATGAAGTACTCAATAGGGCTATTCCTGGGCATCTGTATGCATTTTAGCTCTCTCTCCAGATAGCAGTGGTGCCTGATGATCCTAAAATGTACAAGGTTGTGGAGAGCCAAGTCTTCTATTTGCAATAGGAGTTGCTTGAATTGCATGCTTGGCTTCATGGGAAAAATGTTTAACAGTTGAGTAACTCATACCTCCCTGCTGGAAACCTGCAATACATGTCAGGGCACTGACTTTGCAGCCTTCAAAACCTGCATTCTTTGATTAAAAAAATTATAATCAGCCTCTTGAATTCAGACTCAGTGGGTAAACTTGCTAAATGGAATGCCTGAAAGAATGGTTTAGTCATAGTTGTAATGCTGTTGCCTACATTAGTCTAGCATGTACCACATCTGACTTTTTAAAATAAGATTTGTTCATCAAAACATGCTGGTAATTTGAAAAGTAATGCAAATGTTTGGTGGAGACAACTGCTCTATATATTCACACCTGAATAATAAGCCCTGAATTTGACATTTTCACACAAGCAGAAGCCTAAAATGGCCATTTAATTGTATGAAACAGCTAACCTTAAGGAGTACAAATCACAGTAGGTGGTTGGGTATGGAAAGGAAAAGAATTTAGGTCTGAACAGGAAACATCACCGTGTCTGTGTCTCTCTAGGTGATGTGGCCATACTACGGTCACAAGTTAGTGACAAAACACAATGTGCCAGTCATGCTGTCCTAAAAAAGAAAAGAAATCTAGGAAGTAGTGTATGGAATTGCCAGAGGTGTGGGATAGTTTCTGTCATAAAACAGACTAGATAAGATGGAAATAATCAGGTAGGAAAATGTTTAATGATAACAGATCTCAAATATCATTTTACCATCCATTGATGGCAACAGAGGTAATGGATCAGGATATAAGATATCCATTTTTAAAATGCTTTGTTTAGAGCTGTGCTTTGGGAACACAGGAATTAAAATGGCAAGGAGATGCTTCAATTATATACTGGATTATTTTGTTGAGATTTTTTTCCCCTTTTTTTTCCAATAGGTGATGTATCCTTCGCAAGAGGTAGCTAAATCAAAAATACATCACAGCAAAAGCCAAACACCCTGATATGTTATAATTATTGGGTAGCAAGACAGAGAGTAGTCATTGAGAAGATGGAAATGGGAAAGCAATATTTTCCTTTTTTGAACCTGTGCACAGAAGTTTAAGGCAAATTATTGTTCTATTCATCCCCAGCATCTGTAGTTGCTGATTAGGTCAATTTATTTCTCTGAATTTTTTTACTCCTGTCTAAGTTTGGAACCTTTTAAAATATATGTAGAGTTCTTGAAATATATCTCAGTCATGAGCTGTCTAAGATTTTACATATCTAATTCACAAGGTATTTTTTCTGTCTTTCCAGACTACAGTAGTCTTCCAAGCCAACTGAAAGTAAAGTTCTGCATCAAATGCTAATTCAGAAAGGAGGAATATGAGGTACAGATGAAACTGAATTAGTTGTTTTCAAACTTATTTTTCAGTGGTTTTATTTTGGTAATTAATATTGAAAACTGACAGAGGAATTAGGAAACATAAGCTGGTCACAGTCATATATTTAGATTATTTCCAAATAGAACCCTTAGATTCTCAATGTCATTAAGCTGTAAAACCTCAAATTGTGATTATGGTTTTTGTGAGTTTGATGTTCATATTAATGTTCCCTTAACGTAATTCCAGCCTTTGGAAACCAGGCAAGTTTTAGTATAAGGCCCTGAGGCGAACTGAACTGGTCCCACTGAGGTTTAGATTGGTGTCTTCACTTGGAAGCAAAAGCTCTTGCTGTGCTTGTCATTATGGCTTGTCCTTATGCTTCCATTTTGTTTTACTGTTCTATTTTTATCTTCTGTATGCAACCCAAGTGAATAATTTGGGATGTATGTTTGAGTTTGAGCAGTGTTCATCCCCTTATTAATTTATGTCTGCATGAATTATAATTAGCTGGTCATCAAAATTCTACTCAGCCATACATTGATTATGTATATGCATATCTTCAGATTTTATTTGTAAAGTGATAATTTCTGGATTGAGAACATACTGACACTTATGAGTAATCACTGGGATGCAGTTCTGCACTCCATCTGTATTCAGCAAAATACTTAAGCATCCGCTTAATTTTAACTTTAGCTCAGGTAAGCATGAGATTGCCTCCATCCAAATTCAGCATAGCATTTTAAGTATGTGCCTAACTTTAAACATATCCTTAAATCCTACTAAAGCTAAAATCAAACACATCCTTAAGTGTCTTCATGAATATGGATAACTACTGAATGAGGTTTGATGAAATGAACTCTGTTGGCCATTAAATAACAAGAAATGCCTGGCCACGATTCCATTAATGTCCTACAGGCAGGGAAGATCTTACAGAAAAATAAAACATTCTTTTTGTATGTTGAAATTCTAGAAGCTAAACTGCGTATTGTTGAAGATAAAGTATTTTGCAGACTGTGGGAGGTCTTTCTAACCCTCAAAAGATCTGTATCCACAGGAAGCCAAGGCTTCATTCTCAGGGTTTCATTAAGTTCAGAATGCTCAATAAAATTTTCATTCTTTAAACAAGACATTTAAATAATGTATCTAAATTTGTCCAAAATTACAAATGATAATGGGAGTGCAGCCAGTCACAGAAACCTGCAAATGAAAATGCATATACAGGTGTTAAGGATGTTAGAGCTTACAGAATGTTTTCTGTGATTTTCTTTTATTTTCACCGCTGATGTGTTTGATTCACATCCCCATTCTTCATTACAGTCCATTTTCACTTTTGCTGCTTCAACCTCTAACAGTCTTTCTGCACTATTTATGAGAAAAGCTCTTTGCATTTTTATTTCAGATCCTCTCCTACTGCAGTTCATGAAGTCTTTCAACAGTAGGCTGTTAATCCTTTTCAGATTAATATGATTTTGGTGATAATCCTTTCATTTGTTGAATTTTTAAGACATATAATCATTAAAGAAAGTGCTAGACAGATTTTCCATTAAAGCAGTTCGAAGCAGGTGGTATTTCTTTAATGTATGTCGGTAGCACTTTATGTTGCTCATTTATAAAATTAAATTTGCAGATAAAGAGAATAAGTCTAGAGTTAGTTATTGGACTTTTCCCTTTGGTATTACATTCAAACCCAGTCAAGAAAAAAGTATTCAGGAGTTTGCAGAAAAAACAGGGGTAGAATATCTGTGTAAATGCTCTTTACACAACTCCATTGCTACTTTTCATTGGGAGTAAGGGTCAGCTTCTGTCCTCATACTGCAAAGCATTAAGTTAAATATATGTAGAAAAAAGAGTATAATTTAAATGTTACCCTTGCCTTCAGGTGGGCCATAGGATGTAAATGCTATCTGGGAATTATTCTAGCTCTGTGTACAAGCTGGATTTTTACCTTCATTGAAGTTAAGCTGGTGACTCTTTGCTGGATGGAACTGAAGTTTATAATTATCTCTCAATAATGACGTGGCCAGGCAAACTCGAAGCTGAGGCTGGACCCAACACAAGCACTCCTCCAACAAAGTTCAAAACACACTTAAATCTTCTGTGATTAGAGGTTTTGATTTTCTGTTGATTCCCAGCTCACTGTTCATGACTATCCTTGTCAAACAAACGATTTATCCTATTCTTTGTCTTCTTTTTCCTCTGACTTCCTCCTTCTTTTTTGCACATTGATGAAACAATAGACAGGAAGAGTATGTGCAGATATTAAAATACAGTGATAATGAGCACTCTTGCAAGCCCCATTTTAATTAAACTCTCAGAAGCAATGGTTCAAAGCTAGTAGACAATCATCAGAAAAGCTAGAGATCTGAAAAACATTCAAAGTTCATTAAAACCTCAGTTTAAACAGATAGATAGAAGGTGTAGCCTGCCACAGTAGAATGAATTTTTGCTTTTAAATACTGAAAACTCAGAGGCACTTTAGGCAGGAGGGAAAGGAAGCAGACACCACAATGCTTTAAGAAAATCAGGTCCTGAACTTGGCAAACCTTTAGCTGATTTTGTCACATATTTGCAGCTTTAAAATTATTTGGCCTTTGCAACAGCCAAAATAAGTGTCCTTTAATCACTTCCAACCTATTAACAGATGGGCAAACAGCTTTTATAAATGGGGCATACAAAATACTCCAATATCAGCCAAAACTAATTAGTAGCATTATCTGAACTGAAATTTGTAAGTGATGGAATATACATCAATGCAGATAAATTGATAGAAATTCCTTTTCAACCATCCTGCTTGGTATTTGTTCTGCTTTAGTATATTCTAAACACTTATTAAATAAAGAGCACTTTTTCCCTCTGTTTTGCTATCTTGTTCCATTAAAAACAACATATTTTTGTGTAAAAGTTCTCATTAGAGATAGTGTAATGGAGAGAAATTATGTTAAAAGGTGGTGTAGAATACATTTTTTGTGGCATATAAAAAAAAGAGTAGTGTAACTTGACTACAACCTTAAAATTAATGAATCTTAAAGAACAGCACAAAATATTGATATCAGACATTATTTATACAGCAGTGCCAGAGCATATTAAATATATCTTTTCACTGCACTATTAATCAGAATATGTAAATTGCACAAAATTAAATTGTGATGTTATAAAAAAAAATTGCCCCATGTATAATTCAGTAGGAAGAGCCATTCAATGCATTCCCATCAGATCTGCAGCATGAATTTGATTTTACAAAGACATCTGTAGTGCAGACAGCTGCTGTACCTAAGTGAGGGTTTGATTGTACACTTGATCTCTCAAACAGCCACTTGTCCATATCTTTCACATAATTTTTTTTAAATCATGGATCTACAAAAGAATGTAATGGTAATCTAATCAGAACTGCTCTGAAACACATTTTCATTAAATAAAGGAAATAATTAAGCTTGCTGATTTTCAGAAGACTTTCTCTCCCTCTGTCCAAGTACCCTGCCTTCCTTAAACAATCTAGCTCTTCCTCAATTACCCATTATTTGAGGATTTTGTTTGAAGAGTCAAACTTTAAGCAGAATCTGAAATAAATATACAAGCAATTTTAATACAACATTTCAATCTTCTGTCAAGACAGCACAATGGGCCCTGCCCTCCCAACACAGATAAATGCCTTGGAAAAAATTTTCCTCAAAATTTGACAAAAAATAATCTTTTGAAATGCTGCGTATACTCTATATATGGTTTTTCCATTCTTGTCCATCTAATATAATGTTGTTTCTTGGTCTTTGAAAACCGTGGGTTTGATCAGTCCAGAGATGTAGCCCTTGAATATTCACATGCTTGGCACATTCTCCTGCAGATGAGCAGATATGCATCACCTGGACTTCATAGGCAGTTCTGGAAAGAGCTGTGGTGATCCCCTGTGGTATCCACTGGGGCATTCCCTGTGCAACCCAGGAAACTGCAATCTCCTGGAAACCCTACTGACAAATTAAAATGTCCTTCTTCTCTGATAGACTCTCTGGGGTAAATTCCCAGTCTCTGCAGATATGGAGCTGAATGAAGCTGGTAGGGGGTTCAGCTCCTTGCTCAGTGAGAAAGGTTAGGGGCACTGTCAGATTTTGAGTGAAGGATGTGATTGTGGTGCCATATTGTCAGGTTATATGGAATACCTGGAAGATTTTTTAGCCAGTAGAGAGATCAAGATTGATGGAACAGATTTGTCTTTGTGACATGGAGGGGAGTGATGAATAAGTGCAAATGGTATTTTTTTAATTATAAGAAAATGGTCTGATGAGAAATCCTGCAGGCTTTTGGTTGCACAGAGAAAGTACTACAGAATGCCAGAAAATAATCAGTTTCAGATGAAATTCATCATCTAAGTAATTTTCATTTAAAAAAACTCAATCTATTATAACCTAAACAAACAAACAAACAAACAAAACTACCACAAGACAACATTTTGAGAAATACCCAGACCTCCACTTCTCAATAATTTTATCTTACTGGCACCTTGCTCAATGAAGACCAGGCATAAAACCCCATTTTCCTCTTAATTCAAAGCTATTTCAAGCAGATTGGTTTAGTCTTGGCACAATCTGAATGTATAAAATAAAATTACAAGTGACTTTATGCACACAGATACTCATGAACTTAAGCATAAAATGACTATTTCTATTCAGAATTGTATATTCAGGACAAAAAGAAAACCTAAATGGAAAATTTTCAGCTCTGGTTTGGTTTACATTTCTGCCAGTTACACTGCTTGAAATGCAAAATTCAACTTTTTTGTTATTTATCATATTTATTGTGATAGTTTCCTCAGCTGGGGCATAGTAAGGTAATCACATAGGAGGACTTTGGAGATGAAACTGCAAAGAGCTCCTTTCTACTCATTCTGTATCAAGATAAAATTGAGAGCTTTCAGAGTTCTAAAATTACTTTTAGCAATTTTACTGTAGCAAATACACATATATTCCAGGATATTGAATATCCTCACTTTTCTAGTATTTCTGTTATCTTGTTTTGACAGGAAAATCTCCAATACAGAATTTCCTGCTGTGTTCTTATGAAAAGGATTGGTTTCAATATATTTCTCTTGTCTACTAAAATCTTTCTTTTTTCTTTTTTCTTTTTTTTTTTTTTTTTGAGTGTGTGTGTAAAATTTCCTGGCAAGTTTAATGAATACACATTAATAAAATCCATGAAAGTTTGCATTCATATGGAAGAGGCACTTAAAGCTTTCAATATCTTTCAGCTATAGCTTGTATTATCAGTTCAATTGTAAGAGCTGGCAGGTAAAATATTTCTTTAGTCTTACTCAAATTACATTGTATTTGCACACAAAAATCTGACTTCCTATTTTATAAAAAACCTCTAAGACAAGACCAAAGCTGTACAGTAGAATAAGAATTTAAAATGTTAAAAATCTTGAAAATAACTTAATCCTTATAGTTTGCAAAGCCATGGGCATTGTGCAGATCTACCCCATTGCAGCAGAACACTTGGCAAGAAGATTTGGATGCTAATTCTGTAATTGTAAATAGTAAATGACCAAAAGTTCCTTTTCCATCTTTTCAAGCTATTCATGTAAATAAGAGGATTCTATGTGATTCTGTAATTATTTTAGGTGCACATTACAATTGGCCTTCTAGAATTTTTTTTCATAGTCCACCAAACTGAAAAAATGAATCTTCTGTCCTTTAACATCTAGTGGCAAACACCTTGACCTTCAAACTCACAAGAAAAATGTAACTCAGTTGGAAGTCTTTGCAGCTTCTAGAAATAGTAGAAAGCACCCTGGCAATGGAGAAGTACTTAAAGCTGTTGTTTGCACTCAAAGATACATCAGAAGGGGTTTGAACACATTCAAAGCAGTAAAGGTTATGGTATTATTTCGTTGTTTAACTCATTCAGCACTTATATTTTAGTAATGTCAGAATTCTTCATTACTGTTATTTCGCTATTGAAAACCCCCATGCTTATCTTGTCCAACTGTTGTGATTGTTCTGCACCTTCAAGGTTAGGGAGAATTCAGTGAGGCTGAGTGCTGTGCTGGTGCCCATTCCCATCTTTTTATCTCCAGAAGGCTCTGTATCAGTTTTTAGAGGAGAGTGCCCCGTGCAACGCTTGATCCCTCTGCCTCCAGACAGTCATGGTGTGCCTGCACATTGTGCTGTCAGTGCTGGGGCTTGCAGCTTTCCAGGTACAGAAACAGCCTGCAACTAACAGAATGTTCATTGCACTCTTCTCCCACTTTGTTTTACATCTCAATTGCTAAAAAAAAATAAGAAAAAAATCATGTATTTGATAGAATAGAAATATATATAAGTAGAGACATGGGCTGCTTCTCCTGATACATAAGCAGAGAAGTGTTAAAAGAAGAGGAAATAGTTGAATGATACCAAACCTGCCTGTTCTTTAGCTCCAAGTGCTCTGCTTACTCCCACCTGCATTCTTCTCAATATTTTTGTTTGTGTAGACCTTATCACCTCAAGGATTATATGACGATGCTACGGAAAATAAAAAAGTTTAGACTGCAAAGTTTAATCTAAACTTCCTTTCTGTCTCATCCATTGCCCTTCAAATTCCTCTTCCAGAATAACAGGTGGCCATCTCATCACAGAATATGAGCAAGATTAGTCAAGTGTATCCTAGAAAACAGCTTCCCTCATGGGAAAAAAGTGAGAGAAAGAGAATTGGTGACTATTCAACTATACATCGAAACACAATATTGCAAGCTGGACTTAGGTAAACATTTTTTCACACCTAAGAGTTAGAGAAGTTTTTTAAAATTTTCTTTAAAAAGACATTTCAGAGAAATGAAAATATACCTGTTCAATAAGATGTTGCAGGCCAATGTAATGTCTATTTTTTTTTTCCACTGTCTTTTCGTCATGGTCTTCAAAGATTAGAGTACGAACTCTGCCTTAGAAGGCAGATGCTGTTTTTTGGAAATGTTAAAGTGACATTAATAATTTTCTCTGGTTTGAAGATAGAAAGAAACATGTTATAGATGCTCATGCACAACATGGAGTGTAACATGATCTAGGGATGTTAACCCTTACACAAAGTCTGACAGTTTTGTTAATCAATAGTTCATCAGCTAGACTCATGACCTCTGCTTCTCAGGGAAAAAAGTTTTGCAGAATCTCACCAAATCTGCAAAAATCTGTGAGTTAGAAGTAGATTGCCTGAAATGTTTTGTGGACATGAAGGTATAGGAGACTGTGAAGCTTTTTTAATTTTTATTTTTTACTTTTTCTGAGTAGCACAAAATAGATCATACAACACCTATCTCTGAGTTAGCCTCCTTGACTGAAGCTATATTATGAACATATTAAATTTCTCAAGAATATTGCTGACAGCCTACTACTATGAGTTCTCCTTGGTTTTTTGTTAAGTATTTGTGGCAAGACATCGATGGGCATTTCCATTACAGTAATACTGGGGAAAATTTCTTCCACTCTGAGATTTCCTCTTGCCTTTTACTGTAGGGGGAGAGGTTTCACATACTGATTTAGGCTGAGTGTATCTGCCAAGTAAAAAACCAGCATTAACCACAATAATTTTTCACTTACTTCAACCTCTTTCTACCAGTTCTGCTGACCATCACTTCTTCATATTGAGAGGTTCTAATATGGGAAAGAGATGTGTTTCAGCACAGCTGCTCTCCTTTCATCAGCAAGAATGATGCACGACTTTCCCTTGAGTGCAGGAATAAGTCAGAAGATAAGTACCCCATCATGTAGCCTCTGCACAGCTCCATATCTTCATACAAAGCGTTTCAAGCATGTTAACTTGGTTTTGAAGAAGTGTTTCTAGAAATGAGAAAAATATTTCTTAAAAAACTCCTCCAGTACCTAATACATTATCGTAAAGATACATCTGACAAAAACTTTTCATTTTCAGTTTGTGAAATTGTATTTTCCTAGGGAGAATTTGACGAAAAGATAGTCAGAAATGATCTGTCTGAAGTTTTGAGATACTGTGGGTACTCAGTACTTCCCATTGGAATTCACTATGTCCTCCAGCTGGCCTGTTCAGGTAAGTAGCTTCTTGTAAACTCTTTACAATGGTACAAAATTTCACCTGCAGGTGCTGCAAGTTTTGGGCTTTTTGGTTGTTGTTTTTTTTTCCTTTTCCTTGCATGAATAAGAAATTACTTCCTCTTAGAAATATAGTCAGGATAAACCTTACCTAATATTGAAGATCTTTTTCAAAACTGAGCATTTTATTGTTATGCTTGAAATAAAATATGTATTTTCAGAATTCCACTGTGTCTAAGAATGATGGTATATAATCCCATACTATTTTAAATATCCTTTAGAGGGTGCAGAACAATTTTGTCAGGTCTGCACTTGCAGATGCCTCCAGGCAAACATTAACCCCTTCGTACACTCAGCAGTGTTTGTGGTGTTTGCCTTCCAACACCTTTGAAAGTGCAGGAAACTTTTAGAAGCATTCAGAGATGAAAACATTCTTAGATGGCTGTTTGTAAATAAAACAGGATGTGGGAGATGCCACTGGCAGCTTCTCCTGCAGCACACTTTATTAGCCCCCTCTGTGGTTGTACTGACATGTGTGGGTGTTGTGAACCAAAGCTAGCTTGAACATGAGCTGTCCTAACTTTGACAGTCACAATTGAGGGATTCTTGTGGACAGTGTTCTTCTTTGGAGGTTATGGTTAATTTTATGTGTTAGCAGCTACAAAGAATGCTTTTAAAGTCCAACTTTATTTAATGAGGGAAACCCACATGTAATTGATGCTTTTGACTAATTAACGACCTATGTGTGGCTTCTCTTGATCATAATTTTTTTGCATGCCTTGTCCCACAGAGCTTTCTTTCCAAGCTGCATCTTTGAGAGGGTGGTCTCTTTGAGTGTCTTACATATGGGACTTGCTTTCCAGTGTTAGCTCCTTGTAAGTGCCATCAATTCCTCAAGGAAAATCATCGATCACGTGTTGCTTAGGTCACATTCCTAAGACAGTGTGACTAAGACCAGGTATTTTTAGTCATTTGCTCGGTCCCCATCACTATGGTAACAGGATATTTTGTGGCTGTGAGACAGGTTTTTGTCTTATATCCTAGATTTGGGAGACTATTGCTACTTTTCCCTGTGTTCACAGACACACCAGGAGAGGTTCATGCTTCCCTAGTCATTATTTAATTTATTTAGAGTCTCTTAAGTGTGAAGTGCTATCAAGACTTGTTTGACCATTTGAGGCAGTGTAGGCTTCTAATGCATTTTGATTTTAAAACTCTTCTAAATTGTGAACATGTAAATGATGAATAATTGCTAAAACATAGAGATGTGCCTGAGTCTAAAGGGCATCCATAAAGTGATGTGTAACTTGGAAGCATTTTGAATAAATTCCACTTATCTGCAAAGTGCCTCTCTTCCTCAGTTCTATAAAATAGATGTCATAATTTCTGAAGACAGGTTGTGAACAGAATGAAACCTTGCTAAATTGCTTGGGAGAGACACTGCAGCTGGTTGTATGTTTGGATTCCCTAAATACTGATTTGATGCAATCATACTCTGATGCAAAAGCATTCCATAGAATCAGTGTGCCTGTTCAGGAGTAGAAAGATAAGAAAGAAGAGGAGATTTGTCTAGGCAGAATGGTGGAGAGATCTAGTGATAGTTACTGAACTTTTTCAGGTTAGCACTGCATCCTGCATGGCCCTGGACTGATCCATGGAGATTAAAACAAGAAAAGAAACATGTGGCTTTTTAGTTTGAGCACAGGTCAAAAAAAAAGAAAAATTCAGATCTCATGAAAATCTTCCCATCACATTTTACTCGTACTGGTTTTGCTGTTTTTTTTTTTTTTTTTTTCTTTGAGTGTTTTTGTTTTAATTGAAGCTAGACAATACTGAAAAAGCAGTGTCCAGGTGTTAAATGTCCTATTGATTCTCCATTTTCAGTCATGAATGAATGCTGTCTTTGGCTAATGATAGTTGAGACAGGAAATGTTCGAAGATATTTACTTTTACATATATTCTTTTGTTTTAATTACATCAGTACCATTCATAACTACAAAAGGATCTGCTTATTTTGTTTAAAGCTTAGACACCAAAGGTAGTGAATTTATCCGAATAAAACCAAAATATTTGTAGCAAAATGCTGATGTTCATCATTAAATAACAAAGAACTTACTGTCAAAATAGGAAAGAAAAAAAAAAGAAATATGTTAAAAATGCTGTGAAATGTGCATGAGAAAAATAGATGGGATTAAAAAAAAGGAACATATGATGCTGTACTTAACACACTGTTTTGAGTCTCTGTTTGCACAAGCAGAGCTGGTATAACAATTTGACCAAATCAGACTACAGTAATGGCACTGTCAGGAACTGAAGAGGAGAATGATACTTGGAGTGGGTTCAGGAGTCTTGAAAGGAGGCTTGTACAGACAAACGTATTTGTGATTTCCTTATGAAATCTGCTTTTCAGCTTCTGGGAAACCAAGGGAGCTTCCTTAGGTCAGAGGAACATAACTACAGATGATCCTCTAGATGTATCTATACATATCCTGTTCCCCACAGTGTAAGGGAAAGTCAGTGACTGTGTTATCACCGAGCACAGTGCTGGCTGAGGAGTTAGGAACTGCCTAGAAATAATTGAATGAATTTCTATCAGTGGGGAGGTTTAGCTGCTGGCTTCATGAAAAAGCCAATTAAAATTAAAGTCGTAGTATGGTGGTTTTGAGATTTCATACACAAGTAATGATGCTATTTCATAATATTTCAAGCCAATTTGTGCTGCTACACCATTCTGCTGTTGAAAAGCAGAATGCCATGCACTATGCAGTCAGGGGAAAGCTTCAGTGCACCACTGCTGTACTTTGCTTGAATATAACAGGAAAAATAGAGGTAATGAACCCAGCAATTTTGGCCAAATTCTTTGAAGCATCCATTGACATCCTAACTAATTGTCATGAAAAATATTTATTGAAAGGGTTTTTTTTGAAATTATTATTGTAGCCAATATTTAAACGTACCTTTTTTTCCACTTGATTCAAAGTGCTGCATGTTCTATTCAGGTAAACTTTTACATTGAGTAAAAGTTTACTTGAATAGAGGTAAACCTTTTCAGAGCAATCATACATGCCTGGAGGTTAGATATTGGGTGTGCTAGTTATTTTGCTTCTTTATCTGCTGAAGAGTCCAGCCATAATATCTTGGTATTTGCTGTATTCTGCAGTCATTGAAATTACTGCTATTAATGATGTTTGGGACTGGATTGGGGAAATAGTTGTAGCTGTTTATATGCTGTGAAGGAAACTGTTCACAGTTGCAGCATCCTGATAATTGGATTGTTTTCAAATAACATGTAAACACAGTAAGGATTTTCCCTGCAATTGGCCCTTTGGAGTTGCCTCTACTAAAATCCATATTTTTTTCATTTTTGTGTTTGTGATCTTGATAACTGGTCCTGTATTTACACAAAATATTTTGTGTTTAGGCTAAGAATATGCAATATTTCATAGAATTTCAATAATTGCCTTTAAGCTATCTCAATTTATATTGGCCTTGCCTCATTGTAGGTTTTTCTGTATTTGCAGGGAGGCAGTAAACCATCTCTTCATTTAAGCACAGAAATGCCTAGATTTTTCATTTATTTAAATTTTCACACATATTATTGGGAGGCAATGTTTTTATGGGAGCTTTTAGGTTGCAGGCTGGTCTGGCTTGAACTGAAAAAACAAATGAGAGTGCAAAACAGTGATGTCTAAGAGACATCTCAGAGCAATGTATCCTCATTAAAGTCAATGCCAATTCCCTCTCAAGCTGCAGACAGGCAGGAGAGATGCAGGAGGTCCCTGGGATTTGATTTTTGCATGAAGCTAACAGAGGATATTAGAGCAGTCCCTTGTCAAAACCTGTGGTTCAGGGCCTGACTCATGCTGAACCTTCAGCAGTTTCAGTCCCACTGGCAATTCCTTGATAACTGGTGCTTGTTGCTGGGACTTTGGGAAAGCTCTCATGGTTTTGGAGGTTCAGCTCAGAAATGGCACTGGCTGACTGCAGCTCTCACCAGTGCACCCTGCAGTTATTTTCTCTCTCAGTTCTCCCTTACTGTGGTTTACATGTGTAACTATGCATAAATTGTTAAATAAACAATACCTAACAGCAATTTCTCTTGCAGTCATGCCAGAAAAGCCTTATTTATTGAGCAGGACCCCTCTGTGTTGAGTACCCTGTGCATTCTGAAGAAAAATATGCTTCCTGCATCACTGGTGGAAAATTGCCTCCTCAAACTGTTTATTTTTCATTAAACAAAACCTTAAAGGACAAGCAGCAGAAAGCTGTGCAGACTGCAGTAGGAACAAAGGTGTAATAGCTCTCATGCATCTGGCAGAACACAATACCCGGGGGTTTCTCCCACTGTACTGTTGTTTAATTATGTTCTCCACACCTATGCAATAGTGAGCCCTGAGGGAGATGAAGGTTATCCTTATGACCATTTAAACCAAATATAACATCAAGAAATTTAAATTCCACTGTGTAAGGACTCTGCATGAGGGCTAGTGATAATGAACAGATGCATTAATAAAATGTCTTAATAGGGCTATTGTAAAGCTTTGCATTTCCTTCATAATGGTTTCTGGATCAAAGCTAAATGCAAATCTATCTAATGATTCCTTCAGGTCTTTAAGACTGTGGGTCATTCACTGTCGTCTGCAGCAAAAAAATACTCAGAGTACGTTCTTCTCCTTGACTGCTGATCCTCTCCCAAAATAATTACAGATTAGTATGGGTTTAAAAGGTTAAAGAACTCCCACAACATCTGGAATGTTTGTCAACAAGCATGCAAGAATCCCTGCTGGATGCAAAAGCTATCTAATCAATGTTTGTTCAAACCTTACACATATATACAAAGAAAAGCCTCTGTGTCTCTTTTTGTTCCATTTTTAAAGCAAGATAGAATTCATGCTTAAGAACTTAATTTGCTTGCATATTTTGCTCTTCGCTTATGATCCCTGTGCTCCTCCTGGGGGTGGCAAATAGAAACATAAAATTCAATTTGGGTTACCCACACAGGCCAGAGTACCCTAGTCCAGACACCTGGCTTTAAACATGGTTAAAATGTTATTTCTTTTTGACAGTAATAATATTCCAAAGCATCATTATGGATTTATTGATAATATTCTAAAGCATCATCATGGCTTTAGTAAGATGTTTTGATCATAAGTTGAGAACTAAACAAAACAAATATCCTACTAAACTGATGAAGAGAGTTTTCTCAGGTTGATATTTTGTATCACATTCAGAATTAATCTAAAAATCTAGGTAAGAACAACCACCTGAAAAATAAACTTCCTCCTTGAAATTCTCTTTTGCTACAATGGCTATAGAATGGTTGACAAGAGTTGAACTAGCAGTGTGCTGACACTGCTGCCTGTCATCCAGGCTGATGCTGCCTTTTTTGTCATTCTCCTGTGCTGTCTCTTCCTGCTATACCTAACCTATAAAATCTTGGACTGGTTTTTTGCTCCAGCTTAGAATCTGGCACTGAGGGTCTCATTCTGTGCCTAGGGCTCCTTACACTTACAGATGTACAAATAATGATGCAGTGTCAAATCTGCTCCAAAGAAAGATGGGATATGTTTAGATTTAAAGGATGGATCTTCTCTACACCTATACATAGGGCATATATCCTTACATTTGACTGTTTTCTATGCCAACTGCATCTCCCTAGCCCCAAATACAAAAAGGATGATTCCCCTTACAGAGAATCCAGTGGCAGGTTGTGAGTGGGAAGCACAGCAAGCTTACAGCACTCATCCACCAGTGCAAGGCCAGCAGTAGAAACAGAGCAGTTTTCTTCTGAGACCATCTGGCTGAAAGGACCTCCCTTGGACCAGCATTTTTCATTACAAGGGATTATCTCAAATAATCTGTGGGGTGCAACCTCCTTACTGAAGCTTAGGATGGGTTTTTTTCCCTCCTCTCTCCAATGACATCATTTAGGGTCACTGAAATAGAGTGGCTGGATCAAGTTTCCTGTCTTATCCTTTAGCAATTTGGCCTTTCCCATGCCCAGAAGGAGATTTCTTATTGCAAGCTTTCAGCACCTGAAGGCAGTCTACAAGAAGGAAGGGGACAAACTTTGTGCTGGGCCTATTGCGACAGGAGAAGGAATAATGGTTTCAACAGAAAGTCAATTTATATTAAATACAAGAAAGAAGCTCTTTTTATACAATGAGGGTGGTGAAACACTGGAATGGATTGCCCAGAACAGTGGTGGATACCCCAACCCTGGAAATAAATTCAGGTTCGTTGGGTCACTACATTACTTGATCCAGGTGAAGACGTCCCTTTAAAAGTCCCTTCCAAGCCAAACCATTCCACCAGTCTATGATCCTATGATTTACCATGCTGCATCCTTTTCCACCTGGCAGTTTGTGTTTTCATTAATGTCAGTACAGGGAATTTCTACTTTTATATAAGCATTAGTCGCTCAGTTTACTGATATTTCATGCATAGTAAGTGCAATTCATTCCCTTGACATGATAATACACACATCTTAACAGCTTTTTAAAGGAATAAGTAAATTAGCATATGCGCCACACTGAAATGGTTAACAAATAACTATAATGCTGTTTTGTGTATTTTGCATTTGCATTCCACTTGTGTCTTAATAGCACTTTTTAAACTTTTTTTTGTGTAGATTTTGATTTAGTCCCTTAAATGGAGGAACTGCTCTTTAGGGCTCACCAGTGCTGATGGAACAAGTTCATCACTTCACATACTTGAATAGCAGCATATCAGTTAAAACACCTCAGGATGACACTTGCTCTTTTTGCTGTTGCGTTGTTGACTGCTCTTCTGATGGGTGTTCTCTATAGCAGAAATCTTTCCTGCTGCCTAGTCAGTTTTCCGCATTTTTGAACATTTGATCATTTCTTTCCAAATTTACTACTTTGCACTTGTCTTTATTGAATTTCCTCTTATTGACTTTGGGCCATTTTTCTGATTTATCAAGACAATTTTGAGTTTGACTGGTCTCCTGTAAAGTGCTTGTAAGTGCTTCCAGCATGGTGTCACCTACAAGCTCTATTGAGTGACTTCTGCATTCCATTATCTTGGTAGTCATTAATGAAAATATGGAAGAGAACCAGGCTTAGGACAGACCTCTCTGAGACCTCACTTGATATTTCACCTCAATTTTGAGGAAGGAAGGTATTTATCCATCCTTTAAGTGGGATATTTTGATCCGTGGTAAGAAAAAATGAGTCAGCAGAAAATACAAGCTTCAAGATTTGGTAGCTGTTAAGAGATTCAGAAATTTTGGAGTAGAATAGCAGCATGTGGGAGAGAAATTATTGCTCACAATTTATTGCTACAAATATGTCTTTTACACGTTTCAAGAAGGTTTATTCTTCAATAGTACATGGAAAGAATTATTACTGCAGTATTCTTGGTCAGAAAGGTATATAATAGGTTTTAAAAGTTTGAAGAAATTACTGACTGCAAATAGATGGACCATACCAATTGATTCAACTACCTAATGCCTATTAAAATGTGTGTTGTCACACTTCTATTATGTATTGCAATAAATACACAGTACAATATATCTACACAGGTACATGGATATGTATTTCTAGTACATATAGAATATAAAAGTTGAAAATTTGCATAATATATCTTGAAATTAAAAAAAAATAAACTCCAATACCTAGTGAAAGAAATCCCTTGTTACCCAGCAGGAAATGTGAATAATCACGAGTTCCCATACTCAAAGATGTCTTGACAGGGCAATAAATATAAAGAGTTTAAACATCTTTCTTGATAACCATGAACACAGGATCATTCTAATATGCAGTTTATGTATTACTCCATGGATTATTATAGAGTGTCGTCTCTTTTTCAGTAATTTTTACCCATACTTTGAAAGTGCAATATTTCTTATCCAGCTATGTTGTAGACAAGTATATATATTATTTGCATTTCTTAAATGGAGAAATAAAGAACAGTTGAAGTTATTTTTCTCTGATTTGTCTCTGAATTGGTGCTAGAAATTTAGGCTGAATTACTTAAAATTAACTTCAAACAGGTTCTTATGCCCATACTGAACAAATAGGTGCTTTCTAAGGGGCAGCTGATATTTTTAAATCTGTCTTTCACATGTGTATTCACATACATACTCATACTTAGTTCTTTCCTCCAGAAACTTACCTAAAACATGTTTTCAATTTCTTGCGGCCTCTTGAGGCAGATAATACTCAAAAAAAAAAAAAAAGGTCCTTGAATTCTTTCTTGCAATAGGGAATATGTGCAAGAGGTTGAATAAGTTAAAAGAGTTTTCAACAAAATCTGACTTGTTTTTTTTAAAGCAAAATATTTGCCAAAGTAGAGCATTTACCTAAATTCTTTAATAGAATCCTAAAATCTTAACACTGGAGTTTTTTTCCTGTTAGATTTTGATAATTTGGCACATTTTAGGCAAATTACACTCTATCAGTTATAAAACATTCAACTTTTTTCGTGGTTACAAAAAGCAGGAGCACAGGGTCTTTACCCCATTAAAATTACTTTGCTGATTATGCTATTACACAGATATTTTTTTCAGTTGAAAGAAGTGATAAAAAAGCCCCTTCATGTTGTAAAATGGAAAAACTAATGTTTGTAGTGAAATGTTTTTAATTGTAAAATTTGTCTATACAATTTTATATTTAAAATAACAGGATTGTTAAGAATGTCATCTTGACAGCTTGTTTGCAACATTTCCTTACATTTCTCCTTACTTCAGCAAAGGAAGTCTTGGCTTTATGCTGCTACTTAAGTTATTTGAGTAACAGCCTTTTGCTATTTTAAATGTCCTGTCACATGTTTCTATAATCCATTGCTGCATTTAAAGTTCTCTTAAGTATATAGTATAAAATTAATCAATCATTTGATTTACATAGTTATGCTTCCTTTTTTTTTTTGTACAACAGCATTCTATAAAGTCACTGGTCCACCATTCAAAAATAAAGGAAAAAAAACCCAACTCCTATAGCAAATTTATGTGCAAAATAATTGAATCAACCATTTCTGATATCAACAACTGATTTCTATATAAACCATTTCCTTTAAGCTGATGTCCAGAAGAATATTTTATAGGCTAAGATTCTGCCCCTTTCACACCTGGTTTAAAAATGGTACAGCTACAAAAACACTTAATTAGAGTGCCCAATAATTATATTAATTCTATCATTTAAGCATTCTGTGTATCGAGACTTATCAAGAGCTTTTTTTCCCTTTTGTATTATGACCTGTTTGCATTCTATTGTAGTGACTCTATAGGAACTAGTTTTACTCTATATAGAGAGTAATAATTTCTTTTTTCTCTAAATTATTTTTTGCAATCTATTCAGCAGAAGGATTGAATACTGTTATTGGATTGAATACTGTTTTCTTGTTATCAACTGCTATATCTGCTTGATCAAAATAAACACATAATATTGTCTTTATAATTCTCCTAGAGAATTACCAGTTCTTCCACCAATGTGGGATTTCACCATCAGTGTTTGTGTTTCTCCTAAAGAAAGCAGACTTGGCTGTCAGTTTTGATGATGAGTAACTTCTAGGTTTTCTATTATTTGTTTTGCTGGTCTCAGCTCTGCTATTCTATCTGAAATTGAGTTTTAGTGTATTGTTGCTAATTTTGTCCGTCACCTAGCAAGAAGGGGACATCTCATATCATGACCATCATTACTGGAGTTTTCTCCTCTGGGTCATGGATTATTATTCTAATTTCTTTAAATTGAGCTGAAAGTTGCATATCTATGGTAGTTTCTTTTGAATCTATTTGAAACTGCACCCCAAGCATTGGATGCTTTTGTGATAACCATCCAATTTATTGAAACAAAGTTTCTGGAACAGATGTGGAGGGTAAGATTTAAGATGTCTCTCTGCTGTAGTTCAAGACAGCATCTCTGTCCAGTCTCTGTGTGGTAGATGACTGAGTACTGTAGAATACCCATCTAGCCTGCAATCTCTTAAAGAAAGTCATCAACACTCTAGGCTAGAAACTGCAGTTAATATATTTTTGCCACTTAAAAAGCTGTGGGAAATGATGATTTTCTGCATTTGTATATCAATAAATGTTTCTTGTTAAATGAAAGAGAAAATGCTGTTTCCCATATCCCAGTTATCCTAGTTTTTTATCCAGGAGTATGCATTAATGGCTGTAGCTCTTTTGTTAGAAAATATTGCAGACTAAATGTTAAGTCCCAAATAGATATTTCCTTTGAAATGTTGTTGTCTTCTATATACACAGACAGGCCCTTGCTTGTAGTGCTTAAAACAGAGGCCAGTGACATCAATAGAAAAACTGATTTGAATTAAGCTCATCACTCCAATTAATTGTCCTAGTCATAGGATTAGAGACATGAGAGCAACTTTCATTTAAGTGTTGGCATAATGCTGTCACACTGAGTTAAATATTTGTGTGAAAGTAATTAAATAATGACTTAAGTCACTTATATCCCTATTTTGAAACAGTTCATGATTGAACCTCTGTAAAAATTCGGTTGAAAGTTTTATGTTAACAGAATTAATACATTTACTAAATATGCTATTGATATTTGGTTTTTCCAGTAGTGGAAGGCTATTTGAATGTAACAGAAGGGGTCTAGGTAAAACCCTAATAATTTGAAATTAAATGTTTTGTTAAAATCTGTATCCAGGGGAAAAAGAAAAGGGACCATGTGCATTACACAGAATCACTTATGCTCCACTCCATTAGATTCTGTAGAAAAAATTGCAGTAAAGTCCCTGGAAAATTCTTCTATCTTATGAAGTTTTATGATTTCTATCCATATTTCTAAGTCAAAGAGAAAACTGGTAATCTATAATGACAAAGTATTTTGGCAATATTCTGTTTTATTGATGGTTTGAGCAATGACTTTTCCAGAACTCCTCTAAAAACACTGGGGGAGAAAAAAAGTCCTATTGCATTGGTTCTCCCTTTCCCTTGAATATGGAGCATTTTGAGCAATACATCATGCAAAAGAAATCTACATTTTCTGTTTTTAAATACATTGTCAGTGATAACATAATAGATCATGAAATGTACTGGCCACAGATATAATTATAGAAATGACAGGGAAAGGGTAAAATGCAGAAAATGGAGATAACTACCCAAAATTGTCTGAATATGAGTCCTAGTAGGTAAATAGATTTTGTGGTACAAGATGTACAAAGGTTCGATTTGGAGCAATATGAAATTCTTTTATTCTTTCAAGTTCAGCCCCCATACAATTAAAACTTCCCAAGCACTATCACCTGCAGGAAATTTCATTCAAATAGTGAAAAAATTGGCATGGAACTTATCTTCTGACAGTTTCAAGTGTAGAAATTTCTCTAAATTTAGGGGATTACTCTTCATAACCTTGGTTCTGTCAAATACAAACATGCATTAATTTACAATTTCTCTTCAGAATTCACCATAGCATACACAAATTTGAAGTTATCTGTTCTCCTCAACAATACCAGTTGTGTTTGTTTGTATATCTCACTTTGGATGTGGTAAAGCAAGCACACAGAATTTTTGTACTTTTTTTCCTAGCTGGTGTAACTCCTTCTTTCCTTCAAATGAAAATGAAGCTGAGGTAGGTAATTGCTTAAAAGTTCACAAAACATAGTGGAACATGGTTCTTTGTGGACAAACTGAGAGGGAATAAACTGTGTAATAGCTGTTTCCCTGACAAAACCTTTGTAGGCTTAGGAGAGGCAGTTCATCTTTGTTTCCCATTTACCCCCTCTCCAAAGTGTGATACTTCCTATAGAAGGAATACATTTCAGCTTGTACAGTTTTCAAAATACTATAAACTATATTAACAATAAATATGTAGAAATGGCTTACTTGCTGAAAGCTGTTCAATCTTCCAGGCCATCAAAATGTCCTTTGTAGAATATGGTGAGGTTTGGATGGTTTCACTGCACATTAAATGCAAAGCCATATTTCAAGATGTATGCCATGGCCAGCATTAGACTTTCCTGTCCTCAAAAGCCATGTCAAAGTTCTCATTAACTGATAGTGGATGATTAGGGAATAACCTGGGAGACTCAGAATCAGCTCCCCTATGCCATCTATGTGTTTTCCATCACCCTGCTGTCTTCAGTTAATTTAACATGGGAGATGAGGTCAATATATATGAAGAAAGAGCTAAAACTTTGAAGTTCTGGTGTCTTTTGTTGGTTCATGTCTCAACCTGAGTGTTATTTAAACATCTATTTTTTCACATTTAATACTGGGTAATACTCTAGAGGCCTCTATAAAACAGCTAATGTTCCCTTTGGCATCGAAATCCACTTACCTTAACTGACTTCTGTTATACTTCAACCTGATTCTCAGAGTCACAATGGTAATATTCATTTTAATGTCCCAATAGACTCTTAGTATTCATCAAATATTTGATTTACATTTCTAATAAGGCTTATGGAATGCAGAGACATGAAACCCATACTCTGCCATGATTCTAACTAGTGTCTCTTTCATTAACACTGAGAATTATTTCTCAAAAATAATTAAAATCTGTAATTGAATATACTAGAATAATTTTGGAAAATTAGTTTAATTATTCTAGTGCTTCTATTTGGAAAGATCACATAATTTATAATGAGAGAATAGGCAAATATGAATTTGCTCTCACAGAGTCCTTTTGTTTATACTTACCTTTAAAGAAAACATATACACTTGAAATGCCTGCTAAGCAATATAGTTACAATGGAGATGTTTTGCAGAATTCTACTGGAAAAAAGTCAGTCTCAGAATTATTTCAACAATTAATAGGCTTGTTTTCCCCTTCAGGAATTTGTTGGTTTTTATTTTTTTCTGTATGTATCCTGCAACATAAAAAAATATTCTTCAAGTGAGCTGACTCTTGCAAATCAGCTTCCCAGTACCTGAAGGGAGCCTATAGGAAGGATGGGGAGTATTTGGAAGAGCAAGAAGTGGCAGGAGAAGGAGGAATTATTTTCAACTATGAGAGATTAGGTTTGGCCTGGATATTTGGAAGGAGTTATTTTCTGGGTGGGTGGTGAGGCAGGGCGCAGGTTGTGGCTGCCCCATGCCCTGTGCCTGGCAGTGCTCAAGGGCAGGCTGGATGGGGCTCTGAGTGACCTGGTGCAGTGGAGCTGTCGCTGCCCATGGCAGGGGGTCAGAATGAGATGATCTTTAGGGTCCCTTCCAACCCAAACCATTCAGTAATTATGTGATTTAGGCACAGCAGATCTGAATACAAAAATGAATCATATATTCTAGATGAAGAGTACTTATATGCCAGAAATCACTACCCTGTGTGAACAAAAACAAGACTGCAACTCCGATAACTAGGGGATGGATTGGAATGGTTACAAATTCCTGGCATATTCACACTTTTCCAAGTATACTGCTGCTGTACAGGCAACTGCCAACCCTTGTTAGGGTTCATCAGTGGCTTCCTGGGCAAGAAAGTTAGGAAGTTTGTGGTTCATCATGAACACAAGGTCTGAAAGCTGGCCATAAACATCTGGCCAGCATTTTCCAGCCACTACTGCAACATGATGAGTTGTGGGACTGAGTGATGTTTTGACCATTATAAACATATGAAGAGAATAGAAAAAAATGTGCAAAAATAAGACCTGAACTAGAAAATTTGGACGAAAGAGAACTGGATTGAAGGATTCTTGGTTGCTTGGATTTCCCACTGCCTCAGGAATCCCAGTAAGTTCTTTGCCAAGATGCCAGAAGGTTTCTGGCTAGGGACCTGACCCCAGCAAGAGTTATATATAAATTCTCAGATGGAGAATTGGAGTGTTGTGGTGTGGGTAAGCACAGGGCACCTCTCATTCATAAGCAGAATCAATTGCTGGGTTTTTTTTAAGTGTGGGTTAGAGCAGTAGTTTGGGCTTGTAAAATTCTAAATGTCTTGTGTTTGTTACTTTAGGGGCTGCTCTTGTTTCGTGATGGAATTTAGTTTGTAGCACTGCAGGGTTAGCTCTTCAGCCAGGGCCATACCACTGTGTCAGCACACATGTGGAACCTGGGCTAATTAGCCTTGCTTGCAGGCATGGCTAATTAGTCCAGACGTAACATGGATCTCATCATGTTTCTGAAAGCTGAGCTGGTGTTGCTGCATGATCCATGTCAGCCTCCTAATTCGCTCAGAGGTCTCTGTGGGCTCTCTGAGCAGGCTGAGTCACCAGCTACGCCCTCACTTGGCTCCTTTATGGGAGACCTTATGGCACAGAAGCTCTTAGGCTTTCACCAGCTTTAACCCCAAAGGACTGACAAAGGTGTCCAACACATTTTTCTTATTCCAATTTTTTTTCCATACTCAGTCTGCCAAGTTTTCTGTTCTTTAGCTCATGTCAGGGGCTCCTTTGCTCGTACAGGCTCCCGAGCTTTTTGTTCTTCTCTGTCTTGCTGGCTGTGGCAGGTGGATCTTCAGTGTCAGAGTCCTCTTTCCATCCTGACAGGGCCCCAGCTCTGTGCAGGGGACAATATTCATTACTGCTCCCACCTTTCACACTTTGGAGCAATGCTGAGTCCGACTGCTGAACCCCACAGCTGCCATGGGTGTCCTTGGCAGCATCCTTTACCAACCATGCATCAGGAAAAGTGGGATCAGGTCTTTTTGTCTAAAGGCAGTTATTTCCTGCAGTAGTGATACAAGAAGAAAGGGTTAGAATCTCTTTGATTCCCCCTCATTTCAGTCTGTTTCAAAACAATGGCTGACATTTTGTCACCTAGCCTTGCTCAGTTTCATATATGGCTCCTGCTAACTGCATGAAAATGTTACAGAATGAGGCCCAGGAAGGACAAATAAAACTATGTGAGGGGAAGATGGAGTGCATGGCAGGAGAGGAATAGTAGATTATTTCCTTTTATTCTTCCCTCCAAGCAAACAATGTTGAGTGGTTGAATTACTTAGTAAATGTTACTCTTTTCATCAGGTCTTATTCCTTACATTTTACCAAAGTGAATAGTGATTAGTAATAATGAGTGAGATTTAATAAGTCTTATAAAGATAATCTTCCATGTAAAGTTTGCTGGCTTATCCCCAAAAGAACTATTATAATATCAGTATAAAATCACTTTTTTCTGAAAGAAATACTAGGGTTCAGACAGCTGGGGCTGCATGTGTGCATGGGGGTCAGAAAATTTATTTTATTTTTGTCCTATTATTTCAAAAAGGAGATTATTGAGTAACGTGAGAACTCTTGGAGCTGTTTAGCACTTTCCCTGTTCATGCCAGAGAGAATCACACATTTACTGCTAATGAGCAGAATGCAGCTTTATGACTTTGTCTGAATATTTTCCCTGAGATGACTTCCTTTGCCACTAAAATCATTGGCAGGGCCCCTCCAGTTGGTTTTAATGAGGAAGAATTGGACCTTTAATAAGCATCATGGTCACGTAAGCTTGGGGTTTGTTTTTTTAGCATCGTGCTTTTTAAGTGTTTTTAGTTACTGCCTGCAGTGTATACAGCTGTGAACTTGGATAATAAATAAGGATTATTTCTATGAAGAAACCTTTGGCAGCAATTTTTGCTTTGCTGAGGTAAGCTGTTAGTCATCTGCCACCAAAGGGTAATCAGCTAGATTTTAAATATTGCTGTGTCTTTCTACTTTTACTGTATTTTTGATTAGTCAATAAATACATGTTCAGTCTCTTTCCAAAGCCCAGCAATCAATGTAGATGCAAGATACATTGCTGAAAAGGAACAAACCAGCACCAGCTAGCTTTTGCTTGTTCTAAGAGAAGGTCGGGCTCACTTGGAAATTAGTGGAAGGTGGTAAAGCTTCATTATAAAAAACATCACAACCAAAAAATGGTGTTGACAGGTGGTAAAGTACATTCTCGAGACTGAATAAACTTATTCATTGATGGTAAAAGTGAAGCCAGAGAAACTGCACTCCCTGATATGAAGGGTGAATTTGAGCTTTGGCACCCTGCAGGCAAATACATTGCAGATTCCAGAGCCTAAGTTTAGGCTTTTAAACCTATGTATGGGTACATGGCAGATTTTTAAAAGAGCCTAGTATGGAGTCAAGGAGAATGTCTTGTATAATAAAATAAATGTAGAGACAAGAGAGGAATCATGATTTTCTATTCTTGCTTTTTATGAAATAGTTCCAATCCAAACATCCTCACCAACCTAACTCTCCCTGCTGAATCCCCAAAAAAACAGTGCTGTAAATGTCTAAGAAGTTGCAACAAAATAGAGTGTGTAACGGAGTTTTTTGTCATATTGAGTAAATTAAAATGGGAAAGGCCTGACATAGTTAGGAACCAATAGATATATCCTGTCTTCTAGGTAGAGGGTTAGGAAATTAGCTGTTTGGGTTCTTACTTACACTGCAAAAAAGAGAGAGTTATTAGTTGCATTAGGGGCAAACTGGGTGTGAGCTGTATTCAGTCTTTGGATATATTGCAACAAAACACCAAATAAAAAGTAGTGATTTAGCCAAACTCAAAAAACTCTCCTGATAAATAAGGAACATGGTATATCAGCAGGTATTTTTCAGCATTTCTGCTATTTTTTGCCTCTGATAGGGATGCAGAGAAGGTTGTGTGCATTATGCAGATGACTTTGGTTCAAATTTGGTTTGAATAAATCCCTGCCTGGTATTTTTGCTTGTAAAGATTGCTGATAGCAAAGGATTGGGTTGCATAAAATTTCTTCACCTCAATAAGGCAGTCCTTGCTCTAAAAGGCTTCATTCCTTGGAGTAATCAAGATCTTATTTGTTATCATGTAGCAAAGTCTTTCTCTTTTGCACCCATCTCAGTAAGAGGAATTTTCAGTTAGAAGGTAAGTAGATAACATAGAAACTGCTGTTACACAAAACAATCAGATTTGACTGTACATTCTGGAAAGATATGAAACTGTGAGCGCCCTCAGGCCCATTGATAAAGCTGTCAAGAGAAACTGCTAGAATATTCTGCTTCCCAGGTGTCAGTCAGGTGTGTAATGCAGGAATGCATGATTTTCCACTGCTGTACCTTCAGCAGTGCATGGATGTCCTGCAACATGCCAAAGGACAGAACTGAAGCTTTCAAGTAGATCACAAGTTTTCCTTTATGCCTCATTTTGGTTGTTTTTTTTTTTTTTTCCAGACTATGCCAGTTTTTAGGAGAAAGCTGTCCTTCAGCTCTTTGGGCTTTATTCAGTCATTGGCTCTGTTTCAACAATACATCAAATGGATTGTGCAGTGTGAGCACGGAAGATGAATTTATTAAGATTGTGCACTACATTGTTCATTCTGCATATCCCCATTTGTTCCTTGTCTTTGGAACATAGTAGTGCCTTAGAGGACTCTGCTAGTTAACAATAGGTCAAACTGTGAATTTGAGAACTTTTGCAAACAAAAAAAAGGGGAAAGTAAAAAAAAAATCCTAAAATTAAGGGACATTGCAGACAATCTAGCAACATGACTATTTGTGACACATGGCAATAGTCTGAGGAAAACTGAAGCACCTACAAAGCTGGAAAATGTGTTGCAGCCAGCCAGCACTGAGCTGCCCTGGATGGCAGAAGAAGACACAAATGGATTAGTTTACAGTCAGGTCTGGGAAGCAGGGCACAAAAACAGAGCTGTAGAGCCTTGGGAATTGTGCCCAACTCTGCCACAGTCTTACTGGGCAACCTGAATAGCTATTTTGTAATTTTTATTTGTTTCCAACACTCAGTTTTGACTATTCCTGTGCTGATGTTATAAGATGGATGTCGATGGGAAATCAGAGTTTGGACTGTAAATCTCCCTGGGCAGAGCCCCATCCTGCGTACCTGGCACAATAGAGACAGCATCTCTGTGGGGAACTGAAGGCATTACTGTAATAAAAGTATCAATATTTTAATCATCTGCCTTATTTCATGTCACTGTTGTGTGGAGTAATTTGGACATTTGTTTCCTTTGCACATTTAAAATGGTCCCAGGGAGACTTCAGTGGATTGAGGTTCAGGGATCATGTGGACCTGATTATTCAAATTCCCTGCACCTGTGGGGGTTTCTTTTGATATTGCATGTTTCAAACTGAATGCCCACTAAATACAATGAATTTAAAATATGGAAAAATGAATTAAATGAAAACATTAGAACTGCATCTAAGTTTGTAATCAGCACGATGTGGGGGATGGAAATGAATGTGGAACCCAGCTGAACAGTGTGTTGGCATAAGAACTCTTGACTTACAGCTGTTCCTTTGTTCTTTTTTGTTAGTTTTACAGCATTTTTTTCCAGAAAACCTTACTTTGCATGAAAGACAAATTCATATGAGAAAATTGTTTAGCTTTGTGCATCATAATTTAAACAGAGTGAATTGAAATCTGTTAAAGTTACACAGGATTCTGAAGGAGTGGGCAGTTTAGGCTAATAGGTAATTTCTGTCCAAAATAAAAAACTAGTATTTTCTGTAATGTAAAAATCAGCTTAGACAGAAATATTCTCATTGTCTAGTAAGGCTAACAGGTCTTCAAAAACAGAATTACGGAGACAAAAGAGAAAAATAAAAATCCATTACAAAAACTGTGCATGGAATTTGTCTGTAAATAGCTTTTCTGGACATTGTGAAACAATGAGACAGATTGGTAGGAGTGAAGGGCTCTGTCTGGTGAGCATTCCTACCCTGCTGCAGTTAATTCTGAGGGACTCCTCAAGGCATGGCTTCAAACTGCTAATTCTTCCACAGACTAACTCATGAGGAAGACCACCAACCACTTTCTTGTGAGAGAGAATAATTCAGGTTGTAAGGAACCCCAGGATGTCTGTGGTCCCACCTCGCACTGAATAAAGGCTGAACTGTGGGGTCACGTCGGGTGGGTCAGCATTTAATTCAGTATGATCCTGAAAACCTGCAGGGAGGGGAGATCCTCAACCTTCCTGGGCAGCCTCTTCCCCTCCTTGGCTGCCTCCATAAGTTTTTCCTTTTATCCAGTGAATATACTTTGTTGTGGTTGTGTGGTTTTTTCTTTTTTTTGTGTGTGTTTGTTGCTGTTTGGTTTTGGTTTTGGTTTTGGTTTTGGTTGGTTTGTTGATTGGTTGCTTTCAGGTTTTTAAGTTTTTCTTTTGCCAGGAACATGGGATTTCAAGAGAATGACTAGAAAGAGGAGATGTTTGGTTTCCAGTCCATACTGTAACCATTGTTATTATGCATTTCATGCTAAAAATTCACTGCATAAAGTACACAAAAAGAAATATAACCCAGCATTCTTGCTCCTCAACCACTCACATGAGCATCCTGTTTACTGCATTAAAAATCATATCATGGTGCTGGATTTTGGTTTTTTTCCACAGGTTCATCTATTGAAACTTGACTACATTTTTCTGAGGTTGTCCAGCTTAAACAGGAAAGGTATCATATCCTGAGCAGCCAGGTGCTGAGAGATCTATTCAAACAGATGGACCTTGAGCCTCCTCCCTCTGAAGTGGTTTAGCCAATGCTTTATCATCAGAGCTTTGATCACTTTCCTGTTCCAGAGCAGGGAGCACTTTTACTAACCTCTCTCCTGATTAAGGTCTCCTGTTTGTAGCTGCTCTCAGCTCCCTGGCAGGCACTGGCTGCATCCACCACAAGGCAGGTTTGTTCCCTGCCTGGACTGTGATCGAGTTCAGCTGTAAATACTGCAGTCAGCCTTCATTAGCTTTAATCGAGATGGTGTTAGGCGAGCAGTAGAAGAGTCTTTCTCACCAACATCTGCCTCCAGGTTCTCCAATTTGCAAGGAAAGTAGAAAAAATAACAATAACAAAAAATTTCTCTGATTTTTCAGATTCTTTATTATTTTTCTTTTTTTCTTCCCACCATTTTTGTTTGCTTCTTCCTTTGTTGTGTGCAAGACTGCAGCATGCAAGAGGCAGAACTGTTCAGGCTGAGGGGTTGTCTCATGGTTCAGATCACCAAATGCCACTGTGAGGAACTGAGCTCCTCTCCTGCCTTCACAACCATGCAGATTTTTTCAACTAGAGTTTTCAGTGATTTTTTTAACAGATATTTCCTGTTTATGGGCAAGCTGAAAACTCGTGTGTAAAGCACAAGTGAATAGGGGCTGTATTTTAAATGTGTGCACTGCTGCATGACTGACAATTTATTTATATCAAAGCAGGAACCCAAATTTCTGAATTTTTAGCAAAGTGGCCTTCTTCTCTGTGCTTCAATTATATGATTTCTTAGAGGTGTTGGGAGGATAGATTAATTATAGTGAGAGCTGAGAGCACCACCAAAAAAAAAAAAAGCTGAGAAAGCCACAAAAAAGCCTATGGAGAAATTGGTAATTTTGTATTCAGTGCAGGGTTTTGATGATGAGTGCTAAATAAGGTCTGGAATCAAACACAGAATGATGAAGATAAAAAGAAAAACTGAATAATTCCCCATTCAGTTAGTGTCCATTTTATGCGCCGAGTCTTGTAGGAGGGGAAAAATTCAACATTAATTCTCATATTTTATAAATTTTGAGTTCTTGAGCCTGGAAATTTAGTATTTGAGTAGCATGAGATTAGAGAAAAGCAGACTAGAAACAGCACAAAAGAGTCCCCTTCCACGAGGACATCTCCCAGGTTTCATTTAAGTGAGATACAAGAGTTTGTGAAAATTTGTATGTACAAAGAGCTTTGGTTATTGTTGTTAGTGCCGGAAATGAAGCTGCTTGTTATCAGTAAACTTCCCAGCAGCTCCTAGCCAAGAGGCTCCCACGTTTCCTTGTCCAGCAACAGGGTGCTGTGCACAGCAAGCACGCCTGGGGGTAGCAAATAAACTTGGAGAAGATCTCATATTGCTGAGCCGACATGATGGGGCTGCTTTTGTGTGAAAAGGAATTGAAGGGTGGGATTCGGATACATGGGAGCTTAATTTTTCAGCTTTGTGATTAGAGCTGTAGTGTTTACTGCCCTCACCTGTCCCTCTAGTCTTTAAGTCTCTTGTGAGAATGGCAGTCCCCTCTGAATTCAAAAGGCAAAGCAAGCCTCAGTTTTTAATTTCTGCCTGTCAGTCACTCTGGATTCTGAGCAGAATTGATGACCCATTCGCAGGGATTGCTAAAGCTACACAGGCAGGAACCCATTTGACAGGTAAAGGATAACTCCCTTTTTCTTGGGTGCCTTCGTGGCTGTAATTAACATTTCTGTTTTGTTCTAATTATAGTTTTTGTATCTTAGCCATTATGCTAATTGTGTTGTTCAGTAGTATGTGAGATTGCATTCATTATCACTGGTGAATTAAACCTTTATTAAAGAAAAATTCCCCCAGGCCTCATTCTGAAGTTAAGTAATTATTCATTTGGTTTTATCCTGGCAATTAGCTTATATACTGTAGCACTTGTGATTTGGTTTCTATACCTCCCCAGATTAGATTAACCCACCATGGTAAATAAATGCATAACAGTGCCCAACACATTGCTTTAAGTGCATTGTTATATAGAAAAAAAAAATCCAAAAACTCAGAAAATCCCAGTCCCAAAAAGATTCATTGTTCAGTAGGAGAGCTGTGGAGCTCCCAGCAGGCTGTACAGGCAGAAGGAGATTGTGCTGGACTGCTGGGGCTCTGCGGAGCAACAGTAATAACAAAAGAGTTTATGGAGCCCTCCAACAGAGCAGTTAATTCTTTCTTCAATTGCAATGACTTCCTTGGTCAATATGCCTCATATCTGAGATATGCACTGTGCTCAGCCACACTCGCAGTGTAAATCAAGCCCTCGGAGAGCCTCCAGACAAACATGAATTTCCTGGGTGATGTAGCCTGGCTCTCAGTCAAGAGAGGGTTTGAAAAAATGGCAAGGAAAACCTTGTTTGCCCTCCCCTACATACTTGTAGTTTGGGAATGCCTCACAAGCACTGTTGGATTCGGCAGTGCTTCCTTGAAGAAAGATGAGGGTTTATGCCTGTTTTTCTACTGGAACATGGAGGCATGGGAAAATTAGGGATTTACCAACAGTCACACAAAAATCATCAAGAGAAACAGATTCTGACTGTTTTCCCTGTGGCCTAATCAGATGTTTAACTGTGTTAACAGAATTTTTTCTCTCATATCTATTTTTAGCAGACATTAAGTTTACAAATATCCCACAAAATGTGACACACACATTTGAAGTCTCTTTTCACTGATGCTATTCATCTTAAGCGTCTCTGTGGAGAGAGGGAACCATTGTCCTGCCTTTAATTACAGCTACAGTTTTCAGAAGTATTTTTAAATGGAAACAACTTAAAGGCATTAAGAGAATCAATCAAGCATCCTTGATTCCACACAGGACTTCAGTGACGCCTCATATATAATCATTGCAGAAGGTGAAACCTAACGTGCTACCACAGCCAAAACATTAATCAACTACCTGAGAGTTTTGCCTCAAGAAGTAATTTAGAATTTGACCTTGAATTTGGGTAGCTAGTATGTATGGAATGCAGGCATTACCTCTGCTGTGTTGTGAACCCAGCAAATTTGCACAGATAGGAAAAAATTAGTATACATTGATTTTTGACAAGCATCATTTAATATCTTTTATATTCTGGCAATATCTACCAAATACCCACAGGATCTAGGAACAACCTTAAACATCTCTACTTTCAATTCCAAATGCAAGCTGCATGTCATTAACCTTGCCTCAATATCAAACATGTGAAGCACAGCAGAAATAAAATAAATAAATAAAAAATAATTTTGAAAGAAGCCACATAATTTTCCCATTGGGAAAAAATACTGAGAGAAGGAAAAGGGGAAACAAAATGCTTGTCCTGTCCTCTAATGCATGTCATGAAAGTATTTGACTTCAGATTCTCAGGGGTTGTCTGCCTCACCTGCACTGCTATCAATGGAAGTTGCATACCTAAATATATTTGAGTTTCTGGGCTTCAGTTCCATACAACTGAAGGTAGAATGGAAGTCTGAGTAGAATTCAAGGTCTTTAGTAAATCTTATTAAGTCATGTATTATATGTGGACTTATAGATCACATAACCCAAGACAATATTGCTAACAGTGGCTGCTATCCCACCTCATGGGGTACTAAAGACATTGCTTGATTAATATTCACAAGGTATTTTAAAATAATAAAGTGATCAATAAATGACAAATATTACTGCACTGTACTGTATCTCATCACTCCACTCGGTCTGAGATGTGCTCCCAAGCCTCCCACACAAAGGTTTTTCTCCTTGGAGTGTGCTTTGCAGCCCTCTGCATCCACTGGGGGCTCGGTGGCAGCGTGGTGCAATGGTCAGGGACGTTCCCATTCCACACTCTGCTCCTAAGCGCTCTGTGGAGTAGCAGTTACATCACTTTGGAGAGAAAGCTCTCATCAATAAAAAGAAAATTGCAGATATGACCTGTTGTTCAGTTCAATAGTGTTAACTGCTGTTCAGGAGTAAAGGGAGGAGTAAACAGATTTCAGCTGAGAAATCATCCTGTCACATTGCATTAGGAAGGTTTCCATGTTTAATCATGTGTCAGGTATTTTGCAGCAAAGCTTTGCTGCTTACCAGAAAATCTATTTTTATTTCCCCAACAGCAAAGGAAACCAGGCTTGGGTTTTATTCCTCCTGCATTATTAGAAATCATCGTAATAAAAATCATGAAGACCAAATTCTTTTCTCATAATATCTATTCAGATGAAATGCTGCTGTTGGTGTGCCAACAGGTAATGCATGTCCCTCAGGACATTCATTGCAGCTGTGCAAGAAAGAATATGGTATCCTCTAGATCTGAATTATTCACAATATGACAGACCCTTCAATCATGGCCCCTCAGAGAAGATAGAAAGCAAAAGACAGGAGGAGAACTAAATCTCCAGATTTTTCCACTACTCTAACTCTTTTCTGTTGAAATAAAGACCCTTCAAGACTGAGAGACCTTAACCTACATTCTTGATTGAAGAGAAGAATTAGAAAAAAATGTGTCACAAATGGCATTCACCTACCCTTTGATGGGGCATCAGACCAGCTGAGGAAGGCACTGAGCTGTTAGGTAGAACCTACCAATGTGATGATTCTTTTCCCAGACATTTTTGCCTTCATTAGCTACTGTACGTGCTTCTGCTATATCAGATTAAGTTTTGCAAGCTTATTTAGTTAGAAAGGCTGATTATTTTCCTTTTTGCATAGGGGGAAAAAAGCGTTCCTGTTTATTCTTTTGAAACTCACTTTCTTATTGAAATGTTGAATTTCCGTTATCATAACTGTACTCAGTGTAAACAGGAAACATTTGCACTTTAAATCAAGCTATCATATAAAAAGTAGAAGGTATTTTAGTGGGAGAATTTGGGAGATGGTACTAGGAAATCGTGACAGGAATGAGAAGGGTATGGTTTGAGCAGTTTATTGCCTCTGGTAGACACCCCAACAGTGAAACTTGTGCAAAATATTTGAAATCATTATTATAATTGAAGAACTGTAAAAGCCATACCCAGTTGGAGAGAAAAGAAATTCTAAAGATGTTCAAAAGCTGCTGATTTCATTTGATGGTCAGCAATACATTTCTCTTACAGGGCTTTGAGTGTTTAAATGTTCAAATATATCAGCCTTGCATTAGAGTCATGTCTAATGAAGTTGGAAAATGGTGCAGCTCCAGATTGTTCTCTGCTCTGCATCACTGTCTTCTCTGGTGATCTTAACAACATATACAATCATAGCGGCAGTCTTTAATTTCAAATTGGCAAAAAAAAATCTTGCCAAAAGGAGATAATGTTGATTTTCTGTTGGGCTCCAAGTCCTTGAAGTGGCAAACTCATACGATTATTTCAGAGGTTGATTAGGAAAACAGGCTTTGCTTTACAGGTCCCCAGCGCTGTTGCCTTAATGAAATCTGAGCATGTTGACGAAAACTTCCAGATTTTACAGTAAGAAGTGATAAAAACATATTTATTAATGGCCTTTACAAAAATATTAACTTCATATTTTATATGCCATTACTTCATTCACATCTCAATCACACTGACTCTCAGATCTGTTCAGAAAATAAATGTTAGCCCATTAGTGATTTTCACAATTCCTTATACTTGCTAGATAGGGAATTACTATAATTTCAAATTCAGGAGTCTTTTCATCTGTAATATATAGCAGTTTTAAAAGGAAAAATCAGTAAAACTATCCGTTTCAAAAGTATTCCAGAATTTGCCTCTGACAGGAAATGCCAAGTTCATTTGTGTTTTAGAATCCTTTCTGGAAGATCATCCTTATCTGTAGTAATCTTGAAAATTTTTCTTGGCCATTTTAAGTCAGGGTTCTTTATTCTGCAGGATTACAAATCTGCTGTGAAAATTTAGGGCATAAGGGATAATAGTCAGGTATTCCTTTGAAATTTCCTTTGAAAATAGAGTAAAAGGATATACCCAGATTCTACTTTTGGGAGACGTTGGCTTGACTGGTCACAATTGCAACATGCTTCTGAAAACCTGCAAGTTTGTTTCACGTCGATTTGGCCTGTCTCTTAGGTTTCTAGGTTTCTAGATAAACATCCATGTCTTTACTCCCACTACAAATGATAAGAGAGTAAAGTTTTAGTAAATTATCAATAGTAATTTTTATAAAATCTGAAAGGTGTTTCAGATTTCTGCTTACATCTGAGACTAATCTGTAGGTAGAGCTCACAACATGCTGTGCACATGAGCAGAGGGCTGTGTTTGTAGTCCTGGCTAGTGCCAGTTCTTTTCCACGTTCCCCTAAAAGGAACTGGGCAGAAATGTTCCCATTCTTACATCTTACTAAAGAACATTGAATTCCATTGTAATAATTACCAAATCAAGCTTTTCCATATTGATGCTGGGAATGGATTTCCTAAAGAAACAGAGATAAAAATATTTTCAAATTTGCACAAGCTTTTGCTTACCTTCTCCACAATCAGGTGAAATGAGACATCAGAACCAGGAAAACAAAATATGCAAATGACTTTACTACAGTGCCAGTGTTAAGCACTGTTGAAATATTTTTAAAAAGTTTTTCTTATATTATTTCAGGAGGTTGCAGGGTCAAAAATAGAATTTTCAGCAGGTTGGAATACCAAGGCATATTTTTAAAATCCCTTTGACATATTAGTGTTTTTATTGCACACAGCACGGTAATGGCTTGCTGCCAGACACACACATTCTGCTTACTGTATTTACACATTGAGGTCAATGAAATTCTGAAGCAGAATTACTCATTTGTGCCTAGCTAATTTAGATGTACAGGTAAAATGACCTCTAGCTGTCAGCATGATTGTCTTAAACCAAAGATCTTGAGTCTGAGCTTTGCAAGTTATAGGGGTTACGAGTACAATGGTGATAAAAACATCTTTGGTAGATCTTCAGACCCTTCAGTTTGCTTAAAGAGTATGTGTTATTGTGAAAAAATTATATTATAACAGCAGTATTGTTGCAGCATGTAATGTCATTGCTGAGATTTTAATGCCATTCTTTCCAGTCCTTGAACCCCTCATGGTTATGAGTGGCCAAGCGTCTTGCTTTGCCTGTGGCTCCAAGCCGCAAGCTCAGAGTGACTTTGGGTCCTTTCATGATTGTTGTCTGTTTGTCTTTCCTACCTTTGTTCCAACATTAGTCAACATACAATAGGAAACACAAATTCTAGATCATTTTTCTAGTTCCCAGTCTTGGGTTTGGTAGTTCCCTAACACCTGGGTTAGATGTTAGGAACCCAACAGAACCCAGTGTATTTTTTTCCTGCATACCATAAAGATTTTCTTTTCACAGTTTCCCATGGAAGGTAACTGCTCCCCTTTCAGAGCTGGGTTAATATAAAATGTATATTAGCCTGAAAGAGAGAAATTACTTAATGTAATTCTGGGACTACAGTCTTTGTCATATGCAGAGGCTTGCTATTTACCCATCCAATTGTATAACCAATTGTCCTCGTAATCCTCGGCGTTTAAGAATAATGTTGCCATGGTAATCTTAGATTCTGTAAATGCTTATCATTGTCTAAATGGATAGCTTTAAAAAAATAAGTCATTAGTTTTCTAGTAGCCAGAATACTCTATATTGGCTTAAAAAGCTGAAATATACCTCTGTTGTAGAAAGAGACCAGTTTGTTCAGCCATAATAAGCTCACAATCTGCAGAATCATGACCCTACTGATAGTGTTAACAAAAGCTTGCTCCTTAATTATCTGCCTTGCATTCAGCTGCTGTTTCCCTCCTAAACTCAATTATAATTCTAATAGCAGCTGTGCTGCCATTGTTTGTTGCAATTCATTTTAAGGAACTTTGATTGGATGTCATTGGTCTTTTTGACTAAATGTGCAAGGTTCAAAGTATCCACTGCCACTAATAGCCCTCATCTCATGTCAAGATTATACTAATTATTTACATAATTATATATTATACATTACAGAGCTATTATGTATTATTTCTAAATGATAGTTCTCCATCAAAGATGTTGAACAAAAGAATATATATATAGTTTTATTGTCCTTTCTCATATTTCAGTGTTGATGGAGATATGCTTATCATCAGACTGTTTCTGTGTTAGCCAACAACTGAAGTGTCCTTCCACTGCACTGCAAATTTATTAGAGCATTCAGGAGTCTCTACTGCTTTCAATTTTGTCTCCTCATTTATTATTTCATCTGTACATCTATGTCAGTGCAATTGATATGATAAGCAATTACTTTTACAGGAACAAAAATGTCCTCATATGTCCTTCAAGTTTTGAGGCCATATTATATGATAAATCTTAGTTTGATGCAATAATTGCAATAGCTAGTGGAAGTAACACTTCATAATTACTACTTATATAATTGTCAAAAGCCAGCACATCTCTAGTGTAATATAAGAGCTGATATGATGGAATATTTTAACTCATTTATATGAGAGGAGACAAAAATAAATCAAGAAACTGCAGCAGGTCTTGGATTTTGGATTGGATTCCATGTGCAGAGCTAGATCTATTGACTTGATATCACTACTACAAATACAACATTATTTCAGGATAACTCATATATGTCAAGGAAAATAAAGTAGTAAAAAAATGAAATGTTGGTTATCTTAAGAAAAGGGTATCTGTTTAACTACAGAACAGAATTTACCTGGTGTTTATAGATGAAATGAAGTGCCTTGAAGTGACAGTTTTCTTCTGAGGACTGTGGAATCATGAAGCTGTGTTTGAGCACATCTACCAGAAAGGCAAGACCCTGAATTCTGTCTTCTTATCATGGAAATTGTGATCAAGGGCACCTACATGTCTGTGGGGCAGCAGTGGCTTGCTGCCTGCCAAAATCTCTGGAGTGACAGCACATTAAATCATGAGGGCACTTTTGTTTGTATGTTCTTTCTAATATGTTCTTTTGAAATACCACAAAAACCCCTCCAACAACAAGTCTGCAAAGCATTAAAAGAACCCTGTTGGAGTTGCAGAGGCAAGTGATCTGTATTTTGCACATCAGCTGCACTACAAATGTAAATTGGCCTCTATGTATATACATAGAGTAATGGTCTTCAGTTGCACAGTCATGTGTATCTTTGTGAGAAATTGCTGCACCATCAAGAGATTCAGCTTGAAGTGAAAGAGATTGCAGCCAGGACTCCTCCATTTTGCTGCAGAAGCTGGAAGGTATGCAGCAAATGATGATGAGAATAGCAGGGAGAGAATGGTTAGTCAGTTAGAGTATTCAAAAATTGCCCACAGCAGCTCGACACAGTTTCTTTTTGCTGAGAGTTCATTTATGTAAAAGCGTTTGCAGAGGTATTCGGTATTTTTGGATGCCTGACTTGGTATCATGTTGACTGATATGCAGAAATGCTGAGGATTCAGAGCTACAACTGATATTTAGATTTCTGCTGCAGCTTGAAGCTAGAGTTACAGGCATACAAAATAAGAGTAGAATTCCAAACACACTGAGGATGAGATCTGAGATGTCAGAGAGCTGGAACCCACAACAATTGATGCCCTCATCCTTAATGTTTTTTTGGTCATATTTTAAAATGTGCTTATTTGCATGGCTAGTGATGGGCACAGTCTCATGGAAGTAACTAAAAAAGCACCTTCATGCTGTAAATGAAGTGGTTTAGCTCTTTTGCGAAAACTATTAGGCTCCTTCATGCATTTTTGAGTTCTTATTTAACTATGTAAAATCTGATCCTCACTGCCTTAGCTCCTAAGCAGTAAAATGGCAGTAATAAAACCTATTCCTCCCAGAGGCTGTCACAAAGGTAAATTCTTTAATGTCTCTGAACATCTGATACTCTCGTGGTGAGTCCCATGAAGAAGTAGGAACTTGCTAATTTTGCCTTCTGCTCAGAGTGTGAGTACTGTATGGTAATCAAGCCCTTGGATAACTGATAAAGGAGAAAAAAGTATCCTAACTGCTCATGAGGAGAGCATCTTCAGCTGGGTGCAGTGAAGGAGACAGGAATGTGAAATTAAGGACTGTGTCATAATGCACATAGAAAAGGAGTTCTGATGCTTGAGCAGAGCTTGACTTGGAACCAGAGTATCGACATGAGAACACAGTTCTACATGTAGGATTCTACAAAGTTTTGGTTCAAAGTTGTTTGGGAAAATGCATACATCTAACTTCCAGCTCTGCCACCTGTTATTAATAGAGTTTTCCTAAACCAGAGGGAATACAAGTTTTATTGCACCCCAGGCTCTCATATGTCTATATTAGGAGAGTGATTAATACACTTTTTCTTTTTTCAGAGTTGGCTACCAAATACTTACAATTGAAATCCTCTGGAAAACAAATATGAATCTTGTTAATGAGACAAGTCTGCCATGTTGATGAAAATAAATGCAAAGTTTATTCTACCAGAGTTTCAGGAGCACAATCCATTTAGAGGAGTATTGTGTATCTGTTCCAGCTATCTCATTGAATGAAATATGAAAATGTATTTTAGCTGCACATTGCATTTCACATGTAATCCAAACTTTAATTGCTGTTCAAGATTTAAAGATTACTTTTCATAAGGAAGAAAATCTACCTTTTTAGTATGAAATCTTTGTTCCCTGTGTTTTATCTCTTACCTATGTTCTTCTCAATCTCTTCATAGATTGAGTTCTGGTCTGATGTTGGAAAACTCTGTGGATTTCCTGAGATTTCCGTTCCAGTGTTGTCAGGATTTTTTTTTTTTTGAGTCCTTCATTCTCTGAATGAATTTCTAAATACTTACAGAAGGCACTAATATGTGGGATTCAGGGTCGTTTTAGTGTAATTTCTCCTGCTTCTTTGCCCAGTGGATGAGGAAGGGCTGGCAGGTCTCCTATGCTGCTCCATTTTTGAAGCAAAATCTTTGAAAGGTCCTGGTTTTGCTCAATAGATGAACATTAAAATTAGCTGAAGAATCTGTTTGATTCTACAGATTTCTTACATTTTGACTTGATAAACAGAGGGAAAAGAAACAGAGTGGAGCAAAATAAAATCGCAGGGTATACCTTTGAGAAATGTCACTTTTGAGATTTCAGCTTAACCTGCATTCTTGCATATTTTTTGAATTAGCTCGGATCACTCGTACATTCCTGTTTACATTTGTTTTTAATATATTTTTCTGATTGGATATTATTTCCTCCTATTTAAAAATTAAATGCAAAGCGGCATGTGGTGTGAGGTGCCAGATGTGGTTTTCTTTCCTGCCTCTGAAGCAAATAACACATAGAATAAGTGTAACTATAGGGGAAAAAGGGCAATACCTTGTATGTGATTGGAATGAGTTCAGAAAAATATTCAGAGGAAAACCTGGGCTTTCTAATAACAAAAGTATAACATTTTAAGTAAAATTAAAATCTAGAATGAGAACAATTATAAAATTTTAAAAAGAAAGCAATAATGGATAATTTTTTTCCAATACAAGACTCTACAGTTTTCAAATCAGATGCAGCACTAATGGTAAGCAAATTAAGCATGCATTATTTGTTCTACTGGTCTTTCTCATCAGCTCAAATAATTCTTGTTAACTATTTTTTATTATATTTAACACTTTATTTTTTCTTCTTCTTCTTCTTATTAAGTATACATATCTCTGCACTTCTTTAGATATTCTCATTGAATACAGGATGGCTGCCAAAAGGGAAACCTTCAAAAAGAATTATAGTAACTACAATAGTTCTGAATGGCAGTAAGAAGTAACGTGAATAAAACATTCTTCTGTGACTTTCATAGTCAGGTGATATAGACCGGATTCCAGTAGTACAAAACATTTATATTTTATAGAATTACAAAGTAAATGCTCTAGCTCTTGCAAAGAGAGCACTCACTGCTTGTGGAATGGGGTGAAATACGTTGAGTTAGCAGTAGCATAATTCTCCCTAGTTAAATTTGTACGTTTAAATGGCCTTAATAGTGTTTTTTCTGCTTTATGATTTTGCTCATGCCTTGAATTATCTGGCTCATTTGCTTTGAAGAAAAAGAAAATTTTTCTCCTTCCCTCAGTCTTAAAACGGTAGACCCCATATGAGCTTTTCCACCATATATGTGATCCTGGCAAGAGTTAGGATCAGAGTCCCAAGTCCAGACTGAGCACCTACATCCAGAACATCATTGTGGCAAACACAGGAATATGTGCTATGCCAGGAAATGGGCTATCATTTTAACTTTTTAACTTTTAGTTTAACTTTAGGCTTTTTAAACAAACAAGCAAACAAGCAAGTAAAAATGTTTGCTAAAATGGATAAAATTATTTATTTTCTGGAACTTTGTGATATATTCTGGAAGAGACAAACTCATTTATCTAAGTATATATCCAAGTACTTCAGGACTAAATTGAAGAAGGAAGAAATTTCGTGTGTGTTTCCTGATAAATCTGGCTGTTCCAAGTACCTCTGTGTTTTTTGGTTTCTAGTTCCCATGTCCTGTGGGATGAAGGAGGAATCTATTTTTATTGTTGGATTTTCAACAAGAGAAGCTTCTTGCAACTGTTAGGGACATGACCTTCTTAACACATGACAAATCAAAACCTCACAATCAGTTCTTTAAGTATTTTTGTTACTGTTGAAGACCTAATCCCTACATGGGAATATTCCATATTCCACATTCCACATCTGGGTGTGATGGATCTGTGATCCATCTTCTATTATATGTTGTAAGTCTTTTTGTGTACTAAGCATGCAATTTAACCTGGACAAATGCAAGGGGGTTTAATGAAAATATTTGAAGGGTATAAAGGGACATTGAGAAAATATAGGTTTCCTGTGAAAGTGGTAGGGAGAAATGAAGAATTAGACTGAAAGATTGTTGTTTCTGAAATTCGATAAAAGTGATTATTATACTTGCTGCTACATAGGAAAATGTCTTAAACTGTCAAGTGATAACAAAAGCACAGAACAGGAGACCTACATTCAATAATCTTTATATCATAGGCTTGTTTTGTCATTGCCAATTCTTATTTCTGTTGTTCATCACCATGTTTCAACATGTCTTTGTAGCTGGTTGCAAAATGACTGCTTTGCTAGCTGACTTGGCAATTCAAATGTGAAGTCTCTCTTCTGTAATTCCTCTAGTAGATTGTCAGGCTTTTATGCTTTTCTATTCAATGTAGGTAATATGGTTTGTAGTTTTCCAGCTCTAGGAGCCTGGCTTTTCTCCACTGATTCTGAAGAATAATAGTCACTGACTCCAGCACTATTTCTGCAAGTTCCATTAGCACTCTGGGATGTATTCCATCTGATATCTGTGAATTTTCTTTTGTTGCAATAAACATTCTGTACATTAAAAATCAGTTATTACATTACTTTTTAAAGTCTGGGTAAATCTCTTCTGATGGGTTATTTAGGAAGAAAGCTAGGAATGTGTTTGTTAGTGTCTAGATGGCAAAGAGGGAGCTGGATTTACGAAGAACAATTGAAATGCAGGGACATAAATGCAAAATTTCACAACACCAGCTCAGTAGAACCAGAACCACCTTCGCCAGTTCACCAGATCTCGTGAAGGGTACCTTTGGGGATGTTCCATGCATATGAATTGCCTTTATTATTATTAACTATTAACCATTATTCTTAGTGACCCAAAAAAGATTTTGAAAATTTTTTGTCAAAAGGAATGTGTTTCTTGTTTATAAACCTGACCCTCCCCTAGTACATCTGTTTGATTAGTTCTGCATCTTCATCTTGAAGTCAAGTTTCAATGAACTTTGTTGTCCTTTCTCCTTTTCATGTGTTATGTACATTTAATTATGATATTGGAGATCAATGATCCTTACATTCATTTGCCTAGACTATATCACTCGATGACAAGGTTTTGAAATGCTTTTTTAGCAGTTTTGCCCTTCAGTTGTAAATTGTGATTCTGTATTTCTTCATTAATGGTCTTGGAGTGCTTACATAACTACTTAAGAGAAAATATTAAATGTAAGATGGTTCCATTAATTTAAAAGCAGGGACATTCTATTTAGACTCCCTTTCCTTGCTCAAGGAGTAAGAGCATTTTTCATTTTGATAAATGATTTGCCTTGTTATAACTTTTTAAACTAATGGATAAAGAAAAAAACCTCTGTTAAATAAAAATGACATGACAAAAAAGTGTGACATTCACTTTATTTTATACAGAAATGACTGTAACGCAAAGTGGTTTTATTGAACTGTAACAACAAAACATGGGAAGCTCAGTGTTGAATTGGCCTTGAAATTTATTTCTTGAGTAATGTAGATCCATTTTCCTCCAGATGTAGGTTCAGATATGTCCAGTTAAAGACCTGCACCACCAGCAGTGCAGTGTTATAAGGAACTGGGTTCCTTTTCCTGTTCCAAAGGGTGCTTCAGGTGTTTGAGCATCAGTGTCAGTGTCTTGGCTCTGTGTTGCAGTTGGATTTTAGTCAGACAGGAAAAATGCCTTCCCTCTCACCTCTGACATGCTTCTACAGCGGTCATTCTAGTTGCTGCTGCAAAAAAGGTTTTATCCAAAAATTTGCATGAACTATTCCTGTGGTCAAGAGCAAGGCCGTTTTTTCCAGGGAAGTGATCCCTCCATATGGGAGAGCCACAGCTCCTTGGTCTCATGAGGTTTCCAGTGTCCCAAGTGCAGAAGTGCACATGTAATGCACACTTACAGGGACAGAGTCCTTTAGGGACTCCTTTTTTTGTCTTCCCATTTTTAGAAATAAGTTATGATCAGCAGCCATTGAGGATCACTGTATGAAGTGTGGTGATAAGAGCTCCTAACTAGAAATTTTATTTCCTTCTCATATTTTTTGGTCTTTTTTTGCTTTTTTTCATAAGATCCTCTTAACAAATATTTCATTAAATCAAATAATGTAGTGGTCTGACTTCAGATATGTTACAGTTTGTGATCAACAAGCAATAAGTATCAAGACTGAGATTTTTAATGGGTCTGAAGAGTAATTACACATTCATCTCCCATTAGGTTCTGAATGCCATTGAAAATTTTAGTCATGTTTATCACTGGAATCTACTCAGAAAAGACTGAACTGTATTATTTAGTGAGTGCCATCTGCATATTGAACTAGCTGAAATATTAAAGCAGTAATCAATTAAATCTCTCCATTCTAGACACCTTTATGCTGTTTTTAATCTCATCCAGCAGCACCACAACTTACAACCCTACATGCATCTCAACCTTTTACTTGATGAATCTCCCAGTTCCACCTAATGTGTTTCACTTATGTAACAAAAGTAAACCTCTCTATACAGGTTGTTACTGTCAAAGTCAATTGCATTTATACGTGTATCAGATGAAAGATGTCGGTCATTATATATTTTTCCCCTATTCTTCAGCTTCAACTGCTGCTATAAGAAGCATCAAAAAGTATCAAGCATTTGAAATGACTTTCACATTTCCTCTTCTTGCTGCAAAGCTGAAGAACATAATTAAACTGCTGCTACTGTGGGTGCACCTTGTCATGGATGGAAAAAGATGGATCCAAGATACTGGGTAAAATTTTCAACCCCTCAGAAGGATATTCATGCAATGCAGGGCATGAAGTTGTCATCACATCATCTACTGGAACCTGTGTATGTGGTATATAAATCTCCACAAGTAAATTTGTCATCACCACCCTAGCTGCTGACAAACTGTTGCGTACTTTCCAGAACTGAGTTCATTTACCTACTGGCTTTCCACTGGATGAGATAAAATACTTATTTTTCAGTAGGTTCCAACACAAACCCTATTAATTCAGTGACTGAGCATCACACTTGACCTGCAACTTAACCTGTTTTCCTGTATGTGTTAATATTAAGCAGGGCATGTTGTGTTGTCATCTCTTTGAAGGTTCAGATTCAGTGGCAGAGGAGTTTTTATGGCACTTTCCTGTCAGGATCATACACAAAGTAACTCCACATTTACATCTGGATGTGCAGAAAGAATCCACAGTGTGTGTGTGTGCTGAAGAGAGGAGGTGGAAAGAGCAGAGGAGAGAAGGAAGCCCCTCCAGACAGAGCTACTACAAATTCCAAGCTGATACACTTGCCCTGTCTCAGGGCCATGATTCCACTGAGAAGTGGATGATGAATGCACTCAGGGATTGTGTGAGCAGGCAGGATGGGAAAACAAATGGAAAAAAAATACATTGAAAGCTTCCACAGAACTATGCAGTGTGTAGCAGGCTTTAGTCCCTAGTGTCAGAATAATTTTGCTTACAAGAAGTTGGAGGTCAGATAAAACATCAGATAAAATCTGAATGGGAATGGTCTATGATTTACTCTCCTTATACCCTTCCCCCTTACTTTGTCATTTAATAGCAGCTAAACTTTACGTTAGAAATTCAAGCTGAAAATCTTTGTTGGTTACTCCTACATCTTCATGGGATTTTCCTGCTGTTGAGTTTTGCTCTAAATTTGTTTCTAGGATATTGGCCCAAACCCATCACTCTCTACAGATTGCCCAAAAATGTGGAATTTTAGGACACTGAAACAAAAACACCTACACCTTCAAGCATGGGGTTTTTTGTTAAATGTGTGTATAAGTCAGAAGATTAGTGGAAAGAAATAATAAATGGCAGGAAGAGGGGGAGCCACCCCTTTTCCAGACATTTAGTGTTCTTGTGCTGCATTCAGATGAAAAGAGACATGGATTGAAATTAAGAGAGTTATGTTCATCTTTGATATGTTAACAAGATAGACTCTTTCTCCATCACTTTTTACAAGTGTCCTTATGACAGCTGCTGTGCTGAAGAAATTATTATTCAAAAATAACTTTCTATCTCACTTGAAATTTAACTTGTCAGATATGTTTTAAACATACTTAAAAATAAATTTAAAAATTTGAGTTAATTTTTTGTGACTATTTTTACATAGGTAATAATTCATGAGTCTAACAGCTGTAAACCTCTATTTGGAAAGGAAATGTCAAAGATTTTTTTTTTATCTGCAGACATAAAAGATACTTCTAAGGCAAACATGCAAAAGCTTTTCCCTGTTTGATGTACCATTAGGACTGTCTTTAACTATGCTTCAGCTGGTGCTTTGGCATGGTGAATTATATATTCTTTGGGGCAGATCCCTATCTGCTGAAAGTACTCATAAATTCATTCATTTTAGTGCAGCAAGGCTGGTATATAACACTTGTAGACAGGTGCCATTTATGTGAGATTATTGGAGTCTGCCAAGACTTCAAGTATTTAACAGCTCAGCTCATGCTGGTCAATATTCTAGATACTGACTTTTCATTTAAAATGCTTATTTGAATCTTTGATAGTACATTGGCCTGACAGATTTTGATTGTGACATTGACAGAAATAGCAGAGGAGACAAGAACAGATCTCCAAGTGGGATTATGATGCGTATGCTAAGATCTGCCTCTGGAGGCTGCCGAGCTTTTTTGCTCAGTGACCAGGCTCTTGCATCTTCCTGAGTTACAGCAGATATTAAGCTAGTTGACAAGAGAGATGCAGTAGTTGCCTTGAAAAGAGATCAGTCTATTGAGGGAAGACTTTCTGTAGCTCAGAGTCTTCTCTTCCAACAAACTTTTTAGCTCTGGATTGGTCTGGACATTTATAGTGTGTTCCACCACTAATACTCATAAAACACCACAAGATTCCTGCATCCCTTTTTTGCTTACTGTGCCTTTTTTGTGGCTTCTGAGATGCCTTGAGCTTTTCAGTGGGTAACCCTGAAACATTGAACATCCCCTTACCAAGTCACCTACAGGCAGGGCTTTTACTCTTTGGTACAGATCTAAAGCAAGGTAAAGAATCCTTCAGCTGTGATTGTATTTCATTCAAAAGGAGAAGTTCCCATAGACATGCATTTCACCACATATTAAATTATGTAAATTATGGATTTTTTTCTAATCTAAGAATTGTACATGTGTTTAAATGTGCTGGAATTAAGCTTTTAAGGTTTTTATAATACAATAGTTTTTTTCATATCATTGATATACAAGGCATGTTTTCACACTTCTGCACTTGTATCAACTATTATTGCTCCTACATTACCAGTAAGTACTGTGCTAACATCTCTTTTAAGGATGAGTAATCTTCAGTGTATTTTTTAACTGGAAAATGAAAGATAAGATTCATTTCCCCTCGGCAAAAATGACTCCATGGAAATGCATCTTCCCACTCAATTTATTTGCCAGCTCTTGTGTTCGGATTGCTTTGCTGATTAGAGAGCCAAGACATCAAGGTTTAACTCACATTGAATTTTGTCACTGTGATAAGTTTTGCAAGCATTTCAACTTTCCATATACACCAGTTACAATATTTGCAAATGGGACAGTATTTCAAATTCACTTTTCTGAAATGCCTTTGGGTGAAAGAGGAAAGCATGGTTTCCTTATTTAAATAATAGCATGGGTGATTGATCAATACTTTTATTTTGCCAGGTGAGCAGTTTGAAGGAAATACTAAGCAGTATAACACTATCAATGATGACAGAGAGTCGACTGTTTTTATTAGATCTGTGGTATAGTATTTAGTCTTGATACTTAAAGGAATGGCACAAACTTTTTGCTTTATCAATTACAGAAGACTTTTTTCTCTATGCAACCAGACCATGCAGGATTTTGGGTTTGTTTTATTTTGTTGGGGTTTTTTTACTGTAAAATCAGACTTTATTTCCCAATGTTTTACTGCAACAGGGAAGAAATGACACAAAAAACTTAATGTTATTTTGCTTCCTGGAAATATACACATACCTTGAAATTATGAGTATTGGTAGTACAACAAGGGGTTAAGTGTGGTTAGTTCAAATGGAGAAGTAAAGTTGTAAAAGGTTTTTGAGGAGAAACCTTTCACTGAGAAACTGATTTAGAAACCAGAGCTTCTCTGTCTCATGGGTGTTGAGAGTCTCTTCAGGGACGTTTCCTGGTGATATTCAGGATAGACACATTTCAATCAACCTTTCCTTTGGTTACTGGTTACCTGTTACAGAAATTACGATGTTGTTTGGTCTTCTATGTGAGAAGCAGCTGTGTAAACAGAGGGCTAAAATTCCATGAGAAAAGAAAGAAACAGAGAGAAAACAATGTAAAATGGAAGACTGAAGCACTGATGCTTTAAGAGGTGGAGTGATTATTCTACTACCTGAGGAACAGAGGATATGACAGATGTTTAAAAGTCTGTATGTAGTGCATAGTAGTTCTTTCTTTTAGCTTTGATATGATTTTACCAGTTTAATTTACATGGTATAGCTTCAAAAATAATAATAAAAAAGATATTGTAGAGCTATCATAGCAAGTGTTTCATATGGTGTCTGTTTGGGATAAAGGGATAAAAAGTTCTAATAATATCTTTCAAGCATTAATCTCTACAAGATGTCCTGAAGACCAGAATTAGAGCAATATGTGGTCTTTGCCATCTTTGACTGTTGTGACTCAAAGACACTTTTGATCATTCAAAAAGAAAATTCAACACTTAAAAAGCACAAAAAAACCCCAATAGAATTTCCACAACAATCCAGTCCCCCATTTATATCCCAACAGGGTCAATTGTCAATGCATTTGACATAAGAAAAAATATACAGTTCTCACGATTGTTTGTGTGTGCAGCTCTCTGCACCCCGTGCTGTAAACACACCCCACGGTGTCAGATCCATGCTGTGACCAACAATGTGTGCACAGTGGGCCAGGCCAGCAGGATCCACTGGGTGTTGATGTTTTTTCCCTTTGCATTTTTTGTAAAGCTGCTTCTTCCTCTGTCTTAACCTGGCAGTATAGCTTTCTGTAGTGTGAAGGATTGTATAGCTATCCCTAAAAAGCATGTTGGAATGCAGCCTTTGGACCCACAAATGAAAACTCAAGCTCTCCAGTGCAAAGTTTTTATTTCCTAAATGATTTCAGGGTATGCAACAGGACATAAAAGCTGCACATCAACACAAATATTTGTAGAAGGTGCATACAATGCAGTGGCATCTCAGTGCCTCACTTCAGGTGACAACTTTAGTTCTTTTAGTGTGGCATTTCACATCAGAGCACTCCTTAGCTTCCTGAGCTGGGTTGGATATCAAAAGATTCTGAAGTAAAATTCAGTCTAAAAGTCCTTCAGAACTATTGGAAATGACAGCTTGGCTGCCCAGACAGGAAGATTTTTTAAAATGTTTTTTTCTCCACAAAAAGTGGACAGAAGTGTCTGAAATTTCTTTTAGAAGAAGGCTACGATTCTGGGATTGTGGTACCCAGGTTGGTAATGAACTAGCAATAAAATATACCCATTAATTTGAGTGAAGTCAACACTTGTATAATAATGTTGTGTGTAAGATGGTCCTGGAATGGCAGCATTTTTCTAAAATTTCATCCATCACATTGCAAAACCAGAGTTTGAAATCCGGGCTGTGTCCATGTTTAGGACTACTAAATTAAACCTCACCTTAAATTCTATTCCTGTTTCTTGGTTTGATTAACAGAGCCCACTGAAACACATCTAAAGGAATAAGAAGTCTTTGTGTTGACTCTCAAATAGGATTTTCATTGCTCAGGCTTGTTCACCTGGAAGTTTACTCAAAAGATGTAGAGGCATGCCAAGGTGTAATTAAGGAAAAGTGCCACTAAATATTAAAATTATTCCAGACATCTATTCACAGTGTCAAGCCTGAGCCATGTTGAAGTGTTCTAAGGTTATCTAGAATCCTAGAAATTTTGATTTAGGATCATTACTAAACTGCTCTACATCTACTAGACTTAGCTAGTGTTTCGTGGATGTAAAGTATAATTCATTGCAACTTGTGGGGACCGGTATTTGTTTAGCATTTCAGTTTCTTTTTTTGACAACAAACACAATATCTGCTAAGCTACAATACAGAGATAAGATACATCTGCTAAGAACAAACTTCTCAATGCACTTTTATACTGAGAATTGCATATTTATGTACATCCATTTTATATAAGTATATAATAAATAAACATTGTACATATGTAATAATTATTTTACTGCCTCAAATTCTTTAAGGAAAGTGCTGCTGATGATTTTTAAAATATTTTTAATTTTGACTGACACAGTCAGCACCCTTTTATCAGCATCCTTTGAGTGAAACATGCCAGCAGTCTTCAGTGATACTTTTTTTTTGTTTAAGAATTTCTTTCAATGTATTTGAAACACAAATTTCAAACCCTTCAAAATAAAGGAGAAAAATTTTAATCAAGATGTCACTTTTTAAAAGTTCTATTTAACTGAAGTGTCATTATTTCCCTGTAAACCAAGACCAATCTTAAAACTACCAAAGCTAGCAGCCAATATTATTTGTATGTTCTTTTTTTAACTACTGTTTATTACTGGATTATGATTTGCTTATAATGAAGCAAGATATAAAACTTTCTAAGTAATGATAATCAAATAGTATAAAAATGAGATTTTATTTTAAAAATATAATTCTATGATTAAATGAAGTTACTTATTAATTCAGTGGGCCAGAGACATGAAACCTAATTGAAATCTGGAGTCAACTTTGTTAGAGAGTTTATGAAACCAAAGTATCTTAAAGGTATGCAAGGATGTTACAAGGATAGCACCAAGGATTTCAGTATGAATCTCGCTGGAATTCTGCCCCTGAATTTAAAATTTAAAGTTCTGAGAAGCATTGTTGATGAGTTAATGGCAGAAGAAGAAATATTTGTACTACTCTGCAAAGGCTCTGGAAGCAATTTGCAGCCCAACAGTTGTATGGAGAAATCTGTGCTACGAAAGGAGTGAAACCAATTCTTGCTTGCAGCTCAACAAGAATGATGGAAAGCTGGTTTAATCTAAGAAGTTCTGCTTTTGTTTCTCCCAAACAGAAAAATAATGAAGCTGTCCCATTTATGAACTATAGTAATTATGGTACTGGTCAGTTCAATGGTATGGTAGAAATACTAGCAAAATATGAGGAGTTTGTTATAGTTCTTGCCTACCATTTGAGTGCACCCTTGAGTAACGGTTTCATAATTCATACAGAATAATAAAATTCATCTAGTTCTTTATGAAGAGTTGGTAGATTAAAAACACCATATTATCCTTTAGTCGCTCTACTAAAGCATCACATATGAAAGGAAAATTTAAAATTCATCTTTTGTGGTTACTGGCAAAGATTTGCAATCAATAAATCAGCTGATTTGCTATCATTTTTCTCAGTTCAGGGTAGGTAGAGGAAGAAAATTCTGAGCAAATTCCAAAAGGCATTTAAGTTGGACTCCAGTGGTTGCAACAAAGCCTTGACTTCAGAGGACCATAATCGTCTCAAAGAAATTACTGCACTGTATTATATCTATAGCAAACATACAAAGACATGCAATTTTAATGACTTAAAAGCTTTGAAATTCCACAGCAAGAAGAGCTGCATTTCAGCTGTATTTCAAAATACTGCTGGGAATGGGTTACAAGTGTAACCCTGAAACCAGATCCATTAGAAACCAAAATTGCAATATTACAGTTAAAGAACACAATTCTCAGAATGATGAAGCTGTAAGCAAGACAGTTCCAAGAGGTTAAAAATGTTTTTTAACATCACAATTACCACCTACCCTTCTGAGATAGATATCTGCAGATAGCATCTTCCTTAAAATTTTAAAAAAATGAGATTAAGAAAACTGAGCTAGTGTGTATGGGAAGGGTGGGGAGGGTGTTGGGGAGAAACCTGATTGCACTAGAAAGGCTGTTTTTTATTTTAAAAAATACTTATTCTGGTAACAAAACACAAATATAATGTCATGCACACAGTCAAAAAATATAGAACTGTCAAATGTGTGATTCATGCTTGCAGTCCTTGGAATGTGGAATTCATTGGCACGGTTGATTTCTAAAACCCTAAAAGGGTAATCTGTGAAACTATGAATTCTCTCTTGCTCTTGAAACATATTTGGTCTTAATTACCACACACCTATTTGTATTATTTTTCCCTGTTCTAACTAGTTAGTCTGTTAATTTTCACAAATATGTTTATGTTCTTTTTCTGTAACACTTAAAAATTATATTATTTTAAAATATGCAACAACTTTGTCTGCCTTTCAAATCAATGTAGAATACACCCTTTGTAATCCTTATAAAAAGCCTGCTTGCATTTGCTTTGGGTACTACAGGCAAAACATTGCTTACATCCATTTCTTTTGCTGCCAATGGAATTCTTTAAGATAACAAGTCAGTCTGCTGAATATCTTCTATGGCCCAGGCATTTCTAGTATTTATAACTTCTCTCAGGATTTCGATCACAAAGAGAAATGCTGAAACTGTTGCTTAGCGAACGCCTTCCTTTATCAGCTGTGGAGACATTTCAAGACATCTAATTCAAATTAAGAAATTAGAACCAATTATTTTGGTGAACAGATTGTTTGAGATCCTGATGACATCTCAATAGCTAGAGAGCATGACAGATTGTCCACAGACACATAAGAAGCTGCATACATGGAGTAATTTTCATTGCTGCGTCCCATAAAACCAGTGGTTTAATAGAATCAAAAATCAATAAAACATTGGCCACATTAAAACACATTGCTAAGCACCAATGAGAAGACAGTTTCTAGTCAAAGTACTGGGAAAAATAGGAACCTATTTGTGTCAGGGCACTTCTCCTCCCCCAGAGTGATTGTTACTGGCCTAATTCCTTGATCTGTTTTTTTCTCCTGAATAGTCTCCAGCAAGTGCCATATTTAAAAAAAATGCTCCCAGTCCTGAGCAATGCACTGGAGTTAATAATGGAGTGGCAAAGTTTTAATGTTCCTTAATCTGTTTTCACTTGGTTAACCTGAAAATAATGTCTGCCTGCCCTACTGGCAGCTCCAAAGACTACAGTGAACAGGTGGGGTGTTTTCTTTCCAGGAAATGTCAGTTTGATGTCTGGAAGCAGATGTAGTTTTCCCCGACTCAGTGCGGGTCTATCTTCTAACTTAATAGGAGCTCTAAATAGCTGACAGGTGATAATACATCTAGTCAGCTCTAAGCATATTCTGACTACACTGCCAGCTAGCAAAGGGGGAACTTTCTCTTCTGCAAAAAAAGTGAACACCTTTTGGAGCAAGAAAGCGTGTTTAAAAAACTTTCTGATTAGAAAATCAAGTCAGATTGATATAGCAAAAAATCTACGTAAGTGCTGGATCTGAGTGCATAGAAACTTTATCTTGATATATTGGTGATCTGATATTAAAAATAGTTTTCAGGGAAGAAGACATCATTTAAATCTCCATTCCAGGCACCTATAAGTAAAGGAGGATACAGAAGAGTACATGTAATCTAACCTCTGGTGTCAGCTCTAGGGCAAGAATCTAAGCCTAAATTCATAAATAGTATTTTTCTTTCAGAAACCCATTATTGAGCATTTTGGATTGCTCCAGTGTGGTTCCATTCATGTAGTTCTCTTGGGCTGAAATCTTCTTCTCTAGGCTGTGGTACTCTTTTGGTGACTTCTACAGTCACACTAGTTATTCCAGGCTTGCACTACTCAGTTTTTCTGAGAGAAGTGAAGAAGCAGAGAAAAATGAAAGGAGTTCTGGAATTATTTTTTTCCTCTCTCTCTCTCTCTCTCTCTCTCTCAATCCTTCTGTTTTCTCTCAGCCTGTCCTGGTTTGAACAAGGACCATCTGTTCCTCTCACCTTCCAATTCTTCATAGAAGTTGGTCCAGCATGTAGGAAGCAATATTTTCTTCCATAATAATTTATTCTCTGGAAGCTGCACCACTGATGATACTCAACTAATACCCAGCTTCCATTTCTTGTTCCTGATGATTCTTGCCATGTGTCATTGCAAATTGAGTCCCCTAAAGTGAATATTTAATATTGTGCTGAGAGAGCATCTAACTCCAGGTTATGGTAAATTTCTGTTTGGAATCACTCTACTCAAAGGTTGTTTTCTCATCAGAAATTCAAAATTAATTTGACTGTATGGAAGGGTAATAATTTGCCAAAACTAATTTTTAGGAGAACAGTGGTTTTGAGCTGTATGAAGTGAAAGTCTGAATAACTCACCAGGTGGATGGTCCTGTCTTTTGACATTGTGTACTGCTGGAATTCAGATTATGTGTGTAGATAATAGACAGACAGACTGACTGACTGACTGACCAACCCACCAATCAACTTTATTTGCTAAGCCTGAGATTCATGGAACAAAATTCTCTGGCAACTTAAAACTTCCTGAAAAACAGGATTTAAAATAGAAAGGATGACACAACTCCAACAATAGCATTGTGAATGGAGACATTGTCATTCTGAATGGAGATCTGCTTGAGACAAATTGAATAACAATGCTCTTTTTCTTCATTAAGGCCATTAAAATCTGTAAGGCTATGAGACCTGAATAGACATAAAGGTTTTAAAAAGCAATGAGGAAAGACTAATGCTTATTGCTGAATAAATACTTACTTGAAGAGCCCAATTAGGTAACAGTTTGTGCTAATTTGTGCTTTCTGAAAAATCTAGGCAGAAAAGCTTCATTTTTGCATTGGTTCAGATTTAAAAAAAAACACTTTTTCTTTCCCTAAGTATCACCACATAAATATTACGAATTCTTTTAGGAGTGTGAAATATTTTTTTTCTATTGCAATGGGAGATAAATGTTATTTTTGCAAAGCACGGAAATACAGAAATTCACCAAGAATCTTTTGCTGTGCCTCACTGCTGTTTCAATGGAGTGTCTCTGGGAATATTGCAGTTTTCTATTGTTTTTTGGAAGTGCTAATATTAGCACGAGTTCTGATAAGAATTATTTAAGAACCTAATTGCATGCTCTCGTTTTGGCATTTGAATTTTGCATCTTTGGAATTCATCTTTTCAGAGTGCTTAATTTAGTTTCTATTAATACCCTGTAATTTAATAATTGTAGTGGGAGGCTAGGGAGAATATGGAACAAGGAAAGATTTGCATATTTCTTTGATACAGTAGTTTGTGATAGGCTCTGAGTTCGTTTTTTTTAGACTGATCTTAAAAAGCAGTTTTGCTAAGGCTGGTGTGAATACCATGGTGCATGGAGAGACCAGATAGGGAGACTGTTTATACTTTATTCCAGTCACTTGTCTTATAACTAAGCAAAGGCTGAATCAATCCATCAGAGCTCTGCAAAACAGTATTAAGCAATGTAGCTCTTGATTAAATCTTGCTTGCAATGTAGATATCAGCCTGAAGAAATGATCTTCCAAACTAAATCTTACCATGAAAGCAGAAAACAAATATTGCTTTTTTTTTTTTTCTGTTGCCCTTCGACTATGTTGAAAAGCACATCTAAAAAAAAATGTGGCTGTGACTTCATGTTTGAGTTTTTGCCTGTTAAAACATATTACTACAGGCCTCTGTTTTTTGCTCTTGTAACCCGAATTAGAAAATAGCATGCAAGAAAGAAATCTTCTGGAAAGATTGGCTAATGGCTGTGTAAACAGCAAATGCTTGCCACATATGGGTATTAGGAGATTTTATTGCAACGACTCGGTGACTACTGTGAACAGGGAAGAGCTCTGAAATGAGGCAGCAAGGAAGAACTTTTGGGAGAAGCTTGGAAGTTGTTTGGCACAAGCCTTTCCAGAGGCTTTGTGACCTTGGGACTCAGGGCCTGTGCAGAAAAAGGACTTCAGCAGCTAAAGGACAAGGCTGGGCTGTGCTGCTTGGATCTTCTGCAGGGGCGTGGAGGGACGTGAGTGATGGAGCACAGAACTGTGAGGCTGCACCCTGAATTCTGATCTCACCTTGGGGCTCTTCACAACAAGAAGGACATTGAGGTCCTGGAGCGTGTCCAGAGGAGAGCAGTGGGGCTGGGGAAGAGTCTGGAGCACAGCTCTGATGAAGAGCAGCTGAGGGAGCTGGGGGTGTTTATCCTGGAGAAAAAGAGGCTCAAAAGTGACCTTGTCGCTCTCTGCAACTGCCTTAAAGAGACTGCAACCAGCTGAGGGTCAGTCTCTTCTCCCAGGTAAAAACTGACAGGACAAGAGGAAATGGCATCAAGCTGTACCAGGGCAGATTTGCCTTGGATATTAGGAAAAATTTCTTCACTGAAAGGGTTGAACTGTATTGGAGCAGGATGTTTAGGGAAGTAGTGCAGTTGCCAACAAGAAGCACTAAAATAGCTTGTAGAGGTCCCCAAAAAAGCTTGGGGACATGGTGTAGTGGTGGACTTGGCAGTGCTGAGTTAATGGATGGATTTCCATTAACTCAGATGGCGATCTTACAGATCTCTTCCAACCTAAATGATTCTACTATAGTCAACAAAACAGGGCTTAAGCAGAGTCACCTCATGCATTTGCATGTAAGCAAGAAAATGCCTGCAAAGCATCGTTATGGGGAACCCTTTCCTGACCTGTTCTGGGAAATCCATGTACCATTTCTTTACTGTCTGAGCCCATTCACAACCCTCCTGAGAGGTTTCGGAGCCTGTACCTTCAAAGATATCCAAAAGCCATGGTCCTGGACAACCTGCTGAAGGTGTCCATGACTATAATGGAGCTTCAACAAGAGAAGCTGCAGAGGCCCTTTCCAGCCTCAGCCACTCCATGACTCTGTGAGCTGATGAGAAAATTGGAAAAGGCTACTAAATATTTTGATGGTCCTGAAAGAAGTGGGCTCCCTGCTGCAACTTTGGCCAGGGTGGACCAAAAGTTTCAGGAGCCTTCTTTAATAACGATGAATGGAAAACCTCAGCTTCTAGTCTCAGTCTACTTTTTTAGCTTTGGAGAACATGGCCAGGATACAGCAAGTATTATTGGGGACTAAAGAGGGTAAAAATACACTCATGGAAGCAGGGATTGGAGTAACTATCCAGTTTGCATTTCCAGTGACTGTTCCCTTTCTTCAAATAACATTACCTTCTGCTTTTCTTGTTAGTAGGGAAAGATCCTAAATTTCTTTACAGATTTTGCATGGAAATAATTTTAACTACCCTGTTTAAAGGGCTAAATACAGATTATAATTGGAATGGTATTTGAGGTCAGCTCAAATAAACACAGTGCATCGAGAGGAGAGGTTTGACAAGGAACCCCAGTCTAATATATTTTTATTTGGTTGCATTACAACTATGCTTGGCTTATAAACATCATAGCAATTCTGTGGACAATTTTCAATCAACTAGTAATAGTATCCCTGAAAAAAAAACCTGGATGCTTTGCATCATGCTGCCATTACTTTGCTTGCTCTAAAAGGATCGAGAATGATCTCATCATCATTCATGAATCTGTGGATCATAAAGTTCAGTCTTCCCATCTTCTCAGAGCAAAGTTATTCTAAGTAAAGTTTTGCGTCTGTGAAAGCTGACAACACAGAGAATAAGAAAATTTAGGAGCCCCAAAAGCATAAAATAGTTTCATCTATAGTTATTCCTATAGATCAGTTGATTCTGATAGAAAAAGTGTTGATTTACCAAGATAAAATAGCAAATTCTTACAGGACAAAAGATGTGTTAATTGCTACCTATGTACTGGTTCTCAATTGATCAGGAGTTTTTTTTCTCCCAGATATAAAAAAATTATTGAAAAATGCATCTTGGAAAAATGAGCTGAATGTATTATCTCTGAAATTCTTGATTTAGCATTTTTATTTCAACATTTCTACTTCAACCCCTGACTCCCGGCCACTTCCTCTGAAAGAAAATGTTGACTTTTCAGGAAATGATGAGCCTTGTTGAATGTTTGGAATTTGACTAAAGGCTGAGTAAGGATTACTTGTATGAAAGAGTTTTTATAGCAACAACTTCCCAGATGTGAGGGTATGTTTGAATGTTTCAGGAGTGTTGTACAAGGACATGATGTAATATTCTGTTATGAACCACTAAATTTCTCAGTTTCTCAGAGTTAAAGAAATTCTTGCTTCAAAGGCAGCAGTAGGAATAATATTGTTCTTTAGCAAACAGCCTTGGACAGATTGCAAAAATATTTTAACTAATTATTACATTAAGGTTTACTGTTCAACTAAAATTAATTGCAATGTTATGTAAAATTATTTTCATTAATTTATTTTACAAGTACTGCAATGAAATATATAGAAATTTGTAATTAGTATTTTAAATAATGCAGTGAAACTCACAATAATTTGATTGTGTACTTAAAGGTAATACAGTTACAAACTGGAAAAAAACCCATATATACATATGTGCATATATATGTTTGGATGTGTAGATTTTACACACACACACACACACACACACACACACACACACACACACACACACACACACATATTTATATATATAGAAATATGAGTGGTGAGTCAGTAAACAAAGCAGAAATTAAATAATGGACAGCCAGCCTTCAGATGTGCTACCTGTGCTTAGTCAGATAAATTAATTTCTGCATTCAGATGCCCAAACCTGTTTGCACCTCCATTTCCTTGTGTGTGGGTTTTTAGCAGCGTGGAATCATGACTGGGTATGTGTTAAACCAGAGCAATGCCTGATCTGAGCATTTGGGGAAGTTGGTTACTGGAGCACAATAAATTAGCAAGGAATTACAGACACAGTGGCTGTTTCCTCACTGAATGTGATTGAAGACAATAAAGAATTTAGAATATTAGGGAAGAATTGCTGTGCCTGTTGTCCACTTGATGCACAGTTTTTTTCAGCACAGTTTTTTTCTTTTCAATTTATTTCTTTCTTGCTCAGTATCTATCTCTCTATCCTTTCTCATGTGGCCTGTCAGCCATGTGGATATTTTGCTGAAAGAATAAAGACAGATATATGAGTGGGAAGGGAGAGAGAATTCAGTGTAACTACTTTTTCCTTTCATATATGTCTTTTCCTGTGGTATATTTCCCTTCAAGAACATTCACAGGGTGAAAACAACATAAGGGCTACTGAAAATATGTAGCAATGTACTGCATGCTTCTTATCCTCATTAATTCAAGACAGATAGCATTTGAATGTAAAATAGTCCTCAATATCACTACAAAAAATGGAAATACAAGATGAGCAATGTGGTATTTGTTTCAATGATCTCAGAATGAAGTTCAGTGCACCACAAGGGCCTATGGCATAAATATTCAGCAGCATTCAGTTTTTTCGCCCTGCATATGAGAAAGTTCAAGAGAAAGCTCTATGGGATGGTTAATCTGCTTTTCAAACCAGATTGGTGTGTAGACACCACTTCTAAGCCCTGGCTGAGGAGTTCAGCCACTGTGGGGAACTACTTGCTGTTCACATCCTCCATTGGATGAGGTATTAATCAGAGATTTAAAGAAACTTAAAGGAGCCTGAGCGCTCTTCTGTGGGAGCACCGAGTGGAGACCCCACCCACCCCACAGGCACCCAGTTATTGAGTGTCGGGGAAGGACTCTACTAAATTTGGTGGCTTATGGGAAGAATCTCTTCTATTTCATACCTGCAACATGAAATAGAAGAGATTCTTCCCATAAACCCACCAAATTTAGTAGGTACACAGATCTTCATTTGAAGAGGATTTCAAGTGAAGATTTGGGTACCTGACTGTCCAGTTACAGTCATTTTATTGAAAGATTTCTTTGGGGCTCAGGACTTTCCTCCTGTAGTTCCTGTTCTTCCAGACCACTTGCTATGACCAGACTCAATCCCCTTTTTAAGATTCCTGGCATGCATAAGGAAAGATGAAGCCTTTTCTGTTATGCTTCTATTATTGCAATTATGTGATGACAAGGAGAATGCAATCCAAAATACAGAAGCCCAAAATCCTCAAATGCAAATGCTCTTGCAAATGAACCCTCTGCCCACATTTAGAGAAAAGATCCAGGCTCAGATTCACAGCCTGGCTCTTATTCTATGTATGAGACAGCTTACTGTAAGACCAAAATCAAATTACCTCTGTGTTCAGAAGATAGTTAACATTAAATTCATCTCTGCACCATCTAATTTAATTTTTAGATTTTTGCATAGTTTGTCTTAGCTAATGAAGAATGTTGACACAGCAAACCATGATGTGAAGAGGGGAACTCAACTTTACTGTTTTTAAAATGGTTGTTTCCCAAACCCTTCTGGGCAGAATGACATGAACAGAATAACAAAACAGACTTCCAGCTCAAAATCTATATTAGAAAGCTTTATATTAGTGTTAGAATATCAGAGTTGCATTGTCAAGGAAGGGCAAAGATGCTAGGAGAATAGGAAAGGCTTTATTTGGTGAATATTTAATTCCTAATGAAAGAAAAGTAGCATAGAAAAGAAAGAGATTCTTTTTCATCATTTCAGACTGCATGTATATGTCAATGTGCATTTACAATGTGATTTATTCTAAAAGCAGCAATTTATTTTTACTAGAGTATTATTTCAGTAGTTTTCTTTCAGACTGTTATTTTTATATCAGGGAATCCAAATTAGGAACCTTGTGAAGTCTGAGATGTTTCTATTAATTTACACAACATTCTCTTTTTCTAATTCCCTCATGATTGGCTCAGGGTCTTTTATTGGACTTGGTTCTGCAGAAGATTAGCCCTCAATATCACAAATATTTTCATTGAGACTGGTATATAAGGCTGCTAGGGAAGCTTGAAAGCTGAGGGAGCCTTATAGCTGTAACTGCAGGATCCAAAATGTTCCCCTGATTCTGCTGTGACTCCTGGATCTGTCCAAATGCCATTCCTCCTTCACACTTGATGTCAGGTAAGACATCAAGTCCCAGGGACCCTATGTTTCTCTTTGCAGCCCTCATTCTGATGCACCCATCATTAAGGAATCCCTTTGAACAAAACTCATGATTCTCCTCTTCTTTCCCGTTGAAATCTCATCTCTTCAGCAAGCTTGCATTTGGTCTGGTAAATTTCTTTTTGGAAAACTGAATTCAGGATCACATCCTCAGGTAACATTCAGCCTTTCAAAATCAACTCAATCATCTCCCACTAAATGAATCAGAGGCTGCTCCACAATTAATTTTACTCTGGAAACCATAAGGATGGATATTCTCTTGAGAGAAATCTGAGGAGTTTCACTTTAGTTTGGTTTTGAGGGATGGCTGGTACAGGGAAATGTGAATTTGTATCCATTCCATTCCATTCCATTCCATATATATTATAATACAGGGAACATTTGAACAGCAGTATGATGGTACAGAATTATGCCATAGAAAATGTAAGCAACAGCACTTTCAGGACCCAAAAGAAAACCAAAGATAATGCCCTCCCACCCTCCTACCAATGTTTATTAGTCCCACAACAGTAAGACCACCCTTTATTGGCAGATGCAGTTATCTCACTTGGCATCTGAGGAGCTTAAACACCAACCAGGCTGTGGCTCTTTCTTCTCCCTCTTTAATACACGGAGGATTACCCTTGTGAAGGACTACATAAATAGAAAATGTGATGGCTTTGCTTTAACTACACTATGCCTGTCTTTTTTTTTCCCTGGCAACAGTTTTAAGTGTCAGTGCTGCATCCATATTAAGTGTGAATTCCCTTGTGTAAATACCATTAAGGTTAATAGAATTTTAGTTTTACTGCTTAATAAATTTCAGAGTGGATTAAGTTTTGAGAAATATGTAACCAGTCATAATGCACAGAGCATAATCCCATATCAGCATACATATACTGTAGCTAAGTCTGGGAAGTGCTAACAGACACATGATGTTTCTTCAAATTACATATGAAGAAAATAGATTATTTTCAAGTTTGTAACTTAGCTAACATTTCAGTATAGTTTGTCTTTTATTGTTTATTGATTTTTTTCACTTCTACTCACTTTAAAATTGTATTCTTTCACATTTTGGGCTTCTGGATTTAAAACCATAATGGATTATTTGAAACAGCTTTTGCAAGGTGCTAGATCACAGTGCAATATTATTATTTGAAACATCAGCTTTTGCAAGGTGCTAGATCACAGTGCAATATTATATACCTAGTAATTACTGAACTCTTTGTATAGCGAGTGTGTAGGTACTCAAAAGCCTGGATTTTAAGGGAATCATATTCTAGGAAGATCCCATTACATAGTTTAGGAAGATCCTAATGGCTAGCATACATTATATGCCACATACATTTAACAATGCATATATCCAAACTTTGTGGATCTGAAATTTGTTTATAGTGTTAAGTATCAATTTCCTCTAAAAGATTTGTATTTGTCTCTCAGAAGCTTTCAGATATTCAGTTGTCCTTCTCCAAGTGCTGTTCCACTGGATTTACTGACTTTAAATGACATGCTGAAGGTATTGGAATGTTTCTGCTCTGGAGGCAGGGGACATTCCTGAACTTTTGGTCATTGGTGCTGCTCTGAAACCAAGGTGAGGCTGTGTCTCCATGGGCTGGCAGCCTTTCCCCGACCCTCATGCTTCTCAACCTCAAATTTAGCTAACAAAGGCACACAAAAGATCTAAGATTTCCATTGTTCCCACACCTCTGCTTTTGTACTAGAATTCTTTGCTTTTTCCCTGCTGCTCTCATCCCTCTGTGTATCTCATAGTTTATTTGTGTTGCCAGTGTGGTGATTTGGGAAATCTGCCTATGTACAGCTGTAAATTGCAGCCAAGGCTGTGAAAAAACAAAGTATCTGGTTATTTGCTATATTCAGGAGGCTGACCGAAAATGTCAGCACAGTTTTCCATATTTATTATCTCAGAGAATTCTATATCCAGTAAGAATATTATTAATAATTTTTACATGCCAGCCCTGTAACTCTGCCTGTGATCTGAAAGTCAAACTGTCATCCTTGCTTTTAATGATTTTTTTGCAAAAGAAACTTACATTACAAGATTGCTGCCTCCTTGAGCCAAAATAGGACTGAGGCTGTTTGCATATCCTCATTACTTCTGAAAAGACCTGAAGTAAAAAAGGAAAGAACTACCAAAACAAACAAACAAACAAACAAACAAACAAAACCAAAAAACCCATCCCAAAACCCCCCCAAAAACCCCAAAAACCTAAACCCAAACAAACAAGAAATTATTTTTTTCTTAAAAATAAAGAGTTTTGATCCTAAGGAGTTACAGGAATACCAGTGGTTTAAAAATATCTTCATTTTCCTTTTTAATGACTACAACTTTTCTTTTAGTGTCTAAGGGCAGTAAACAGATGCAACAGCATCCTTCTAAATACACAAGGCGACTTTTGCTTCTGTATTGTACATAATGCCTTAAAGTTGAAAAGCAGCAAATATGGTTCATTCATGTTAACAAGACTTAGCCAGGAATCTCAAGTATCACTAAAGACCTCAGCCTACAGGTTCCTTCTCATTAAAGGATTCCAGGTGATTCTGTTTGCTTTACCTTCCAGTTTTCCAGGTCATACTTGATTTCATATTCAATCTCAGCAGTTTTTACTGGCCAGCTGTTTGAAACCTGAATACCTTTATTCCTGTTTCTATCTAAAAATTCTTTCCTTTACAAATCATCTGTATTTCTTTGTCTTGTCTTTGTGGCTATATATTTTGGTTAGGTTTGCAGCTGACTGTGTGACAAAGTCATACAATTATGTCTTTATTCAGTTTAAGGTAACATCCATCAGGGTGAATTAGGCTGCTATACCTCTGATGCAGACAAATGCAATATGTGCATTTACTGCTGCACTTTTAACACCAATTATATTTTTTTAATTTAATTTTTTTAATTAATTAACTTTGCCAAACATTATTATCCTAATTTTCAGGATAAGGAAACTGAGGCAGGCAATGTTACCTTGCCTTCCACAAAGCATATTCAAGGCATTTAGCAAAAGCAACAGAGTCACAGAAATGGCCACTTCAAAACCAATAAATGATCTGTTTTAGACTTTCCTAAATTTTTTACCTATAAGAAAAATAATTGGCATCAGAATCCCATCAAAATGTGCCACCATTGTGCAGTGGCTGCCTCTGCTGAGCTGTGTACTCGTACAGCTGTATGTGTGAATGCTACAAATCAATTTTTAGGTAGGATGGATTTATCTTGGAGAGATAATGTCAGATTTTTCTTTATTTGTTCTATAATCACCTTGAGGAGTAATTGGGAATATTTTGAGTGATCAGTTCTTTTGTTGATTTAACAACACATTCGTTCTTGTTGGTTTTGGCTTCTTCAATGAAATGTTTCTGCTGTTGCCTCCTGTGGCTTCCTACTGTCCAGCCCCACTTCCGACACACCCCAGTGTTGATGAGACTTTGAGAAGTCACCAGGACAGTATCCAACAAGGGGAGTTTTGATGGGAGTGTCTCCATGCACAAAACCTGAAGAGACTAAGTGTACCCTGCAGAGGAAGAAATCATTTTCACATGACGGTTCTTTTTTTGGACTATTCTCCAAATTATCAAAGGTTCTTTCTTTTCTTTTTCTTTTTTTATTAATTGGGCAGAATAGGTAATAGAAAAGTTAAATATGTGCATTATTTAAATCTTTATTTGGTAATGGATTATTTTATACAGTTCAACTCTATGGATATCGGTCTATTTTCCACAGATCCTGCCAAGAGACTTTCCATTCTGGGGCTTCCTGCTTATTTCTTCCAGCTGCTTCTCTTTCTTATCCCTTCTGTTGTTATTCTCCTCCTGTCTTCTTGTTTTCACTACTGATGGAGGAGAGGCTTGTTTAGACTTTGAAACCATAATATAAATGTTCTTGGCAATTGTTTCTTTCTATACTCTTTATAATTATTCTCCTGCGATTCCAATTGTATTTTCCAGTTGGAGACCATCACAGAGAAGAACTGTGCTGCTCAGCCAGAATGTTAAAGGTGCAAATAATCTTTTGAGAGGGTTCATAAGGAGCATGTTTGACATTGAGACACAGCAGGAGTCACACAGTCGCCAAAATGGTGTTGGCTGTGTCGACGAGTGATGCAGGAAGGGAAAACTTCTTATTCGGCTCTACATCTCCTGCTTAGCCCTCAACCTGTGCCACAAAGCCTGTCTGTAACACAAAACCTCCTGCCAAACTCACCCTGACAGATGCCCATCAGCAATAATGGGATTTGTGGGACTTGCTGGCCCAACCTGCTCCAACGGGGTGCTACTGGGTGAAAGTGTGAAACAGGACTGTGCGTGTGCCCATGCACATCGTTTGAATTCCCTGCTGCAGTAATGACAGATAGTTAAAAAAACAAAACCAAAACAAGGAAGCCGCCACAATAAACAAACAAAACAACAAACCAACCAAACAAAAAACCCCAAAACAAAGAAGCAAACAAAACCTGCCCCATTCATTTACATTATTTTGCATCTGTGGGAGTCATTTGGCCACCTGTTAGTCTGATGGCACTAATGCTAGTCCTGTTAGAAGGGAATTGGTCCTTCCTCCTGCAAAAAGAACCACTGTCATGGAGGCAGCAAAATGCTGTTTTCTCACATCTGAAAATATTTGCAAAAGGAAGTCCTTTGTTTGTTTGTTTTTTTGCCTCTGTGTATGTGTTTGTTTTCTCTACTTTTGGAACATATTAGAAAGCATCCTGCTCTCGTTATTCCTTTTAAATAGTCTATTTTCTGTAGAAAGTAATATCCACATGGTAAACTCCTATTCATCAGAACTGTGCCAAATATGTGCCATTTTAAAGCTAAATATATGTTATTTTATTTTACTTTAAAGTGAGCCAAAATGCATACCAAGAACATAGCTCTGGATGGTATTGGTCCTATTTTCAAGTGAGTATTTACTGTGTGAGGCACTTCTGTGCAACAAGCTGGGTTTGTAAGGGACTGCTTTATGAATGCAAAGCAGAAAGCAGTATTTCTTCCTCCTCTTGCTGTGAATTTACCTTTTAATTGTAAAAATATGGATTTTCTTGCTACTTTTGAGGAAGAGTGTGAAGCACAACCTTATGCACTTAACGTGATTGTACCTGGCTCCCTAGCACTCCCTTTCCACTTGAATTTTAGGAGTGCTTCTCCAGGGAACATAAGGAAGAGGGTATTCAGTTTGAGGAAAATAAAAGGTTAGCACTTAGGACCTTCTGTGTCAACTCTAATATCGTTCTGTTTGTGACTGGCTGATGTACAATGGTGTATTTTGGTCACATTTTTTATTCCCCCTTATTGGGTACTAATAAGTCTTTCCTCTTGTCATGTTCTGGTAATATTTTTCTTCCTTGACCTGATCAGGATATGAAATATTTCCTACACAAGGTCTCCCATTCCTTTACTATACGCTAAAGTAAAACTGAACATCAGGCAAGATTAAATGAAAGAAGGAGACTTCTGGAGTTACAGGACCACATGGTAAATAGCTTCCTTTTTCATTACTTTGCTTCATAAAATGTTAAAGTGTTCTCTTTTTCTCTTTGTAAGGATTGCATTTTACATGTCTGACTCCAATTTTGTTTTTCTAAAAACACTCAATAACATTACAGAGCAACTGTGTTAGCAAATGCTAAAACTGAATAAACTGATTGTTATAGCATAGCCAAATTAAGGATGTGTTAGGGTGTTTATAAAGTGAAAAAGAAAAGTTTTATAAAGAATTAAAAGCAATTCAAAACAGAAATAGTTTCTCTTTGAACAGTTGAAAAAGAACTCTAAATGGCCTGACAACTTACTGACCTGGAAGAATCCAGTAATTGAAACTAGGAATAACTTAAAAATTTCACATCTTGGTCAGTGGAAATGAGATTTGCTTGCAAATACAGCATGGTTCTATAAAAGAAGTCAAGTTGTCACTTTAGCTAATAATTTCTTTATTTAGAATATGAGCTTCATCTTATTGAAAACAGCCCAAAGAATCATCCTGATTTTTCTGAATAATCTCAGCTGGGAAAAGAACTTTATTACTCTTGTCTAAATAATGTAGAATTTGAGGTTTTGGTTTTGAAATATTATTGACCTTTGTTATCAAGCTTCCAGTTATTAAACTTCGGATTTTCTTTGAACTAATATAAGTTTTTTATTGTTTCTTTACCACAGCATTTGCCAGTTGAAAGTCAAAGAAAGCTGAAGTCTCAGCTGCATTAGCAACTTCTTCAGTGAGACAAGAAAGTCACATCTCTTATCAGGATTTCTAATGCCACTGTGTGAAAAGTAACTGGTGAAGTCTTTAGAAATCAATTTCTGTGTAGAGAAATTTCTTTTCAGGGAAAAAATACTATATTTGAGACTGAGCAGGACACAGGACTTCTTCATGCTGAAGACCTGCTTAATGAGGATATAAAAATAAAAGTAAAAATCCAGCAGGTTACAAAATATTAGAGCACTTAAAAAACCCATATGTATCAGTTCATATATGATAGGGTGAATCAGTGGGCAATACTGGGGTCAAAGATCAAAATTCTCATAATGAATTGTTAAGGAAAATGTACAATTCCTAGAGTAACATGTAAGTCAGTGAATCGCTTCACTTAGGTCTTTTTATCTTTAAGCCATGTAAGGGACAAATCTTTATTCTGACAATCATCCTTCTGTGCTAAAGCAGGAAATAGTTCAGAATCTGTGGCCTAAAAGAGGAAATGGCACCTCTAATTTTTCTCAATGGGTGCAGTTCTACCTCAGTCTCTGCAACTGGGCTGTCTGTGGTGCAGCATGGAGGCAAGCACTGAGCACTGCAGGCAGGACGAGTTTGTGTCTTCCTGCATGCTCAGCTCATGACTGATGCAAGAAAATTGTTAAGGGATATTGTTTTCACAGAGTATGTTTCCCCATTGCCACACAGGCACAGCAGCAGCTGGTTCAGCATCCAGCCCACCTGGAGATGTGAGGCAATGGGAACTCCCCAAAATAGATGTGCAGCTAAGGGATGTGTTCATCTTCTGCCCTTTAGGAGTTTCCCACTGTCCATCCCCTGCTGTTCATGTTCGTCCCACCAAAACAAGGTGCTTAAGCATCTGGCAGAAGGGAATCAATCGATTATCATTTCTGAGACTGAAAATGACCCGATGGGTTACCAGTTAACCACCCTCCTGCTGACCAGTTTGAAGGCACAAGCAGGCTGCATATGAAAAACTGATGCTTCAGCTTTGAGAACAACCTGGGTACAGAGGCAAGCTTGGGGAACACCTGAAGCACTGCTGCTGCTACTGCTTGGACTCTGCCTGCTTCCTCTCAGTGGAAAAGGGTAGTTGGAAAGCTTATTTTTTGTTTTCCTCCATCCTTTTCAAAAGAAATGCAAAATTCAATTTTGTGAATAGATGCTGCTCTGGGTCACATAATCTGGCTCTGCTCAGCTACTAAGAGGAGTTGCCTGTTGTAGTCTTTTTCATTATTTTAGTTATTTTATTTTCTAATATTTGTTGTTTCCTATTTTTTATTACAAACTAAAATTTTCTATTATTATATTTCAATTTTTTTTCTAAAAGTTCTTCTGCTGTACTCTTGACCTTGTAAATAATGCCACGCCAAGGACTGAACCCTGTCCTGCATTATCCCCAGCCAGCTGCAGCCGTCAGCTGTCTGTCCAGCTGTGCTCAGGGAACAGCAGTTCCCACACCTTTGTCTTGCCTGGTCCAGGTGCTGGGGCTCAACTCCTCCCATTTCCCCTAAATTTCAACTTTACTGGTCACTTAATGGTAAATCTGGTGACTTGTGCTGCCCATTATTGCAGCCAGGGTATGTTTCCTGTGAAATTTACAGTTGTTCTGTCATTTATTGGTACCAGCTTGCTTTACACACCTCTTTGGAGGAATTAAATGGTGTTTAGTGGAATGACAATATGTCACTCCAGATCTGCAAAAGGCAGTGTAAGGTCAGTGAAGAGAAGACTTCACCTTCCAATAGTCAGTTTCCATGTATAAATTGGCACTTGATGCTCATCAAAGAACAAGAAATATTGGATATGCTCTAAATGTCCATTGTATTTTTGAGCCAGCTACCTGATGGAAGTCATCACTTATATGTAAATGAACTGTCAATGACTTGTCTCTGTTGGCAGTCGCTGGACTGTGAAGGGTATGTCTTAATAAGAACCAAAGCTCTTCACAGACTTTGATTTACTGGAAATAAAATAGAAAAGTCCTCTGAGACTACAAAGGACACTTGTTTCAGATAAAATGTCTAGACAGTAGCAATATATTTGGGGCTTTTATTATAGTGAAACTGCAAATTAGAATGGAGTGCTGAGAAAGTTCCTATGACCCAGCTGAGTTCAAAAACACAGTTTCAGACTGATCCTTGAAACATTTACACTCAAATTAAGTTCATGAGCATTCAAAAAGTGAAAGAAAAGATGTGCAAGGTCAACGTTCAGGTTTGCTAGAACTCTAGAGCTGCCCAGACTTTACATTCTCCCTGACAAGGAGGATTTTGCAATGCAGCTCTGATTTAAATCAGCAAAAGAAAACCCAAATCATGCGTTGTGTTTCACTGTGTTAGATAACAGCCTGCTTTACAGTCCATTCCTGTTTGATGTCTTTTTCTTTGATTATTAAAAATGAAAAAAACAAAAGAGAGGTTAATCACGTGAAATGTCATCTTTTGGGAAGGAAAAAAAGGAAAATTAAGCAGGATTCGGCTCAGACACGTCGGTCCCTTGTTTTAAGAAAGGCAAATCATACAGCATTTCTGGTATAGATTTTGAAATTTCAGAACACTCAGTTTATCTAAAAAATATTTTTTTTCCCTCAAACTTATATTTTAGAATTATCCTCATTGTCAGTTTTTAACATCCAGAATGTTTTGGAAGCTTTACAGATTTTGAAAAAAAAGAAGATTATGGTAAGCCTTATGCCTTTTATTGAGGTCTGTGTAATCTGAGCTTGGTATTTTTGCCCAAGAGAATTTGCATGCCCAATATAAATATTATACATGAGAGGCTGGGTACTTAAATTAGAACCTTGGTTGCCTGTATAGCTCATGGAGAATCCAGAAGGCAACTCAGTGAAGCATCAATTTCAAACACCACAGTGCTCTGAATACTTTTGCGTGTGATTTATCAGCGCTTTCCAGGAATCATCCTGAGCTCCTCGTGATCACTTCCCTATCCATCTGTACAGAGATCAAATGGAGACACACGGTGGTGCACCCTACCAGCATTTTTCCCCAGTTGCCTTTGGTATTGGAAACTCTGGCTTTGGAAGAACAACATTAGTCATTAATTCTCAGACAATTCATGTATCCATGATCATGTTTTCACACACCTGAAACAACAGCTCTGGGAGATATGGACTGTCTGGGAACTGATGTGACACCTTGCATCAGGTAATTAAAAAGAAAAATAAATTTTTTTATCTGTCAGGTTTTTTACACAGCAGGGGTTTGTGGTGCTTGGTGGAGAGTGACCTGTCTGTGACGAGGGTCTCAGAGCAGAGATTTTTTCAGTGCTCTCAGCCTCTGAGTGCCAGTTCTGAAGGGGAAGGTCAAGTTGGGATGTAGACAGAAGACTTAATACTTTTGGCTGACTTCAATGAGGTAATCCATTTGCCATTGTCATCCAAATATAAAAGCAGAAACAATTTAAGAGGATCACGCTGAGTCTGCAAGCAATCTGAAATCTTATCTCTGAGATGTACGAAAGGCCCCTTCCCATTCAATAGGCTGCTAACCCTGGAAGCTGAACAGCAGCAATTCAGGGTCCTTTTGAGTGCATAGAAATCTAGATTCAGCTCAAGGCTTGTGTACCCAGGCAGTCTATTAAATGATCGTGGTCTCTGGTTTTAGTTCCACTGTAAAATTAATGTAAAGCCCTAAGGTTAAATGACACACATTGTCAGCATGATGACTGCATTAGCTGTAGCTGTTCCAAAAATAAAATTTATTTGATAGTAACTGAATTTCTACATAGTCCAACAAATGAGTCATCAGATAATGTCCACAGAGATCAATTTTATTTATACTTTCAGAAGATTAATATTCACTGTTTTCTAAATCTTAGAGTATGCATAACACCAGCCTGAATTAAATCTAAGAAATGTAAATGGATAATCAGAATGTCTTTTGGGGCTTCCTGCTGATTCAATATTTGATACTCTGATCGTAGCCACAGTGTACCATGTTCTTTTTTTATGCTGTCATACGGTTGGTAAATACCATTACAAATACAAAATTAACAGACTCAATCCCATACAAGTATAATTTGATGCAAGTCATAATATAATGTTTACAGACTCCTCAAGAAGACTTTGTACCCCATCTATTCCTGCATGCAGTCCTTCAAATATTTGACAAGTCACTGCTGTCAGAGAGTACAAAGGAGGAAAAAACCTACATGTGGTATAAGAAAATTGAGGTTAAAAAGCACAAAGAAATCAGATTTAGATCATCAGCTTTAACTGAACAAAGGGCAATATTCCTAGCCATATCCTTGTTGTTTTGAAGTATGAGAATCAAACATTACCTGTCATCACAGAAATAATGAAAAAGGCTGTTTTCTCCATTTCTCTGACTTTATAAGCCATACAGTGTCGTAGTAGTTTCCCTGCCTGAAGTATTATCCAGACCATCTATTTTGCATTCAAGTTAGTGCTATATTTAGAACCTATTTTTATTCTGCCTAAAGTAAACAGTACACTAGACCTTAATGTACCCTCTAACTCCAGACATGGGCACAGAGGATGTAGGCTAAAAATAGTTATTACTCTCAAAGCAATAATTTGTTTGAAAGCCATCACCTGAATTCCCAAGCAGTAGTGAATGATTAGGACTCACTTGTCTTCTGTGCTGGAGAGAAACCTCCTCAGCAGATCCTCTTTTCCAGTTGGCAAATTTAAAATTTGTGCCAAAATAATAGTAGAGAAAGTTAGGAGAATTTCAGTATGTCATTAACTCCTGCAGGAGGACAAGACACGCTTTGTGAATTCCTCCTAGCAATAGTCACTTTTCAATGCTTTATATTCTCCACTGGGAAAAAGGTAATTATCAGTAGGAGTAGCAGGGAGGAAGAAAAATAAAATTGTTTATTATTGGACCAATTTGGCCCAGAGAAATGAAGGCCAAACTGTTTTTTGCTTATCTGAATTTGCTTTTTAGTCAGTCTGGATGTGTTTTTTGTTTAGCAGAGAACTTCAGTGAAGAGTATGTTGTTTTATGACTGAGGCCAACAGAAAGTCATTGGCATAATAAAACTGCAGATTTTAAAATTTCAACGCAGCTGCTCTGTGACTTTTAAGCAACTGTGAAATCACATTGTTTAAACTGTGTTTGTAGGGACTGGTGCCTGGATCCATCTTTTTTCCTCCTTTTTTTTTTCCTGGAGGAGTCAACAGAATCAACAACTGGTGTTGCAATCTAACCATTTTTGTGAGTGTTCACAAACCTCCATTCAGAAACAGCCACCTGGTCACTCCGTGCTCCACTCATGTATGAAAAAGAGCCTGATGTTACCAGCATCATCAATTAATATGTTAATACTCTTTCACTGGTGAAAATACGTCCCTTTAATGACAAACACACTTGTTTGGAGACACACCAATTATGTGCAGACTGGCATTTCACTTTTTATTTTTTTTACAACTGCTTTCTGACTTCTTAGGCTGCAGCAGTTGGTGATACCAGGACATGCTTTTACACTGCATTGTATCAAGAGTACATAAGAAGCATTTATAAGAAGAAATTTTTTGCTTCTCATAGACCAAGTTCTTTGCAGAGAGAGGTAAATTCAGGACCTATGCCTTCCACCCTGAGCCTGTGACCCCATAAGCATCCACAAATGTGAGAATTTATGCAAGTAATATCAAAGTGGTTTTGTGTGCTTGCCAGAATGGTGACAAGGGATAGCTTGTCTACAACCAGGGTCACAACTGAGTTACAGGGTAGGAGCTAATCATTGTGGTGATTGACCCTTAAGACTGAGGAGACCAATAGGTCAAAAGCACTGGAGAAAAAAATGATAAACCAATTCAGAGATTTCTGTGTATTTTTTTTTTGGCTTTTGAGCTTAGCTGAGAGCCTCAAAAAAAGAGTCCAGTAGCTGCTGCCCTGAAAGAAAAATGTAATGTAGAAGTGGCACTGGAGAGACAGGGAAAATGGGACAGAGCATTTGAATTAGACAGCCAGGTTTGGTTTTTTTTTGGTGTTTAGAAAGATATATTGTGATATATTTTACTTCAGAGTAACCTAGAAAAAAAGACCGCATATACCTTTACCAGTACTTTCTGGGATAAAAACTACATGGGAATAACTGTGCATTGAAGGACCAGTAATCCAGATTGCACCCACCCTAAAGCTGACACAGCCAGAAGGTTATTACACAACTCATCGGCCTCTTGTGCAGGGGGTGTACATGGTAGCCTGATTTCAAATTCACAGAAAGAAGGTGTAGATCCCAAGGCTTTATTCCTTTGCCACATAGGGCATTCCATGATGTGCACAGGGAAATTGATAAAAAAAAGGGCGCGGTTTTGAATTATGTACTCACAGACACTCCTGCGTAGGTAGGATAGCATTTGAGCTGTAGAACCATGCTTGAATTTTATTGTTAATAACTCCCTCTCTGGCATTAGTATGGTCATCAGTAGCAGGTATTCATTCCTGTATTTGGATTTGAATGACGACTCCTGCACAGGGAAGAGGGAAACTGGCAAGTTGGAACTAATGATGAGGTTCCCTTCCAATCCAAGTCACTGTGATTCCATGGAGCTGTAACCATTTTCCCTGCATACAGTGTTCCTGCATGACTTAAGAGAGACATAATTTACCCTGCAATGCATAAAACGTGTGGGCTAATGCAGGAAATGTACTGGGTAGATAGAACTTCACTCAAGTCTAATATCTTTTCTTCATATGCATACAAAAATAACAACTCAGGGATTCAGTTTCTGTTTTGTTTATCCACTGCACAAAGAAAACAAAAGTGCATCTGTTGCTTGTCATTCTCACTCGTTTCTTTGCCATCTCAATCAAATTGAGACGAATGGCTTATGCTTGTCCCTTGAACAATAACACTGCTCAAATACATAGACTGGGATCTCCTTCTGACAAGTTTTAATTATGGGATGAGTCAAGCTGGCTTTTACCTAGAGAGATCACACATACAAAGACTCTAGTGTCAGACACGGTCTATGCTGCATTCTGAAACCAGTAAGCTGAATTTCACAAATGTACTGACAAAAAGGTGTGGCATTTGCTGAGAGCCTGGAAATTCAAGCACCATAAAATCTTCCCAACCAGGCATGTAAGAAGAGCTTACCAGGTTCCCTCTCAAGGAAGGGAAGAGAAGGCTTCATCCAACTGGCACATCAGGTGTGATCCCTTCATCCATAACAGCTGGAGAGGAGAGAGGAGGTGGATGGGAACAAAGAACTAAATAAATTCACAAACTGGAGGGAGCAGAGAGCCATGCTGATTCCCAAAAAGAGTCTGAAGTGGGTGTTTCCCCAGGGATCTCAGCAGAATTCAGTTACCAGGTTATGAGCATGGTTCTAAAACCAGGATGGTGGCTAGGGTTTAGCACATTTTAAATACTTGGGTGTCAATTCTATCATAGCCGTGGGATGAACAAATAAGTGACTGAATGAATGTGCTATTAAATGTCTACTGAGGGCAAAATTCATCTCTCTTTGTTTTTGGAAGCTTTTGCATGTTACAAAAATATGAAACCCAAAATTATTCATAAAATACTGTATCTCTATGCTTTTGAGGATGCCACCATGCTACAACACAGACACCAAACAGCAAAACTTCTGGAGAGCCCCAGAGCTGGGGTCAAGATAAACCTACAGAAGGGGGCACCTACAGTATTCCTGAAACTTGAGAAGAGGGGACAGAATAATATGTTGGCTTTGTGGTCTTGATGAAAAGAACCGTATCTCTGACTTCACAGCCTCAAATGTCTTAAATCCACAATGAGGTGCTTGATCTTACGATTATTTATAAGCCTAAATTTTTGTTACAGTGGCATAAATAATTATTGGCAGAGAGGAATCCTCCAATGTAGAATTCACCCACTTCCTGCTGATCTAGGGCACAAGCAATTGAGTTTATACCTTCTGCTCACATCTAACGTACTGGATGCAAATATAACCCAAATTAACCAGACTTAAATTGTACTGGGATCTTGCAAAGGCAACAAAATTTATTCTGGGCTTGACTTGATGTCATGAAATGGAATAGATTTTTGCAATGCCTTGATGTTATGTAACTGACACACAGTAAAGCACACACACAAAAGCAAATATCAAGCTCGCAGTGCTCTGCAATGTGACATTCATACCCAGACAGACTCTCAGCATGGTGTGCTAGGATGGGGTTGCAGAGCAGGAATTATTCCTGGGTGGGTAAGAAGAAACCCCACACTGAAATGAGAATGGATTCATATTTCTTTCCTCATGTTCAGCAGAAACAGAAAGAAATCAGTAAGGAGGAATTCTGCAAGGTTATAAAAAGGAAGAGCTGTAACTTTCCAGTAGAACTGAGGATCGGTAATATTTATGTACTTTGAGTTTGCAGAACACGACATGATATGCATGTTACCACAAAACAAAGACAAGGTGGTGCTTTATTACTGGGAATTCAGCTACTTTTGTTTCTTCCTGGCTTCTCCATTTGCTTTATTCTTTTTCAAGGACTTGGTGCAAGAATTCAAAGATCAGGAGAAGAGCACTGATCTAATAATAAAATATACATTTCAGACAACAGTAAAAGAAAAAGGATTTTAAAAATCAGGGGAATACTTGAGACCCTACATATTTATAATTGAAAGCTGCTCAGGAAGGAACTACATTTTGTTCAGTCAAAATTGTTCTAATCCCAAGACGAAAATCTTCTTGGATTTCAGGAACTAATAAATCCATCAATCAGAAACCAAGGAAGAAAAACACCTGGAATTGCCAATAGGATATAAAAGATAATAACAAGAAACCTCTGCTGAAAATAAATATTTGTCAAGTGGAGAAAGGTAAAACTGGTATTGCAATTCAAAATATCTCTTTTTTTTGGTCTCTTATTTTTAACTAAAGCCTCTTTAAGAGGCCCAGCAGCCCCTTTAAACATGTATTTTTGAGCTTTAATTGGTTTGCGTAACATCTTAACAATCCTTTAATGAAATTTCGATGGATCAAAAAAAAAAAAAAAATTAACCCCACAGTTTGGCTGAACTTTAATCCATGAGCTAAAACCAAACTGATTTTGCAGCAGGAGTGTCTGAAAGTGGATACAGTTCTTTCATTGACATCACATTTGCTGCTGGAGCCCATCCAGCCTCACTGGAGGTTTACATGCAAACCTGACTCACTGTGGGTCTCCCATTCACATCTGATCTGCTTCCAGATCTGATGTCAATGGAAGCACTGTATACTCTATGCTGATGCTATTCAGCTTGGCCTCCCTCCAGAAGCTTAATGTCTTTCTTCAGTTGCATCAGTGCCTCTGAGCAAAAAGAGAATGACATCCGTATGTTTTAAGATTAAAGTCGAGTCAATGTTTCCAGTGAAAAAATGTAGGCACTTGTAGACCTGCAATAATACAGTAAAGGGGTAAATTTCTTGAAATAACAGTTTCAGGCTCAAAGGTGCTGAGGTCAGTGTGTGTGTTACATTTTCTTGAAAGCCATCAGCAGAAAGATACATGAAGATTGCCATGGTTTTCTTTTGGCAGCTAAATTTTGAAACATATAATTTACTGTATATTTTTAAATCAAAGAAGATCATTTGACAACAAATATGCCAATAAGTTATCATTTAAAGAAAGTGAAAGAGGAGCTAACTCAGAAAGCTGAGGAAAGGGACTCATAGCCTATTTCTGCATGTGAGCAGGGCTCAAAGATGTTTTCTGAGGAGAAATTCGTATTATTGCAGTTGCATTATGCAAGAATGCAAACAGATCCCAAACAATTCAAGCATCTTGCAGCCACAGTGAGACCAGCCTGGTATTTTAAAGTAATTTATAGACAGATATAAATTTAAAGATCAGAACTAAACTTGAAAGAGTTTTTTAAACTAGCATTATTTTTCCAAAAGCATAATGTCCTCCAAATATATTTTGTAATATGTCGTGAAGGAGAGAAAAGGCTAAAAACAACTCAGTAGAGTGACTCCAAGGATGTTTAAAAAAAAACAAACCACTTAGCATTTTTTCAATAACAGTGAACTAGGAAATAACTGGTCTTTGCAAGATACCTTTATTTGTTAAAAAGCAATCTCTGAATCTGTTTACTCTGTATTGGCAGGTAAAGGGAGCTAAATTCTTAGATCTCTATGAGGTTAAGATGACAACAAGATGACAACAGCTTTTGTTTGCAATGGAAACTCAACAGACCGGTCTAAGCACCACCAAGTACGACCCTGACTTTAAGCTCATGCATGTCTCCTGACCAAAAATCTGATCATGGTTGTTTGACCTGCCTATTAGTTTCCCTGAGTCTTTATTCACAAAACCACCACCAAACACCATATTCAGGGCATTTGTACCATACCAAACTGCTTTGCTATATATAATATGGAGCAAAACATGCAGCATTCTGCAACGGTGATCACTTTAGAAATAGCTGGAGCAACTAAGGGTAGGTGCCCATATGTTTCTTCACCTCAGTTCCTGGTGAAAAAATGGGTTGAGGGGCTGAAGGAAATGAAGAGTGTGATGGTGTTTTCTTCATCTTCTCCTTGGTGGGCAGGGGAAGTGCCATGTTCTGCTGAGCTGGTGAAACAGCAATGCCATGATGTTCCCTGCTTTTGGGTCTGACTGCAGGCATGTTGAAGTGCACTTAGCAGATACTTTTCATATCTTTCTAAAGCATTTTCTTTCACTGCTGTGTAGAAAAGCCACACATGAGAGATTTTTTTTTATTAAATCTAAACATAAAAAGAAAATTTCACAAATCTGTTGGTCTGGATGGTTCCCAGTCATGTGTCATCTGAATTACATTACCACAATATTCCAGACGTTAAATTAAAGACAGTAGGAGCAAGTATAGTTGACATCTGTGCAAAATTTAAAACTAAGGAACTTCCAGTGGTTTCTTTAATCCCAGCCAAATTATGGCTTTTACCACACTCTTCCTTGTATGATGCCAATTTTTTTTTTCTTCTCTCTCTCAAATAGACTCACAAGATCACAACCATGCAGCTGCAAGGCATCCTATGCTGTTCCTGTGTGGGCTGGCCGTGCCAGCAGTAACACCAGGGGGAGGAGGCTGGCACATCCCTGAGGGGTCATTGCCCTGGCTTCCTTGATTTTTGGTACCACCAGGAATGTGCAGTGCCTGGAAGAGGCCATGTCTGCTGTGCCAGGAATTCATACCTTGTTTTGTCTAACTTTGGAAAGGAATTAGTAAGAGTTAAACTCCTTGCTGGGAGGGATGGCCAGTACTGAATCATGGCATCCAAGGGGACCGTCAAGTCCTTGGGGTTTTTCAGGTCTTGCCTTGGCACAGGTGCGGCTGACCTGAGCTAGATCCACAAGGGCTTGGATAGGTCACCTTCAAGATTCCCCTCCAGTAAATGTTTTTAATAATCACTGCACTGTTCCTGGGGAAATGGGCGAAGACCATTGATAGTGGCACAACACTGGTTGCTTACTTGCAGCTGTGACTTCTGACAAGCCCTCCGTGGTGAGGTGGAGAGGGTTTATGTTTCTGCCTCTTCTTAGGCAATGGCTTATAATAAACATGCCTAGAAGCAGCCAAAGATGTGGTTAAAGCAAACGATCAACCTTTCATTCAGGGCAGCTAAACTCTCCAATGGGTGGTGGTGGTGGAGAAAGCCACAACTCAGGGCAAAGCCTGCCGTGGTCTGAGCAGCTAGGAGCTAAATCACATGCACACACACACAGAGGGGAGAGAGAGGGAGAGAGAGAACAACAATTTTTTTTGGCTGAGGCTGGCACCTCCTGCCCTAAATCAGTGGTGCAGGCAGAGGGTGCAGGTTCCCCTCTGCTGCTGCCCTTCAGTGCCACCACTCTCCCAGGGGCTCCTCTCTGCAGAGCATCCATGACACAGGCTGGCACACGTGGGGGCCAACCAGGATGTCTGGCCATTCCCTGCATCCCCTTGTTTTCCTCCGTGTTTGTTCAGCTGTGAGTATATTTGGAAACTCATTGGTGGCAAATGGGCTGCTTTGACTTTGCAGAAGGAAGAGTGTGGTAACGGCGCTATGTTTTCCACATTATCTGATTGATACCAGTCTCCATTCCTCTTAATTGAAACAAGCCACTATGGCTTTGAGATTGCCCTAACCACACAGGCCAGGAAAGAAAAAATAAAGAAAAATTTTCCATTTTGGCTTTGTATGTCTAAACATGAACAGTATTTTCTATGGAGCTCATCAGGCAAAAGTAAATAAAATGTCATATGCTGCCTTAGAAGAAACAATTCCTCTACCTTTGATATTTCCATCAAGAATTATTTTGGTGGAAAAGCTGTAATTCTGTATGGTCTTTTCCCAAGAGGGAGAGGAATAAAATAACTTGAGCAAACATTGATGTTTTCTACCACAAGGAAATGAATACTTTGCATAGAAACACAAGATCTTATTCTTCTGGGCAGTTCTGTTTCCTTTGTGATTGTTATCCCTCAGAGGTAAAAATTGTAATTGGAACTCTGCTTCTCAGGTTGCAAGGATGAGTGGTTGGATATGGCTCCTGGGAGGTGACAGTCAGTCATGGTGGCAAAGCAGACCATGAGGACGACACTGGCATATGATGGTTGAAGTGCCAGCCTTAGTTCTTCCCCACCTTCCTAGCCCACAGATTTGTAAGAGTTGTAAACTGGGATGAAATACTGATGCTCTGGCAATTCTCACGTTTTGCACATTGTTTGCCAGGCAGAATGTGCCCACTGATCTTCCTGCACTTAGCTTGCAAAGGAAACCACGAGACCTCCCCTCTCCTGGACTGCCAGCAAAAGGTAGAAATTCAAGATAAAAAAAGGGCTTCACCATGCCTATCATTTGCTTGTTAGGTGCTGGCAGTCTGCCCTTGTCACCACAAGGCAGAAATGTGAATTATTACCATCCCCTGAAACATCTTTACATTGTGATCCAGACCTTAACTTCTGTATCTGCACAGGCCAAGTGAGTTTTAACAGATTGTGGGAAATGTCCTGTCAGTAAATCTGTGCATATTGTTCTTTCTGAGGGATCACAGTGGATTCAACAGTATATGAAGGCTTATTTGTATTTCCTTGTTATTTTTCATTTACTTGAGATTTAGTTATGATTTTTAAACAGCTACAAGAAATGAGAGTCAAATAAATAGTCCAACTGTTCTTTAACATCAACCAGATATCTGATATCTTCTTGGCAATCTGGGGTCCAGTAATCAATGAATAAATTGCCATTATCCAGTGAATAAAATAGTCATCTGAATACAGATGTGCCCTTTGACTTGAGTAACATGTACTGTAGGCAGAATACCTTAAACATGATGCAATTTTTACATTTCATAATACATGCTTTTTTTGGTGAAACAACATGTGTTTCCAGTTGTAATTGTTTGAAGGTACTGCTACAAATGATGGCTATTACTGTCTGTTGATGTTGGCTAGTCATCCTAGAAACCTTTTTTCTCCCTGCTAGTAGAAGAGATCACTTTAACACAAATTAGCTCAATAAAAATATTTATTAAAACAACAGTCAACAGTCTGCTCCTCCTAGCATGCATCCTGTATGGTATTAGAGTGAAAGCACATATTATCATGTTGCTAAAAAGAAAACTACCAAAATAAAAAGATTTAAAGAATAAGAGTAAACAATCTGCTCAATCAGGCAGCCTAACTACTTAGGTGTGTAATTATAGAAATGACACAATGTTTATGCAAGTGTCTTCAGAATAACAATAAAGTGCAATGTGTTTTCTACCAAGGAAGGTTTATTTGAATAAATATGTGATGAGCCCAGCAGGGCTACTCACATGACAACAGAAGGGAGAGGCATTCCCTCGTGCACAGTCAAAAGGGCACAAAGGCAAGGCTGTGCAATAGGAGTTCTGCCCATGTCTGAAAGGCTAGGGCTCAGTCTCATTGCTCTTTAGCTGCATTTCAGGCATTTGTGCAAAGGGGTGGGCAGAGTAAACAGTGCTTAAAGCTGTGACACTCAAGGCTCTCCACTGTGTCAGACAAATGAGAAGTGGAAAAGGTGGGAGGATGCCTGTTTGCATTTAGTGATCATGTGTGTCTTGATTTGCCACTGTCTCTGTTCCACTTTTTTATCTCGTTTGCTCCTGGTCCAAGAAAGAATCCTAACCTCTGTGTCTTACTTACAGATATCTCTCCTAATCACTCAAGTTACAGAGCAAATTCATCCTCTTTGCATCAAATTCTTACTCTTTACAGCCCTCTTTCATCTCTAATCTTCCCACTGTGACAGGAAAATGTGCCCTGCAGCAGTGTTTTATGATGTCAGAATGAGAGGCTTCTGGCTGGATGAGCAAAAGAGTACTTAAAAGGCAAATTTAAATGTACAGGTTCTGACCACATAGTCATCACTGACCTCAAAAATGAAGGGAAAGGCCTCTTTGTAGCTTGACCTACAGTTTGCCTTCTGCAGCCTCTAAAATACTTCAGAGCAGAAAATACTGCTGGTCTGAGCAGTGGCCTTGTGCATCCCTTCTGTGCAAAGGTTCATGGTGGCAGGGTAGCAGTCCCTGCAGCGCTGGGCCCTCACTGTTTGTGACCAGACTGTTTTCCTGTGGCAATTCAGCAGATCTGTAGCTGGCAAACTGCTTTAATCTGACAGCCAGTTTGTCATGGTATTTGGGTCACATGAGTAGCTGGATCTCAGTCCAGTTATTTCCCCAAAGGCTATGGCCATGGCTCTACCCACTGGTAGACATTATTACCTCACACGCTTATCTAGGGGTGGCCCAGGGTGACCTCCTGGCAGTGCTGGTGAAAATGAATCAGGTTGTCTCGAGAGCGCAAAAAGATTTTGGTCACTTTTTTTCCACAGGTGGAATAGGAAGATGGGATCTAGGGTCAGCAACCTGGGGTGAAATCTCTGAACACTTGGGTTCAATGCTTCTTCTGTAAGGGCGTGATCAGACAAAAAACCAGCAACTGCTGCTGTGGCTTATGCAGCCTGTGAGTCCCTTCCAGGTCCTTCTCAGGCCTGTCCCACGCTGTTCTGCACATCACAACTCTTTTGATGTTTTCCAGACAGGATTTTGATTTTCCTTTTTCAATACATTATTTGTATTATTATATGGTAGCAGATATGCAGAAAAAATTTGGCTCTGGCCTAAAGAATTTCCTGGCTGTGGCAGAGGATTTAACTCCTAAGGAGCTTGAAATTACTCCCACTTTTTTTTGCAGCATTCCTCAAGTTTCCCTGAACTTTCCAAAGCAGATTCTGGAAACATCAGCTCTGTGTTTGCTTTAAGTTATGCAAGGAATTTAACACACTCACAAATAATCCAGATTTGAACACAGATGCCAAGAATTGCTAGAAATATTTTGGAAATCCATGTGAATTTGGGTCACTAGGCCCCTTGGTGTGAACAGCCAAATGCTCTGTGCCCTCTGCTTGTTGAGCCTGGGAGGGAAAGGGGACCAGAAACAGCTACAGACCGAAGAAGAGCTAAAATGCAACACCTGTAAGTGGAAATCCGTGTTCTGAAGGACAGCCTCACAGCTGAGGCTGAGCACTGTTTCAATAGCTAGCAATGAATCAAGGCACTCCTGCACAAGGACAGGGCTGGATATGCATAAAAAAAAAAAAAAAAACCAGAAGATCAGTTGCTCATTTGGCACTCAAAGACACTCCCTCTACCAGCAAAGGTATCCCAAAGCACCACAGAGTATGTACCACACTTTTGGATCCTTGGCATCATCAGGGTGGTGCATGTCACATCTTGACTGCACAGTCGCTGGGACAATTGCAGTGGAGCTGTAGGTTTTGTTCTGAAGCAGGTTTGACACAGGGTACCAATCTAGAGGCTTTGACCAAGGTTTGAAGTTTTTCAAAGCCAGCTGTGTTTGCATTCAGGAGCTGGAGAGGAGCATTACAACAGTCTGAGTTACATTACAAGATGAGAGTGTTAATCACACTGAGGTGACCCTTTCAGTGTTGGTACATCCAGCCACTGCCAGTGCTGAGGCCATCTGTGAGCCTCTGGGTCCTCAACCTGCATCAAACCAAGCCATGAGTCCTCCCACAGTGGGAAAAGTTAAATCACTTTTGGGGCATTTAAGGAGACTCTGTAAAAATATTGGAGGCCTGTCAGCACTTGCATGACTTAGCCTAAATCCTCTCAGCAGAGCGAATGTTCACAGTCTGAGGGGAAATCTTGCCTGTAGCTGTGCACAGACCAACTAACTTAGCCTGAAAGGACCAAATTAACCTTGGATAAGAGCTTTTTGTGCATGGATGGTTAGTGGATTAAAAGAGATGTCTAAGTGAAAGCCCAAGCTAAGCAAGGGGAAGGAGCAGCCCTGGCCATGCACTTGTTCAGCCTGGCCCTGCTTCTCTCACAGGGAATTTCTCGTCTGCAAGAAAGACATCAAGGTGCTGGAGCATGTCCAGAAAAGGAGCTGTTGAAGGGTCTGCAACACAGGTCCAGTGAGGGGTGGCTAAGGGAGCTGTGGGTGTTCAGTTTGGAGAAAAGGAGGCTTGGGGGAGACCTTATCACTCTCTATGACTGCCAGAAAGGTGGGTGTAGCCATGCTGGGGTTGGTCTCTTCTCCCAGGTACCAAATGATTGGGTGAGAGGAAATGACCTCAAGTGGCAGTGGGGAGGAGGTAGATTGGCTATCAGGAAAGATGTCTTCATTGGATGGGTTGTCAAGCACTGGAACAGACTGCTCAGGAGTGTGCTGGAGTCACAAGGCCAGGAAATGTTTAAAAGACATGTAGATGTTGCACCTGGGGCCATGGTTCAGTTGTGGACTTGGCTGTGCTGTGTTAACAGTTTGGCTTGATGATCTGAGAGGTCATCTGCTACCCAAATGATTCCATGATTCTCCCATCCCACACCTCCAGCCTCAGTGCTGTGGAGCTGCAGCCAGCCTGTGCTTCTCAGCATCTACTTCCTTCACTCCTTCCAGGGCTGCTGGCAAAGCTCAACGGGAAAACTGGTCCTACAGTTTAAGATTTATGTACTGAGAGCTGGTAACCCCTTCTAGGCTTTTTTTCAGACCTACCCACTCACACTTGACAGGAAAAGAAGGGACCTCCTGCTGGTCCACGGCACAGGGCCAGCTTGGCTGCAAGTCCACCGGCAACAACCTGCATTGGAGAGCAGGGGTCAAGTTAAGAGCCCATTTTGGACATCATTATCTGCTTTCAGTGAGCAGTGATATGTTTCAGCTGTACCCCATTCACTACAGGAGAATAGAGATGACTTGTGGCATCCGGTGGCATTTGCAGGACAGAGAGGGACTCCAGCACATTGGCTCCATGCTGACACAGGATCAGTGATTGTCTGACAGATTGAGATAAGGCTATTCCTTGTCAGAATTCTTCCAGGTTACTGAGAATATCAAATCAAAGGATGTCTGGAAATACTGCTCAACGCTGCTGGTGTCTTGGAAAAAGCTATGCACAGAAAAAAAGGACAACATCAACCTTCAGGGCAGGAATTACAGTCAGGACAACTAAATTAGTAGGTCTTTAAGAGTCAAAATAAGCTTGAAGACGCCGTAAAACCCTTTCTTTGAGGACTCCTTTTGTGTACCTATAGAAAGGAGGGAGTAGCTGACTTGATGTTGTACTGTGCACTCTCCTGCGGCGCCAGAATGGTCTTCTGGCAGTAAAAGTTATACAGGAACAGTCTCAGACGTCTTTCAAGTTGAAATTTGGGTCCAGCCTGCTGTGTAATGAGCAAAGATCAGGGAACCACAAAAACCCATTTTTTGATTCTCTGAATTTAACAGGATGCTAAATGGATTAGACCAGATTCTCCAATTTGCCCTCATTATTACATTAAAAATATTTTGCTTTAACTTTGCAGATGGCAAGTTTGACATAATATCCTGTCCTTTATATTTAAGTTGGCCTTAAAAGCAAATCTGTTATTTGCCCTACTATGGAAGTAAAGCAATGCAAAGACATTTACAGAAATTACATTTTGATATATATCAAGCAGTAAAATGAAATTAATATAAAATACATATAAATATATATGTATAGGTGATCTTTAACCAGCAGCTGGAGCTAAAAATAACTGAAGTTTGGAGTTAATTATAACTGAAGCTTGGGCTATTCATTTTTATGTTTAGGACAATCCCCCTGAGGTTTCTGTGATCAGGATTTTATAGCCAGAGACAAGAAATTTCACCACTACTGGTAACATACATATTCCTGTCAAGTCAGTTAGAGACAGAAAATAATCATTTTGCAGGAACATGCCGAGATAAACCTAAAAGGTAGGTTTAGTTTAGTCATGGAAGAGCTCCCTCCTAACTCCTATATGTTGCAGACAGTAAGAATTACCGGGAAAACTTAAAATATTCAGGGAGAGAGAGAAAACATTAAATAAATGGTTACAATGCTTCCATTCTCAAACCTGCCTAGATGCACAACTACCATCAAGCAGAACCAGCAAATGGGAGACCTAATTCCTGAGAGATGCATTTTCATCAGCCTGTGTTCGAGCTGACAAGGAAACAGTTTTCCCACACAGCAGAATTTGTCTTCTCCTTCCCATTCCTTTCCCCAGAATGGAATCCAAAATTTATGAAGATTTTTTTGTGGAGCATGAAGATCATCCCTGGCAAGTTGATCTGTGGAAGATCTCAGTCTAGGGAGTCTGGTGCGAAGTGGCTGTGCTGTCCTTTTCTGCTTCTCAGGTGGGAGAGGCTTCTGTGTTTGCACTCCACTGTCCCCGTGGCAAACAGTAAACACTGGACAAGAGGGATTATACAGGCTAAAGTTCAGTGGAAAATAACTCCTGCAGAGCATTTTGATTCTGATGGAAAAGCATTTTCCTTTGCTACATGAAAGGAAAACACGACCCCCACCCTGTAATAGCTCTGTTTTGTATGCAAGCAAACACAATTCCCCCCAACAATAGCTCTATTTTGCATGCAAGCGGAGACACATTTCCCTTTGTTTTTTTGTTGGGCTTTTTTTGGTGGAATACTTTCAATAGAAAAATGGTGTTTGATGCTAAGTGTTAGTGCAGATCCCTCACAAATGTTTGTCACTGAAAAGCGTGCACAGGAAGGAGGCACATAGGTGGATGGGCAAGAAGGTGGATGGACAAACAGCTACCTAAAGGCAGGGACAGAAGAGACAACTGTGGAAAACTTTTATTTGAACTGCACTGACCATTATTTCCTGGGGATGTAGTCAGAAGACCTTGTGTCCAGGTCTTCCAGCTGTAGTCTGACAAGGTTTGATGACAGAAAAGCAAACAAAACATCATTCATAAAACATGCCCACAGTACCTGCACTACAACCAAGTGGGTCAGCTGGCAGAGTAGGAAGAGACAGCTGACAAGACCTGGAAAGTCAGAGCAGCTGCACTCTTAGCCCTGTTCCTATTTATTATTTATTCAATTTATTCTTTTTAAGATGGGACATGCAGAACAACACAAATTTGCTTTGCCTTTTAAGAGACTGTTTGAGCAGACCAAGTGTATGCCTGTTAGTGGATTTACCTCATAGGAGAGCATTTACTATCATCAGCAAGGGGGGTGTCAGGGTAGATTTGCAGCAATTTCTAAACTGAGATGTCTGAAGTGTGGGCTCACATGAGAGGACACGTTGCCCTGGGTCCTACAAAGCAGGAATCCTGTTGGAACAGGGCTGATCTTGCCTCGCCTACAGCCATCCCTGAGGGTACGTACCCTGAAGCCAGCCTTGCTAGCTGGAATGCTGCCAGGCAAACTTGAACACCCACCAGGATAACCTACATCTGCAGCAAGCCTTTCTTTGCTTATCAATTGGCTGTGGTGAGATTTCTCACTGAATAAAGACAGTTTCTTTTCATGCTGGAGAAAAATAACTGGAAAAGAAAAGAAAGCTGACGCTGCTCTTTGTGGGAAGTCATGATTTTATTTATTTTTTTTCTCCATTTGTCCTGCAAGTGGCATGATGTGAGCCTTCTCTGAAGAAGAAAGGGCATAGCAGCAGCTAGCTTGGGAATAAATATGCTCCAGAGGTACAAAAGGCTGGGCTCTGCACTAACCACAGCAACATGACTCCTGTTTTGGAGCTGTTTCACATCTACCCAAAGAGAGGCACAGGCAGCTGGAGTTCACATCTGAGTGGAAAATGGCATGTACACATACCCATATGTATGCTGGAGAACCTTTGAAGCACAGAGAAAGCCTCTGAGAAATAAAAGGGATAAAAGGGAACACATCTCATGCTAGCATCAGCTAGAGGAGTTGGATGCAATCTTTACCAATCCATGAGGCTGAGGATCTGGGTCTGTCACCTTGCTCAGCAATGGGAGATTGATGCTGAAAGATGGATAAAAGGGGCTCGTTCAGTGTATTGTTTTCTTTTTTTTCTTTTTTTATGTGTTGGTCAAACTGTGTAAAGGAGGGGATAAGTGCTGTTTCCCTGAATTGGCTCTCATTGTGCATGGCTATTTCTCAAGAGGATCTTGAGCTGTATTCACAGGTCTTAGATGAATATTTGAATCTCTTCTACACATTTCCCCAAATTATCTTAGATATCAATGCCAGACAAGCCCCTGCGTGGCTGAGGGAGAGCTGACACATGGAGCCTGAGAAAGCTTCCTGAGGGTCTGTGTCTTAACCAGCCATGCAAGTTCCACCTTCACAGCTGCAACTTGTGACAAAACCCACCACTGCTGGGGATCAGTGACGTAGTGACAATTTCACTACAAGCTGAGTGACCCAACAGTCACACTTCAGCCTCTGCCAGAAGTTCTTTGAAGTTTGTTGCCTGAGATTTACTTTCTTTTCCTTGTGCTAAGTCTCCATGTCTGTGTTTGTGTAGGTGAACAATGAAGCAGAAGCCATAGACTTTGAAGGAAATCCTGCAAGTTTTCCAGCTTGGATTACAGCCACGTTGTCACTGGGCTTCATTTTTTTGTGTAGCTTCAGCTCTGTTGCTGTCCCTGATTAAATAAGTGGTGTTACAGGGCAATGTCTCTTCAGCTTTGTCTGATCCTAAAGGAAGTCTGGTTTTATTTCTCAGCACAATGCAGACCCTACATCTAGTTTACTTATGATTTATATTCTGTTGAAAGTTATGAGACTTCATGAAGCCTACTGGCTAATAATTAATTAAGCTCATTTTAAGTCATTAATCTATTGTTCTGCATGATCTTTCCAGAAGACATTTAGGATGTCTGATGCAATGTTTATTCTCAGCCCTTTTGATGCAAGTCTTCTCTATAAATGCCTGTCTTTATTTTCCATTTGCATCACTTCCAAATGGTTATCTACACAAGCCTAATGGTTTACAGTAACCCTTCAAAAAATGGGTACTTGAGGTGAACCCATTTAAGATGACTTTTTATAAAAGTCTAGAATTTCACCCAAGCACCTTATGAACAGAAAGCCAAGTGCTCTAAATGTATCAGCATTATGATAGCCTAAACCCATTTGCTGTGGTATTGAGGACTGACACACAAATGACCCTGGGCCTCAGTACATGGAAATTACTTGTAATTACTCTGTATTTTTCAACCCTCAACATGCTCATCCCATAACTCTTTGGTAGACACTCCTTTGAGCTGGCTCTAACATTATCAGGGGAAATTCTGAGATCTCTGCTGGAGCTCTCCAATTTGCAGCTGCGTAGCTGACCCATTTTTGTTTAGGGCAATGTGTCTTTGGTTATAAAACCATCATTCTTTATAAGCCTCTTGCAGGGGGATAAATGGATGTATTTTTTTACTCTATGTGACATTTTTAAACGGATAGACAGATACTCTTTGCCCAGTGATTTTTTAATCTCCATTTCATGAAAAATAAAGGTATTTGGCCTGGATTTTCAATTTGATTTATATTCAGAATTTCTCTCAATATATTTAAGTCTAGCTGATATCAAGACATGAACAAAAGCTTTAATCATTACCAAAGGTTTCCATGTGATTTAATAGTGAGAGAGGATGTTGTCTTTCCTCATTATTTCATCATTTCTTATAAACTGTGTACCAAATTCACTGACTTTCATCAAAAATAAATTATATTGAGAACTTGTAAGGAAGAAGACCTTGTAACAATATCCTGCCACAATTTCTGTGGCTCCATCCAATTTTGGTGCTGTCTCTCATTGATATACCCTAAAAGTAACAGCATTGTGAAGTAAAGTGTGACTGAACTGCTAAGTCTTTCCCTGCTAGGAAGGAATCCTCTGATTTTATGCTGCATATTCCACTCAAGTTCATTTTTTTGTGTGGATTTATTAACATTAGTGAGTCAATAGAGCTGTGAAAATGGGAACAGCTCTCTATTTCAAGTCATCAGGAAATAATGCTTTTTCTCTTTGGAGGCCAAATTCTTTAAGAATGGAGAGAATGCAAATCAGAAGTGAAATGGATTTGGTCCTTACTTGCCAAGGGGAGGTTCTCATCTTTTCTCACTGAAGTGCATTAGGATTTTTGTTATTGACTTGGCTGAGAAAAGGGTCAGACCTTAATTTGAGGGAGGGAAGAACATTTGGCTCTTTTGTATTGTTAGCTAAAATAAAAATACTTCAGCTAAGTTAGCTTGTGACCATTTGAAGCAGCTTAGCAAGAAATACTCTCAGTTTTGCAAAGGTGTAAGCCCTTAGAAATTAGGGATTTTTGCCCACCACAGTGGCAAATCTATATAGGTTAAGGAGGGGCTTTAGCACCTCTTATAGCCCATGGAAATCAAATCTAAACTCATTGAGGCAACTTGACCATTTACATCTTGCTAAGAGAAGAATATTCAAACCTTACAGGTTGTTGAGATTGTGCCTGTGGCTACCACCATCCTGGGGAGTCTCCTGGCAAAGAACCAGCCAAACATAACCCTGTCTTCCTCTTTAGCCATCAACCAGTGTGAGCAACTTGCTCTTGGGTACAAAGAGTACAGTCTGGTCTGACCACATGCATGATGTGCTTTCCAGTAGTTTCTCTAATCAATCAGTCTGAATAGTCACATATTTATGCCAAAGCGTTTCTTTTGTTACCTTCAAGACAGAACTGGGACCTCAAACCAGCTCAGGATGAGATGGGCTACATGATAGTACGATATTTCAGATTTTTACAGTTTAGCTGAATATAAAATTGATAATGGCCACCTTCCAGCTCAGGCAAGGTAATTGCAATATTTATTTTCAATGTGCAGTTTGTCACTTCCTCCTTCAAGTCAATCTTAATCCCTTTCCTTTTAGCCCTTTCAGTGGGTAACACACGTAATGTAAGGGCTGTACTTAACACCAAAATTTCATTGTACAGGAATACTGGGCTCAATGTATAAAACAAAAACATAAAGTAGCACTAATGAATTAGGTCAAGAACAATGGAAATAAGGGCATATTGCAGAAGGAGATTAAAAAAGAAAAGTATGAACCCTTTAAGGCAATTATGAAGCATAGACCATATTTATGCCATCCAACTCAGTGTGATATAAGGGCTCACAAAGGAAGTTGCTAGCTAAACGTGCATGGAAAGTTCCCTGTTCTGACTAGTCCCAAAAAAGTTGCTCAGGAGTAACTGTAGCTGTCATTTTGAAGTTAAGAGTCCTGCCTAGCAATGTTCTGGTGTGGGAATCCATGAGCTGGCATTAGAGCAGTCATGGTCCTCACTGATACCCAGACACTCAGTGGGCATCTTCTCACAGTTCAGAACAGCTGCAGGCCAGGAGGCACTGAAATGTTCACCTGCATACAAGCATAGCCCAAGTGCACATTTATATCACCCTGCCAGTTTTAAAAGACTGTGCCCCTTCAAATTGCTCAGCAGTTTTTAAAAAGTTAAAGTTCTAGTTGTCAGTAAACACATCAGGTGGGTAATGCAATGTAACCTGCAACTCAGCTGCTGGCAGGGGATATAAAGCTGCATGAAATCTGTCTTTATCACAGCAGGAAGATTTGTGGAGTCACTGCTTTCATCTCAAGGTAGTTACTGTATTGACTTTTTAAAGAGTGGATAGTTTTCACTGGCTTTGGTCACTAGTTTCTGAGAAAAAGTATTAAAATTCAATGTAGTTTGGCAGTTGGACCAGCTAAGGATGCTTCCTTCTATTTGCTCTTACAGCTCCTGAAGGATGTGTGATTCAAATTCCATTGGGATTTCTCTTTTATCTTTGCAGTCAAAAATATCCCAGTATTTTCTTCCACTTTTCCCAGAGCAACATAAGAGCTGTGTACTAACGTGTGCTGCAAAAATGTGTTTCAAAAAAGAAGATTTCAGCTATCCATTTGAATAACTTGGATTTATTTCAACTACAGCTCCAACATCTTTAATTGTATTTTCCAGTAAAGTTTTTAGGATCTTATTTGCAAAGATGCAAGCTGGTATGGCAAACTGCCTTGTAAAATTTGAAGTTTCTTGCATATTCTTGCAAAAAAGCAAGCCCAAGGGCTAAAAAGGTTTGAAGTGACAGCTGTGGGCAAGAGCTGTATTATCTTAAATCACACAGAAAAGCAGGGAATTGCCACAGTGATCTATTAAACATGGAAGGAATAATATCTGTAAAGGCCTCATGCTATAAACCAGAGGCAGCCGGAACAGAGACTCTGAATGGAACAGAGATGGGTGAAGCACCTTATCTCCAATTAGTTGCTGAGCACCACATGGCACCAAAACCAAAACCAACCTAAGTAGAATGGGGATCTTCAGGATCTCTCTCAGAGCCAGAACTCCCCAGAAACATGGAATGCAGCAGAAGGAAATTCAGGAGGTACTTTTCCCTGCATTTGTGAGCACGCAGTGCCAGTAGGAATGAAGAAATTCTGAAGGTAGCCCTGTTCCTAACAGCAGCTGGTTGTCCAAAGCTTGTTGCAGTCAATAATTTCCTGTTAAGCAGAACAGAGGCTGACTGTGAAGTTGTAGTGCAGAAATGTGAAGAACCCTGAATTCCATGCAAAAATGAAAACATATGTGTAGGACTGGCTCAGGGGAAGTAGTGTCTTGCAATTTTGAGGACTGTTTTAGAGCAGAATGTGCCTTAATGCGATCTGGGAAGAAAATTAAGAGAAACTACTGGAAAACCCAAAGTAAAGCTGAACAAAACTCTTATAAAATGCTGGTTAATGCAAGTTAGTGAGGAAGGAGGTGACTTGGCACAGTCTCCACAGTGAACTCCACAATTCTTTGACACGGGACTGGTTTGCTATGTGAAGAAGTCACCAGAATCCCAACGCCTCCAGGTAAAAAGGTATGCAGAGCTGTCCTGGATCAAAATGAGAACATGGCAGCTTGCATACATTGGACAACCAATACTTTAAAAGATGGCCTCCAAAAGAATCCCAAAACCCAAAAAAGGCAATGGGTTGCACCATGTTTTTAATTGATGGTGAGCATTCTCAGATTGTGGCCAGAGCAGGCAAAGCCTGGCAGTTATGCATCTAGCTCAGCTGAGCTCCACATAGCAGCAATGAATATGAGGACTGTCAACTGAGAGTAAATATGACAGCTATTATTTCAACTTCAACACTGACACACAAACCACTGTTCCCAGAAACTATAACAGAAGAGCTTCAAAAAAAGCCGCAAAATAGAAGATAAATTGATGAAGAGAGCTATTTACACATCAGCCAGAGAGGCATTTTTCTGTAGCAGTGCTGTGCGCACTATCCTGCTGCACTTGGAGACTGCCACACCAGAGGGACGCTCATGGTACAACACGGTGCTGTCACAACAAATGACTTGCTGCTTCTTGACGTTGGTTTTCATGTACCAGAGGAGACAAACAAGTTCAGGTGTCAGCAGCATCACAGACTGACTGGACATTGTTGTTAAGGCAGGGTAGCAGACAGGCTTGGACGCTCCTGGAATCCCTTGTTACATGAACCCTTCTCACTTTTCATTCACAGGGAGCTCGAGGGAATACCTCTGTGGCATCAGACTGTTCAGAGATCTGTGCTCTGCACCGCCTGGGCAGTGTCTAGTTCACAGGGGAGAGTGCAAATGAAGCATCTTGCCATGTTCCTTGCTGCAGAGTGGTGACTGGACAGCACAAGGAGCTCATATGATTAACATGAGCTTAACAAGTTTCTATTCTTCTACAGTTCTCTAATCACTATTCTGCTGTAGCTAGAGCTGGGATTTTAGAAACCTGATCTCTCATGAAGCTGAAGCAGAGCAGTGACTAAAGTTCATCTTCCTGAGCTGGATAGTAAAGCTAACTGGAAGAAGTCTGCTTTTTATATTAGTTTATTCTCCAAAGTGAAATGCTTCAATGAAAATACATTAGAAATTTAAAAGCAGAAGAGCAGCTTTCCTTTTTCAGTTATAAGTTTTGGTTTTCCACTCTTTTGAGAAAGATAAAAGTTCTTTTTGGCTATGAAAGAAATTGCAAGAGAAATCATTAGCAGAGATTTTCACCCAGGCCAAATGCCATTCTTCAAGAAGCTCTACCTTTTTTCAGCTTTCATCTGATGGCAGTGTTAACATTTGTAAAATTTGGTAGCTGTTGTCATTTGTGATAGGAATTGTAGAGGAATTTTATCTGTTGAACACATGTATTTCTTCTACTAATTAAGATTGACGTAAAAGTTGCATCCACGTTTTGAATTGGTCTCCAGCAGGCTCTGAACTTTTGAAGTTGTTTACAATGACTGAAGTTCTTTGGCTGGTTCCTCCAACGTTACTTCCTTGCTGGCAGTGGTGGGATTGAATGAATCAGGCAGCTGAGTGGATGTTTAGTAAAAATGAAGTTGAATGTAGTGGAACTGATAAATTCCATTTCCTTTTACAAAAAAGTTATCTGGAGGGTGCTGTTCAGCAAATGCTCTGGATGGCATAAAGGGTTTTAAGAAATGGCCAGAAAGAACACGTGTGTGCACATCATAGCTTTCAGTTACAACCAGAACAGCCTCTCTCATCTCAGCCACAAAATAACTAATTAAATAAATAAATAAGAAACACTATAAATAACTTCCAGGCCTTAATATCACATCACTACCACATGCATAAGGCATGCTGAGGTCATTGGGCTGTATGTTACCTGGAAGTTTATAAAATGCGTATTCTGTCAGCTGCTGGCTCCTGCTTGGCTTGCAGATCAGCAGGAAGATGTTTTGCTGAGTGGAGCACAAATGACCTGTGTTGCATCTGTCTGACACAGCCTCTCTCAGGTGACAATAAACATTGCAACTGCACCATGATGGAGCTGAAGCACCATCGTAACAGGGAAGAGGAAGCTGTCAAATTGCTTACACTTGAAAACCAGGGTTTTTAAAGTAGTTTCTTCCCTTGTTTGATAATAGCCTCATTTCTTTAGTTTTCCCTGTGAAGTCCCACCTAATTTTTCTACTGAGACAGAGGGGTGGAAGATGTGTGAATAAAATCAGTTCTTGTATACTGCTACCAATTTTCTCTGCATAAATCATGGGTCATATGTGCCTCTAAAAGGCAAAGATTTGGGCATAATAATTAAGTAACATGACTGAATGCTACAATTGGGTATTTAATCACATAGGAATAGTTGCATACCTCATTGACTATAAAAATACTCCCTGTGTGCTTTTGGGGTGTGCCACACATTACCACGCATATATTATCCTGTAAATATTGATGGTGAGTAATTTAGGATCAGTAGTTGCCTTCTTTTCAGAACACCTCAGACATGATGGTTGCCTTTCTGCCTTATTGTATTTGCACTTTTGGGGCCATTTACTCAATTTTTGCTTGCTAAATTGGGAACTTCTTGAACAAATACAGTTCACTTTGTTCATCTTCATATACCCTCACAGAAGCCATTAATTGCCCAATGAGCCCAGTGGACAATTAATGGTTTCTGTGGGTATTACATCAAACTGGTTACATTTGAAGCTCCTAAATGGAGCGTAGCATGAAGTTTAAAGGATACACAGAGAGGAGAGGTGTTCTGATTTATACATCCAGCTTTTTTCACTGATGGGAGTCTGGACCCTGAAGCCCAGGCCTAGCAGAGAGCTACAGAGTGTGACTCCCAACACTGACAGCCTGAGGATCGATCTACAGCGCACCAAAATAATCCATGGAAGAGTGAACCCTCGAGGCTTGGATCATAGGGAGGTGCACTGGCAAGAGCAGGAAGCTCAGAGGAGCTGTCTGAGGTACCCTGGGTAAATTTAAGTGAAAAACCCCAGTATGGTCATTCACGGCATTGGGGAATAGCTGAGTAAGAGGGTTTAGTACCCTGCTTTTCAGTCATTCTTGAAATGGATGGAGTCAGATCTTAGCCTTGGTTACTCACTTTTGTCATCTGTTGGAGTGGAATAATAACTCCTTTATATATAAAATAAAATATAAACACACATACACACATATAATTATATAGATATATATATATGAAGTGACCTATCAAGTTTCATGTTTCCACTTGTTTTAATTAACTCAGAAGGAAAAATATATACAAAACAGATGTTATTTCTGATGTAAAATGAACAGTGATTGTTTCATTACAAATTAAGTAGTTACAAATATGCTGCCCTTCTTTTTATGAGCCAATATTTGAATTGGCATTTGTCTAATTCTTCTTACTCCTTTATCAATAACCTCTTGGTATTCACAAACAAAAGATTAGACTATTTTTTTCCTCTATCAGGTTCCACTAACATATACCACTATGTTTCTACATAAATCTGTGTATTTAAGTTATGCATGCAGAGGTACATCATGCCAAGAGCAAAGAATTCAGTAAAGAATAAAGCACAATATTAAAAAAACAACAAACCAAAAAAACCCCAAAAAACAAACTCCATTCATTCAAAGATGAATAAGTGATTTATTGCTTTTGAGTACTGAATATCACAAAATTTTGGAATCATAGAACTTCTCCATTGTTTATGGTTGAGTAATTTTCTTTTTTAGCTTATTAACTGGAATAATGTAGATTGATGCTACAGAAATTTTCATATGGAAATGCCTTTACACAAAAGTAATAGTTTAGTTCAAAAGAACTAGTGAATTCCTAACATTACCCTAGTGCATATTTAGACTATCTTTTCTGTTGCATATGGAACATGTGTTGTCCTTCGTAAAAGTAGAAAATATACGAAAATACATATATGAAAAAAGATAAGAAAAGGAAAACTATGCAAGGTGAAAGCAAAATCCCTGCTTGGCCTTTAGTCTTCTAAAATAATTCTTTAATACATGCTAAATAAAAAAAGCCAAACCACGTTATCTTACATTTTCCTATTTCCCTAATGAGACTTGGCTTGTCCTCATCTGCTTTCAATTCTGAGTTTGAAAATCTGAAAATCTTCTCTTCAAAATCAGAATTATTTATCCCTATGAGAGAAATGCTGTCCTTGTGTATCAATAGAAAAATAGGCCTCCAATACACAAGGTGTGATAAGTGGGACTACTGCTAAATTCTTTTCTTGGCTGCCATTCCACCAAGTGAGTCATATTTAGTCAAGATTTTGCCTTTATTACACACTTGGGGTCAGTATCCTGGAGATTTAGTGGTTACTAATGGTTACTCGGACAGAGGAGTGAAGGAAAAAATAAGGCAGAAAAAAGCAAACACATAAGGTATATTTTTCCAAGTCCTGCTGTGAGACTGCAAGAGTCAAAGCTGAAGAATCTTCTTCTCATTCCCTCCCTGCCTCCCAATATCTGTCGTCTGGGGATGGAAAAATGACTTTTTAACGGTCTCAAAAAAGGCGAGTGATGGTAACCCCCTTTTTGAGTGATCCTAAAAAGTCCTGTGACAACCATCCAGGAAAAAAAGGCAAAGATCTAATTTAGATCCAGCATCTGTAAAATAAAAGGGGACAATATACTCCAGGTGCTCCCCTCCTCTGCCTCCCAACATCCAAATGTATAATCCATGCTGTAAACAAAAGCAATGAAGGGTGCAGCCAAAGAAAAGATAGATTCTAGATACATCTAAATTCAATAATTAGTATAATCATATAATATTAATTTTTCTGTATTTCATGTAATTGTCTCTTCCAAATGTCTGCTCATGTATCTGTCTGGGATTCAGATCATGTTGTCGTTTCATGCCACTACTATTTGATCTAATAGCCCAAAAGTTTTATTAATGGCTCAAGGACTAAGTGAATTGGCCACTTAGACACATGCCTCCATTTCAGCAGCTTCTCCAGATGACCATTTTACCCGAATGACTGTGACAGGAATTAGAGCTACTGCAGCTCCCTCATTCATCATTGCTCATTGACCTTTAACTGCAGTCAAACTGTATTGAACTGTGGTTGAGGTGTCCAGGGGGATTGTGAGTTGTGAGAGGAGGGGATGGAGTAGAGAGCAAGGACGGAGAAGAGAAGGTTATTCTTTTTTGGGGTGACATTGACCTCCTTTGAAATCAATCACAAAAATACCATGACACTGAAGGTGTGTGGACCAGAATGTTGCTGGGCAATTAAGTGCTGAGTATTTCCATTTGAAAAGAATATATATTTCTCTATTTAGAAGACTGAAATTAATGATCCCTGTTACTGAAAGAAAGTTATGTGGGAATAAAATAGTCTTTGGGACTGGAATCCTGTTGCCAGCTTAGCCCTCTGCTAAACAGTTTTGTGGCTAATCTGGGCACACAGAAAGGGTTTCCAGCTGCTCTGTGCTTTCCCTGTGGAGGGATTTTATTGAGTGCTTGTGTATATATGTGTGGCAGCATCTCTTTCAAGCACTGCATGCAACAGCCAGGGAGGCTTATTGGTGGGTCTGGTTTGTTGATGTGTTTTGTTTGGTTTATTTGAGGGTTTTGTTTGTGTATTTGATTTTTTTTCTTTATATCCCAGAGGAAACAGCTGGAGAAAAGATTTTGGTATAGACCTGCAGGCTTCTTATGCCAGTTTTTTTTAGCTGTTTGTTTTGTTTGAGTTAATTTGTCCCATGTTTAGAAAATGTGGACTCCTAAAAAATGTAGATGTGCATGAGAACCATTAAAAATAAACAAATATTTCAGTAATACAACCCAAACTCTCTTCATGTTGTTGGATAAAATAAATCAATGTGGGTATTTGCAGTGTGATGAACCAACCCTCGGGAACATATTCCTAAAAGGAATCCCTTCAGCATAGGCTAAGACCCACATTGTTACTTGAATTCAATGAAAATACATTTGCAAGTAAAAATTGCACACACACATATGATCATCAGTGAGGGAACATGTACTGGCAGTCCACAGAGGAGATAAAATCTCAGATAGTTGTATTAAAGGTTGGGTTTGTATCTGCTAGGAAAAAGATGGAAACTTATTTATGTCTAAAAATGTTAGCCTAAAAGTCTAGATTTTTAATAAGTAAAAGCTCCTGAAAGCAACTATATAAAATCTCCATCTTTAGTATGGTTTTAATTTACGAGATAGCTTCTTCCCCAGTTGGTCTGTTTGAGCTCAAGGCTTCAAAATTTTGCAAGAAGCAGTCATTTTTCACATGATTAACACACAAAAGGAGCAGACAGGCAAAATGGCATCCTCTGTTCCTTCAGTATTTTTAAATAATTAGTCCATTTGATTTTAATGTAAAATGCATTTTTCAATTTAATTGAAAGAACATTATACATTTATGGAAAAAGCCCTTAAGTACAGCTTTTTCCCAAAATCAAGCCACCTATTTCTTCCCTATTTCCCCCCTTCCTTATTAGAGTATTTCTGTACCCTCCACTAAAGGACAAGTATCAATCACCTGTTTCATCTTGAAAGCTACATTTCACTATATTAACCTGGTTTTTTTCCCATCACTTACATGGGCAAACCCTAAGTTGGTGTGAGATGATCTCCAGTGAGGTTAATAAGCTGGTTTCTAAGTAGAGAGCTGCAGATCCAGCCTTGCATTTTCAAGGCCATATAACTGAAGTTGTTAATGATATAAATATAATTCACAGATTGCCTTTCAATTTGCTGATAATTCTGCCACTGAAACTGTTGCCGTCTTAGTTACTGCTTTGTATATTCTGATTTTCTAAATTGCTGTTTTACTTTTTTCTTTCCTTTTTTTTTTCATTCCCCCTGATTTGATTTCATTTCTTGTTACATGCCAAAGGCAGGCTTCAGTTAATCATGGATAAATTTTAAACTTACTTCTCAAATAGTTCCTGTGAATTTTGTGGCCAAAAATCCGTATTTCTTAGCAGCAGAATCTTTTATTTTTTTCCAGGTACGAGGGTTTTTTTGTACACACATTGGTTCATTTGCAAATACTGGTAGCATCTAACTAAAGACATTCCTAAGAGACCAAAGCTGGATTTTTTGGTACATCATTATCATGGTTTCACTTAGAGGCAGGAGTAGGATTTCATCACCCCAGATCCAGTGTCACTGTAAAATCCATGCCTTCAGTTTCAGTGGAGAAACAGAAATACACTGCCTGCACTGATTCTCAGTGTTTATACTGAGCATAACTGTGATTTTCCACGCTGACATGAGAGTCAGTGTGCAGTCTGTGGAGGAGGCTGGGACACCAAGGCAGGAACCCAAATCCCAGGCCAGCACGTGGTTCCAAGAGAGAATGAATTCCGAGAATGCAGTGCAAGATGTAGGTATGCAAGAGGTATACAGATGTTACCTATCCCTTAGCAAATGGGATAGGTGAACATCTGTAGCCTGTCAGATGGATAGGAGGGAGTAAAGAGCAGTCTTTAAAGTTTATCCTTAGTGCAAACAGATTAAGTGCAGCTTGCTTTTATTTCTGTCATCTACATCTGTGTAATCTGTGTCATTGCAATTGGGTTTCTGGTTTGGATTTTGTAAGTCTCAGTCATCTGCTTTGAACTTTCTCCTAAATTCAATGAAGAAATATTTCATGGTGACCATTTAGCACCAAAGCATTCAGTGGCTGTCCTTACAGCCAGAGGTGTGAACCACCCCTACACACACCTGGCAGTTGCCTCCTTTTCTCCACAATACTCAAAGGCAAGTGGAGACGTGCCTGTGTAGGATGCAGTATTTTGTGTTGAGAGCTAACAATACAAATATAAGAAGAAAAAAGTCTTTCTGCAGCCAGAAAAGCTCTGGCACGTGACAGTTAATGTGGCAGTTGATCTGCCTCATTCTACAGAGTTCTGGCAGAGCTGGGAGGCACCATTCAGGGCACATCAATAACACCTCAACATTTACTATTGATCAGAGAGCAAATCACCAGCTGAAGAAGGAAAGTTTGCATGCCTGCTGTTATAAGTTCAGACTGGAAACAAGTAAATGAGGAGAAACAGTGAAATTATTTTTCCCTGTCTTGATTGCATTTTATAAACAAGAACCTTAGAAACAAAACCAGCCTATAAAATCCTTTGTCATTATTTCCTTCCTATTTTCCTTCCAGCCCAGCTAGTGCATTTGCAAGCAGGTGAGCTCTTTGGAATAATTCTCCCATGTAGGAAAGCATGGGTGCTGTGAAATATTAAACTGCAGTCCAGTTATCTCTGAAATACTGATCTGCCTGGCTAACATGGAGCTGAAATTCAGCTATTCCCTTTGACATGGAGTCAGTTGGGAATTTACCAGATGAACTTCCTTGACAAATAGCTACCACCCACTTGATCCATCACTTCGGGGAAGTTGGACTGCTTTGCACTTTTTCTTTCCTATGCTTTTATCTTTTGTTCTGCCTATCAGAGAGATCAAGGAGTAAAATCCAAACCAATATTCAAAGGTATGTGATTTAGAGCACTAAACAACAGAGAATTTTTAAAATTGCGTATTATACAGTAATCACATACTCCAGAATTTCCTCCTTTTTAATATAGAAAAATCAGATAGAACTCTTCATTAATATTTTAATAGGCATAAATGTTGAGTTCTCAACTATCCACATGGTAATTTACACTTCTGCTGTAGCTGGTGGGAGGTGGTTTGTTTTTCTTTGTGCTAATACAGGGATCTCACTTCCTGCGACAGGAAAGCTGCAGACAACAGTCACACTGCATGGGTGAAAGGCACAAAAGGAAAGAGAAAATATATACAGAATAATTCTTCTAAAATAGAAGAAAAATATATGTTGGTCTAATATCTCTCATGTCAGGCAGATTGAAGTAGCAAATTAGCATTTTCACTGAACCGCAGAATGGCTGACTTTGGAAGACATCTTTGGGGCTCATCTGGTCTCAGCCTCCTGAACAAATGAAGGAACAGCTCTCAGCCTTGTCTTAGCTAAGCAGCCACTGGTGGAAATTTCTAAAGAATTAATATATAAAAGGGAAAATTCCTGCTCAAAACCTAGCCTGAGAAGAGGGAAGGGACTCTCAGCACATATGCAACATCTTGGAAAATTACGTAACCTATAGACTTCCCAACCCAGTACATGTGGTACTTTCCCACAAGCCCTGGGGATATCCATGAGAGCCACATCCCAGTGTCTTCTCCTGCAGGGCACTGGAACTGCTGTGGATGAAGCATGGCTGGAAGGGGGCTGATAAGGGAAAGCCTGGTCCAGCACAAGCCTTTTCCTTTTGGCCCTTGGCACATGGGGAGAGCAGGATGCCCTTGGCAAAGTTCAGTGAGGGACAGAGCCCTGGGTTTGGAGGCAGGGAAAGCCCAGACCTTCAGCTGGTGGGAGCCTGGGGAGGGGCTGCCAGAGGAGAGGGAAGCTGAAATTGCTCACCTTCCAAAGCCCAGGGAGCTGCTCTCATACACTTCCCAAACCAGGTGCCCTCCCATGCACTTCTCAGACCAGTTGCCCTGGTCCCTTGTGCCTGGCATTTCAGCACCAACAGTTTTTCCCTGTGCTTTCCTCAAGAACCATGAATATTGCTTTTCAAAGTGTGTGAGTTTTGTCACTGCATGGTTTTGCTGTTGCTGGTGGCATCGTTGTTGTTTTCCAGGTTTTTCTCTTAAGGAAATAAATTATATAGGGGCATGGGGTTTGCCTGGATGTCTGTCTCTTGTCTCTTTGGTTTTTTTTTGATCCCAGTGGCAGATTTCAGCCAAATGTGACAGAGGGTTAAAGCTCTCCCAGACAATTAACAAATGCCATGAAAATAGACAAATGGGTAGAGGACACAGATGCTGTAAATGCCCTTACTGTGGGAAAAGCTGCTGAGTGGTATCCCACATCATCAGGCACTGGAACAGCCACATGGGAAAAGGGCCCCTGTAAATGCCCCAAACACAGAGCTTGCTTCAGCTGGGTTTGTGTTTCATGCATGCCAGAGCCAACCACTTGTAAGACAAAGTTCCAAAGAAAGCAGGATTAATTCCTTCTGTGCACAGCTAGCTATTGGTATTCAGATTGGAGGCCTCTCAAAATGTTCCTTGAACTCAAATGCTGACATTTTAAAGAATGCTATTATCTACCTGTAAACAGGTATGATGAGGTGATTTAAGCAGGAAAGATGCCAATGGCCTTATTCCCCTCACCACCGCTTTACCTACAGCAAGATCTGTGCTCAAACATTTAGAAAAATGGGCACAGCTACAATACCACCAACCAAACTGTACCTGTAAGGAGAATTGGATGCAAAGCTGCATATGTTTAGTGTGCAGGACTCAAGAACAGAGAGTGGAGTCCAGCTGAGGAATTAGGAGAATTGGCTCATATCTCAGACTACAGAGATACCCTACCCATTATGGACATGCAGTAGTTCCTCCAGATGAAGGGGGGAAAATGGCTGAAACTAGCACAATCAAGAGCTCTGAATATTTTAAGTCAGCCCCTTTGTTTATTATTCAGCTCTCATGGCATCCTGGAATAACACTGAACAAAAATTTCACAGGGAAAAACAAGGCAGGAGAGTCCTGCTGTGACCAAACATTCCAGCTGTGCATGGACACATCTGAGGCCCAGTGTCAGGTGGTTCTGGTCAGCTTTAGGAATACAGTAAATTCCAGCATCAAACAGATTATCTGAAGATTTAGAAGATGCCAAGAAGGCAATTTGCAAACCCCTTCTTGGGGTTCTGAAGCTTATTACCCTTGCTCCTAGATTTCTGCTATGCTGAAAACTTAGGATGGGTTTTGTGGGATTTTAGCCACAGTCCAGAGGAATGGTGGTTAGAAAATAGACACCTCTTGGCTCTCTAGCCCATAATCTGGGGAGTGGTTTAGATCTGTGGCTCAGCCCAAAGTTCAAGGGAGTGAGTAGAGTCAAACTTCCTTCCCTACCCAGCTCTCTTTGAAAAAACATTTTAAAATAAAAGCCTTTTCTGGATGGCCTGTGAAGAATTTATTACTAAGAAAACACTCTGCTGTTTTCATAGTATCAACTATGTCTTCAATATTCTGGGCTATTTCCAATATTTCTGCTAAAGGAAGAAAGAGAAAACCTTATCATTTAAGTGTCTGTTTTAGCTCAGCTGGTTGTGCACTCTGAGTGGGTGATTTCAGGTTACCTGCTCTCTGTGCCATGACAAGACTACATGCTAATCACTGTAGTATTTTAGCACATGTTCAGTACCAACAAGCCAGCATAAGCAAGTGGAGAAAACAGAAGCTTAATCATTACTCCATGTTCCTGGTGTATAAAGAGAGATACTGTCCACCCACACAGTCTCTGATCAATGCCAAATCTTTTGCAAACTTGGGGCTTTCGTTCAGTTTCTCTGATTTTCTCTTGTGCATCCTTCCTGGCTCCCACTGCTTTGGTGATGTAATGAACTCACTGACCAGGAGCTATTCTGACACAATGCACAAAAAAGAGGGGTGAGGGATGTAAGGCTGAGTGATATCTGATAAGGAGGGAGGTCCTCTCACTGGGAGAGGCTACAAAACCTCTTTGTACCTTTCTGGACTTCCTGAGGAGCCGTGGCAGCTCAGGCTTGGCAGGATGTCACCAGGTTGTACACAGAGGTGTCCACCTAGGACCTATTTACCCTGACTGCTCATCATTGCCAATGTTTTAAGAGCTGCTGCATCTCTTTCCTCTCTATGTGAGCGCTTCATAATCCACTGAGCAGAAAATTCTCTTTTGAATGAGACCTGAAATAAATACGGCCATGGTGACATCACTTCGCTAAAAAGGTGCAAAGATGAGATGCTCTGGACATTCAAGAACACCTCTCTACTATCCTTGTTAAAAAGAGATAACTTAAAATCTTGTGTTGGGTTGTAATCACTAATAGACATGTCTCCACCATGAGCAGAGAGTGGAGAAGTTTCAGATGAAAATAATTCACCCACTGCAGACACAATGATTAAGAAAATGCTTTTCACTTTACAAAAAAAAAAAAAAAAAGAAAAAGAAAAGAAACACAAAACACTGGGGCAGGGTGGCAGACCTCTTAACACCAAAATCAGGAACCTTACATCAAAGTTCCCTCACGTCATAGAACATGGACAGGGATTAATTTCAAGGGAAAAATCCTCTAATAAGATGAATAAAGAAGTATTGGAAAGGAAATCTGTAAAAGACTGGCAATGAGTGAGTGCATCCAAAATAGATGGAATTGTATGCTTGCCTTTCTCTTTGGCAATTCTTATAGTCCTGGCTATATTGTAAATCAGAGCACCATTGGTACCCCCAAAAACTCAAAAAAAATTGAGGACTTGTGTTTCCACAAGAACTTCTTATAGGAGACATTGGTTCATTCACTCATTTTTAGCTGCTTCAGCCATAGAATCTGTCCTGTATGCAGAAAAGCAATTATTAGTAAGACTTTGTCTCATTTTGTCTATGGAAAAAAGTGAGGATAGGCTTTATATTTTGCCTATGGAAAAAAGCCAGGATAGGCTGGAAGTTATGATCAGGAGAGAAAATTATTAATTAAACCAGCCTTGCTGAAGGTTGATATCTGATGTGTTAGAGGACTAAGGAACCTAATCTACTTGCTTGTGGATACACAATGGATATAAAGATTATCAGCAAGGGCAAAGGAGGAGCATTCTTAATCTGAAATAGATATTATTTGCAGCTTGTCTGCCTTCTGTGGGCTTGAGTGTTCATGCAGACATCTACAGGTTTGCTTGAACTTAGAAACTCACTGAGATTTTATATATGAGAGTAACAGCTGACTCATGAGTAAATGGGTTCAGACATTTACTTTTTATTTCATTTTCTTTCTTCTTTCTTGCTCTCTGACTTTTTTTTTTTATTGGTGAGAATATTTTGTTCTTCTGCGGCTCCTGCTAACCAGGGTCATTTTTCTCCTTGCATACTGTTGTCCCTTATCAATAACAGAGAGAATTCTGCCACTGATGCAACTTAAGATAGTTTTAGACCTTTATATGTAAGTATATTATTGATCCAGAAAGATAAAACAAGCAAAGAAACATAAAATCTCAAAATGCTAATATATATAGTTACAATAATAATAAACACAGTTCAAAAAATCCTAAATTGAGAAAAAATCTGCTAAAACACTGGTTAAAAATATGCATCATTAATTCATTTATGGAAAGAGAGATTATGGGGTCACATAAAAATAAAGAGGCTTTGAGATTATGAGGTTGGTCTGATGATAAAGCAACAATCCAATTTACTATTAATTGATTTTAATGAGTATCCAGAGAGCCTGCTTTACTGCAGGACCTGATCCTCCTATGCAGTGCAACATCTTTTATATGGAAACTTAGGGAGATGTACATTGCAACAGGATCAGGAAAATTGTAACTCTCCCTATTTCTTAGAATCTTATGGAAGAAGGCCCTAAGGACTGTACCTTCCACAAGATTGTAAAGAATTGCTTTGATGAAATAAATATTAAAATGTAAATTTCTTTGTCAATATTGTTGAAAGCATCCTTTTAGATGTTTCAGCATTGTTATGGTAAATCAACTCCAGTTTGCAAGATCCTTGACACAGATTTTATTTAATATGTATTAATACTATGTATCTTGCCTTTTAAGGTCTGTTATGAATGGAGTACTGTTGTCTCTAACCCCTCAGCTAGATATACAAGTCCCATCCTTGAGTATTTTAAGACAACCCTAAGCAATGCCAGAACCTCTTCTGGCCCATGGTCAGGCAAGAGCTGGAGAAATAACAGCAGGAAAATATCTCAGAGTGACATTTCCCTCAGCTGCACTGGGAAAGACCATACAGAGAGAGGGCTGGGGAGCTGTGGCCACAGCAAAATACAAGGTTGGGCTGCTTTGGGACTGTGGCTTCAGGGTTAAAAAAAGAGAAAAGAATAGCAAATATTTCACTCAGGAATGTTCAGCTGGGATTGGTCATGAAGGTTGAGATGTTCCTTTTACCCACTGTTTTTTCTTTCATGAGTGGAAACTTGTTTTTAACCTTGTGTGGTTGTTTTTGTGCCGATGATTGGGTGCAAAGCATGAGTGCTTCCATCAGCCTGCTCTGAGAGGGCTTTGTGCTAACTGTGCTCAGGGTGGGCAGCCATGCAGGGGGCAGCAAAGAAGAAAATCAAACCCCTGATGATTCTCTTTTTAAAAAAAAAGGAAAAAACTCAACAGATTCTACCAATTGAGCAGTTTCCCAACCAAGGGAAGTGCTTTTACCTGACACCAAAAGTCAACAGAGCAATGAAAAGGTTATTTAGATGTTCTGCTCTGGAATCTGAGATGAAATTGTCTTTTATAACTAAAAAAGTGTTGGCATTTATAACTAGTAAACACTTTGTTACTGTACTGTTGGTTCTTCTAGACTGGGCTTGGTTGAGTTTTGGGGTTTTTTTGTTCAGAGAAATTTTGATAATATCTGGGTGACAATTTGGATGGTGGGTGCCTCACACAGGTTTAGGATTGGGGACCATGCTGTTTAGGATAGACTTTGAGACCAGAAACAGGCCAGGTTTTAGCCTCATTATGTAATATGGAAGAGCTACTAAGGCAAGTTTTTCTTGCACTGCCCAGGCTACTAAACCTTGGTTTTTTAGCAGGCAAGTCATCTCCAGGGATGATTTAGAAACACTAGAGAAGAGAGTGGTTCAATGTTACTGCCTGCTTCACTTTTTGTCTGTGAAGGTGCCCATCAGTGCTCATAAGACAGACTACAAATAGGGGGAGGAAAAACCTGGAAATGCTCAAAACAGACTACAAGCAAAAAGAGGAAGAAAGTATTATGGAAACAACATTTACTTCAGCTTTCCTGCATCAAGGAAAGGAATCTAAAAGAGACTGCAAATGTGTGCTGCAGTCTGAACCCAAGCAATCATTATGGGCTGATACATGAATTGGCTGCTCACAAAAGATGAACTTGTTAAGTATCCAACATGCTCCCAGAAATAGACTCTGAAATACATCTTTTGCTGATATTTTTTTCCCCAGCTTGAAAAGACAGAGCAGACTTAAATGTAGAAGACTGGTTAATAAAATATACTTGAAATATTGAAATGAAACAGGAGGATCTTGGGCTGAACTGTTTAACTTTTGAAGTACAGGGCATAAGTTTATTCATTATAATGATTTGTTTCTCTTCCTGCTCCAAAGAGAGGGAGTCCAGATTGCTCCATCTTGTTCTTTTACCAGGATGAGACTAATGGTGAATTTATGGTAATCTTTAAGTACCATTAGGTTGAAATTTAAAATATGAAAGAGCAGAGAGGTCAGTTCAGAGCCTACTTAATCCTCTAAGTCTTGTGACCAAGGAGGCAATGAAAAAACTGTAGGTGACAGTCCTGCCACATGAAATTTCTGGAGAGAGAGGCCGGAAAAGAGGATGTTGATCTGCTCACCCAAAGTGTTGAGTGGATGTGAAAGATGAAAGCCCTGGGAGGAGAAATGCCTTTCTGCTTTTTTGGCTGAGCTTCTAACAGTGAGCCACAGAGTTGTCATTCAGGCCCTGTCAGCTGTAATATTTAAGCCACATGCAAGGCAGCTCCACACAGCTGAAAGGAGTGCTGCTCTGTTGAGGACTCAGATTTGTAGCCTGCCACCAGGGTGGCCAAACATGCGTCGCTGAGGTGTGAATTATGAAAGAGAGTTTCCAAATGTCCAACGGGCAATAAACATTAATATAAACTAGACATGGGCCCTTGCCAAATAGCCCCAACTCGCAGGGTGTTTGGATTGCAAACATTTGATCAGGATCCAAACTTTGCAGCTGGCCTTATCTCTGCAGTGGCCAAGCCAAACCCTCAGGGTTTGTGGCCACCTGGCACATACTGTGATCCAAGGATGCAGTATCTGATTACCTGCTCCTTTGCCACCTCCAGCTAAAAGTCTTTTTTATCAGCCCTCCCCTGTGCTTCCTGCCTTGCTCTGGTATTCCTTCTCTGCCTTCATGGCTTGTGTCTCTCTTACTCAGATTGGAAGTTCTCCAAATTAGCGGCACGCTCTAAATCTGTTGTGAGCAGCTCTGGGAGGAATTATACAATACTGTGGAAAATCATCAAGGAAAGCATGGGGTCTGAGCATGAGCTTTGCACCTTCCATGCAAGGCTGACAAGGGGGATTGGACTGCTGTAGAGGTGAGAGAGAGTAGGCAGGACATGTGTTCAATAATGTATGAAATAACCCAGCTCCACTCAGAGGAAATTCTGGGTTGTTCTAAACTGTTGAAATTCTGTGTTCTAAAAGACATAATAGGGCTGGTGAGCAGTCAGTGCCTGTAGAACACAAGCCAGAACCTCCAACCATCCCTGGGCTCAAACACCAGACTCTATAACCACTTGTGCTTTTCCTTTCCACCTCAAATCCCACTAAGATTCATATAGGGATTGCCAGTTGTATTGCATGTTCTTTTATTCCCTGGGATGTAATCCATAGAGAATCAACTGGACTGGCCGAAACACACACTTGGCCCTCTTCTTTCACCTCCAGCAGCAACAAACATGAAAGGAGTTGTGTGATCACCCTGCTCTCTGACAACTGTCCTTTCCTCCCTGGGCCTTGGTAGGGAAAAAATTAAACACCAGACCTTGCCCTAAACCTTTAAGACAGATCAGCATTGAGATACTACACTTCTAGGGTTTTTTCTGTCTTCTGTAAAAGAAGTAATTGGGAATGATGTAAATTTCAAAGAATGCTGACTATCACTGAGTTCTAAGAGGTTAATTGGCATATTAATTGCCTGTAATTAATAGATGCATATACAGACAAGGGAAGTGGAGATTTTATGGCTATGAAATTTGTCCATTAGCTACACTTCACACTCATCAAATCCAGTGTTACTGAAGCAGTAAGACTATTGATCTACATATGGATTCTGCTCGGGTGCTTGTGGTGTCTCTTTAATACCCTCCTCTTAAAATGGAGCAGAGGGATGCTGAGCTTGCACCTGGAGTTTTCTCAATTTTCTCTTTGCACTTAGTGGCTGAATTAACCACACAAAATTTTATTCTTATTTCGTCCTGTGTTATAACTATCTCTGGTTTTAACTGAACAGGTTTCCTGAATCTAAATTTCTGGCTATAGTAATTATATTGTTGACTCATGGTTTCATGAGGAAAAACTTGGTACATTCCACGCTAATAAAATATCTCCAGGGATTTTATCTGAATTTCTAGAAAATAAAATGTTAATAATGTTGCCTGAAAGATCTTAAATTTCCAGCTTTTTGAGAAATAGCTCTGTTCACTGATATTTAAACCTAGTGCTGTGGCAAGCCTTCAAGGCTTTGTATCTCATCAGCGTAGATATTTTCCCTCTGATTTTTCTGTTCTCATCAATATGGGAACATATCAGACCAGGTTTTCTGTACAGACCTGCTGGATCAGAAGTATGTCTTGCTTCAGAATTCATTTCTTTTTAAAAACAATCTGTATCTAAGACATCCCTGAGTGTCTAGACTCCCAGGGGTAGATATGAGAGTAGACCCAGCTCTGCTCTGTCAAAGCCCTGCAAGCATCAAGGGCCTGCCAAGATCATCAAAACACAGCTCCCTAAAGTGTGGGTGTAGGTATGAAAATTGCTCTGTTAATACCACCCAGTTTTATGTCTCCACTCACGTGGGAGTGCAGAATATGTCTGACAATGTCTTCAGCTGTTCAGGAATGAGCACTAACCCGCTTGTGTTTTCTGCTTGCTTATGGGATTGGAGTGGGTGGGAAGGGTTCTGTTTCTTTTTCAGCTCACATCTCGCAAATCTGCCAATATGTTGTCACCATCTTCTCACTCAAACTGCTGCAGAAACCCCAGTTTCATTGCCTATTTTCATTGCTGACTGTTTTTTGGGGGCTTGGGGACTTTTTTTATGTATGGCGAGTTTTTTGTTTGGTTGTTTTTTTTTTTTAAATTTGTATGTCTTGTTTGGATTTTTAAATTAATTCTTTGTTGTTGTTGTTGTGTGGGGCTTTTTTGTGCAAGATCCAGAGGTGATGGTCTTCACAAGGACTGTGAAGCCTGCCATCTATGATCCTTGATGGACTCATTGAGACTATGGGCATCCCAGCATTTTTATGAGGAGCACCAGGAAGGCAAATTTCACCGCAAATCTACAACAATGCAGCTTCAGCCAGAGACAGCTCCAGTTTTTGCAAAATCACCTACTGAGGCCTCAGGAAAGGTTGGAAGGTCAAACTGTGAGCTGTCTCCCTTTTATCCACTTGTGAAGACCATGAAATTCTTTGTAGACATTTTAACAAATAATGCTTCAGAAATATATTTTCCCCTAACATCCTACTCCTTTTTTTCTTTACAAGTGTAAAAGCCAACAACAACTCAGCACACATGTTTTAAGTTAACTAAAAGAAGATAGTAAGAATGTATGTTTCACCCTTCCAGAGGGGTCATTATGAAAAAGCGAAGTTAAAAATAAATGTTAACATGATCAGCAAAGAAATAAACTCTTCGTTTTTCTGAATCTTTTAAGACATTCTGGAACGTCCCTCTGTGAGCCCTTCTGTCATCCTCCTTCCTTTGCTTTTTAACCCACACCCAGACTCTACATCACAGGAAAGGAAGGTTTTTGCTACCTCTGGCTGTAACTGAAGGAGGAGTCCCTCAACGCTCTACCAGCTCCATTTTAGGATGAAGTCAAGATGCATATTTTTTCCTCCTCATTTTTCCCTTTTGCCTCTCTGTCACTGAGAAAATCAGGCACCCAGATGTAATGGTTGCAGAGATCTTGCAGGATCCATCTCTCTGCTGCTCTAGTTTCCCTCTTTAGTGAATCCCAGAGAATTTGCAAGAAATATGAATTTCTTTGCTGGTGTTCTATCTTTAAAAAGCAAATGTTACTGAATATTTAAGACTATTTTTTTTCCTATCGAATTGTTAACAGATTTGGGACTCTCTTCGTTAAAAAATGCAGGAGAGTACATCCTGAAATTCATCTTTGTATTTGTGCCTGTCTTCACCTCCTACTCTTGGTGTCCTGCAGGGACTATGGAATTCATGACATGGTGCTGCCACAGGGAGCCTCCTGCTGACCACCTTCCTCTAGGAGAATGCTCAGCGTCACCTTGGATGCAAGTTTCCTTCAGGTGCCTAAGATAGGCAGCAACACCCACAATTCTGCCCATTTTTAGGCACTTCTACAAGCATTTTGCAGGCCTAAATGTCTCCCAGCATCTCATTTTCAAAAGCTGGATCTTAAATGTCTGGAGAGTTTGAAATGGAGAGCATCCCAGCCTGGAATTTCAATGTATGATACAGAACAGTTTCACAGCAGAGTTGTGGTATCTGGTTTCACCACTCAGGGCTATCCTCTGTGATGGACTGGTACTTGCTGGCCCTGAAGGCAAGCAGGGACACAACAGAAGCTTAATGGTGATTTCCTGGACTTTGATTTGGAAAGGACCCACAAGGATGAACAGTATGAAAATGTCACAGCTCAGGACAACAGTACATCTGCATTATCAGTGGACTTATTAGCACAGCCATTAGCACCATGTCAATAATAATCTTACCATCAAAACGATTATGATAATAATTATTAATATAGCAATGAACACAAGTAGCAATGATAATTCTAAATGGTAGCACAGTTATGACCTCTTTGTATATTCTGTGAGGAGATGTGCTCTTTACATGGGATCTTCTTATTTTGTTATTCTTATTTATTTAGTTTACATAGGATCTTCTTATTTTATTCCTAGACTTTCTCATAGGATCTTCTTATTATATTCTTAGACTTAGTCCTCTTCTGCTTTTCCCCTGGTCTCCATACCTTATAGCTGGTGTCTTTCCTTTCTGTTGTCCCAAACATCACTCTTCTACTTGAATATTCTCCTATTCAGGGAAATGCAAGTCTCCAATCCCATAGGATTTTCTCCCTGCATGCCCTGACTGTTGGAGTTGTGCAAACAGAGTTGGGCTCACAGCACATATGGAACACTGACCTGTACCCCCAGAACTGGGGTAGGAATCACAGAGTCACAGAATCTGCTCTGTTGGAAGGAGCCCACAAGGATAATCCTTTTTATAAGCTCCCTTAAGGTGCTGGAAAGCCACAGTGAGGCCTCCCTGAGGGAGCTTTCTCTTCTGCAGGCTGAACAACCCCATCTGTCTCTGCAGGAGAGGTGCTTCAGCCCTCTGATCCTCTTCGTGGCCATGATCAGCCTTTGGATGTCCTCTAACAAGCCCATGATTTACCAAGATCAAAAGATCCTCTTGATCTCTTTCTCTACAAACCTCATTTGGAGAATAAGATAAAGCAGAACAGAGTAAAGCAGAATAGTACTACAGGACATAATTAAAAGATGAATATACAAACCAGAACTTTATAAAAATTAATAATAAGGACATAATTCTTCCTATGACATAATTTTTCTTATAAAATCTATTCATCCTTTCATCCTCATTAAGTGAAAGTAAAGTTCAATGTGGTTGCTACTTTGGCTGGTTACAATTTTTTTTTTGTTCTGTACTGTGCACTAGCTGGACTTTGAAACTACTAGCAGGATCTGCATTGGCTTCAAAGTATAATACAGCAGCTCATGTGGGAAGGACAAGGTTCCTTCCATTTTAGTATTTACTTTTTCTATTTTGGGATAGACTGCATATCAGCTGTACGAGAGAAGTATGGCACCTACAGACTGAGGCACATCCCTTCTTTTTTAATTCTAAGATCAAACGTGAGAAGTCTGTATCTGCAGAAGGACCAGATACTGAGCCTGGAGCTTCTGAGACACACGCAGGGTAAAATTGACCCTTTTTCCCTTTTGTTCAAATGCAGTTCATAACTGTAAGCGCAAAGCATTTGCAAAACAAAATAAACTACCCCTTGAAAATTTGACTTTCTGCTTTCCAAGAGTCACACTACTGTGGCTGTTTTGTTTTTGACCACTTCTTCATCACATTCAGGCCAGATCTAACAGAGAACCACGGTCAGAAAAGAAGAGAAAAAGAATAATGAATTCTAAAACTGATTTATAACTGTGCCATCCATTAGCAACATTTTTGCAATTCCTAAGTGTTTAAAGATCAGGGAGCCTGTGAAGCCTGGCTATTGTGTGGATAATCCACAAAAGAGAAAAGTGGAAAACTTCACCTTTCCCAGTGAAAATTCTGCAGAGAGGGCTGCCACAACCGTGACTGAATCCTACCATTGATGCAAAGGACAGGGAGGAAATGAGATATGCAACAGCAGTGCCTGGCTTCAGCAACTGTGGAAACTTGCCATGTGTTCTGTGCGTCGCTTTTATAGGTCTGATCATGACATATGATAGACGCCAGAAAATCGGCTCTTATCATCATTCCACAGACAGCCTCTCTTTTAGTATGTGCCCTGGGCGTGATCCTGACAGCTTCACTTGCACAGATACAGAAGAAAGTATTTGCTCTTCTCTGTAACCTATTTACAGGGATTTCTTCTGAACTCCCAGAATTTCCCCTGGAGTAGGACAACCCCATGCTGTTCCCAGTTAGCGTTATGAATAACATTTTCCAATAAAAACGTGTCTGCTTTCAGCCTGAAAGATTCCTGTCACAAGTCATTTGCAAACTGCAGATCAGAATTTAGTTTAGAATTTTGAATTTTGGGCTGGCCTGCTTCTAAACTTGTGACCTTAGGAGCCCAAGGTCATCAAGCAGCATGAGCTGGCTCTTTCCTGCTTGGCACAGGGAGCAGAAAAGCCCAGGAATCCTTGGCTATAAAGCAGGCCACAAACCTTGGAGTTTCAGGCAGCTGTTCAACAGAAATTACTTTCTTTGCATCAATGAAAATGAGGGAAATGGCTTTTTATTTTTGAGTTAATGTAGGCTCCGGGAAGATGTTTAATCGGGGAAGTATCATATGTCTTAGGCCTGGAAAAAAAAGAATTCTCAGAATTTCTGCTTCATAGGAAATTGGGAAATCTTTTAGGTTCTGGTTCAATTTTGATTAAAGTGAAATTTTGAAAAGATTTTTTTTCCCACAGACTGAAAAAGCTACTTTGCCACCAGTTCTATTTCTGCTCCAAGCTGGGGATAATTAGGCAAAAAGGTGGCCAAATAAAAAGAATAGCCCTGCTACTAATCTCACAACAGTGAAACTTGAGGAAAGTTCACAGCACCATTGATGTTATTGTAACTAGGATTTGAAAGCAGGAGAGGAAATAAAGTCATTGCCTTGTCAAAGAGATGTAAGAGTTATATGATCTGTATATTTGCCCTCTGGGCAGTAGGAAAGCAGTGGAAAAAAGACTGGAAAAAATAGGAGCACTTGAAAAAATATAACAGAAAAGTAAGGCAAATAGGTTGAACTACAAAATAGTTTTGGTTAAGAATTTAAATTTCTGTTTTCCCCATGCAGTCTTGAAATAGCAGGGTTAATTTTGCAGAATTGCTTAGGAACATATTGCAGGAATCTCCACTGAAGATCAGGAGCTAAAGGGCTTTTTCCTCTTTAGAAATTGCAGCACCTGGCCCAGGGGTTCCTCTCTGGGAAGTCTTAGATAATCAGAATCTTCATCTTCTCCCTGTGCAGGGAAACAGACTCATATAGCCAAGAAAAAGGACCAAGTTACCCACTTCCAGTGGACTGGCAGATCCTAAAAACATGTACCCCTTTGGGTTCACATACAGCAGTCTATTTGGCTGCACAAAGTAGTAAATAGCATCATTGCAAGCCAAGAGAAGTTGAAGATTTTGTCTTAAGGTTTTTGATCTAAATAAAATGAACCTGATCATCAGGGCTTTTAAAGATATGGAAATGGACCTAATGGAAGCGATGAAGACACAATACGCTATGCAAAGCTAATTAAAACAAAGTTTTCATGGGAATATGAGACCTTGAATCTTTTTTTGCATGCTCTATTTTAACAGAACAGTGGTTTTCTTTTTTCCACTTTGTGGAATAAGGACCAACAGATCGGTTGCACAAGATGTTTGCTGCTCCCATTTTTCCATTTCCTTCGGCTTGCAAAAAATTCCTCTGCAAACCAGATTTGCAGAGTGCCGAGTCGGGCTCAGTGTGGCCTGGCTGGTCAATGGGCTGCAGCAGCTGGCCCGTGGTCATGAGCCACCTCCCCTTGAAACTGGTGTCTTGAATTACTGAATAAATCCATCACTTTCTAAAGATAGAGGTGACAGAGCGACAGCCCTCAGGCTGGGCAGAAAAATTGCTCTGTTATACAAGAAACTTGGCCTTCTGGGCAACATCAAAATTTGCCTGCAAAATGTTTGGCCAAAGATCAGCACTGAACTGGAGCTGTGATATCTTCACTTTGTCTGACTTTCCCATGTCCTTCCCTAGTATGTGGCAGTCTAATCTGGTCACAGCCACCTTCTAATTGTGTTTTAGATTTTATAATTATTTACATTTTACCTTTAGTGTCCCTGTGAGAAGCAGACTGAGATAGTTTTTAAAAGGGGACTGAGCAAAGAGGAAGGAGAAGGGTACCAAAACGTGTTTTAAATCAGACTCCTTGTGTGAATGTTGATCTCTCCTGGTGCAAAACAGAGAGAGATATTTTGCTTGCCTGTCTTGCTCAGACCTGCAGCTGGTGGGATGAGCAAGTGGCTGCACACTTTCCCTGGGGGACTGATCAGACCCACCAGGCCTTGGAGCTGCAAGTACAAACAGCTGAACTTCAACCAAAGGAGGAGATTTTTATAAGGAGATCAACAGGGACCACGTTGCTGAGAGCTCTCTACTGCTTCACATTTGTACATGAGACCCTCAGAACAATAATCCATTAAGCACTTAGCTCAAAATCTTCATCAGTTTAAAAAATTGGGTTTTGCTCCAAACGCTTTGTGCATCACATTACTACAGAAGACAAATTCCAGTGGAAAATAGAAGGGCAGAATTAATGAAATGGCTAAGAAAATTATTCTTTTTTATTTCTTTTTGTAAATCTGATGGCATTTTGCAAGCAGACACATCTTTGCTTGTAGATTTTTTTAGCTCTAGTCTCAGATCTACCTGTTTTGACATATGACCAGAGAAAAACATTTTGTAAACCAAAATCTATTTTTTTTGTCTCCCAAGATGGCCTAGGGGACTTATGACATAATCTATTGTTATTTAAAGCTCACTTTTTGGAGGTATGTTAGAGTAGTGATCCTGTATTTTTATAACATAAATCGGGAAAATATTTATTAACAACAAACATCTTATGCTTCATTCCAGGATTGTGAAAATTGTCTTCTTCCATTATGCTCTTGATAGTGAACAACGGGCACATTTATTTTCAAACTGCAACATAAAACCACACAGAAATCCAACTGCCTCAAGCGTAGAAGGCACAAAGCTCTTCAAAATCATAAAGTAAAATCCACCTTCAAACAAAATCCCAGTGCAATGACCTTGGTCTGACTCCAGCTTTTATTCTGAATATACTGGGAACCAGATCCTGGTCTAACAAAAAATGAACTCGCTACCTTGCAAATGGACAGCAGAAGGCTTTTCGCTCTCTGCTGTCTCACTGAAAATTTGAGAGGGTAAGCAGGGCAGCCTTTGTGAATCAGCCCTATGCCTGACTTACAGAGGCGAATGCTATCCTGAAGGAAGGGACAGAAAAAAAAAGAGGTGGTTCAGGCTGAGCCTTGCTAGATCTACATAGCGGTTTTAAATTTTCAGAAGTCAGAGTGCAGCTGATTAATTCTGCAGCTGTCTAGGTGAAACAAGTGATTGGTGGATCTCAGAAGATTTAGGACTGGATTCACCCATATGGTTTGAGTCACTCTGACAATAGAAAACAGCTGTAAAACTGTTTTCCTGGCCAGAAAAAGTTGGGTTTATGGTTGCTTTGCGTCTCCAAGCAGCTGATGAATACAGTTCTTTGTCTCAAAAAGCATCTGAAAACCCAGATGCTTATCTGCATTTCTCAGCTAAATAAATTGTGATAGTAATTTTGTGGTGATAGCCCTTTGTGAGCTTTTTCAATAATTTTTGATATTGAGTAGTTGGTCAGAGAATATCTGAATACAAAGTCTGTCTGTGCCAAGAGGAGGTATTATCCATTATGGACTCCATCTATTAAAAGGAAGGCTCTGCTCTGGGAAACTCACAGCCTAGGAATTAAACTGCAGAAGGACAATTAGCAATCAGTCTAGACAGATAGAACAAGTCAAACAGGGAGGGAATAAAGCTAAAAATGGTAGAGTGACTGAGCACTCACACTCAGTTCATTTTCATGCCTTAGTAGGTCTGCAGGGGGTTGCTTGTTTTTTATCTGTTTCTTTGATGGACTCAAGGGAAGCACTGGGGCTTATAGATTTCATGAGACAAGTATTTTGAGAAGAGACTTTCAAAAATAAGGGGTGGAGGCAGACTAGATTAGGTTGGAAAGGAAATTTCAGATGGGAGGCTCTGTTGAAGAAGGCACCAGAGAAAGAGCTGGTGAAACAGATGTGTGCAGCTGGAGCCAAATAAGTGAGGCAAAGGTGAAAGGATGGGAGCAGAGCTCATTCAGGAGACTTTCCATACTTCTAATTCCACTCCCACTTCAAGCCTGAAATGCATGGAGAGAGAGAGTGTGGAGGTGCTGATGCAGGAAGGATTGCAGTGGCAAAAACTAACTCAAAACCCACAACTCTCAAAAAAGACATATTTCCTGTTCTGAACTGAGAGCTTAGACTAGAAATATGCATTTCCTTGTTCTGGGGGTTAACAACATTTTCAAATTCTTTTTATAGATTCCTTTGTAAGAAGACTGCTGTGTTTTCATGTTTGCTTGAGACCACTTGCCCACCTGTGTTCTTTGAATGCAGACTCTGGAGACCAAGACTGAAAGAGGTGCTTTATTGTTTGCTCTCTTTCTCAGTCCCTCTTTTTCTTCTCTTCACACAAATATCTTTTCTTTTTACCCCCCTCTCCCCTATGTCTGAATGCAATATTTCCAAATGTGCACTTTCTCAGTCTTGTCTGAATGCTCTTTAGATTAAAGGTCAAAAATACAATTCTTGTCATTGTGTGGATACCAAAGAAAATGATAAAAATGGAACAGTATCTGTTCTGTGGACTACATTAAAAATAACTGAAAGCAACAGCTTTAGGACTGATTTAAGAAGTCATGCAAATGTGTAAAATCTAACAGCCTTAGGACACAGTTTAACACTTTGAGACATGCTGCATGCTTTTAGAAAGTTCCTTTAAAATTTGGCAGGAGATAAATCACCTTTTCCAATTATTTTGAAATTATGCAAGCTCGGCACACTACAACTTTTGATCAGAAGTACTTATTGAAATGCATATTCTCCAAATATCTCCTCTCAAGGTCACACTCACATCTAGATCATAACAGGCTTTCAGTCCACTGTGGTCTGGGGGCTCCCTGCACTTCCACTGGTGGCAGTGTGAGATAGACAAGGCAGGGAAAATCTAATTGCTTTGGGGCTAGTAAGACTTTACACCCATTTTAATAACTTAACATCATTGAAATGGCAATGCAATGACAAAAGAGACATTTTGAAGATCAGCTTTTGAAGGGTTTTGCATTCAGGTATGGCTATTTCTCTATTCCTCATGACCATAGGAACAGGAAAAAATTTTATCATGTTGGCTAAAGTACTATATATTAAATAGAAATCAAAAGGTTAAAATAAAATAAAATCACACAATCACAAGAAAAGCCCCTGGGATAAATGTCAATTGCAGAATATTCTTCAGCCTTTCCTATTGGCACTATAAGCAGTGCTATGCTCTTTGCCAGTATGAAATGCATATCTATATACCATGGGAGTGAAAAAAACCCACCCAGCCATTAAGTTTAAACAATTCAATAGACAACGACATGCTAACAGTAAAGGAAAAACTTTTGTGTTCTCTGAGAAACAAGCATATACCTACATATAAAGTAATGTATTCTCCACGGCTGTGTGAAAATCAGCATTCTCTGACTGATAGGGGCACTTCTAAAGGGTTATTCAGTGCTTAAGAAAATACTTGTCACTTGCATAATTTTAATAGAATTAGCAGACAGTCTGATAGGATTACTTCTTATGATAATCCATCTTCTCCGTAGTACTGGGAGTTTTTGGTGAAAAATGCAGCTACTGGCTTAAAAATATTTTTCTTAAGACTCATTTTTAAAAAAACATTGTGTCATTGAGCATTATTATTATTAGATATGGACACTTGCCAAAACACCAGAGCCACACAGTCCCAAACTGGGAGAAATTTGGGACCACATAGCTTTCAATTTTCAAACCACCTCTCATTAATTGTTATTTGTTTTTATTATTTACTTTTTATTATTAAATCTGGATTCAAGTAAGGAGAATTATAGAGAATAAAAATGCCCAGAAAAGTTTATAAAATAGAGATGACATTGGAAGTACATAGTAGAGGACCGGAAAGGAGAAAGCCAGTTAACTTCACCGTAAAGAAAGGCAAGGATTAAAGGGTAGGGGATATTGGGAACAATTCTACCTGGCAGCACAAGTAACATTTGACCAAGGTGAGTATCCTGGAAGACTCATACCCTCCCAGGAGTCTTAGAAGCAAGGGCTAAAGAAGGCAGTTGTCAGGGAAAAGGAAGAAATAGCCTCCATAGTTTTCTAGGATTGGTCTGAAGCCTAATTTCTAAGACTCTGTAGAACCAGATGGTGGGAAATGCCTTCTTGACTAACCATGGAAAAAGACCACCACAGCACAAAATTAGAACCAGTTCAACTTCTTCTGCAGCACATCTTCTGCTACTGATTTACAGTCTGTACCTAAAGTAGTAAGGGGAAAGCAAGGACCCATCTTTGCCCGCTCTTTCTCGCCTGCTCTTTTGGCTCATGGGAGTTTTTGTGAGCAGGAGTACAGTAGCCTCCAGTGCTCTGTGATGCACAGCTGAGGCAGGGCAAGGAAGGAAAAAAGGGACCCTCATTCTGCCCAGTGATGGCTGAGGCTCTGCTCAATATTTTGGAGGAATGGGATGTAACAACTGGTACAGAAGAAGGCATCTCAGAGGACCATGGACATGTAAGATAAGGAATTAACTGGACCCCTGTGGTATCAAAGAGACGATAACAGAGTTTTTTGGTACCCAGAAGTAAAGTTTCCATGGTTACCTTCCTATGGAATAGGGAATAAAGAATATTCTTCCTCCAGGTCTAATACCACTGCTGAGCTGGAGGGATAAATCAGTAAAGTTTCTTTTAGGATTTCTCCATTGCTGGCTTATTGGGCAGTCCTTGTCCAGACATCCTTTGAGGTTTAGATCCACTCTTCCCTCCCACCTCAGATCATTAAGACCTTTAAGAGAATTCATTTAATTTGGACTGAAGAATTAATATCAACCTGGAGTCTCAGAGCTCAACTGAGTTGGAGACAGTACCTAACACCAAAGAAAGTGATCTTTAAAACCATCAACACGTGAGCATATTTCTGAAGTATCTTCTTGTATTTACTAGAAATAGTTTCACACACACATCTGAAATTTGTGATTTAAAAGTTCTGGCCTACTTGAACATCATTTTTATCACAAAAAGCTACATTAATTTGTAACTGATTTCTACATTATCTTTCATATGTATGCACAAAAATGAGACTTTTTCCTAGCCCTGCGGAATTACATTTTTGTAAGAAAGGGTAAGAAAGCTGTTTTGAAAATGTATAAGCAGTATACTGACTCCAGGGAATAGAAACAATCTCAATTTTGGTAGTACTATTTTTTAAATTTGTAGCCACAAAAAAAGTAGAAAATGTTGCTCATTATACAGACAGGATATGTCTTAGGTATTCCTTAGTATGATCATTTCTGTAGAGACAGTCAAAATGTGCAAAGAGAAAACAAACATAAACTGGAAGTTGAAGACAGAGACAGTTGAGGTGTTTTGAAAATGTACTGAAAAATAAAGAGAGCAAGGACATTGAAGGATTGCAGCTTTTATTATCTTGCTTGGACTAATGCACACTTCAGTTGTATGTGGTGCATAGCATATAAATGAGATTTATTTGCAACACAGAACAAAATATAAGCAAAGCAAGATGACTCTCTCAACAGTGGAAATGTGGGGCAGGATTATCTGTACAGCATCCTCACTGCAGGGTATCTATAGGAAGGAATCTCTTCAATTAGAAATCAACTTCCATGAACCGAAACACCAATCTTCAGGAGACCTGCTGGAAATCTGGACAGTGTTAAGATCTATACAGCGCTTGGGCATTTTTACACAGGGCTCTTCTCTGGATGCTGTGGAGTGTAACATCCTGGATTCCTTGGAGATTCCAAGGGGAAATCATGCTGGCAGATGCAGGGAGATAAAGCATTCTCAGCAGAGAGTGCATCCCAGGTGCCATCATCATCGGGTAAAGCACCCTCCAGTCCTTCTCTCAACATGGCTTTACTCATAAGCCCCTGGACAAGGTGCTGTGAAACTCGGAGCATAGCAGTGGGAAAAATTATTGAAAGAAATAAAACAGGAATGGAAAAAAAAAAAAAAAGAAAGAAAGAGGAAGAGGAAGAATAAACTGGTGAATAATCCCATGTAAACACAATGCAGTACAGAGAGGGAGAAAATGATTTAATGAATGGAAATGGGACATGGCTGGTTTGACAAGTTCATGCAAATATCACAGAAAATACAAACAATGCTCACGATTTGTATCTCTTTGTAGCTCTCTTGTGTCTGAATGTACACAGACCTTCAGCAGGCAGTTCTATGGACTGTGCAAAGGAAAATGGGAGCCTGCAATGAGAGTGAAGCAGTTGCAGAAACGCACACCAATGCTCTAAAAGCATCAGCTATCTGGCACCATGGCCCTGTGGAAAGAGGAGAGCTTCTGAGTGACACATCTGCAAAAGGAAGGTCACTCCTTTCTGGTAAGTTGGTGTTTCAAACTGGGAAGAAGTTACACGGTTTAAATGCAACAATACTGATTTTCTGTTTATCCATATGTGTCTCAGTCACAGAAAAGGCCTGTGGGTGAGGGTCAGCATGTTCTCCCCTCTGTTTACCAGTTAAAAGAACTTCATTTATTTGCAATTCTGTTTTCAATTAATTTGGGAAAGAATGCCAAACATATGGGGGTTTTGGTAGGTTCAAGTTCTTGATGAGTTTGGTTCACAATGCAGCATTTGTGTCACCTTGTTAGAGCACAACCTTCTCCAGGGCTTGACTCTTCTTTCTGTAGCCCATGGTGTGAAAGAAGAGTCTGCAAGGTTAACTCACAGATTCTAAGACATGCTTTTTTTTTCCTTCAGCTACTTTTGAAACTTCATTTTACATCTCAGTGACTTGGTTTTTTAATGCATTCTCTCTCCAATAGTTGTGTGTTATTGTAAATGTAACAAAAATCACCATTGAATAGAATCAACAGGTTTTACACCTTTGAAGAAAAGCATTGCTTATCTTTGATCCCATAAATTTTAAAATGCTATCTTATTTGAATTTGATTTTGTTTTAGCTTAATCTGATATTGGAAAGATCCAGACACTTAACTATAATTAAATGTTTGTTCAAGATATCTAGCTGTTGTTTATTTTACTAGCTATTAGGTTGTAGATAACTGCAACTGAACATTTCTTTTCTAGCTTACAGTACTTAGAACATGAGTAATTATTCCAACATACATGCATAAAATAGTAAATTAGTATATGAACAGCATTTCCTGTGGCTAAGTTTTTGTCTGGTAAATATATCCTCATGCTAAGGGCTTGATGGGATACATAAGGCAGAGAACATGGTATTTGTTACTTGCTCTTGGGTGGTCTGCAGCTCAAAGACCCTTGCCACTTAGTGAGGATACAATACAGTATTCTTCCATGACTATTTACATTCCCGATTTTTCACAGCATCTTCAAATACATACATTAGGCACTTCTTCCCTCTTGTCTTTTTTGATCTCCTTGGAGACAAATTTTACTATGGTGTCAAAATATAATACAATCCACTCACTCATTAGGCACAGATCTTATTGACCAAAGCCTTATTTACTGTAGAGTGAAAGACGGCATATTCCTGAGGAATGGTCATGGAAAAAAAGAAAAACAATGAAAAGCAAGATTTAAAATAATAAATCATTGGCTCTTTTATCTCAGCATTGCTTTTGTACAGCTGGGGAATTATTAAGAAGATACTGTAGAAGAGAAAATCTAAGAAATCCTGCAATATTCAGTGTCATTGTTTTAGGGCTTTCTAAGGAGGCAAGTTCTGCAGTGCTTTTGAAGTTCAATTATAATTCAGCAGGAAGAGGCATGGAAAAGAGTTTCAATCTCATTGGGAATGAAAGTTACAGGAGGACTGAATGTAGAGTGAAAATAATGAGGCTTTTTTGTCACTGATCTAACCTGGGAAGATGCTGTCTACAATTTTAAATGAGTACTTACTTCAACCATATTTAAAATAAAGTGCTTCCCACGTTTTCATTTGTAAAACCAGTCTGGAATTTCATGAAGGGGAAAAAAACCCTAGATGTTCAAAACCAAAATAAAATAATCAAAGGAACTGTAACACTCCTTGCAGTGGTACCTACATGCTTTCCCTTACAAAGAGGCTTTCCTTTAAAGGTCTCAGAGCACTGCAGCCATAAATCAAACATGATGACTTTGCATAGATTTGTCTTGATAAGACAAATGTGTTGGGTTGGGATGGTTGAAGAGCATGCTTTGACTTTTGCAGCTGTCAGATGGTATTACATCCCCATACAGGAATGATGGAAGTCCCACTGAGGATCATACAAATGTTTTGACCCTAACACAAACAGACACCGCATTTTTTAAAAAAGTTTATTTTGAGGTTTTAGTAATGAAGATCCTCAAAAATTTGGTTTTGCAGGAGCTTTGCTGAGCTATTTGCTTTTTTTTTTTTTTTTTTTTTTTTTTTTTTTTTTTTACATTTCAAAACATAAATAAAGCATTTTTTAAAAAACCTTTCAGGAACTGGAAGATTTGAGATTTTAGCAAATGTGATGACGGTATCAGGTTTTCTGAACTTCAACCCTGATTCTGCAAATGCCATTGAATATGCTAAAATTGGAATACACAAGTACCCAATATGTGATCAGCAAACTCATGATCTTGATTATACATTTGTTTGCAGATATTTAAAAATTACTTACAGAAATGTAAAAAACCTGTTCATCTGAAATGAAAACAATATTTTCTGGCACAATTTTGCCATTTTATATAAACCAAACATTTGCCACGTCAACCATTACCCACAAATTTAGGCACACAGAAACCTGACCAGAAATTCTTGGATAAAACAGATATAGCAGCTTTCTGCTCATTATTCCTCAGTGAGTCCATTTATTTTGGACAGGTTGAACAGATTTAATTATTCAGATTTAATTATTTTATTAAGTTAACATACTTAAGATGTGATTACTGAAAACTGGCCAATATGGATAATGGTGTATCTAATTCCATCCAGTGCTGAACTGCAAATTTTCATAGTAAAAACTAAAAATAGACCAGGTAAAAATACTTATAAATTTTTTATACACAATGAATATAAATATAAATATAAATATAAATATAAATATAAATATAAATATAAATATAAATATAAATATAAATATATTATTTTTTATAAATTTATATAAATAAATATATATTATATCATATAATAAATTATATAAATTGTATACATTGTATACACACAATTTCCAGACGATCCTGGGAATGGCAATACTAAAAATATCCCCTTTTTGTACATGTATCCAAAAGTAGTTAGGGTATGGTATTTTACTTCAAAGAGAGCTCCTGCATATCTAAAATTGGATAAAAGTTTGTTTCAGAGCTGGGTCAAGGTTTAGGGACAGAGTGGGCAGTAACAAATGGAGACTCAACAGTAAAGGTGGTTCCATATCAAGCAGAAAGTTACCCTGATTGCACATTGAGACTGCATTAAAAAGGTGTGTAGTGGAGCAGGTAAGGACAGAGGAGAAAGTAAAGGCAGATAAAAAGAAAAGGGAAACCATCAGCACAATTTACATGGACTTGAAGGCAGCCTATGTGCAACACAAAGAGGACAAAAAGCTAATCTCCAAGGTCAGAAAGTACAGTGAAAAGGATGAGGTATTTGCACAGACATAAAAATAGGCTTAAACATCAAACACAGGGCAATTTTGAACTTCAAAAAGAGGAATGCAACTAATGGACCTCTACAAAGGAAATCATTAAGGATGAGTCTGTTCACTTTTTATATCAGTGATCTAGAAGAGGCAATGCAACTTGGAGACAGAGCAGAGGCACAGTGAGAGAACAGAGTTACCAAGTGAAAATTGACTTAGGCTGGAAACTGTGGCTTAGAGCAGAGCTGAGACTATTAGTGACAGAAATGAAATACACGCATCCAGCAGATGTGCAATAGAAAACACTAATAAAGAGAAGGATCTCAATGAAGTAATCTAGAATAGAAATTTTGTTTATTAGATTCTAAAGTGAAATAACTGAGAAAATTACCATAAATATAAGTTAGAGTAATATTTGCCAGAAGATAAATATTACTGAATATTCAAGCAAATCTTTGAATGCATGTTAGAAATATATTTATGTAAATATATCTGCACTAGTAAAGCACTCAAACTATAAAGGTAACTATCAGCCAGCCCAAAATTTAAGAGAGTTAAGCAGCTTTCATTTTCTTGTTAACAAGATAGTTTGCATGTGGTACTGAATACATTCAAGACAGATGTAAGGGAAGAAACCAAAATGTCATATCTTTTTCTTGTACAAACACATTACTTTACAATTAGAATATATTAACTAATCAAATAGATAACCTCACAGGACTTTTTTTGCTTTTTAAGTTATTCCTCATGAATATTTTCCTGTTTTATTTTTTATGAAACAGTTATAAACCCAAAATCTTTCACAAATTTTCAAAAACTAAAAATAAAATTATGCTCTCCATGCTTTTACCTTTTAGATAATTTGCAAAACCACCATATTTTGATGCTGAAATTAATAATTAAGCAATTAATTAAGCAATTAATACAGTGTGGTTTTTTTAACTGAATTTATAAACACAAATGTTACATATATAATACACATTACATAATTTCTGCATGAGATAATATAAATTTTCTTATCCTGGAAGCTCCTAAATCATGATGAAATTTTCTGTGCTGGAAACTGCTCTTGGCTAAAATTTTTTCTTTTCAAATTCATAAGCTGAAAATTGTTTCACTCTTTGACCTGTGAGCCAAGTTCCCCAAAGCTTGATGAAAATTCAAATAGCTGAGTTATAAATATCTCTGAAACTAGGTTTATAATGGAAACACAACCAGATCCTTCACTAGAGCAGTGCTCATGGGGGCTGTTAGGGCAGTTTGCAGAGCAATGAGTGCCAAGCTATAAGTTAATGAGGAGAAGCAATTGACTAATAAAGCACCCCTAAACAAGAAGAGAACACTTAAAAATGCAGGAGCTGAAAATTCCTATTGGGCTTTCCATTGGTTGTGTCTCTGTGTGCAGCTTCTTTCTGCTTCTCTCTCATTCTGCTTCAGGAAACCATTGCCTTGGCTTCCTATATTTTCCTGTGCTGAATTCAGTAACCACACTTTCAAAAGGCTGAGGAAGGGGCGTGTGTGAAACCTAAAGATAGAAGCCAGTTGTCAAAAAACAATTTACTATTCTCATCAGTCTCAGCCTTCCCTCTTTTCTCCTTATTACATGACTGGGAATGCACCATAGGATGACAGCAAGATAAAATTAGAAATGGCTCCATTTGACTTTGGTGCTTTTTCACATCAATTTACTCCTGTGGGTTTTATCATTACTTTTAAACACAGCAGAGAGTACTGGTGTCTATGGCAGACTATCAGAGAAAAGAGTGCATAAAGACATGGTCTCATTAATATTAGGACATAGGGGCAAAGTGGACAAGGGAGACAAGTGCCATTATTCCAGTCATACAAACGAATCACTAAGTAAATGTAATGCATGCTATGGCTGTCATTATACAGTCAGCACTCACTGTGGGAGAGATAACAGAAATACTCTTCTCAGTTGAGAGATGATTGGTGACAGCTCAGAGTGATCAGGTTTTTCTTTTCCAGCCAGAAGTGATTGCACTCCATTTTGGAAAAGATATTTAAAAGACTGAGTGAAAGTCACCAGTAAATAGTGATGCTGAAGGTGGATATGTGCACCTTTGAACTCACCTTGATTATTTTACCCTGGAACATACGTGATGCAGGAAGTGCTAAATGCATCCCATGTCTTGAGACATGCATGAAGAACAAAGAAAATAACAATATTCCACTGAATAATTTCTTTTTTCCATTCTTGTTGGCTATGTGCATGCTCTTCACTGAACTGCATACATATACTTCTTTGCAAGACTAATAAAGAGATAATTTGGACAAGATGCATGCTTCACAAAAAGATACATATAACTTTAATGTGTCTGGCTTAAATTAGTGAGTGGTTTCAGAATGTGAAGTAATTCATTGTGTACAATTTCAATCCCTCCCAAACACTATTATTTGAGATGTAGCAGCATAAAGAACCTTCTTAGAAGTAGACCTCCTTTTGAGATCCTCTGTCCTGTGCTTTCTACCTGTCCCTTTTGCTTGCAGGATTGCTGCCAATTTGGTTCTCTGTCTCCATGTCACCTTCTGTGACAGTGGACTGTGATGGAGGACAGGTAAAGGTTAATTGAAGATGTCCATATTGTTCCACAGTTTTTCTCTACAACAAAAACACAAGTCTTCAGAGCTCGGGAACTGAAATCCCCTTTGACAAAACGGGATTGTGCTGGAATTTGTTTTCTCCAGTCTAAGCCAAGACATGGTTTGTTGTGGCCTCCTCTCCTGTGAGCAGGGAATGAAAAGTGAAAATAGAGAAACTAAGCAAAATATATTTCTCAGTTTTGATTGATGAGATCCCACACTGCCCTGGAGGACTTTTGCAGATGGAGCTTGTCCCGTGACTGCAGCATTTCCTTGTCTCAGCACTGCTGTTTCCAGGGATGCTCCAACAGCTGCAGACAGGATACCTTCCACGCCTGCTGCCAGCTGGGAGCTGGGATTGCCGTGTCTCCAGTGGCAGAGATGGTGACTGATACATAAAGTGCTGCATTGGATCCAGCAGGCAGAGCTCCTTGAGATAAGCAGTTGGACTGAATTCCAGCATCGTTTTTATGCTGCTGTATTTGTCTGAAGTCTGAAAGACCAAGATGCAAGAGCTTTAGATGTTATTACAGATTCTTTTGATTTTTAATCCTGCAGTTATTTGTATAATGGTGAGGAGAGAGAAGAATGATCCTTCAGCATGTGTGCTGAGCTCTTCAGACAGAGCGTGTTCATAGGCTTGCTCTATATACTTCATACACTGCATAATTGCAGTGGAGGAAAAAAAAGAAAATTGCACATTTGAAAGAAATTAAATTCTGAACCTCTAATATGCTAGGTCACAGAAGGCATGTACACATTTAAATAGGACTGCTGCTTTGGAAACCAAGTAGTTCTGAAGTACATCTACATGTTGGCTCTTGACTCCATGCAGCTCCATTAGGTAACATTTTAAAAATAAAGCCACTTAATGATGAATGTTCATAAATGAAAAATGCATATTCCCCATAAAATGCTTGTCAAACAGCGGTGCCCATCTATTTTTAGCACACACACCAAAAAATTCACATTAATCCATATTGTTGTGAAAGTCCTGATCTGCCCTTGAGAGTCCTTCCTGGGATTTTAAATAATGACTCTTACGAGGCAGCCTCATTAATTTTTTTAATAGGTAGCTAAAAGGTAGAGGACCAAAAAATGCAGAATATCTAGGTTTGGGGTGCTTTTATAACAGCAAAGAATTTCTTCACCTGGAGCTGTGTGACTAACCACTAAGAGTTCTTAATTTCCTTAAGGAAATTTAAGTGTTGGATTGACAAAGATGTGCCTATTATAGAGCCAAAATTTCTGCAGTGACAGACCAGGCAGAAGGATTCTCAGTAAGGGACCACTGTTATTAAATACACTGTCACAGAAAATTAGGCCAAAAGCAGATCACATTTAAAGAGACTGCACAGCAAGGCACACCCTTTTAAATTAGACTGTCCTCCTGCACTCCACAGAGTTTGTTCTGTGCTGGAGTTTAATTTAATTCAACACCACTCTTGCTATAGTCAACCTTTTGGCTTCCACCATCTTTTCTCCCATGTTTTGCATCTTATGGAGACTATTTTTAAAGTTAATTAGCTTATCCAAAATAAAGCAGAAAAAGATGCAAATCCAAAACTATCATTTAAAAGTACTATCATGTGAAATAAACTGCAGAGTGTTAGCTAATTTTCTTCTTTAGTTACTTATTTTCTAAGAAAAACTAAATTAATCACACAAAAAATATTTGAATTCTTTATGTACTGAAGTCCCTTAAATTTTTTTCCCCTCTTAAAATGAAGTAGCAAATATGGAAATGAAATATCAGATAATGAGAAAGTAGGCAACTGGAGGGTAGTGGAACCACGAATCCTAAGGCAAATGATTTCACAAAGAACAAATCTTGACTAACAACCAAGTATCTACTGTCAGAATTTCACCTGGCCACAACCCTGTAAGCTTCTTCCTCCACAGGAACATCCTTTATGCTCATTAAATTTACAGAAATTCTTCCAGACAAGAAAGTCTGATTGTTTAAGGGACATCTTAAGAAAAGCTGTGAAAACCATGAAACATGATTCCCTTAATAGGACCTGGCAAAACATTAGGAAAATATAGAGGATGGAGTATTATTATCTATTCAGCACTCCAGTAACACTTACACACCTCAGCCAGCTTTGCTGACCTCTGTGCCAGGAACTGCATAGCCAACACAAACCACCAGTATTTTGTACCCAGAGATTTATTATATCAACAAAATAGGGCTAGAAAAATTTAGATGAAGATGGTAGAAAATTTAGATAGAAAAATTTAGATGAAGTCCTAACTAACTGCAGCTCAAAAGGAAAGCAGTGTATCCCAAACCTCAGCAAAAGGACAATTTGTTGATTATGCCGTCATTGGAATCCTGAGTTTATATATCTACCTTTCCTGTGTACCCACAGAGGTTAAGAAAACCTTGCTGAAAAGTAGACTGTAACTTGATAGCATCTGACAACATTCTTAGAAAAGCTGGACGAGAATGATCCTGTTGGAACTACTGCGAAATAAAAGCAACATTTTGAAAACTTTAGACAACAAGGAGTTGACTGTGGCTTGTCATGGAACATGTATCAAGTCAGGCTCTATGCAGACCTGTCCAGCACCTCATACCAGAAAATGTTTTCAATTATAGCTTGTGTAGCAAACACATTATTAAACTTTCAGTCAAAAGGGTGTAAATTCTCCAGAGTAAATACTCCAGGATTAGGGATTCAATGATTTTGTCAAATTATTGAAATGATCTGAAATAGGTAAGAAATATTTGAATGGAAATGAACTGTAAGTAATCCACTTAAATAACCAAAATCAACTGCATTCAAATATAGGGTTGAATCACTGGGGCATCTCTCCACTCAGCGCAACTTTTGTACCCAAGACTTACTGCAATTTTTCTGTATTTTGAATACATCAAATGCTGCTGGGCTGCTTTAGATCAACTTTTATTTTTTAACTTGAGATTATTTTTGGAAGGCTGAAAAATGTCCAGGGAATTTGGTTCACTTGCATTCCCAGGCAGGCTGTTCATATACACTTATTGATCAGTTTAAAAAACACAAAGACAACAAGAACAAAACACTTCTGTATCTTGTCAACTCCACCTGGCACTTACAGAGAAAAGTCCAGATGTGCTTGGAAATATCTGGCAAGTGACAAGCTTTTGCAGCTTATTAAGCAGCAAAAAATACAAGTTTCTACAAGTGTTTAAGATTTTTTGTTGATTTTTCTGGCAAATACCTGTTCTACTCTTCTTGTTTTAAAGCATCAAATGATTCACCCTTGGAACAGGATAGATTGGCTAAAAATGTTTTCCAGTTTTGGTAAAGACACCATTTTAGATCAACATATTTATGAGAAAGGAAACAAGATGTGAAGGTACTCCAGGTAGACAACCTGGCAAATCATGCAGTCTGCCCCACCAGCTCAGTAGGTTCTGGAATTAAATGATGGTGACTGTATCCTAACAATGTCAGCTGAATTTTATTTACACCCACAAGTTGCAAAGTTAAAATATCCCACTGGAAAAGGAGCTGAGCACTGGACTCTGAGCTGCAAGCTGCACCATGAACACTCAGCATTAGACAGCACCTGACAAGCCCCCTGTGCAGGGAGAAGCAACAGAGACCATCAGGACAAGCAGTTAAGCAGTTTCAGAGTTTTAAAGCTCACAGGGTAAATATTCTGCTTATTCAGTGCCTGCTAACACAGAGATAATTGCCAGTAGCTGGAATGAGCTGAGGAGTTACAGTAGATAATTCAATGTGCTATACAAATATATGTGTTCTTCTATTATTCATACCATGACATTTGTTGGTTGTCTCAGGAGTACTAAGTGGGGCTCCTATGGTTCATGAATTACTTGAATTATGCATGGTTATGGGTAGGCATTCACCATGTACAAACTGGTTTTGAATCATGCATTTCCTGGGGGCAATATTTCTCATGGTAACTAGCAAACTTTTTAGGTCTTTCAGAGCCTGCTGTGCATTAGTAATTCCTACTTGTGGCAGTGATCCTGGCAAGCGTGATCTGGTAAAGGTGGGAGATAATGAATGTCTACACGCTGGTAGATGGGAATCAGCATTTGTATTTATTCATGTTCAAGAGGCTATCTCCCTCTCTTGGAATTTAAATGATGACATCAAACTGCTAAACAGCGATCTGCTGTCCAATTGTCACTATAAATAGCAGGCCACAAGAGGGAGGTGGCAGTAGATCATATTTTTTATATCTGGAACTGTATGGTTATTTCTCAGTTAACAATCTTGCCTTGGGAAGGTAACTTATATTCTCAGCTTTAAGCTTTTGTTTCTAGGTACCTCTTTACCATGTTTTTAGCTGTTCATTTTTCTGAACAATATTGACCATCTATCAGGAAAATGTTCATGAAAACCCATTTGCTGCATAAATACATGAGAGCAGCTCTACCAAAAGACATGCTTTTTCCAAAAACACTAGGAAAAACCTTTTCTGTTCCTTAGTAAGAACCCCATTTTTGTCTCAGAATCCATCTTTATAAAAGTAAAAGCTGAAAGGAAACTCAATTGTTGCAGAGTCTGTTGCTGTGCAGGGAACATTTCACATCATTGAACTACCTAATTTTAAGTTTTTAATAAGAGTGTTCATAAAATCGTGACAAAGACAGACTGTTCAAGCTTTGGTGCATTAAATAGAGATCCTTTTTCTTCCTGGCTTGGGCAGCAGAGTAGCCCCACCAGGAGCCTCAGCAAGGCTGGGAATGGAGCAGGCTGGTCCTGGGGCTGCCAGGCTTCCACAGAGGAGCCAGCCCGTTGTCAGGGATCCCCCTTGGCCCCTCTGCTAAGGCTTTGTAACCCCTGTGTTAACACCAAATACTCATGTTCAGTAGAAACAAACGGGGCCAGCAATCTTCATTGTCCTGGAGAAGTACAGGTCTGTATAATTATACAATTTCACATGTAAAAATATACACACAGGATAGCTATTCTGTTTATTCTGTGCTGGATAATGCAAGCATCCCAACCCTGTGAACTGATTAACCACCCATGTCCCCGATATTCAAAAGCTTTATCTAAAGCTCACTGAGTTGAAGACATTCTGTGAACTAATTACATGGCATTCTCTGCCCTCCCCACAAAACTTACTGCAAGGAAACATGCTATCAGAGAAGCTGGGGATCAGTAAAATACATCAGATCTTCCTTCTTTTTTCCTGTGAAGACAGAATCGCTTATTACATTTTGTTTTGTAGGTTTTTTTCCAAGTGCAGCCTAAAATTTTGAAACACCCCTTCAGCTTTGGAAAACCTGCTGAATAAATCAGGCTATGTTTCCTGAAGTTCCACTTTAATTTGTCCTGTTCTCAGTTTCTCTTGTTATCACCACACCAAACGGCACCTCCTGTGTTCATGTGCCCAACTCTTGATGTGTGCAGGGAGAGGGCAGGAGGGAAGAAGGCACTGTAATTATGGATTTTTTATCATGTTGGCTGTTAGAAAGCTTCAAAAATACTTGGTTAATTTTTCTCTGGCAAAATATATAAAGCACATAATAATGAAGGACTGTAGCACAACTTGTTGGTCATAGGAGCATAAAATTCCTCTGTTTGATAGTCACTGTGATATGAGGAAAACTGCTCTCTCTTGTAAAACAGTTCTCTAGTCTGAGTAAAAGCACATAACTATTGAGGCCACCACAGAAAAAAAAAAAAAAAAGTGGAAGCTCAGCTTCTGTATGTTAGATTTGTGGGTTCTGAATTTTATGACCATCATTAACTTTGGAAGCATTTTGAACAGTCTGCATTTGTATTTGCAATTCCTAGTTTCAATAATTGCACAATCTTCCCTCTACCCTTTGCATTTTTTTCATTGGTTATATGTATCTGGAAAGAACACCAAGTATTTCAGAGCCAATATCTTTGTGCACTGAAGCTGTGTATCCTAGCTTTCTTCAAATTCTTAAAATTTCACTAGTTTAATGGCATTACAGGAAGCTGTTTGTCCATTACAAGGCATTTCAAGCAACTAGTTTATTAAAAATTTCTTTTCATTTTTATTCCTTTCTCCTAAATTTTTATGATTCTCATGTATTTAATTTGAAAAAGTATCCCTGGAACAGAAATGTTCAGCAATAAATAATACAAGTAACTGTGTATTTTACTGGAAGGTGCTTCTGCTGGTTGGTTACTAAGAAATATTTTTATGGTTATTTTTTATTTATGACTTCAGGACTGTATCTCTTTTTTTTTTTTTTTCTAGTTTTTATAACTTTTTAATAACAGGGAAAGAAGTCAGTACCTGCACTACTTCCAAGTGTATTGGAGGTTTTTTTTAACTCACTGTAAGCTGATGCAAACCTAATTATAAAAAAAAAAAAAAGAAAAAAAAATTGTAGATGTAAGTCATGGATGCATTCATTGCAGGACCTCAAAAAAAAGCAAGGCCTAAGAAGAAGTGAAAATTCAACATCTCTACTTCTCAAAGGCCTTACTCAGCTGACTTTCATGTCTACTTGCAAGCTGGAAAGACTTTTCATAGGAAAATAAGGAAGATGTCATCCAAAAGTAAAATTTAAATGCTCCTCTATTACAGTTAGCAGCAAATCACATTAATTTTACTATTCATCGTGATAATGATGTTAGTCAAGCTGCTCCCTGGATACTCCTGTAGTTGTAATACGTAATTCTGTGGAAGCTCCATTTCAATTTAATAATAAATAAGAATTAATGTTCATTTTTTGCAAAGTGTTACAGGAAAAATATATTTGTGGACTTTACATAAGATCACATTCTTGCACTGGGGAAGAGTCAGAGCAGATAAAGTAGGAGCTGGAATAGAATTCAGGTGTAATGAGTAAATGCTGTTGTGTGTAGCATGCACTTAATAATCTCACTTGTAAAAACTCAAGGCACTCAGAGCTGTTATATTTTCAATGGCTTAATCAAGAAAATGCTGTGAGACTGGCATTGCGGTTGGGATTAATGGAATCCCTCAATGTCCTCATTAAATGTAATAAACCTGTGTAACAGGAGTAATAATAACACTTCACATATGTACAGCATTGCTCCTTTTATGAAGTATCTCCAAGCCTGTTGTGAGCATTCATGAGCTGAGCATTACTGTCCATCTCTGTGGAGCGTCTCTCCTCTTCCTGCAGCAGAAAATGCTGGGAGATCCTGGGGAGAGGCTCCTGCAGGTGCACACCTGACTCCAGACAGGTGTGTGTGCGTGTGCCTGCTGCCTGCAGCTCCACTGGCCTCATGGCGGGCTTTCCTTTTTTGTACAGAACCCTTGCGGTATTTCATTCAGTCATTTCCTAAGGTCTCTGTGCTGTGAGTCAGGCCTTTTTTCTATCATTCCATTTATATTTTCAAAAATTAACAACAGCATTTGTCAACACCTCGTAAGCTTATGCTCCTCCAAGTTTCCAGTGGTACCTTTATCCTGATAATTATTTCCTATTTTTAACTGTATTATGGACACATTTATGCTGCCTAAATCCTGCTTTGCTTCACTGGTATAGTTTGCTGGAGAAACCACATAATCACAAGTCCTGGAACACCCATTTTAGAAAAAGGCTTCTTATTTTTGTTTGACTTTTAGTGATGTGAACAGCTCCCTGACCTGTGGCCTGTGTCATCAGAGCAGCCAGTTAGACAGTTTGTTACAGTTTATTCAGCTGTTCTGAGACAATAACAGTTGCTACTCCTGCATAAAACCTAAATCATCCACAGGTCTAGGATTTTACTTTATCTGGTGGATACTGGCCACTTAGTTTTTCAAATATACTTCAGTTTCTCAACTACTACTGTGTTACTTTTAAATTCCCTCTTCATTTGTTAGGAGTCTAGCTCACTTCTGCTTTATTTCATTTTTGTGTAAAATCTGGAAGGTGTTGAGCTGTTCCCATTTCCTCTCACTTGGGCAAAGAGAATGACTGGGCACTTCTTTTCAACAGAAGGCTTTGCATGGCCAGGGAACTGCAGATCTGGTGGGAGCTAATTAATCGCTTTCTCTCTGCACACTGTGCATGGTCCTTTGCTTGCTGCTGAAAAAGTTGCTGGAAATGAATAGTAGGAAGAGGATTTAAAGAGTTTCCTTTTCTCCCTGAAGCTGTAGATTTTTGCTTTGCATTGGATGGTGAGGACTAGAGCTATGCCCAAGCCCTTGTTTAGAAGGAAGAAAGTGCAACGAAGTTTACTATTAAAGAGGATGGGTTTTCTTCTCAGCTGCTGTGGACAAAGAATTTTATGAAACCCACCTTGATGTGTAACACTCTTTCCAGCAATGTCCCATCTCTCCTTACTTCCTTTGCTAAAATGAACCCATTCTGCTCTTTTCCTACCCCCAGTTTACCTTTGTGCTGACTTGATTCTTTATTCTTGCTCGATATCATCTGTCATTCAGACTAGCACTCAAATGCACATGCTCCTGCCCCCTAACCTCACACAAATATGTGTTTTACTATCAATTAGCTTTGCCTCTGAGCTCTACTCTTCACAATTCAGTAAACAGAGATGTACCTGGCAAAGACAGGAAAGGGTGGGAAGCTGGGAGGTGCATCTCCAAGCGTTGCTCCCGGGTGAAATACGTGTCCTCACTTAATCATGCTATGCAAAGTTCTTTGAGATCATTGCTTAAAGGAGCTGTGCAAGTACAGGGCACAGTTAATTATATTGCATTTGTAATCAGGCCATAAAAGAGAAACCCTTGAACACAGATATATTGTTCCAGGCACTGCAGTCTGTGGATGTCTTCCTTTGAATTTTGCTCCCTGCCAACCAGCAGTAATAGGTTCTCACTGTATCCAAAACTCCTGCAGTCTTTTTCAGCCTGCACTGGCCATCAGCCCATCAACCATTCCACAAACAAGAATGTATTTCTCTCTGGATTTATTTCTTCCTTCTTTTTCATCCCAATGTGCAAGCAATTAGGTATTGAATCCTTAATAAGCCAATCTAGACCAGCTCACATGACTATTTTTCTCCTAATCAATTTATTCAGCTCACATTGAGGGTTTTATCATATTTACAATATCACAGCAATTTGTGTAGGAGTAATAAAAGGTAAAAGTAATTTTAGGGAAAGAAAATCCAGTTGTGGGTTTTTGCTGGTTTTGTTGAGCTTCAGTGCATGTGGGTTTATTTCACCATTTGGGAGGAGAAATTTTGAGTTTCAGTCAGCAGAGTTCAGTTCCAGCATGGGAGGAACAGAACTGCATAATTAAACAAGCTGCAAAAAAAATTTGGAAAATGTAATCAGACTCCTGCAAGCTGTCTTTTTCCAGAAGCCTTTTCTTCTGTTTTATCACTCTTCTCTAAGCCTTGGAGATGGACTTCACCCTGCACTGTTATCACATCAAAGTTAATTTATTATCACAAGGGAAAAAAGCCACAAGTCTCAGGGGCTTAGGGCAGAGAGGCACCTGTGCAAGCTGGGTATTTGTGCAAGGTGACTATTACATATCTTCAATGCTACATCATGAAGTCTCCACAGGGTGTGCACACTACTGTTCTCCACATTTCCTGGGCCCTGTGTCCCTGCTGTATGTGATGGTGAATTCCCTCGGACCCAGACAATCATCCAGCTCTACTTGAGACCTGACTGGAAATCAAACTAGTAACTTCCTTGGCCTGCAGAGAAAAACAAAGACAATGCTTTCTCTTGTTAAAAACTAGTTAATTTTTGCTGAGTTTAGGATTTATCAATATAACTGTAGTTTTAAAATTAAAACTACAGCTAAAATCCAGCTAAATTCCAGCTAATTAAAATCCAGCTAAAATTTCTGGATTGAATCTCTCCCCCAGTTCCCCAAACTCCACTTTTGTCCCGGATATTTCTATTTCTGCTCCATAAGTTACATGACTCAGAGCTGAGCATAATATTGTTGTGCATAATATTATCCCAAAACATGACTGTCATATTCTAATCCTGCCACAAAAATAATTTCTTTGCAGAGAAGCTGTACACGCTTCTTGTGCAGAAACAACAGGGGAGGTAGAGTCAAATAGCACACACAGGACACTTAAAGCTACCTTTTGTATGCAAATTGCATGGTATGAAAGTGTTAATTTGAAATTGGCTCAGGAGGAAAGCATGACTTCCTAAGACTTCTGCATTAAGAAGCTTGACTTCTGCTATAGCTGCCACATGCGACCTGCAACACATGCTTCGTTTCATTCCCAAAGGGAAAATTCTCTTTTTTCAGATTCAAGAGCAAAATGCTTTCCTTACAGGCACTTTTCCTCTAATTCAAACCTCCTTTCTCCAGCGATACACACATAATTCAGGTTCCATAAAGACTGGCTGCACTAATGGCGGTGTTAACGCACACACACACGTGGAAGTTCTCAGTTCTTTTACCAATTTCAGACTTTTTAACTCTTCATTTGATTATTGAACTTTTTGGGAAGGTAGAATGGGTCAATTCCAGCAAACAGTACAGAGGAAAACTGTTTTCCAGTGCTTGCAAGGCTTGAAATCAAATACAAATACAGTCATTATAGACTAAGTCAAATCTTGCAAATGCAAAAATGTCTGAATTCACTTCTTTCAGGGTGAAACCTACAAAACTGCATGGCCTGTCATTACAAAGTTCTTTGTTATAACATAATGTATGTGTCCCACAGTAGTTGCACTGGACAATGGTTAATGTTGGTTCTCCTTTTAGGAATAATCCCTCAACCAGAGTTTGTCCAGAATCCTCCTCAAGTGGACGTTGCCCTTCCTCTTTTTCTGGGGCACAAGGGCAGAAGTCCCAGAGGAGCAGCCATGCCATCTCATTTTGCATTTACCAGCTATTTGAGTTGCACCAACATTGCTTGTCAATGCTGTCACTCATAAGACACGTTCTCCTCTTAACGAGTGCTGTAGCATCTTAGCAGATTTCTGAGCTCTATTTTTGATGATGTCAGGTTCAAAGGGAGGTCTAAGCTGCACGAAGACAGAGATGCCTAAAAATGGCATCTATTTCTCTGTGGCTGCATGTACCTTCCCATATAAAAGTCAAATAAAACTTCTTATGATAAAGTTTTTTTTGCAACTTTTTTTCCACACTCTTCTTCATACATCTTGAAGCCACATCTTTATCTAACACTGAGAGCTTTAGAATGATAGGGGAAAAAACTCAAGAAAAGAAAAAGGGAGAGCATGAAACTAAGGAGTAGAGGTTTCTGAACTGCTGAAAACAAATTGGTCAGAACAGAAAGAGAAGCAAGATCTCAGTAGGGTTAAAGTGAGTGAGAAAGAAAGGAGGGCTGGGGAGGACACCAATTTGGATAAGCCAAGTTGTTGGGTTTTTTTTCTGAGATGCTGTTCTTTACTTTAGACTAAGCCCAGCTCGTCTTTAATAACCTAATTATTCTTCCTAGCAGTTGCAGCACTCCAGCCCAGCTCCGAGTCTGTGTTGACTGCATTTTGCTGCTCACTCCCTGGGCTTGTTTGCTGCAGCCCCAGGCTTTACATTTTGTTGTGATGTGCTGATGAGCCCTTTGACCTCCCTGCTCTCATCACAGATGCTCAGACAGCAGCTGATCTGCACGAAAGAGAACTGAGAGATGTAGGGAGCTGCAACAGAATGTGCTGGGACACTCCCTAAGGTGCTGGGTGAATGGAGCCCTGCACGGTGCAGGTATTTATCACAGTGGGGCTGAGTCACCAACAGAGGCTTCTGAAACCCATAGTTTTAACCTGAAGAGCAGAGTATACAGAAAGGAAATTACAAGTCTTAATGAATGGCTGATTTGAGTATGGATTATACATTGGTAGCAATATGCCACTGTTTGTAGCACATCATTAGCCTGAAAGACCTGTAGTGTTTGAACTTTTTTGTGTTTGTTTCAAAAGTGCCACGGTACAACATTTTAGTAACCACTGGTTGTTACAAATCCCTTCATGAATGCATTATGGAAAACTGGGGCAGAGTTCTTCACTAGCTAGCCAAGTGCATGCCTGCTGGGGCTTTGTACTAGAAAACAGTGAATAATGTTTTTAAAGCCAAAGTACAGTAGAAACCCATTTTACACACATAAGCATGTTGCACAAGACTAATACTCGTTGAAGTTCCCTGCTGCTGTGTGAAATTCATGCCAGTTTGCAATGCAGAACTTATTTTTCAGGGGTTCCTTTAAGTGGTTTCATTATATCATTTCACCTGTTAGCGTCCTCAAAATAACTTACATCTGTAAGTCTATAATTTTATTGAGTATTCATGTAAAAAGGTCCTGCTGTACTTATCTCTATGATCTGGTGCACAGAAAGTGCCTCTAAGGGGGGGCAGCACATGTTTAATTCTGGTCTGCTTTATTTATTGGAATTACTGCAGGCAGAAAATCTCCCTGTTTGACATGTTAGCTGAGCCATCTTTAGGAACACATCACTCACGTGGGGACCACTATAAAGGGATTGAGATCTTTGCTTCTTTAGCACAGCAAAACCAGTGAGACCTGATGAGTTTGATGGGGCATCCCTGGAGCTGAGAGCCAATCCATCTACCAAGTCCTGATACTTCTATGGAAACATGATGGATAAGCTTGTGCCTCTACCTTTTGCTTCATTAAGGAGACAGGAGGTATTAATGACAGCAATTATGTATTCTCAGTTAATTTAATGCATGACAATCTAAGAGACCATAAGTAATTATATTATCTGAGGAGTTTGTTAATTTTACTCGGTACTTAAGGATGTAAGGTACCGTGTAGAAAACTGATCAAATGATAAGCAATGGAATGCCCTACTGTTAAATAGCAGCTCAGTGAAAACATTTCAAAAAAGCAGTTGACAGCGTTATTTGTTTGGGTATTTGAGAACAAGGAGGAAAAAACCATGTAGACAGCTGAAAAATAGAGGAAAGCAAGGAATTTGATGCTTTGTGGTTTTTACATTCTTGGGCCAATCTAAAATTGAGTTGAGTGAGGATGCCTTGCTAGCAACACTCACAGAGGATGTTGTTGCTCTTCCTTTTCACCACTCCATGTGGTTTTTCTCTTGCTGTCCAGCTAAGAAAAGAAAGTTAATGGCAACATATTTTAAGAGAAAGGAGCATATAAATGAGAGCTCAGGCATTGTCTTGTGGAAAAGTAAAGGCAGCAAAGCAAAGGGAATTGAAAAGTAGGAGGAAGAAAGAAGAGTAAGGGAAAAGGATTCATATTCAACAAAGGAAGGGAGAGCAAAACTAAGTTTGGAAACAACACCAGAACAGCCTAGCTATCAATATTTAAACAGCTCACCAAATTATTTTATCATTTCATGTGTGAATCTTGCAAATAGCTACCCATTTGCGTTACACATAACTATTCCCTCTCTTTATAGGAAACAATGACTGAAAACCCTGAGGACTGATGCAGGTTTCATATTTTAAGTCTATTCTTGGCACTAATAAATAAACAAGCCAAATGATTAAAGGGGTGAGTGTAGACAAGCAACTACAGTTGGGGCTACAGGTGGAGCAGGAGTTGATCATCACTCCATTATCTTTGAAGTTATAACATGGAATTTAGCTCTTTCTCTCCCCTCCCCCTCTTTTTTTTAACCACATCTCCATACCCACAGTGATAAGTGAACAGCAAGAAGCCTAAAAAGAAATTTGTGCTGCCCAGCTAGAATGGGCAGTTAGGATCAGCAATGTACAGTAGAAATCATCTTCTTTGTGGAAGTGTAATTCACCGTGATATTGAAATAGTACAGCAAAGAATGCTATGTTTTATTTCTTTAAAGAAAATAACTTGAATATCAAAAGTTTTATTGCCATTGGTAATTAGGTCTGGAGCTGCAAATTGCATTTCAACAACAATATATACCAAGTCAGTGAATAATACCAGTGAGCAATTTAGCAGAATCAAACCTCCAGACATCACACCTTGACCACATCTTCAAGAATCATGGTAAAAATGGTTGTGTGGAAATTACAAATGAAAAGATGAAATGCATGTACACTATTCTGAAATAATCTTTTACATTTTCTGTGAACAGGTTTAGTCGTGCTTGTTAATTTGGTTTTAATAAAATAATATTTGGGGGGTTTTGGTTTTTTTTTTCCTTAGGAAAACACCACTTTTCACGTTTCCCTAATGCGTTCTGGATCAGTTAAGATCACTTTTTAAGCCAAACTTCTGAGCTTGTAAAATTCTCATTATTTTCTCAATGCAGGTCTCATGGATAGATGAATGTAGTATTTTACAGTTAAAGATGTGGAACTTTGCTTCTGCCACTACAATAACTGCTTTACAATTTTGATGATTGCAGGAAGTGAGGAGTAACTGGAAAAAAACACAACAAAAAACAACCAACAAACAATTTGGGGAAGGAGAAAGAGAAGATATTTAGAAATAGACATATTATTTGGCTGCCAGACTAGGGCTACATGGAAAATTTGGGGCTTAAATGAAATCTCTGGATCCCAGAAGAAGGTGCAACACAGCCCCTGAGACATTTCAGTTCTGAATTAGTTGGAAAGCTGCATGAGTTCATTCAGGGGCACACAGTACAGTTCTCCACTGTTTAAAATCCATGTTATGGAAGTGCAGTAAGACACTTCAGTAGAAAAGCAAAGGCAAATGCCAATAGCTTTTGCAAACCCCCACATTTCTGCTGCTGACCATAAGTAGATATGCAGGAGTCTCCTTCCATTGCTACAGGCAGATTTAAGTCAGATTGCACAGAAAACTGGTTGCTGATTAACTCATCTGACCCATCACCTAAGAGACTTGTGATATAAAATATGACCTGAGCTTTTCAAGCAAATAACTGTAATTTCCATTTAATTGATTTTTGACCTTGCACTGCAATTATTCAACGTTAATTTATCTCAGGATAGAAGAACAGCAATTGCATGTAAACTGGAGGATGCTGTAAAAAATTATGTGCATAGGAGAAAGATTTCAGTTATTAAGTTTGCTTACATTTGCACAGTAGACAGATGAATAATGTTTCCTTTTTCTACAATGTAATTACTAGAATCAACTAAATTCATAAGGAATACTTGGAGAAATACATGGAAGTTGGTGCAGCACAAACTATAAAAATCCTCATTTGAAAGCAATTCTATTTCTCAGGGTTGAGGACTGTTTTTTATTATTTATTACAAGACCTAGTAATGTGCTTGGAATTTTACAGAGCAATAAGCAGTAACAGGTCTTGCCCCCAAGCAGAATAGAACCCAAGAGAATGAAAAAAACAATAAGGTATGGGAGGCCAAATTTTGTTTTTCACCCAAAACTACAAGAATAAGGTAGTTTAAATTCTATCCTTGATATTCAACCCCTAATTTTGGGAAGAAACTTTCTGCTGACCATTCATCATCATCAGAATTGTCTTAATGATCTGAATATGTCCCTATTATGCTGATTATGAAGTATATTAATTTCAACTTCTACCACTGTTTTTGCTATCCAGGGCATAACAGTCTATACTGCAGTTGAAATAGGAAAGGTATTTTTTTGCTGTTGAACCCAAACTATCATAAAATGCAGAGCAGTACCATTTTCTTAATTAGGGTTTTGAGGGATTTTAGCTTCTGCAGAATAAATAGGAGAAGAAAGAGGAGGAGATGGACAGTGACATTTCTCAGTTTCTGTTCCTCCAAGTGCGGAAGAGTAATCAGTGCTACTTAAGAGGATTATTCACCTACTGAACAAGGTGTTAGTCACCCCTCTAGACTGTGGGCCACTCTGACTTTATGTCACATGTGATGTGTTAGGTCAGGAATACAGGAATATCTTTTTTCAAAACATTTCTTCAATGGAAGAACTTGGAAAAAAATAGGAAGCTTCATTGCAAAAAGGTGAAAAAAAGTGCTGAATTCAACTACATCAATCATGGTCCCAGCTTGAACAAAACATTTTAAATTAACTGATAAAGGATTCAGTGATGTCCTTGAAATCAGCTGTCGGTCACAAGCCCATAATCTCTTTGCAGTAGGATTGAATTTGGGGAATGGAAATTACAGGTGTAGCTCAGGACTGACCTTGATGCTCAGGCACTGCCAAATCCCAGTTTTAGATTTACTGCCACGACGACAGCTCTCACAGTGTGTGTGCTGGTGAGGAGAAGGGCTGTGTGCAGGGCCTTTCCTTTGGCCTTCCCCTTCCAGCTCCTCTCAGGGAATTAGCGGCACAAAAGCTTCCCACACCTCACATTACCACTGCAAGTGGTGGCAGCACATAGCAAGAGCTCTTCCAATTTGCTTCCTATACGTAATGAGGAGGTCAGGGTGAATTTTACCCACAGTGGCAAATCATATAGAGTTTAACTGCATCCTCTCTGCCTGCATATTGGATCTGATTCCCTGATCTTGTGCTCAGAACTTCACAGTTGAAGTGCCTTGGTTTGGGGTTACAAAGTTCCTGACACTGTATTAAGCAGGAATTTTCCCAGTAATGACAGCTAGGGAAGGCAGGAACATCCAAGGGAGTTGAAGTGGAAACACGAGCTTGTGACAACTATTAATGCCACCTGCATTGGCAGCAGCCTGCCAGAAAGAAGCTTTCCATAAATGGTCCGTAATCATGACAATGGTTGAACCTTGCCATGTACAGCTCCCTCTATGTCTATATCCAAGGAGATAAGTATGGGAGTTTTGTGTTTGTGCTAAGGAAACTGCTTCAAGGAAATTAAATCTGAGGGTGAAGCAAACTTGGAGAATGTAGATAACATCTCATTGGAAGTGCTGTTTTCTGTAGAATAAGAAATTCCAACAAAGCCAGGCATAAATACAGTTCAGGTGTTCAGAGCACAAATCCTGAAAGAAGAGGGACTGGAGAACAAAGCTGGGTTGCAGTATCTCATAACTTCTGCAACTTTCTGAAGAATCAGCTCATCCGTCTCTTCAAATATTTAAAAAATGCATCCTGCTTACAATGATGTATAGAGCAGAAATAAAAGGTCTCTACAGAATTTTTTATTTTTTTTTAGCACAGAGAAATATATAAGGTGCTAAATATTTCAGGGCAAGTCAGGAAGATCAATGAATGGATTTATAACAAACATCCATCTAGGAAATCATTCATCAGTGATACATGGGGATGTAATTGCCACTAAGTAGGACAGCTAGCTCAAAACCAGGACATGCAGTGGACAAAATTAAGTCACAGAATATCAGTCGTGGGTGTAGAAGAGAAATGAAGGTTGCCAAGAGATGGCAAATGGATGTGATCACAGCATTTACCTGGACAAGATATATGAGCAAAGTACAAGGCAGAGAAAAATGGCAGTGGCTCTCCTACTCCATCAGTTGCCTTGTATCAGCAGCTGCTGCCATTAATATGTTGCTATCTATGCTATCCATAATCAAAGCTTTATATTTCCAGTTGATTTGCAATATCAGACAGAACTTCTGTGTAAAAAAGAAATGTGCTCTCATTAGCACCATTGAGAATATATTGTGGCAGAGTTTTGCAAAGAGAATTGCTGCTGGGCTTCTAGTGTAGCTGCTATTGCTGTAGCATGGCAGGGAACTAATGAATTAATTCCTGTTTTGAAATATTCTCCATGGGATCATTCACAAAACACAGGCCTTGTTTGCACAAGGAAATAGGTAACAGTCATCTGCCCTGAATCTCTACATACTTCACAAAATTACACGTACACTGTTTTCTCTGTGCTGTTTTCACTAGGTGAATAATCATACTCTGCTGCTATAAGCCCATGTACGATTACTTAGAAATTTACAGAGAGAGAAAAGGAGAGAAAGAAGTGGAAATTTCATGGAATGACAAATGGGCTTCAGTGGCTCAGAAAGTGTCAGTCTGTTTCCTGGTATGTCAGCTGATCAAATCATCTGCGTTATCTCTCTGGACAGAGCTTGGCTATCTTGCCCAGATATGAGGAATAAAGAAAGAAACCCAGAGTTCTCATTTGGACACTATTAATTTCGTGTGTATATGCACATATCATGCATTTTATCCCATCCTCAGAACTGCAATGCATCTGTCCCAGTTGCACTGGCTGGGAAGGGAATGCAGATCTAGGTACAGACACCAGAAGACAAATCCTGTGGTCTCATTAACATGCTCAAGTTAACATGCTCAGGCACAGGAGGCATCCACATAACTGGATTCCTTCGTTTGTTCACTTCAAAGAGACAAAAAAAAAGGAACCTGTAGTTAAGGAATGCCTTAGGAATATAAGTGTAAAAGAGAGTTTGGTGAAGCAATTCTATGAATGTGTTCTCCTGAGCCAATACTGCTGTTCAGAGCTAGAAGAAATGACTGAGTGCAAGTGAACAGGTAGGAAACATGACTGTGAGTAGAGTCTGGAGGTAAACATGCCTGGCTGCCCACCTGAACGTGATGTGAGATGACTGAGTGACTGATTCAGTATGGTTGAGCATGAATAAGAGAGCATTCTGATTTAATATGACTGCAAGGATAAAGATCATGTGTGTGAATGATTATCTCACTGACTGTACAAGGAGAAGATGAGGTGAAACGACGGGAGCAAGTGAAGGAAAATGGGAACATCTGAAATTCAGAAAACACTAACAAAATGAGTAGCAGATGGTCCACTGCTGATAATCAATGGAAAATCCATTTTGACAATTGACTTATTTGTAGGATGGAAGTGTAAAGTTGAGTGCATGAATTTTCCAGCCTCCGCTTATTCCCAAGATCAAGCAAGTTAAATTGGGACATGCGGAGTAATTGTGAAGAGTTTTCTTACTGTTCACTTATCTTTGAGAAGACTTTCTTAAATAGATGCTCTGCTGACTTCTCTAAAATGACTTTTTAAGCAGTCATGTTGGACATAGGCAAAGGGCCACCTCTTTCAGACATCTTTGCAGAATGTCTGGTTAGTATAACAGGAACAGGAGCTCCCTTTTTGAAAGGGAGTTGGGATAGGACACTACTTTCTGCTAGGGATCTACTAGATTTATAAGCTTATAAATTCATTAATATATTTGTTTTTCAATTTATCTAGGTAATTCTTTTTTGCTCTTTTTTGGACAGTCTCTTGTGCATGTGGGCAGAGGATATTAAATATGGTTATAAAATACCACTTCACGCATTTTCATCAACAATTTTGTATTCTGTTGCATGAGAAGAATTCCAGGACAAGGCAGAGCAGTGGCAAATAAAATCCTCTAACAGAGCTGTCTACCTGAGTAAAGAGCAAAGTATGGCTCTCAAGATGACTTGTCTACCCAGCAGATTTAATGAGACCAGAATGGCTGAAGCACCACAACTCTCAGCATGCACTTGGAGCGCTCTGTGTGTGAATATAAAGGCATAATTACCTTTAGACTGATCTATCCTCCCTCCAGAGGTTTTACAGCATTACAATTTCAACAAAAATATGCACCAATATATGTGCATGTGTGTGTGTGTCTGTCTTCCCACCTCACTATAAAAACCAGGGCCAGTAGGAAAATAACTGAGATATTCCTGTTCTTTGCTATTTGTAGCGCTCTTAAACAGACATTGTTGTTTGAAAATTCTTTAACCTGCAAGGTTAGAGGTGCTTTAGGATTTAGGTGCTTTTCTTCCAAATTTGAAACTCTTTAATAGTTATTTTAATCTAGTTTTGTCTTGCTGCAGCAGCTTTCAACATTGTGCAAAATATGAACTGCTTCAGGGTATTAAATGCTCTACAACCTTCTCAGGTCTGAAAGACCAAAAATCAAGTTTTCTTATTGGGCTTACATTTAAAGGCCATTAGCATATTCAGAAGTCAGAGAAATATAGATATTCATATGTTTACAGGAAACCATCTACTTATTTTCCAATGCCAGCTGAAAGGGGAATGGGAGTAGGCTACAAACATAATTTGCTTTGTATTTCAGACAGTTGCTTTGCTGAAGATCCAAATGGATGGAAGAAAATCCTGCCTGACACAAGACAATGGCATGTTCTCAAAATGAAAAATAGCAAGAGCAGTAGAAGTTACGTACACAAAACCTTCTGTTCCTGTCATAAATTGATAATCATGCCCTCTTGGGTGGGAAGCTTATTCTTATCTCTGAGGTATAAGCAGCGTGTTTCTACTGATGAAGTGATTATGAAATTTGAAAAGATAAGCAATCATAAGGTTAAAATTATAATACTGTTTCTAACATTAGACAAGAGGAAGTTACTGTCTGAGTATCTTTGTGGACCTCTTAAAAATGTTTGAAATAGCAATAAGAAAAATGGCACAGGAATACATTGACTTTATATAACTTTTTTCCCTTTGCTAACTTTCACACAATGCAGCAGCATAAACTAATAAAACAAAAAGACCTAATCCTCTCATCTTCAGACTGTAGCAAAAATGGAAGTGTGTATTTCCAGTATATTTTTGCAGCATCATAAATGTTCCTGTGGTGTGGCCCCTGCCTTCTTCAGAGAAGGCATCCATAGAGAGCGATGCCTTGTCTCTTCAGCAGGCCAAGGACTAAAATCCACACATTTGTTATAGGTCTGTTTGCTCTTGCAAGCTGCATTTCTTCACTAAGCAGCATTTAGGTTGCACAAGTTTCCCCTGTATTTGGGTTTGGAAAAAGACACAACTTTTGAGGGGCATATAGCAGCAGAATACATACATGTGTCTCTGTCCCTCTTCCTTTTCAAGTCCAGAACATTTTATTTCTATTTTAATTATTGTCCCTCCTCACAAAATTACAGAAGGAGCATTTTCTCACCTCCAGGCAAAGGGCATTTTCCAAAAAAATTCCAACCAGGCGTTTGTTTCTGATCAAGCCTCTGAGAAACTTGGGCATAGTCCTGGACCATTGCATACTTTATTTCATGAGGAGTTTGAAATGACCTGGGCAGCAAAGCTCTGAGTTAAACTTGTGTTGTGTCCATCCTAAAGGCTGAACAACCTGCAAGTAAATCTCTCACTGGCTGCTGCAAACAGAGTTGACTGGTCCCAGTGAGAACCATGGAATTGCTCTCCAGTCCAGGAGGAACAATCACCACCTCACAGCCTCTGGAGACATTTATCTCAGCGTCCTCAGGCCAGCCTCATTTCATCCTCAGCATCCTGGTCACCTTTTTTCTGAGCCCAGACACTGAGGAGCAATCTCCAAAGTTTCCTTTCTAAAGCTGTATAAAGCTTTCTGGTTTAACTATAGTGCTTCAACTCCCTTCTGAGAAACACATCTCTGCTCCTCTACAACCCCAAAAAATGAATTTAAGGGTGCCTTAACCATCCTTCACTTTAAAAAGCTTGCAGAGGCCCCTAAGAGCTACTCATAAAAAGAATCTAGGAAGTCACTTAGACAAGATAAAGAATATCAGTCGATTTATCCTTGTCACTAAAAGTCACTTTTTAATTATTCTGCACTATGGGACAGGTAGAGGTGTTCCTCCTCCACTCTTACAACTTCTGTCCCTTCAGGGAGCACGTTGCATTTGCAGCAATTCCAGACTAATCCCATGCTGGTGGGGACACAGAGATGGATTGTAGTGGGGGCAAGGAGTGAGAGTGGTAAAGAAAAATAAAAATGTTTTCATTCATAATTATGTCATTGGGCCCAGTTTGAAAACTTACATCAACTCCATTATCAACAGAAACTGCTTTAGGAATAGAAATATTTCATTGTCACATTTGTGGGTCAGTGAAGGAGACAAATACAAGAGCAATAAAATGCAAAGGGCCTTGTGATTTCATGATTAGGTTTTATATTATGATTGCAGCAAGTTGCTGTTTAATGTCCAGATTTTCCTTCCATTTAAGTCAATGGGTCTTTTCTGCTGATTTCAGTATTATAGATTTTCAACTTGCTCTTCACTTATTTGATGATTTTAGATTTTATATAATGTCTGTCAATTGGTGTTTCAGCAAGTCCTTAGTGATCCATCTAAAAGACCAATAGCTTTTACCATCTTGTCAGCTATTTTATTACCTTCCTTTATTTCAAAATATCCAAGTTCACAAATAATAATTTTTTCTCTCTCTCTCTGTTGACAGTGAGAACATTCATAACAAATTCAAAATAAAACCTGTGACTGTGTAGCTCTGTTAAATCTCAGTCTGGGGAGAAAATAATTATGTCACCTGAACCAGGACATTTCCCTTTGTCTCTTGTTCTCCTTGATGATCTTACAGGGAAAATAATTTATGGAACATTAGGAGTCAAAACAAGCCCTCAAAGTTGCAAAGGAGGACAGGGACTAGCAATTAGCCAGCACATTATGTGAGTGTAACTAATCACAAAGGTAGCTTTCCTTCACCAGCAACAGGACATGACCAGAATTGTTGAGACTGTGAGTCCAACACCTTAAATCCTGACAACATCTGTTCTGACTAGCAGGACCAGCATTGTGGGTAGTCAGTGGCCTGCCTGATGCTGTTAGTTTAAGAGAAAGCAGATTTCTCATCCTACCTCTACAGTGTGTGCTGTCTTTTCTTTGGATGTTAGCAACAGCTGCAAAGAGGCCATGAAATCAGCTTTGGGACATCCTTGTATTTAAAAACAACTTCAGAAAGTATTCCAGCTTTTCAGGTTGAGCTTTGTAAAAGTAGCTAACTATAAATTATGTTGAAAGAGCATTCAGTTTCCTCTCTGATGTGACTTAATGATGCTTTGTCAAACATGGGACTTTTTGAAGGCTTCTCATTGTCAGTGAAAATCCTGTGACAGAGATGGCACTTGCTGTTATTTTCCTGAAAAAGCATACTTGTTTGTTTGTTAATAGCTGTTTCTGGACTGAAAAGTTAGGAGGGGGCATAGACTGATGGCCATGTCCAGGCTGAAACCTACCTGAGCCTAGCGCTGATGAGATTTAGAAGAAAAAGTGCAGAACTGAAGAACTCAGTTTGACATATTTTTCTGCTATTTTAATTAATGATATCAAATAACGCACTGAAATGCTTTGTTCTTTTCCATACTGGGACAATACAAGTTTTAGTTTGGGTTAATTAACACATATTAATAATGCAATTAAAAAACCAAAACTTTTAGTCAACAGTTTGTCTCTAAAAGAGGTTGCCTAGAGGAGCTGTGGATGCCCCATCCCTGGCAGTGCTCAAGGCCAGGTTTGACGGGGCTTTGAGCAACCTGGTCTAGTGGAAGGTGTCCCTGCCCATGGCTGGGAGGTTGGAAAAAGAGGATTTTTAAGGTCTCTTGCAACTCAAACCATTCTGTGGTTCTCTAATTGCCCAATTCAATGGTTAAGCAAAACACAGTAGAGGTTGCAGGACTAGAACATATAAAATCACACCCTGGGTAGCCTAGACTTTTAGCTGAGACAAGTTGCAGCAAAGACATATACTGCCCTAGTGAACTTCTGGGGCCTTTGCTGGAAGCTGTCATGGGACAGATTCTTCATAGATTTCCCCAGGTAAAACCAGTCTGAAATAAAACCAGTCTGAAGTTAAAACAGTAGCAGTCTGGGAAAGCTGTGGACATCACATCTAGGAGGCCTGGCATGTAGGTGAATGAGGATTTTCTCAAATTTTTTGAAGCTCAAAACCATAATTTGAGCTGAATTGTGTGATTTGAGTATTAATAAATACTTTTTAGTGTCATTTTTAAGGTAGGTTATTGAAACTTTCGTCCACACCTTCTGGGTCTGGCAGAGTAGTCACTTAGATAAGATGGATGGTACCTGTAGCTGCACTTCAATTGGGGAATAATTAGTAACATTAAGCTTCAAAAAACTGAAGTCACCACTTCCAGCCCTGCCAAGAGCCAGGGGCTAGGCAGGGAATCTGGAGAAACTGCCTCCCAGGGAAAACACTGCTGGTGAGCAGGAAACTTCATCAAAGGGAAACATTTCCCTTGGGAACATCTACAGACTGCAGCTCTCTGGGCTTCTCAGGGTGACCTTCAACCATTTGTGTGGTGCAGGGAGATCCCACTAGTGATGCAAGATTTATTCAGTAGTTTTACTAGTTACTATAAATGTCTTCCTCAGCAAAGGGAGAGAGCCTTGTGTCCACTCCCCTCACACTCCTGTAATGCACTCCTGTTGGGGTTTGATGTACATCCAAGCATGACTTCTAGCATAAGGGGTCCCTGCCCCTGGCAGGGGGTTGGAACGAGATGATCTTAATTTCCCTTCCAACCCAACCCAACCCAACCCAACCCAACCCACTCTATGATTCTGTGACCCTCAGCCTGACCATCACATTGCCCTCAGCATCACCTGGGCTGGGACCTGTCACTCTTCACCAGGAAAAAATCCCAAACTGCTCCGGAGGGCAGACAGCCTCTTACATAACAGGCACTGCAGGGACAGGTGAGGTGACTTCCTCCACACTGTGCTATCACTGTGATAAAGCCTAATGCCAGCTGACACTGCTCTGCCAAGGTTAAAGTGAGTCATAGGGCTCTGTTAAGATGTGGTTCCAATGTCTTTTCAATCCACAATGTTTTTGAAACAAAACAAAACCACATAACTTTTCATCTACTGCCAGTGAGGAGTGTTTCATCTCAAAGCTACTTTACTTGATAGACACATGTATCCTCTGTGCTTATCTCAACCACAATATCTTAGCTTAAATTGAAGAGTCATAAAAATTATTTCTGAACATAACAATACTCTGAAACTGGGAAGCATTTTGGGAAGGAAACACTCTGTTTATCTCAGGTCTATGAAATATACAGCAGACCATGCAGTAGGGGCAGTGATGAGCCAAAACAGGACTGGGTCCTGCTCTGAAGCAGCTCTGCTCTGATCAGCTGTTGTGTGGCTCTGAGGCTGGAAGCAGCTTCACAATCTGTATTGGGCAAGTCTAAGTGTAAAACTAGAAGTAAATAATACACAGCATCTCTCCCTGGGGAAGTGTGCTACCTACACATAACAATACTTCCAGCTGAGAAAGCCATTCCCAGTGGGCCACTTTAATGGAAAGAAACTAGCACTTAATACAAATACTTTAGCAGCACACACCCCCCATCCTGCTTAATCTTAGCAAGGCTTCTTTATTCCTGTTTTAAATTCAGAGCTTCAGTTCCCTTGATCCAGGAGGTTAAATACTTCAAATCACATCAGTGCCCTAAGATTGTGAAGGGCCAGCTCAATGATGATGACTGCAAGTCGAAACATTAAGAATGCAAATTATCAGCCAAGTGACAACTGTTAAGCTATATTAAAAAGTATGTTGCTTCTGCTTAACAGACACACAGATAGAAATGATGCTACTGTGAAATTTGCGGGGGTAACACAGTTCAAAGTACAGAGAAAGCATTTGTTCTCTTGTCTGTTCAATTGCTGTTTTGAAAACAAGCAACAGTATCACCTCAAGAAATCTGCAGCTGAGATCTGTCACCAGGCAATGTCCTTACTAATAAATACAGGATGTTGAATAATAGCAATAAAAGCTAATAAAAGAGCCTTTTGTATTATAACAAATTCACCTTATTGGACCAGTGTAATACTTTCTGAGTTATAGGTAGCACTAGATGTCACTTAAAGTCAAAAGCCTCCGGCTGATGACTGCTTGCTAATACCACATAAATTCCAAAAGCTGATAGACCCTGTCCAAACAGTTCTGTATATCCCATTGATTTCATCTTTTCCTTCTATGAGAACACAATCCTAAACTGTATAGAAATTAATTTGCTTTAAATGTGCATACGAGATTTCTTTACAAATTCAACAGCCAGCATGAAAGGCAGAGAACTTTGCACATGTCCCTTTGCTTGTTTCTCAGTGGTGAACATTCTGTTTTTAAACCTCCAGTCACAAATGTGGAAAACCAACAATGGCCTCAAATTCAAGGAAAATGTACCTGCAAAAATATGTGCACTTCCTACTCCTGTCTCTGCAATTTGCTGCTGGAGGTCAAAGTTAAATACTTTCTCTAGAGTTTGTTTTGTTTTTTTTTTTAATAGCTGGATGATTTTATGACAGTGCTCAGATCCTACTCTGGCATGGCACAATTCACAGAGTGAATTATATTTTGGCTGTCTCATGGCATTTCACCTTGACTCCATTAAAAACAGGATCAAAGTTTGTCTTCTTCTAAATAATGAGGGTATATTGTGGCTCCACCAGTGTCCATCCTGAAGGTGAAGCATCTCTTAACCAACCTGCCTTGGTAAATCCCACATCCCTACTCCATAAATGTGCTTTTGTAGCAGTGCAAAAGCTGATGAAGACTCTTGTGCCAGCCAGAAACTGAAACCAGTGATGTTACTCTCATCATATTTCTGACACTTTCATGGCCTGGGAGTATCTCATTTGTTGATAGACATCATAACTGTGAGCAGTTTGCAATCAGAAACCCAACAAAATATAAATACAGTAACACTAGCTAAGTTAATGGAAAATTGATTTGTAATGCACAGACCTGGGTACTCATCTTGCAGCAAGGAAATCAGACACAGCACCACTGAGCCAACCAGAAAGGTTTTGCTAATGCCTAGGACTTTAAAAGTTGTTTCTGAAAATCATAAGAGAATGCTTTGCACTCTGGTATCAAAATTAGTCATACACAGCTACTCTGCATACTGCAATGCTATATATATGGCAACTTACACTCAAGCCTGCCTTCCTAATAAGATGATTGTTCTGTGAATTATTCTCAAATGCACAAAGCAACTTGTGACATCTGAAAGTTTTCTCTCTGGCTACCATCACTGCTGCTTGTAAGTGGCCTTCCAGACAGAAATGGCTCAGAGATATGGTGCAGTCCATAAGTGCATAAATTTTTGAGACACCTCCTTTGGAACTGGTCCATACAGAACTGCCATTATCCAAAAAATATCTTTACTTTCTTGGCCCTTTTTATTTTGTAGACATTTTTCCTTTGGCATTTTGAACACCAGGTTCTGTGTGATAAAGCACAATATAGCACTTTTGGACAAGCATCTGGAATTCATCTGTGTAAAGAGTGAGCATAGACTTGCAGAAGATAGTGTTTGTAAAATTATTACCCTTCTTTTTGATTTAATAAAGTTTTATAGAGCTCCAAATTCAAGTTAATACAGTTCGGAAATAACCATTTGTATTTATCACATAAAGTAACAGCTAATCACAATCTATTGCATTTGCTGCTTTTCATTTGCTGCACCTCAAGGTACTTCCCAAAGGAGGTAAATATCATTATCACTAATTTATGAAAGGCACAATAGACAGACAGAGAAGTAAGACCAACCGACTTCCAAATTTTTCAAGAGGCCTTTATAAACTTCCCAAACCAGATCACACAAAAATAGCAGCTAAGCCCTGACACCCAACACAGCCCAACCAGAGGATGGTGGATGACTGTACCGTGCAACCATCCCAAATATCTGAAGTTGTTATTGAAGTATGATATGTGACACGGATTTGCTGTACTGCATTACCCACAGAGGAAGCCACCAGAAAGAGAGAGACCTCTGCTATTATAAAAAGTATTTCCCTGCTCTTATCCAGAGCAGGACACTGAGGCAGGCAGGGTATTGTGCTGTGGGAAATGCATCTGCAGCCAACTGTGCCTGCTGAATGCTCGGAGAGTGCCGAGGAACAGCTCTAGCCTACAGAGGCTGCAGTGACCCTTCTGGAATTCTAAGTAGCTTGTTTGGGTAATAACAAATGTGTAATTAGGAGTTACTCTAAGGGTTCATCATCTTCCTCCTTAGTGAACTGAAGCTCCACCCAGCCCAACAGCTCAGGTGTTTATAGGAATGCACTGTTGCACAATTCCTGACTTTCAGGTGGTTGTGACTTTGACTGCAGTTTACACAGCCTTAACTCGGAGAAAGGCTGTAAGATTAGGGAAAAGTCTTTGCTATTTCCAGCCAATAATTCAGCATGAAAACAATGTAATAGCTGCCTTTCTTGAAACAAAATAATATACACTGGAAAGATATCACCACTGTTTCCTGCAGCAAAAACATTATGATGAGCTTTTCTTACATTTGATATACAAAAATCCCAATTTAAATACTTCTGTTAAATTTCAGTTGATTAATACAGAATTCTTTCACATTGCTACGCAAGAATTTCAAATTCTGAGCCTGAACAACTATATTTATCACATCCTCCAGGTATACAATGTGTGATAAACTGTTTACACTGCCCCAAACAGTTTTGCCAATGTACCTTCAGCCCGATCAGGAACTTACTTATTATTCCAGTCTTAGGCTTTTGTTGATGAGAAACAGTAAACTGTGCCAAATTTGTGTAGCAGTCTCTTCATCAATAAGAGCACTGTAAGAATTAAAGCTCCGTCATTTTTCAGTTGCAGTAACTAATATAATTCCCAAAGAAAATCAAGGCTGGATTTCCTTCCCAGGCTGGGTTTCAGCATGGTCACAGGCCAGCACCACGGTCTGGCAGGAGAAAGTTGCCAGGTTGACTTTTGAACCTAAATTCCTTCAACGTGGTTATGAATAGAAGTGCAAGCCTAGAGTGGAAAAGAAGGCCTTGAAAAACACACATATGAAAGAGTAATTGTTGCTTTTGCTGTGAGGAACATTGGCTTGGAAAAGGCATCCTGCGTCATTGTGTCCAATCCCCTGCTGTCTTAGGCAACCACAACATAAAATCCTTTTCATAAATTTATCAAGTTCCATCTTAAACCCAGTTAGGCTTCTTGCCTCCAATGAGGAGGCTGTTCCCAAGCCTCACTGTGCTGAGGGTTAGAAATATTCCTCTAATTTCCAGCTTACATTTATTCATGGCCAATTCAGACCCATTTGTTCTTGTGCCAACATTGTTCTGGAGCTTAAATAGCTTCTCTCCCTGTCTTGTGTTTACCACCCCCAATGAACTTACAGAGAGCAGGCTGTCCCTTTGGCCTCTCCCTGTCATGCCACCCTGTTTGTACATGAGCTGCAGTCCCCCCAAACAATGGATGAGCTATTGTTTTAAGAAGGTTAGCTGAAAATAAAAGCAGCACACTGCCTTGCTGTCTGGGGTAGGCAGAATTCTTCACTGGGATGTCGAGCCATCAGCGGAGCCCTCTGGAGCTAAGAGCATCCCAGGGTAAACAGAAGCATAAAGTCATAATAGACCAGTCATAATAGGGCCAGTTTAGCACATTTGCCCAATTATCCCTCACTACTTCTGAGTCACAAAGAGCAACAACTGTTAACTGCAAAACAGACCTACTGGTCCAGAGTGACTAGGCAGGGAAAAATTAGCATCAGCAACTGGGCTAAACTCATATTTTTAGCAATGCCAGTGTGCCTGTGGGAGGAGGAAAACGCATCCACGCTGTGAGGCGTAATGGGAGGAACTGGCCTGAGAGCCTGTGGCGTGTCCGAGCCAAAATTCCCTCACAAAGGCTCCTCTGTGCGGGTCTGCCTCAGCTCGCCTGCAGCTGTTAACTACCAGGAGGCAGGTTTGGAGATTTTCTTGACAGCCTCCAATTTCAACATTGAAAGACGAACCATATTTCTTAACATATGCCAGAGCAATTTGAAAAAGGTTCTGGCCCCCTCGTGTTTCTAGTTTGTGTGGTTTTTTTTCATGATTAGGGTAGGAAATTCCAGACTATCACGACGGAAATGGCATTTTTTCAATGAGAAAAATTCAAATGGTGGCCATGTAAAGGTTGCAGTTTAATTCAAATGTCTCTGTCCATGTGACATCATATCATACTGTAAATTTCTATTCTATTATGTAGAGGCTTTGATAAGAGAGTTAGGAATGGTGGAGTCCTCTGTGCAGGCCTCATAGCTTGAGGACTGATGACCTTATAATGTAATTCTGGCCAGCATGACTACGCTTGCTGTTACATTTATAAGTCAGTAGCTCTCTTTCAGTTTCACTAAAATATCAGTCTTTTAGGCAAACCACATTTTTCAGGGGACTTTCTGCTTTCCAATATACTCTAAAGGTCAGAAAATTCATCCATATTTTATTTTTCAGAATTATCCATGAGTTAGGTACTGATTCTTACATGCTGCTCTGGGGGGAAAAAAAGGATGAAAAAAAGAAAAGCAAAAGGAAAGCCTTAGACTCTCAAAACTTCTAAAGAAGCAGAACCAAACTGGAAAAGAAAAAGGATGGGCCAAACACAGATTCACAAAAGTGGCTCAAATTTTTTAAAATGAAGTAAGTAACCCTGAAGGGTGTTCTAGCTTTAACACTTTCAAGAAAGTATTTTGTCCCCTTACAGAAAGGTTGTTCTTGATTTCATATGCAAAGATGATGGGCTTCTAGCATGTCATTTACTGGAAATCCCTGGCTGGCCGATCTCACATAACAATACTGGGATGAAAAAGAGAAGTGGGCCCCTGGGGATAGCTTGGATCCATACCATTGAGCCTTATTCCTGCTGAAGAGCATTAGAAGAGCGTGGGTGGGGTGCACAGTTCTGCAGCGCCCTGTCAGCAGTGCCATGGAAAGCCTCGTCCACAGCAGCCACCCCCACCCATGACCAGGGCACCTCGCTCAGCCCCTGTGGGTGGATCTGGAAGAACAGAGGAAATGCCTTCCAAAGATGGAACTATGACTTGCTCATGCTTTGGAAGAAAATTGGCTTGTGTGCCTCCTCTTTATCAAGATAACTTTTTGGCATAGGCGTCATGTCTGCCACAGAGGCTAACACCAAGAGGAAAGGCCCTGCTCTTGGTGTGAGTTCATCAGGAAGGGAAGGATGGACCCAACTCCACTCCCAGCCAGCTCCTGATATTTCACCGTTTTTGGTGGGAACAGATTCGCTGTTGCCCTTGACACGCAATCAGACTAAACTTCTGCTCATGTATATCTCAGCAAGACAGATTTGGCAGTGGGACCTGGTGCTGGGCTTCTCAGTAAAATTAAGCAGTCTGGGTGCAATGGATGAGACTATTCCCTTGAATCATCTCACTGTGATTCTGACTTCCTTTCGCAGTGGGTTGGAAGAAGGTCAGTGGTTTGTCAGGGTGCCTTGGGCCAGGAAGAACATTAGGAGAAATAGCAGGGATTTATCCACTCTGCTGGAAATTAGTCCCTCAGTGATCAATGCTGATTTGCTGCTTCTCTGGACAGTCTTTCCTGGCTTCATGGATTAGATGCTGGTAGTGTGGGGAATAACAATAAAACCATTCGCTAGCTGCATCTGGTGCAGGGAAAGCTTTCCAAAGATTATTAGTTTAAGCATCCTAGAGAGACATAATAAAAGGGGAATCATTATTATAGTGTGTGTGTTTTAGGATATCCATTACTGCAGTGTCTTGGCATCATTACATAATTTAAAATAATAAAAACAATTATCCTTCAGGATAAAGGAGACTTTGAAGATGCTGAGTTACAGGTCACTGCCTATGCATTTGTTAGGATAGAAGCACCCTGACATGTGGAGCTGAGTAAAATGAAAACTCCAGAGGTGAATTCTGTGCAGCAATAGGAGAGTTGCAAGAGCTGGTTTCAGCCTTAACCACATCAAAAGTGACTTACACATCTCTGAGCTTGCCACTGGTGTCACCACACTGCTGCAGAGCTCACACTCAGCCTGTTTATCTGCAGCTTTGCATTATTCTGTAGTGAAGGGAAGTACAGAGGAGCAGAGCTGGGTTTAATCCACAATGGATGCAACTTTTCTGCATAGACACCCCAAACAAGCCTGAGCCTGCAGATGCAATTGGACACAAAGTTCAAGTAAGAATCCCAAAATTGTTACTACAACTCAAAATCTCAAATTGGAAAATTTCTTCCACAAACTATTTGAATGCTTTAGGACTCAGTATTTTGTGACCCTTGTAGAAGGTCTGAGATAGCAGCAGTGAAGTACAAAAGGAAACAACCACGATCTGTGAGGTATCCAACCATAAGTTATAATTATTTTAATCCATGGTAATTACTTCATAGATATGCAAGTGGATGACTTGGGTCTGAACCCAGGGGCTTTTTCCTCTCATACCTTTTGCTTCTGTGCCATTGACTTACTGTATGAATTGCATAATCCTGTAGGTATTAGAAACTGTAGGAACTCAGAAGGAAGGAAATGCCCTTTCTAAGCCTTAGGTGCAGATTTAGTTGTCTGACTTTGTAAATGTCAGCTTTCACTTACTTGCCTCAGAAAAGGCTTGGTAAACCCAGTCAATTCAAGTCAGTAATATGCCTAACAGACACTGCATAAAAAGTGTTACTTACATGCAAAGTATTAGTGATTATGTATTATTTTGTCTATATTAAAACATATCAACACTGAACATATTGTCGTAGCTACTGGAGGACGTGAGAGGGCTACGCAGGCAACTTGTCTTTATAAAATAGCATGTGTTTGGCATGAAAGTTAACTGAGGCAAACATTCTGTTTCAGTAGATGTCACACAACCACCAGTGCGTGGAGATGACCCTCTCCCACACTAACACAGCCTCGAAGGACTGGCATTATGGAAAGGATCCCAGTTTCAAAATGCTGGACCACTTTCATCTCCCTTGCACACTGCAAGCTCCTCTTGAAGTCAGTGGGTGGCTGGTCCTGAAAGGAAAGCTGTGTTGGGAGCTGTGTTTTTCTTAGATAAAAGTTGCATAGAGAACTCACTCTCTGTGCTTTCCTCTGCTTTTCCGAAGTATCAACAGCAGCAACTATTTGTATTGGCCACACCATTATTTTAAACAGAAGGGACTGACTTGCATGCAGCCCACACACAATCAGAATCACCATGTAGCATAAAGGCTGATGTCACCTCTTGCTGCTACTCACATAATGGATTTTGTTCTCAGTCTGTGCAACAGTACAATTTTTCTTTTCTTTTTTTTTTTTTTTTTGCTAGGCAAAATCGTTCCAAAAGAAAGAAATTACTGAATCAAAACAGTCTGAAGAACTACCAAAATTCAAATTGAAATGAAAAATACTGAGATGTTCACAAAAATGTTCCTCTTAAATGACTCTATCAGTTTGATTTTAACAATTCATTTTTCTTTTCAACCTGTGGAACATCCCTCTCCAAGAGCTAAATGTACATAATTCCAGGCTCTTTTGCTTTTTACCAAAAACAATCACTTTGTCACCAAGACACATATGAGAAATTTATGCCTGTCTCTGCTTGGCATCACTGCCACCTCATGGATTAATGAATTCTGTGTCCTCTAATTCCCCCACTTATGCACCTCTGTTTTGTATGAGTAGCCAAATGTATCAAGATTCATTTTAATGAATGTGAGTCATTTCCCTTATTCAGAAGGCAGGGCTGCTATGTTGTAAGCAAGCACACCATTAGCTGTGCTAAAAATAAACAGGCATTACCTGCAGGAAAACCTATATAGTAAAGGTACACACTGCTAAGTACATAGGAAAAAAAAAAGAAAAAAGACGGAGACATAGCCAGGAATGGTATTTGTTTGCTTAGACGAAGGAAACAGTATGGATTGCACAGGGAATCCAACAGGTCTGAAAGAAGAGTAGGTCCTGAAGATTGCTTTACCACGACATTTAACTTCAAAACACTCAGCTCAATGTCATCATACACTTTGTTGATGCTTTACTATGCTTGAGGTAATTTAACTGCTAGTGCTAAAGGAGAACTAAATGGTTGGCTTCTTTTAACACCAGTTTTCTTCTGTGTCTTGGTTGGTCTAGAGCAAGTATTTCCTGTATGGTTTGATGGAGATTTCAAGGTTTGGAGAATCAAATATTTCAAGGTCAGCCCAATGTTGGCTAAACAGAAAGCATGCATGACTTCGCCATGTGGTATTTCTGTTCCATTATTTTCATGACTTTTAGTGTGGTTCAATGGGAAAGGCTCTGGTTGAGTCTCAGAAACCAAGCTCATAAATCAGGAAGTCAATCAACAAGTCTGGGGAACAATATGTTCTTCTATTTTAATTTCTTTGTGGGAAATGTGTAAATAGATACTGGCAATGAAGCTGGAATATAATGGGTACTTACAAATTAAGGCATGATTTATCTTTTCTACGTGCCATGTAAAAAGAGGTTACACTTTCTGATGTGTTACAATACTATTTTTAAAATAATGAAACATCTTTAGTTTTTAAGAATGAGAATTACTGTCTCCTGACCAGTTTCCAGAAGTGTGGGAAGTTAATGTGCTGAGATGAAAATTTAAAGACTCTCAGCAGAACATTTCTACATGACTGTACATTATCAGAGACCTCCCAGCATCACCTGCTGCACCACACCACAGCCCAGCAGCCTGGCCCAGGCAGGTTTGGCATTATTTATGGCATTATTTGCTGCAGGTTCAGCCTGTGCCTGCAGCTCCCTGGCTGTGGCACCTCTGTGTGCCTTTGCCCAGCTGTTTCCCCCTGTAAAACCGAAGGATGAACAACAGCCTTGCTGGTTGCTCAGCAGTCCCTGGACATTAATTAGTTAATGTTTGTACAGAACTGATAAAGGCAGTCATAAACAAGAAAATGCAAAGCATTTAGCAAAAAAAAAAAAAAAAAAAAAAAAAAAAGGAAGGAAAAGCTTCAAAATCACTTTGTGCCTGCGCCTTCACTAACGAGGTTTTAGTAGTGTTTGAACAACTAAAGTGCTCTCTGTTCAACTGATCCCAAACAGCTAATTTAAGCCCCCTCACTGAAGTCCTTTTAAACAAACCAAACAATATGTATTATATGCTGAAAATTTATTATGGAAAGAAACAAAAGTCATTTATAAAGTTACATCATCTATTCTGGGAAAATAATGCAGAACTTGTGATTTAGGAAGCCAAACACAGACCCTACATCAAAGGGTCTCCTAAATGTTTACTGCAAACAGCTGAAAAATGGCAATGCATAGCTCAGAAATGTCCACAAAACAGCTCACCAACCTATTTTAAATAATTTTATTGCTTTTTTGCTATTGTTAGACAGGGCCATATTTCTGGATGACTTACAAATGGAAGGAAAAAGTTAGCATTTGACAAACCAAGTGTTTGCAAACAGTAGTCTGTCCTGCTCTAAAGACCTGACTTTTGAGGTGCATTTGGGCAGAGAAACTATAAAGTGGCCTTTTCAAAAGCTTCCAAATATCTAAATGAGGTACCTATGAATTTTTAAAATCTCATTTCTGGCTGTCCACATCTTGGCATGTTTAAATGTCTTTAAAAGCTGACCCCATGTTTTTGTAGTGTGAAAGGCATTATCTTAGGGCTCCTCCTCATTGCAAGAGGCAGCTGCAATTACTGTACACAGTCTTGTTCCTCAGATGAGGCCAACAAGAGCAAGCCAAGAAGACCAAGCAGAGAGCAACACAGAGTGAGTTCTGCTATTTCAGGCTGCTCCTGCCTTCATCACAAGAAAAGAATTAGCTAGAGCCTTACCTCCCACTTCCAACCTCTTCTCTGAAGCTGCAAACCAGCTTAACCTTAAACATGCCCTAAAGAGAGCAGGAACGGGGATCTGGAGAGCAGTGACAGGGTAGCATCTCAGATTATTGAGTTAGGAAGGTTCAAGGGGCAAATATTAATCAAAGACACTTTCAGGCATGTTTTAGTGTTTGAGTTCCAATCTAAAACATGGAGCCCATCCTTCCACTTCCACAAATATATAGGGTATTTCTAAAAACACAATTCCTAATGAAGCCAAATGAAGAATAGGCCCTTAATGCAGTCACAGATGTAAACACCAAATATTGGATTTTTGAACATGAAAGATGTCTTCTCCTTTAGAAAATTATGGAGGTCAAATGTGTTGATATTTTTTGAATATCACCCAGTCCTAAAGCTCAGCAGATGCATTTTTATCTGAAAAGAAAGTTGCAGAACAGCAAACATAAGAGTGGTTTAAAAGCTGACCACTTGTACCTGTAAATGGAAAACAGCAAACTTTTTTGGAGTGGGTTCTTATGCTTTCACTCATTGGTGAAAGAGATATTCTCTAGAGAACCAAATGGTTGTCAGCTTCCCTTAGGAATGAAGTATCATTTCAAACTCAAAAGGAAGGTACAGGAAGAAAAAATGTAAGAAAATATAAACAAATTAAATACCATAGATATCACATTACAGAAAAATCTGGCTATCTCTGGACCTTGGCTGATGAAAATGAAAATAACGAAAATATGATGAAGTATTGGAAATAATAATGAAAACCAAGCCCCTTTAATGAATTTATTTTTTTTTAACTTGTGAATTTTCCAAGTATTTTTCTTGAATATACCTACTATGTGAAATGCTATTAGGTTTGGGAGAAAATTTATATACAAGCATATACCTTTGTATATGAAGAGTTTTATAGATTTTTTTTGTGCTTTACAAAAACACAGAGAACCCAGCAGAGTGTGACTGTTAATATCATCTAAATAAGTGGTTGTCCTGGAAAAAATGATCTATTTTCTGTCTCTATTGCAATGACTTAAAACTATAATCCAGGAAAATTAGAGCAACTGAATTAAAGGTTGAACTTTCCAACCTATATTTGCATACTCTGGGAAACACTCCTTCCATTTAATCGATTTGCTGGGATATTCCTGTATTACAAACACAGCATCAGATGCAAAACCAGATGATGTCGATTGTGCTAAAAAACATTTGAATTATCATCATCACAGCACTTGGTCAGCTACTTAGTCATACTTTCCAGAGCCATAAAGGCTGGCCTCAGACTTGCAAAAACAGGCAGCTGCACAAGGTGTCTCCTTGCACTGAAATTGCTTTCTGGCTGCTTTGTCAAAAACGTGTCTTCCCCTAGGCAAGTCTTGCTTGCCCTTGAAAGAGTTGCAGGACTCGTTCTGCACCATAAATATGATCAACGGATAGTGGGACAGATTTACTGCACCTCAACCCTGCTCTCATCTCTTCCTACAATATCATCAATAGCCTCCCTTGCAAAAATTCCACAGCGCAGCAGCATGAGGCTGGGAATGCTTCCATTTGCTCTCCTGCTACTGACTTGGTGGTCCTGGCTCTTCCTTGAGGATGGAAACTGAGGAAGTGAGGGCTGTGGGGGTCTCCACACCAGCTCACCAGGAAGGATCCCAAGAGCATCCCCAGCTGCCACTGTGATTTGTCAAGGCCTTGGGACAACACGGTGACATTGCACAGGTCTCAGCTGTATGAGAGGAAGAACCATTCCATGAAGAAATCAAAGGACAGTTGTGCAATTACGTGACACTGGTGGGAGATTCAGAAGGTTGAAAAAAATTCACAGAATTCTGATTGCCTTGTGCTTCCTGGATTAACTTAGCTACTGTAGTTTTCTGCTCTAAACCTCCTCTTTGCCAGGGCACTCCTTGCTCCTTATTTGCAGTAGGAGCTGTTGTGCTGTCTGGAATCAATTAGCATAAAAGTGCTATTTTTATTAATGTAGTTTTCTTGTTGCAGCTTCTGCTGTGATTGAAGGCTTTCAAAGGTCAGCCTGAGCATATCAACAGGAGGGTGCATCAGGCAATGCAGAAATGCACTGACAAGCCCTTCAACAACTCCTCTTTCAGCTGGGCAGGCAGTGAAAGAGATTCAGTATTAAACAGCTCAGAATAGAATATGATCAGGATGATGAAGCCTGTAATAGATGAAGCCTGTAATATCCAACCAAACTCCAGCTGCCTAAACAGAAATCAAACCTCAACGATTCCCACATCATGAAAGACATTTAAAGCCAGTGTGTTGGATTAAATTACAAACCTTTACAGATGAACCCTTTTCCTACTTTTTTGAAATTTCTTGGATTTGCCAGAGCATCTTTGGATTCTACATGAAATTAATTTTATTGGCTACTTACTAACAAAATCAAACAAGTTTTGATGGCTTTTATCATAGATTTGTTTCCTCATATCCATGGATCCCTAACCCTTTTGCAAGTTTTTCCTGATGAGGAGGAAAACTGACCAGTTTGGTCAGAAATCAAACCATGACCTCCGATGCTGAAATACGTTCCTTTTGAATGGTCTGTGACATCAGCTCCACTGCAAGTCAACTAAGCAATATCCAAAGGTATTTGCTAAGGTCTCCTTAATACAAGAAGTCCACCTGTCTCATATGTAGTACAAAAAATTCATCTTAATGTCTGTACGGAAGTGAGGCAGGAGTACCTAAAGGAAATCAAGCAAACAAAATAATGGTTCTTTCTTTTAAGAAAACACAATGAAGTATGTATAGACTTAAACTGCACATCTGGATTATTCATTAATGGCCTGATTTGATGATCTCAAAGGTCATTTCTCACCTATTCAATTCTGTGATGTTTCTGCAGTAAATCAAAACACTGGTAGAAATTTTCCTAGAAAAATATCCAAGACTAATGAAGTCTAGCAGGATGAGCTGCAACCATGGCTCTGTGTTTGGCAGCCCTGTGTTTGAGTTCACCTGGTCAGTAGATGGGACAGGAGCAGTTCTGAAAAGGGATACCCAGAAACACAAACCTGCAAAACCTTGACAAACATAAAACAATCTAAATTCTTCAGCAGACTATGCTGTATTTATCCCGAAATAAAGTGCAGTCTAAATTTGCTTCAGTTTTTTATTATCTTATATTTGTTATGCCATTTACTATATAGGACAATTCTAAAGACTGGTAATACATAGAAGGTCTTCCAGAAAAACTCTGAAGGTCAATATTTAACTGTCAGCTGTTGTTCCTATTTTTCAGTGCTTAGACCTTGTTGGAAGTGAAGTCTCTTTAATTTATTTCAGATTATGTCCTGGAAACAATGATCAAGTCTCAAAAAGTGCCAAGATCCTGAGTGGTCACCTTTTACTGTTTTCAAATCTGACTTTAACTGACACATGTATAAAACCAGTTCAGTGTGAAAACACAATTTTTTCATATGCTTTTGTTTACTTCATATAAAATTTTGTGGATTTATTTAACCATCATTTCAGGATTTTGGCTGTGATCCCAATTTTTTGGTATTATTAGCAATAAATTGACCAATCTAATAATAAAAAAATCCCTTGCTACATCCTATATCTTAGTAGAAATATTAATAATTATTTAAAAAATCATAGCAACACCATTTTAAGATAAATGTCTAATTTTTGAATTATAATTTTGTTAAACCCTGCTCTTCTGATTGTCCATTAGTTGACACCTAATGGCCTTGTAGCCGTAGCTGTACATTCAATCTTAATTAACATCTGATCTCATCAGTAATAATGATTTTATTGACAATATCTGCATCACAAAATCAATTTCTTTTTCTTAGGAGAAGAGTTCATTTAAGTAAAGTCAGCATTTAATAAAGGGGAAGCATGAACACATTATGTAGAAGATTTTTTTTCTTAATTACTTTGAACAGCACATCTCCATCTGTACAATTCCATGTGGTTAAAAAAACCCAAACAACCAGCACTGCTTTAAAGGGTCATATTTATGATTGCTTCAATTCATCATTTGAAAATTTCTATATATCAACAGAAATTAGCATTGAGAGCAAGCACAGATATAAATCACCAAAAAAAACATCTCTGTGAACATAACAGAGAGATGAGGGGCCAGCATATCATGGTTGTCTAATTGCTTAATTTATGTGGACATCGGTGTTCAGAGAAAAAGTTGGTTTTGCACTGGAAACATCCAATTACATGAAAGTGGCTGAATGTATATTCTGGAAGCAGCTGTCAAATCAAACCATGTCAGTAAGAGGGTTTTAAATTTATTCCAGCATCCAAAAGAAAGAGTAGCCCAGCCAAAGTAAGGAAAAGAGAGGACAGAGCCCAAATGAACCACACCCTGCAAGACTTTGATTACAAACAAAATACCATTGCAGATTATTGCAACTAGCTTCAGTTGCAGTTCTCCATAAAGCAGCCAGCAATGCCTGTCTGGGATAAGCCACTGATTTCCCAACCCATTCCAACAGATTTCCCCTCCCAGTGCTCCCTGGGCTCACCGTGCTCCATCCACCTCACCAGCATCTCAGCCCAGATACAGCTTCATCTGAAGACTCTCATGTGGTCAAAGGTACTACTGGAAGTGAGGAGCTACGTGCCCCTCTGTGGAAAACCTACAAGGAAAAAAGGTGATTTACTTTCATATATTTTTTGCTGTCAAGGCAAAAAGCAGAATCTGATTAATAATAAATTACTTGTATCTGATGCTTATCTTTAAATCAATTGCAATGGCATGGTGATTCCACTGGCATCCATAAAATCTGGTACTCACTGGAGATGTCACTGGAAGAAAATGGTATTCCAGATCATGCAGAGCATTTCCAGGTTGGGACCTGGACACTACAGCCAATATCCCTGGATAAGCAATGAGAACCGTGACTAGAGAAATGATAGCCTAGAAATCTGAAATCCTGCAATATAATTAGCTAGACCATTCTGAGCTGCTTTAGAGAGGACTGCCTAAATTTGCTCTGGCTCTGGCTCATGTCCTATTGATCTGTCCTGACAATTGGCGGACCCTTTAGCTCAGCCTCAGGTGCAGATACCACCATGCCTTGAAGTCCTTCAAGAGAAAGTCTGCCCATGCCTCCAGGTGTGCAAGTGCAGCTTCTGCATTCCTCCAAGGGCAGCTCCTGGGGGTTTGCAGCTGGCAAGCAGTACTCTAGCTCTTTTTTTCTTTTAACAGAGCTGCTACATGCATGTACCCTGCCCTAAGTGCTGTGAGTTCAGAAGCTGTAGTCTGACATCCATGGGCAGCACTGCCAAGCACCCCATTCCTGCCTCTCCATGGAAAAAGGAATCCCAGAAGCAGTGCAGGTGAGGTAAGAGCATGTAGGCACAGGATATGGCTACATTATTGTCATACCTCCTGAGATCTTGTGATCCCAGGCAAGGCCCCTGGACTTCCTTATCTGCCTTTAGACCAGACTGTAACATGAGAGCAAAACAAAACTCTGTTTAACCATGTGATGTCATCTAAATGTTGATTTTCCAGTTCTAGGAATACCCATCAAGGGAAAAAAACCAGCACTAAATAAAGCAAGCAAGCAAGCAAGCATGAGGCAGAGGATTATTATGTGAAGACCTAAGTAATACACGGGGAGATAGTGCATAGTGGCAGAATAAGGTTGGACAGTGGCTACCTGTGAGTAAGACCACATAGAAGAAATAACTTTTTCATTCAGGAATTCTGGCAGTGTAATTTGTTACTTGCATGTTCTGCCATGAGTGGAATACACACATAATTATTTTTAGTAGCACTTGGCTTAATAATAGTGGTAAGCAGGGATTTGGTGCATAACATTTTACAATAAGTTGCCATATCATTTGAAAGTAATGTGATGCCTTCTGCTTCTTGTGCAATGAGCCTGTTCAGGCTTTGAGAACAGTTGGGAAAATTGTTTCTGCACACAATATTTTGCTATCTGTCTCCTACAGCTTCTGAAATCAACATGCAGTTTTGCATGCAACATCATCTTAGTTGCAGGGCTGACCATAGTAAAAGATATCTTATTTTTGTTATAATCTTTCAGATGCTCCAGACCTCAGTGGACAACAACAACAGAGCCTTTGTAGAGAGTTTTAGGCATGGGCCCCAGAAGTGCAATTAACTCAGAAAGACTGCAAAGAAAGGGAGGAAGATGAAGGCATGCCAAAAAAATAAGACATGGGTTTGAATCCTACATCGCAAAGGAAAAGTGAGTCCGGATTCCATCAGGTCACAGCACGAGTCTACTGGAAGCATTTTTGTTCACCCTAAAATCTCCAGTGAGATTCCCTCTAAATATTGGACGATCCTTGCCAGCTCAGAACTATTGCCACAGTTCCCTCCAAATACCATTATCTCACATACAAGTGATTAAAGGAAACATAAGGTACTTTATTGCCTCAAAGACTAGGATGGTTCCATTTAAAGTAAGTGGAAAGTCTTCCCATGCCTTCGTTCACATCCAGTCTGATCCCAGGGGAGCTCTCTCTCCTTCTGCTGCTGCATCTAGTGACTTTTGCTTCTTACTGCTTGTGCCTTGAACAGGGGAGAATAAGTGAACATTTCCCATTCCTTTATCAGTTGCAAAATGAAAGGCAAAAGCAGAACCTGTGAAATGCACTCTCAAGAGAACATACAGAAAATGTGACCACTGAAATTGCATTTAATGCCCTGTGTTATAATGTCACATGCTTGCACTACAAGCAGCAAAGGAAGGGATGCCTGAATTATTTCAGGAAGAAATCTTCCCATAAGTCATTGCCAGAAAAATGGGAGGCAGTTTGAATTCAGTTCCTATTATTTAAACTTAGCCCTATAAGATCAGTAAGTAAAGAGCAGAAGCTGATCTGCTGCACTGAGATGTGCTAAACTGCTTAAATATAGTTAGCCACATAGCATTTATGTCTAAACTGCTTGATTTGTGCACCAGCCCAAATTGCCCGGGTCCCAGTCCTTGCCCAGCCAACCTGGCTGTTATTTCAGTTTCTCCACATCTCCTGTGGCTGATTTCCTGCCCCAATAAACCAGGAACTGAGGAACTGAGGAGTACTGTGTATATCCAAACCTGTTCCTCCAAAACCAGGGTGGCATGGGGATACAAAACTTGATCTGTGATCTCGGAAGTACTTCCAGGTGCTGCATACTAAACATGCCCAAAGAGTGCTCTGGCAGAAAGCCTAGATCTCGTGGTATGGAAGAACTGTAATAAGCTGTTGACGATGCATATATGGAGATTGCATATACAAAATTTTCTAAAACTTCTTTAACTCAGCTTCTTCCAGAGCATTGGACACCCCATATGTTTTTTCTTAATTGTTCCCTCAAAACAAATCATTGTTAAATCCATACATATTTTGCATGCATCTTCATAGGGGAGGAGTAGAACAAGCCCATACACAGCATTTTCAGGTTGAAAGCATCTAACAAGCATCCACTAATTATGCTGTTTAGAGTAAAAAGAAGAGGGACTCATCTGCATAGCTATAGACAAGCTAGTTACCCTTGTCTCCCTCTCAGTCAAATGGCATCAAGGCAATATAGACAAGAGTCTGGGACACTGTTCATCTCATCCTAAAGCAGCTACCCAAAGTAAATCATATGTGTATGACCTAAAAATGACCTTTTTCTCTCTACTGAGTCTAAGGTAAGTCTGCTCTGGCAGCCTTAACTGTGGGGCTATTGAGATATCCAAGCCTACTGGGAATAACTTCATGTCCTATATCAATCATATTCAGCTCAATTTTATGCAGTTAAGAAAGCAACCATTTCAATAATTTAAATTGCCAAAAGAAGGAAAAGAAATTTCACATATACAGTGGAATACATCTAAGTAAGTATTTGTAAAAAATATACTTCTGCTAAATTCAGCAAATGGATTGGGTATCTGTTGTTCTTACTGTGATTTTTACTTTCTAAAAGACTTGTTTACTCAACTCTACAGGGATTTTGTTTCATGTCTCAAATGATAACTAGTTTCTTCAGTTCATAATGCTGATAACATTAGCTATTTTTACTGCCCATGAAAGGCAATTTTCTTGACAGCAATCTGGTGGTCAAAACTGATCATCCCTATATACTTTCAAATTATATCATCATCATTAGCATTTTTCTGTGCCATTTAAATATCCTGCCTATCTTCTTCTTCTGCAAGAAATCGTGTTCATTTGTTAGGAAAAAAAAAAAAAAGCCATACAAAGAGAAGAAGCAGCTGACATGTAAGTTAGTCATACTTCCTTGTGGCTTGCCTCCTGAAGACATACATGGCCAATCTGCTCATAAAATCCACAGGCACACTGTTAACAGTAAGGGACTCAAAGGCTGTTAAACTCTTGGCCAAACTTCTCAAAGTTTTCAGGTAGCAAATACAATAAGCTAAATATTAATGTTTCAGCCACAAGGAAGAAGCAAGGACCAAGAAGAGAAAGGCAGTGCCACACAACAGTTTTGCAGCAGATGATCCAAGGAAGGCTCTTTGAGCTAGGGCTGCAGCCAATGCCACAGTGAGCAGCACCATTAGCCATATGGAAGTCTAACATTTGCAAGGATGGTTCCAAGTACAATCCCACCCCCTCATCTCCTGGCTCCTAAGGGAAAAGGGCAGCAAAGTAGCTCCATTTCAAATCTTGCCCACTTTAGAAGAATATATAAATTTTTTTCAGTCTTTGTGTACAAAGTACAGCGTTCCCACAGTGAGCCCTCTGCTCCCCAGGAGCACGGAAGAAAGAGTGACTATGACTCAGGATGGTGACGCGGCCTTGGCACTGATGGAGGCTCCACAGCGAAGCTCAGAGGTGATCCATGGCCCTTAAATACAATTTAGGGCAACCACAAGTCTTCTTAAACTACAAGGAGAAGGAGTCATATGAAGTAGCAATGAGCTACTTTGTTGAGCAAGAACAAGGAACTCTCTATACTGAAAGCTTGGAGAGCCCTAAGTCTTCCAGTTCCAGGATATCACAAAAATCCCTCCACGAGGAGACAATTAGCTTAGCTCAGTGTGTTGCTATTGTTTACACACAGCCATAGATAGACAGATACATAAACAGTGCAGCAAACATTTTCTCTCACACAATGTATTTGTCCTTACATGGCAGCTTATTTAAATGCTTTTTTCTAATAGGGTTGCAAATGAGGGGGGAAAAAAATAAATAGCGTGATCTTCAAGGAGAAACAAGTTTGGCAGCAAGAAGAAAAGGAGATGAGTAATACTTCTGTTTCTGCTTTTCAGAAGGGTTTATTTGAAAGCTCTGTTGTGCCCCAAGTGTTGACTCACCCATGACACTTTTCAGCATCTACATTTACCCTGAAGCAGAGCAAGTTTCTAAATGGAGGAGTAAAGCAGGGTTGAACTGGGGAGCAGTGAGGGGTTCATATAGTTTGTACATGGGAGTGCAGTTTGAGGAGTTACAGAGAAAATCTGATCATTTTACAAGTTAAGTGAAAAAAGGAAAAAAGAAAATTTGCTTTCAACTCTCTGCCTGGCTAACTGAATTTAAAATATTAAAACCAAAATGGATTTACTCTTTCCTGTACGTGATTGCTGCTAAGAAGGTGCCTGAGAGACAGATTATCCTAGGAGGAATTAGCCTTCTAAGCTCAGCTTCTTGGTTTGTGTAACTCATCAGGGTTAGTAAGTTTTAAGATCAGCAAAACACTTTTTGTAGCCAAGGTCATCAGACGTAGCTCTGAATGCAGCAAAAGTGGAGAGGAACTTGCCATCCTGGCAAAGCATCCTTTTCAAAGCAGAGCTGCACCTTTCTGAGTCTCCTGTTTCCTACTCGCATGAAAAGACTTCTGCCTTCTCCCACTCCTGTTCTGCATAGTTAAACTGGGTCCTCTCTGGGGACTGAAAGTAAAATCCCACCTTCCACTGGGACAAAGTGCTTAGAAGAGTTCAGAAAATAGACAACCATTTCTAGGAACTGCTCTGAAAATTTACTTTCAATTATTTTAGTATACCATGCATAACTTTTTCTTTATTTGTGCTTAGTAATAGTTTGTTGCTTGCTGCAATTAATATTGTTTGTATTTAATTCACTAAAATGGGTTAAATGTTTATGTTTTCAAGTGTTTCAAGTAAAATAGAGACTGACAACTGAGATTAAAAGTCATTCTCAACAAGAAAAACTCAGGCCTTATCTTGTGACTACAAGAGCATATGAGTAATTTGACAGAGTATTTGGAAATATTTTGAAAGATCTGAGTATTTTGGAAGTTTTCTTGAACAAAAACATTTTACTGGAAATGTATTTGAATAATATAAAATCAGAAATATGAAACTTATGTACCTGTTTTACTTGTCTTATTAAGGTTAGAAACCATTATGGTTTCAGTGATCAATAACAAAGCACAAATAATGAATAATCAAAGCAACCCTATCATGACTAGCAAGTGGTCAGACACCAAGTAAAAAATTACAATATCTGCAGAAAACAAAAATAGTACTGATAACAAATTGTCAGCCAAAAAGGGAGTCAAAATAGTAAAGTATTAAATGAAAAATAAATATCTAAATGAGATCAAATGTCAAACAGCATACAGGAAAATGAAAGAATGCAAGAACAAGAGCTCCAAGGCTTCCAGGATCATGTATGTAATAGCTAAAACTATGGCATGACTACTGGATGTTACAACAGTTCAAATGATCTAGACTGAGTTAATAAAGTTCTAGACTGAGCACAAATATTAATTTGTTACCCAAATTATCTGAAAGAAAGCATCTAACCTCCTAGACAGAAATATTACCACATTTTATAATTCATTCTGACAAAAGAATTATAATTAATTCACAAAATGCAGAAGTAAAGATGGTGAGATACACGTATATAGATCTATAGTTGTATGAAAGGCACTCAGAAAAGAAAATATATTCATGCAGCACAACTAACCACTGGCAGTAAAAGTCTCCCAGGAGGCGTCTGTAAATCTCTTCTTTACTGGAAGTCTAAAATAAGAGGAGAGAGAGGAGGAGTGGGTTATCTTTTCTTCACACCCTTTCCTAGAACACCTGCCTGTGGCCACACGGACTCAGGGGTGAGCAGGCCACAGGGTGAGACATCCACTCAGGGTTCAACTCTGAATGGCTGCACATGGCACTGTGCAAAATGCCTGCTCTGCACCTCAGCGTGGCAAAGTTCTCAATATCAAATATCTTCAGGCTGTTTCTAGGGAAGTACCCAAAATCCCATGGGGTTGATTTTTGAGTATACAACCACACTTATGTAGATCATAACGTCTCTGAACTCACAACACAGCATTGTTAACCTGCATGAGGTCAGCTGTGCTTTTTGGGAGCAGCTAACACTGCTGCAAGCTGGTTTGTATTTAGAGGTGAGATTAGTGTTAGGGAAAATCCATGTTTTCTTCCAGTTTCATTTCCCATGACAGCACTGGTCCTCCTGAAGGTGTTGGTGAAGAGAAGACAGACTGATATCCAGGCAAATGAGTCCAGCCAGACAGTTGAAGACAGATCAAATAATAAAATTGTATCTATTTAAATCAACCTCTCCCCACCAAATTAAACAGGACACCTCAGTTTTGACAGGAAGAATGAATGTCCCTCATGCACAGATAGAGATAATACCATGTATTACAGTACCCTCTAGTGACTCCTACCACAGCTGGGTTTCAGCCAGCATTCAGCACTTCCCAGGATGGATCCCACCATGGCAAAAGTGCAAGCCTGGGATGCTCCAAGGTTGCCCTTGAATTTAGGGAAATCAGTCTCCAGCTCTCTTTCTTAGGAAGAGCAACATTGAGTGTTGAGTGTTCATTCATTTCTTGTTTGCCCCAGGGTTTGACTTTCTTAATTCCAAATACCCAGCTTTTAAAACGTATGTGAGCTAGCAGCTAGACACTCACTATTCTTTGATCTCACAGTATGAGCTTCCTACACAGCAGGAAGCTGATATTTTTTCATGTCAAAATCCAGTCATATCTCAGAAGGAAACAAAAATAAGCTTTTTCTTCTCTGCCCCAGTTTTCATCACAAAACCTTTGGCCCCTGTTGCTTTTATAAGATCTTTCCTCCCTGTCTGACACATGAACTGTGGGAAATCTTTCCCAAGTGCGATTAAGCCCTTCCCATCAACCCATTCCAAAAGCTGCTTTGGATTCAGTGTCCCTCTATTCAAACAGTCCCTTCCCCTCCCGTGGGCTTTAGCTCAGGAACTGGCAAAAAAAATATTAATATCACCTGAATGGCCTGGCCTTGAAAGGTCATCTTCAAAGATATTGTAACTCCCTTCTTGACTGGTGTCCTACACAGCAGACTGGAAAGAAAAGGAAACTTCAGCTTTGTGCCTGATTTCCTTACTTTTTAACCACATTTCATTGTCATTCCAGTTTCTTGAAAACAGTAAAAGAAATTGTCTGACTTAGATCACAGGTAACACAAAGAGATTGGTATTAGCAAAGTGAAAGAGACTAATATCTGTAGGGTTCCATGTGTGCTATATATTTTCAATAGTTGCAAACTCCACCTGTAACGAGATCTAAGTGTTTTTCTCTTCAAAGTTACAGACCTAAGGCTTTGAAACAGTTGCCTTTTAGCTAATGGACCATAAAGCCAGTCACAGTTTAGGCAAGAATGTTTTGAGAGTGAGGAAGAGCTTTTGGGAGAGAGTTTCAGGCTTTCTTCAGAAACTTTACATCTCATGGCTGAACAGTTGTTCGTGCAGGCGTAGCTGGAAAAATGTGCCGAGCAGGCTGTTGGGAAGGCATAAATGCTTCTCGAATGGATTTATGGCTGGATACCTGAGCAGTCAGCACTACATGATGTGGTATTGAGTTATTTTAATCCTTTAGTCTGTCCATTTATGCCTTTGGTCCCATTCCCAGAATGGCTGAATCACCTTTATGGACTTATGGCAGAGAAAGGCAGTGCTGGGAAGGGAGCAGGACGCCAGGGTTTGGACCCTTGAGCTGGGTCTGCTGATGTTACATCCCCAAAGCTCCCAGAACTACCAGGGAAAACTGTGCCTGCTCTGTTTTATTTCACACAGGAAGTCACTCCACAAATAGCTCCACACCCCATCATCCAGGGCTTGGATACAGCACCTCCAAATTCTCAAAGTCCCCAGATAGCAGCTGGGATATCAGAAGCTTTTCTGAATTTGGTCCTGGGGATGAGCAGACAGCAACATGACAGGCAGCTCTCATGACTCAAATTTGATTCTAGGTAAATTGAGTAGTCAAATAATTCACTGTAATTCAGCCTAGCATTTCAAAATACCACACACTCCTGATTCCCTGGCAAGCTACATCATGTAGGATACAATATATTTTTTTCAGCAGTTTCAAACTGCCAAAAATTTGGTATTATTTCTCAAACAGGAAATAAATTAATGAAGGATATGAGAGGTAAATGAAAACATGTCACAGAATGAAAACATAGTTCAAAAGCTCTTAATAAATTAAAAGTTACAAAAAGCAATTTACAGAGTGTTTTATGTATGTCACTACGATGAGGTTTTATTGGTGTGATATCATAATTTGGCTGTCTCTGATCCCTTTCTTGGCAGCAATAGCTCCAAAGACATTATGTGCTGATCATGCCAGCTCAGAAAGCTGAATGCCAGAGGTCTGCTTTATTTGGGCACTAATCAAGAGGACTTGTAGGTTTACCTAAGAACTTCCACATCAATTCTCATAGTACCAGATCTTGGAGACTTTCTTGCTTGACTTTAGTAATTGATTTTGTGCAGAGAAACTCAGTAAAGTTGTCAGGATTTGCTGCCTGAATTGCATGGTTTTCTGTTGTTTTCCAAATTTCCCATGAAATTATCTGTGTTTACAAATATGTCCAGATTTTACTTTGAACATTCTCCACTCCTCCTGCCCCTAAAGATAAATGAATTCCCAAACATATTTGTACTTGCAAATTCATAGATTTATACACTTCATGCCACTTTAATCCCTATTAAACTAATTTGAAGTCATGTCAGGCCAGCTATCCACAGTAAAATGGATTAGATAAGCCAGCTGATCAGATATAGAAAGGACTTCAGGCACTTTTTCTGTCTAGCCTCCACTCCATGAATTTAGAGAACTAGTTTCATACAAATAATTTTGTTCTCTTTAATTCCTTTGTGATTAAGCTAATTCACAAATAACATTGGTTCTTAGAGAATCATTAGTGTAAAACAGAGCAGACAAGGCTTTTAATTAGGGCTTTTCATACCTCCTCTATCCATTTGGTAATAAAATTACTTCTGCATTAATTGGTTAGTTATTTTAATTTACACAGCAATAAGTGCTGATATACACTGGCCATAAACATCTTTGCTAAATAATTTTTGAAGTACGACTGATATTTATTTCCTGGAGAAGTGGAAGATGTTTTGTTTAAAAGCTTTCTGACATCTGTGCTGCCCTGCAACAGTCATTCTCACAGTAACAAAATAGACTTCCAAGTGAATTTTAAGGAACCCAACATGCACATCATCTTTATCTTTATTTCTACTACAGATTTTCTTGTTTCTAAATGAATACATGGGTTCTTTAGATGTCTTGAAGTTATGTAAAAGACTTTACTGTAAAAAGAGGCTCTTCAATTGCAAAAGACTGGTTATCTACCAAAAATAAAGTTCTGGGTTCTCAATTTTATTTACAGTTCTGTTAGCTTTGACACAAAGAAATAAATTAAAATACTTCACCTTACTAAAACGCTAGTAATTTAAAATGGTTGTTGGGAAATCAAGTTCTCATGCATTTTTTAAATAGAACAAATCCACATTCATCATGCCATGCTTTGGACCAAGAGGAGAATAGCAGAGTGAAAGTGAAAACAAAAATGAAATCTCCCAATACAAGTTCAGAGCAAAGTGTTTGATATTCAAAAAAGACCAATTTTGATCTTAAGCTTCTAGTACATGAAAGTCAAGTTTATCACATTTGATCATAGCTGTCAATATTAGCAGTCATTTCTGAATGCTTGTCCTACAACATGGAAGCACAAGTAATGAAGAAAATACAAGGATTAGTGAAATAATCTGCAGTGGTATCTGCCACCCCATCCCCAAAGCCACAGTGGCTGACATTTGGGGGAAAAGAATGGCAATTACTACTGAACAATTCTATTTTCTCAGCATCAATCATTTAGAAATTTCCAAAGCCAGATATGTGCTTCCAGTTGAATTTACTAAGTTTATTTGCTGCTCAAAAAGAGGCCAGAAGACAAAAAATGCATTTCCACATTCCCCCCCCCCCACAACTAAAAACAACCTCATAGAGGCATTTATTTTTACAAGTTACAGCTCTCTGACACAGAAAAATCATTAAGTGAATGTCACCCATTCTGCTCATTGAACGAGGCCAACATCCTCTGGGAAGAAAAAGCGAAAATAACATGCAATCATGTGGTCACAGGCTGCATATTTGGGACATTTTGCAACTCTGGAATATTTTTTTTTTTTTTGAAGATTTACCGATCCCTTAAGACCCATTTCTGTGTGCTGCTTTGTCCACCCTTTTCTTTTCCCACACCTTTTGCCTGTCATAGCTGCTGCTTTACATCTTCCAGGGGGTTGAAATCCTTTGGGGCAGGGAATGTGTCTGTGGAAAAGTCTGGATGACAACCAGCATTCAAACAATGTCACAGCAGGTGAAACAAGGCCAACCCAAGGCACCCTTTTAAGCCATAAACCAGCATTTTCCAAAGAGGAATCCATTGCATTTGGAAGACTACATTGGGCATATACCAAGTGTAGGATTTGCTGGGAATCTGCTGCTGTCAAGGTGGGCTCTGCAGTGAGCCTGCAGGAAAGTTTTAACCCAAACAATGATAATCAACAGAGATAGTGACAAATGGAGAGGAAGTGGGGAAGAATAGTGACATTTGGTGCTGAACCATATGTGCGTGGTTTGAAAGACATGACTGAATTGTTTTTGGTGCTCTATTATTCTGACATTTAGAATGAGGCAAGTTTCCATTTCCATTAATGTACTGCCAACTCAAAGGGGAACTGTCGCAAATTTGAGACTAAAGAAAGCTGTTCCTCAAACTTCTCTTGAGCATAATCAATGCCCTCACTAAGCAACAGAGTAGTGTCACAGTGTAGACTCCAAATAATTATTATGCTTTCTGCCTCTTTTATACCTTGTGATTATATGGAATAGGCTGCCTTTGATAAAAGACCATGAATTTATACATAAACGGAGAACAACCAATGCAAAGGGAGGAGGCTGACCAAAATTTTCTGATTGTTAACCTGGCACTGATAAAGTGATCCAGCCTCAGGTGGAAGATGTTCAGGTGAAGGAATCCAAAAGCCTAAAATTTTACAAGTTTGGAGGAAAAGTACAATGATCATCAGTTTCTTTAGCAGCTTTTTAAAGTACCTGCCTATCTTTACCAAAGAATTTTAAAAAAAAGAGGGAGATGGAGAAAAGAGAGAGAGACAGGGCTCAAGGCAAACTAGGTGATCCAGGATCTGGGGAGGAGGCTCTAGACTCATAGATGTGCCCCTCTTTGAAACATCTCCTGGAAGCAGCTGTTCAGCAGCTCTATCCTTTTTTCTTGGATTCTCAATAACTTGAATTCAAAGGACTCTCCTGACCTTGAGTGATGGCAGATGAGCACAATGCCAGTAATATCACTTAGAGATCAAAACTGAAGGGATGATTTTTCTCAAAATCATCCATGCACATTTTATTTCCTAATGAACATTTCTCTCTTGCGACTACTTAATCACTGAAAAGTTGGTGGAAGTGGCTCAATTCCATTCTCCCTTGGAGGCAGTAATGCTCTTAAGTACAGTCCTTATTTCCTTTCTTCTTAGGAAAAAATCAGACTGCTTGTCAGCTCATTGTCTTGTTGATTGCATGTAAAATTATTATTATTATTATTATTATTATTATTATTATTATTATTATTATTATTATTATTATTATTATTTTGGCAGGGAGGGGGTTTGTGTTTTTTCTGTTTTGGTTTTTTTTTTGTTTAATCTGGCAGGAGTTTGAGAAAAGTCTCCAGGTTATGAAATCCAGTGTTATGTAGCAGAGCTGAAGCTCAGAGTTTGCCATTTCACCTAGGAATAGCAGAAGAGCAAATGCACCAAGCTCTGTGCCCTGTTATCACCACTAACAAGTACTAAATCACAACCTCAGGCTGATCCAGATCCTCTTGCCACTCATTTCTGAAACTCTCCCTCAGCGTCTCAGAAATTCATTTCCTTCCTTACTTCACCAATTCACTCATGACCATACCTGACCTTGGTGCTATTCTGTACATTTTTCTTTTTTAGTTTGTACCAAATTCCTAATTTTTTATCAGTTCAAATCTTTCAGTCCTTGTTGTGGTATTTCTCCATTTTGCTGGCAGAAAAGAAGATAAGAAAATATACAGGAGTGAACACACTATGCATATACCTTGATTTTACATAAATTATTTTATGGCCAGAAATAATACTCCCACCAGTGCAGGACCGACATCTGAAATTCTTCATTCACCCATAGAACAAGTGATATAAAGATTAAATAATGAAGTGCAAAATCCCTCTAAACACCTCTCCATTTGGCCTCAGTATTGGACCAAATGGAGGAAACAGATCATCCCATGAATGAGAGCTAAGAATAACCAGTAGAAATGTCAAGAGGCACAGACTAACTCGCATCATTTACCTTACAAGGAATCACAGAGCCATAGAAAGGCTTGGGCTGGAAGGGACCTTAAAGATCATCTCATTCCATCTCCCCTGCCATGGACAGACACACTTTTCACTGGACCAGGCTGCTCAAAGCCCCATCCAGCCTGACCTTGAATACGTCCAGGGACGGGGCATTCACGACCTCCCTGAGCAACATATTCCAATATCTCACCACCCTCACAGTAAAGAATTTCTTCCTAATATCTGATCTAAACTTGTCCTCTTTCAGTGTGAAGCCATTCTCCCTGTCCCTGTCATTTTCTGCCCTTGTAAAAGGGCCCTCTCCAGCTCTCTTGCAGCCTCCTTTGGGTATTGGAATGTGCCCTCAAGTCTCTCCAGATCCTTCTCTTCTCCAGGCTGAACAACCCCAACTTTCTCAGGATGTCAGAGGAACACAAGCACAATTCCTAGAGTGCTGGATGATTGTAAATTGAATTTCACTCTCTTTAGGTACTGGGTAGAACACAAATTAGGACAAAAAAACCCCAACCCTCATGTGAGGTGAGGGAATTAACAAAAGCAGGAAAAAGAATTAACAGAGAAATGAACAAAAACAAACAATCCCCCCTCATCCTGTCACTCTGTCTGCAATGACCACTGACAAAAATTATACCTCATATAGTGATGCCTTCTGTGGAAATAAGCTGCAACTTCTATGCCATTTGACATAAGTCACAAAAGCATCCTCTGGAGAAGTTCCCCATAGTTATCATTCTGCTCTGCATTTCACTTGCTGCCATTTGGTCTACAGAAACCACCCACTGAACATTTGCCTTTGAAGTGCACCACCTTCTCCTAAGTAGCATGAGTGACTTCTTGGGTCTCTCTCAATTTGCCACAGACAGCTTCTGAAATCTACAAACTGTAAGTTACTTTTTTTTTCTTTTTTTTCTTTTTTTTTTTTTGTGGAATTGCTGCAACATCTTATGTTCAAACCAGCAGCCTTGGGGGGAAAGAACTGCTGGCTCGGGTTAGTCTGGCAAGACCAGACCAAGAGTGGACATGATGACCATGGACAATTGTTCAGAAAATTGATAACCTCGATTCAGTCCATTGCACAGCTGCAGACACTGACTACCCCAGATTTTCTTTAAAAGGGATGTTGTTTTTTTTCATGTATTTAATTAATTATGCACAAAACACTGGAAAATTATATGGGTGTACTACTTGCTGGATCTCACAGTCCAGTCTTTGACTCGCTGGAAAGTTTTCTCTGTCCGCTAAGACCTCATTTCTTTGTATAAACGTTACTGTATTTTATATTCAGTATTTTTATTAGCCTCCCAATCAAACAGTTTTCTTTCATCTGGCTGGCAGTTCTTACTGCATTATTTGATAAACCTCTCATAAATCCTTTACATTTTGTTTATGTTTCCTTTCATGAAACAATTGCTGCATGAAAACATTTGTTTTTGAATTTAGACCTATAAAGATCAGAAATTTCACATAAAAAATTACAGGCATGTATTTCTGCCATTCTCAGGAACATAGCTGCTAAATGTTTCTTTACTGGATTATAGTGGAAGCTGGTTTTTGTTTATTTCAAGGAAAGCCATTTCTGCCCATGCTTACTTTCTGGGTTATCATTTGAGAGACTTTGTGGACACACTAACTTCGATATAGTTTGGATGAATTCATGGCACTGAATATTCATACAGCGTCTGATACAGACACTGAACCCAATTTAGTAAATGAATACTTGTAATTTCACCAAAGCCCCTCTGAGAGATTATTATGCAGATTTATGAAGGAATATTGCTGAAGCAATTCTTGGCTGTGTTTTCAGTCGCTGAGGACTTAAAGTATGTAAACCTAAAATAATTTCAGACTTATTTACTGTCATTGCTTTCATCTTCTGAACCTTCTGACATTATTTCTCTCACTGGTTTGTATCCAGAATCCCCTCTGCTATCCTTGCCCTTGAGCAAAGAACCAGTGTCAGAACACCTATGAGCATTGCCAAGTTACTCCTAACAATATCCTTGTTGCCATAATGCCAGCAGCAATCTGCTCTAATCCTGCTGCTGCAAAATAGCATTGCAGGCAGAGGGATGTATGGACACGGTGGTGTGGGCAGGGTCACTCACCTGGAAACACAGACATTAACACACAACCACACTTTGAGGTGAGCAGACTTTCACACCTCTTCTGTAGGATGAAGATTACCTCACTCTTTTGGGACCACTGTTCTCATAAAAGGAGGAATGATGGAGATGCTTGATCCAACAGCATACTACAGTTCTTTAAAATTCAACAAGTGTACTGTAGGCTGTTCTGTGTGCTACTGATTTTATGGGCAGTATCTTTTTTAGAGCCACAGCCTCAACTCCCATACCCACCATAACACCTTCAGCCCCATCCCTCCGTCTCAGAAAGAAAGCTCATTGCCACTTGCTGAATGTCTTAAAAAATGTAGATCAGTGTCCCTCACTCCAGTCACTGCTACGTCTTCTTCCCAACTCATTGAGAGGATTAGTCACTGCTGGACTAATGGGCATGGAGCCAGATCCCAAATCCTTATTCATATTGGTCATTTGTCCCTCATCAACTGGAGTCCTACCTCACATGAGGTGAGGTAAAACATGGGTAAAGTCTTTGGAATGTGGCCCACAGGCTTCAGAAGGCTACAGCAACAGTTAAATTTTAGCATACTGTAAATACCACAGCTCTTCTCAGTTACATTTCTTGGTATACAGTATAGTAACATATGCTACATGGAAGTGAATCGTAAAGGCCAACTTCTGCTCTTGGATTCAGATCTCCCTGACTTCAGTGAGACTGAAAAGCAAGGGAGCCTGGTGACACCTGCAAGCAGCAAGTAACCATGGCAAAGTCTCCATGGGGGAGTGGAGGGAATGATCAGCAGAGAATTCCTGAAGGGTTCTCGTGCTTCATGTGGATAGTCACCCTGCGGCTCATTTCAGCCACGTTTTGTGTAGTGAATGTGCACATTGAGCCCTTCCACAGATTAATACACATTGTGGTAAAGGCAAGTGGAGCCTACGGGCCAAAACCCAGGAAAATCTGCATGTCAGAGAGACAGAAATGAAAGAAGAGAATAGAGATAGATGATGATGGGAAAAGCACATGTTTTTCTCATTTTTTTAACTAAATGATAGTTTATGAATTTATCTCAAGAAATTTTCCTGCTTCGTCCTTTTAAATATTTTCTTTGCATTTCTTTTTTCTTGGATCCTCTTTTTGTCTTCCTTTCTTCACTCCTTGATCCTCTTTTTCTCCTTGTTCTTCTGTGCTTGACTGAGTGTCAAGATAGATATGAGAGGGAGAACTATCTTTGAAAATGCCAAAGAGTAGCTGCAAAAAGACACATATTTGCACACTTTACATGAAACATGTTCAACTCTATATGGATAGAATCCAAGACAGCAAGGTACAGAAAAGTAATTAAAGAAATCCTCCTCCTTTCTATTCTGCAGACACTAAACTACCACTGCCACAAGTAAAACAAGAGATGATTGAAACTTAAGGATGGGTCCAACCACTCAGCACTGTGTGAGGGAAAGTAAACAAATTCAAGCAATTTTTGGAGAGTGAGTCATGGCTGTACTTGAGTCAACTAGACCAATAAATTGCACATGGCTTAAGGAAGATTTTCTCATTGTCAGAATATTCCCCTTCTCGTTGCATCCTCTCAACAGCCCCAATAGGCATCACAAGGGTTGAAAGGTTTGAGAGGAGCTTTCCTTTTGAACAGAATCAGTCAAACTCTGTGAATGGCAAGAAAGTGGTGCTGCATTTAACAACTAAATTCCAGGAAGTGACGATGTTATTCCACAAAACATCAACCCAATCTTCTCTTGGGAGACCTTTCCAACATACATCTCAGATAAAAACTCATGGCTGGCAACATTCTGAAGGTAGAACTGGCTGTGCCTGACTCACAATCAGCTTGGCTTGAAGATAATTTTTTAGGGGTGTTAATAAGAAGGAGTTTTAGGTGAGTCTTTCAGGTAGTCCAGACACCATTTCCCAGCATTTAGAAAACTGGGCATGATGGCCAGAGCTTATTCAAAAGCATGTAAAATATTTCAGTAGAATGTGAATATACTTTATCTTATATTTTTCTTATTTTGTATTTTATCTTCTATTTTATCTTCTATCTAGTATATTTTTATGGTGCAGTATTTTCACAAGGGGTGATGAAACTTTTGAAATATAGAAGTACCAAGTAGTAATGGAAAGGTTGTATGTTACTCTTTTATTTATGGTAAAGGTCATGTTTTAGGGGTTCCAGCCTCTAAACTCACAGTACAACCTGCTTTCTTGCTGCTCTTCCAATGGACCATAGACATTTTGGAAAATATTATTCAGCTCTTCTAGAAAACTTAATTTGATAAAGGTGCTTCTGTAATGGATTCTCTTGAATAAAACACAGCATTTTTAGGTCTAACAAGTAGTTTCTTAAAAAAAACCCAACATTTTTTTTATATTTAAGAAACAAGTCTTCAAGTCTGAGACATCCTAAGCAAAATTTGTTACTATGGATTTCTTGGCAGTGTTTGTAATATAAATGTAATTTTCCTTTTGTTCAAATGACCAAAAAATTGGATGCAAGTACTGGACACAAAAGGTGCGGAGTCTTTTCCAGTTTGTATAATATCCCCTGAGATCTGCTTTAAGTTCCAGCTGAGGGTTTTAGAAACCTTTTCCTTCTGTTTGTAATTTTCTCTCATAAATAGCATGCTTCTGAGTAGAAATGTGCAAGGCTCTAGAACATGCAAGCCTGACGCTTGCGCCTCTTCATGAAAACTTTAGAGTGTAGAAAAATAAATCAGTTACGAAAGGATTTCTGAAAAGTGGAAAAAGTGATGTGAGTACAGCTGCAGGAAATTCATTTTATAATCTGAATAGCTGCTTAAGATTTTTTAATAATAACCACCTAGTTTTAATGGGGACATTTTCATATTGCTCATTCTGTATTCCTGAATACCCATCTGATACTTTGTCAGAAGCACTTGCAGTATCATTTAGACGAAGCAGAACTATTCATTTTCCTTCTTTTTCACCTCAACAAGATTTGCCTTTTTTGACTCTGAAAAGCCCATCCCCTTCTGCTTGTCAGTGCTCTCAAAACACTGTGGGAAGATATTCAGTAAATCCCAAACACGCCTTACTGCCCTGCCAACAACATCCATCATCATTCCCCCTCCAATATCAATCTTCCCCTGTCTCTGCTTGCACTTGGTTCCAGAAGGAGCTTGGAGAAGGTGACCTGCATGACTCCTATCTTAAGCTATCTGCCTGGTCCCCCAGAAGTGATTCATGATCACATCAAACCCATCTCCACGGCAATGTTTTGTCCTTAAGGCTTCGGCAATCGCAGAGCCTGACTAGAGACTCCAATCAACCATCTGGTGTCTGCCAACTGGAGTGTCTAGTCAGGTTACACGGAATGCAGGGAGAAATGTGCTTTGTAGCTGCATCCTCAGTACGCTCCTCTCTCCCCGTGGGCCAAGCATAGTATTAAGCTGTTGAAACTCGGAAAGGTTGGGATGGCAGCAGAGGGAAACCCTAGATTTAAGAAGGAAATTTAATGCCAGCTTTAAAGCTTGACTGCATGGAAGCACTTGTAGAATGTATGCACTAGCCCTGTACTGGCTGAAGATGGATTTATTTTAAAGATGGATTTATTAGGCGATGAGATGTTTTTCATCAGTTCCTTCCACAGTTCCTTTTTTAAACAATAATTTTCCTATTTCTAAGTGATTACAATGCTGTTAAGGGAGCTGATTTTTTACTTTAAACTCTGATTGTCCTCTAAAAAAAAAAAAAAAACAAAAACATTAGAAATCTGAAAAACCCATTATATTCCTTTTGCCAAATATTTTTCAGAGCAGGCTGCCTCGATCTGTGCTTTTGCATAGATTGTTTCACTCCATGTATTTTGAGATGAGCCCTTCCCCTTAGCTATCTCCCTTTCATTTCTCCCCTCCTAAGGATACCACACAACTGGAAATACAAATGCTTTGGCCAGACCTGGTCTTTCCACATTACTGAATCACGTGAAAAGTCCTATTAGTTATAAGCCCTTCATAATAAGCTTCTTACTCAACTGGTTTCCTTCTACCATGGCAAGTTTTATCACAGGCTTGCACAATCACAGCAGCCTAAAGTGGTCATTGGGGGAACTACTTTCCCAAGGTGGTCCACTGTCTGCCTTGGCACTGTGTGCTTTTAGGGCACTGAGGGCATGTCCCCTGTACATCTTGGTGCCTCAGTGTCCCATCCTTGAGCACCAGAAGCAGTGATTGTGTCCTTGAAGGGCAATTTTCGTAACACCACTCAGTCCCGAGTTATGTGCATGGCCTGATTTGACGGGTAATATCTGTCACCCACGGGCTTGAAATTGGGCAAGAAATTTCCATAACTTTCACTGATTTCAATAGGAATTGTAAACTGGCATTAAATTCATTATTTTATTTCTACAAACTAAGAGAACGGACATAGGGCAGTTCTGAAATTTCATCCAACACTTGACAACCCTTCCCAGTCAGAGAGATGTTGCATGTGTGGCCTGAGGTTTGGTCTAAAAAATGTGCTTTCCCTCAGAAGCTGGATTTTTATACAACTACCTGACCAGTCTTACTCATGTTTGAGACCACAGATAAAGCACAGGATCCTCTTTATATCTGTTCTTCAACTAAGTTTTGCCCTTTGTATTTCTCAAATAAGAAGTATCTCTGCGTGTCAAAGGAAATTAGTCCAGTAGAGGTACTAATGGAACAAGAATAAACAATTTCTCATAAAAATATTAAGGGAAAACAGAACAGTTTGCTGTTCCATACGTTCCCATATAAATTCTCCTTTAGGACATCCAGGGGCTTGAATTTTGTATTGATCTTTCTTTTGCTTTCTCATTTTACCTGTTCCTTTTAAGGAAAAATGCCTGGAGTGAATTCTAGCTAGGAAAAAAGAAATGAACTACAAATTTTAGCCAAGCACAGGAAATCATAAGAAATCAAGTCCTTAGCTTCTGGATGCCAGCTCCTCAGAACCAGCATGTTGAGATCAGTTGATCAGACCTCTTCATTTGCTCAGTTTTAGCCAGGGCTGCCCATGTGTTACACACTTAGAGAGCACAGCTTTGTCTAAAAGCACAGCCCCAAAACAACGACAACGGAACAATAATAAATCCTGGGGAGGCAGTTCAGACTATATTTACTATATACCATCTGCACTGAGCCCAGAGAAACATTATGTTCCACATTCCCTGTCTGTGCTACAGAGAGCGTTTCTGATGTGTAAACCATCATTTATCTTGTCTTTGATTCCCTTCATGTGACCTTTCTCCGAGCATGGCAGTATAATATCCTGGCTATGGCAGGCTCCAGGACCATTTGAGGACAGGCCTCATAAAGCCTGCCTTTAACATTAATCGATCACTTTATTATGGAAGTAAATCAAAGCGCTTAAACTCGGGTCTTCAGGGAGTTGAAGGTCAAACAGGGAAAAACAAACTTTATCCTGGGAAGAACACAGAAAAAATTCTATCAGCCCCATCCCTTTGTTCTTTGCCTTAGAGGCATGACAAAAGCACGTACTACACACACCAGTTAGGCAAGCATGAAAGATAATATATATTAATATACACAAAGTGTTTGACTGATTATTACTGCCTCTTCATCTCTTTATGCCAAGCAGTTTTGCAAAGCCCTTCTTTCATGTCCTGGAAAGCAGAGGCTGAAGAGGGGGGTGGTCAAGAGGAGAATACAGCCACACTTGCCTTCCTGACAGCTCAGCTGGAGAGGGAGAGGAAAGGAGGAGGGGGTGGTGCAGAGGAAGGCTCCAACAGATCTGGTCTTTGTTCATGCAGATCTGGTCTTTATTCATTCTTGCCCTATGCTGCACCTTCACTGATACATTCTGAGAGGCACAGAAGGATCTCCACACCTGTGAGCACAGGGGCTGCAGGAGCACGGGTGCTGCTGCAGGTGAGGGTGAGCACATCAATACTTCCAGGGAGCCAATTCAGACTGAAGAACTTTAATGAAGAGGAAAATCTGCAACTTCAGTTCTGCTTCACTCTGCAAGGCTGGATAAGCTGAAAGCCACCATCTTTTCTTCCTGATTTCCAGCTATCCCAGAGGGATATTGTGCTCTGCCTCAGCCTCTGCATTGCCCCAAACAGGAGTGACCACTCTGTGCCTTGGAATAAAACTGCAAGGCTTGAAAAAGCACCCCAAGACTGAGTGAAAGGGCTGTGTGAGGAGGAGGAGGAGAGCCAAGCAGAAGTTGCTGCTTCACTGCATGCGCAGCCCAGGGCAATGCTGATGCCCAGGACTTGCTCCTTCCCCATCCTGGCTGATGCCCAGGACCTGCTCCTTCCCCAGCTGTGCAGTGCCTGAGGGGCTGCCCACATCCACCAGCCTGCAGGGAACACCAGCTGTGCTTGGCAAGCACATCTGGAGCTCTGGAAATCTGTCCCTCCCCAGGCTGGCAGCGGGACAGGGGTGCAAGGGCAGCTTCAGAGGTTATGATGCCCCATGAGTGTGACAGAGAGCTTCTGCCGGCCAAGGGCACACAAGCAGACCTCAACATCACCTTAGACCAGCCTCTAATTTCTGTGCCTCAATTTTCCCTCACTGAAACAAGACATATCAAATATTTTTCCTGCTTAACAAGTTTCATTTATGTTGTTTGTTTTAAAGAAAAAAGCCAGCACTTATTTTGCCTTTAGCCTTGCATTCTTCAAGCCCTGTGATCTGCTGTTGAAGTGTTCTCTTGACCTGTTTTGCTTTTTGAGTTACCTTGGATTTTTCAAAGCTTTACAGTCACATGGGCACACCCAAATGACAGAGGAGGGTGTTGGTCAGTAATGTGCTTTCTAGTCAGGGGAACCTGCCAGTTGAATTTATTTCTTTGTAAGGCACAGCCATTTTTTAAACACAGAAATTTGCTGACATAGTCAGTAATTAAGGGGGCAAGCACTGATCAACTCTTACTTATTGTTTTTCTTCTGGTGAAAGGAGTGCTTATCATTTTAAAGAACACATGTGAAGACGCTGTGCCTGTCCTGAAGTATCACAGGAGGGCAAAGCATCGCTGAAAGAAGGCAGGGTTAGGAGATGCAAAGGTTACAAAAGAAGATGATGCCACTGATCAGCTATGGAATGTTCTTATCTTGGCATCTCCATGAGACATATAATAAATAAGCTTATTTAAATGAGATTTAGGCAGTGGTTGACTCACAGACAAAGTAACCACTCAGGAAAAATATGCATTTGAAGGAAATTATTCCCAGCCCCTGGAAGCAAGGCACAAGTGTTTATGGGCGAAGTGACAAATAGACCACTGCAAGCAAAGCTGTGAGTGGAGGAGAAAACAGGGTTGAACTTATGATAGGTCACAGACAGAAAAGCAGGCAAAGAAGAGTTCCACAATATATATGTATCTATTGTATCTATTAATGGAAGGCTGGGGAAGGAAGAGCACTGTCAGTTTGAAATATAATACTTTTCCAGGAGTTATGTTTTCCTATTTTTAAGTGATTTCATCTCTTTTTCTTGTATGCAGTGAATCATCTGAAATGAACAGGGAATGCTGACTGCACTATTAATTAGAGAAAAATTGAAATGTAAAGTGCTATCAAGCCTACCGCACTAAAAAACTAGAATAAGCGTACACATTTCCACATTTCTGTCAATTACAGTAGTATTAAGAGTATTACCAGCGGAAAAGGAAAAAAATATGTTTCAGTATCACAGTGACCCTTTTAGGCCTGAAGTTCTGGGAAAAGAAGTTGACTCAAAGATAGCATAATGCTGCCAGTCAGTGAGAAAAGGTCATTTTTCTGAAGAACTCTCTGAAATTTAGCCAGGTTGATTGAAGAGCACAGCGTGGGTCACCAGGTTCAAGAGCAAGACTACGTGAGCAGTCCCAGACTGAGCAGCAGCTATTACTCTAACCACAGACCAGGAAAACTGAGGCTGCCTTAGAAATTATCAGCTCTTAATTATGGTCATTTCTGATGGGAAGCATCCACAGCACCAGGGATGAGATCCTACCCTAAAATGAGCATGGGAAATACAGTGTCCATTTGAAATAAATCAAGGGTCTGGCTCCAAATATTACAGCTGGCTCCTCTGTTGAGACAAGCCCAAGAGGACGCTTTGGGTCCAAATCCTTCCTCACTTCCATCAGGAACACCAGTCTGAATTTGACTGCTATGGCTGAGCCCCATATCTCTTAAAAGGTTTTCTGGTTTGGTTTGGACTGGTATCCAAATCCCAAAAGATCTAAACCTCAAACTAAATTTGAAATATTTATACCAGGACCTCCTGAAAAATCCTGGTGCTTTCTGATTCTTAGTAGGTCAAGGAAGTGGAGGACTGAGTATTCTAATATTTCCATCCCACTGAAAACTGCAAATCCATGAGTTCAGGTAGAAGACAAAAATATGGAAGATTTGTCTGAACAGTCTCAAATCTCAGCAAAAGTTTCTGCTGGCTTTTTCTTCGAGTATTTGGGTATAAACTTAACTTATTTCCTCCCAACAGACTCGTACACTGCGGTAACAGGCAGTCAGTTTTGGAACGCTTCCCTCTGTATTCACATGCGCATGTAAATAATTCCAGTAATTTCCCTGGACACAATTTCCAGCTAATGGTTTGTTTCTAACTATAATGTTTGTGCACGCTCCCTCCCCAACCTGCCATTTCAGTGATATAAGATTTTTTTTTTATTTAATCTTGCAAACTGACAATGAAAACAGATTCCCAGGATTAAAAAAAAGCCCAAATTCTTCCATCAGCATCCTGAAAAGGTATAAATATGCATCTGTCTGGCTGAGCTAAAACCTACTCACTGTGTAGTTTGTTCCTGATGGGGCTGTTCTACAAAGACAGAGTTATTTTGTCTAAGCACTCACAGTCCTGACTCCTCAGATTTCAGTGTCCCCCAGACTGCTGGAGGCCAAAGCCTGAACTTAGTGGTGAAACTTTAAAAATATTATTTACCCCATATTTACATTTAGGTGTTCAGCCTAACTGCTGGCCACTACTCCTAAGAGTGTTTGCAACCTTTTTATAGCTGATAAGGGATAAAACATCCTCTTTTATGCTGCTCTTTTACATTTGCTAAAATGTCTCTGAGTTACTGGATGAAGCTTAATGAGAAGAATTTGTTCACTTCAGGCTATAGCTTTTTTGTAAAAGCAGACAGATCTACTGAATTGCTACTATTCTAGATAGGAAAACTAAGCTTAAATGTTGGCTTTGAGACTGGCAGTCCAAAATGACAATGCTTGCAAATGGACTGCTTGTACTCCTATGTGCTATAGCTCCACTGAAATAAAATATGGCCAGGAGGGCTATTGTCATGATATACTGCATTCATAATAAATTTTTATATAATCAGTACTTCTGCTCAAAAAAAAATAGAACCTTTCACAAAAGGTAAAACACCATTGTTTAATGAAAAATATATAATAACTAGTTTGGCAAATGTTGTATGTGAAATTTCAACAGAAACCATAAATTATATTAAATGCCCAATAAAAATGTTCAATCAAAAGCTCATTTTAAGGTACATTGTTAATGAACTGTATGAAATGATGCTTAATCAAAACCCGACACCTTGCAGGGGAGAGAGATTCCACAGAACCTCAGGAGCACAATTGTTCTGAACAAAAGATAACAATAGAACAGGGTAATTAATAGTCTGCACTTCTGTGGCATTCTCCAGGGAATTCCAATTTCTAAATGAGCTCCATTGTTTTTCAAGAAAGCAGAAATTATGCTGCATGATACTGTTAATGCCTTGAACTTGATCAAACATTAAGACATCATTTGTCAGGCAGGATCTGGTTGCTCCAGAGTACTGATCATTCCCCTGTTTAAAGTTATTGATTGAAAAGGAGAAAAGACTTTTCTTGTAATAGCTCATTTTGCAAAAGCATTGCTGTGTCCTTATCTTTTCTGTCTGCAGTTTTGTAATTCTCAAATTGCATAAAACTAGTCAAAGAAAAGCTCAAGAAAGACTTCTTCATCACAGTGGTATTAATAAGAGATTTGGTGTGGTTATACTGATATGCACAACAGATTTTCATATTTGGTTCCTTTTCAATTGGCACCCTTTAATGAGTATGTCATATTCATCATATATAAATTTCTAAATTTTCCTAGCCAAAGATAGAAAATGCTACTCTTCCTAGCAGAGCAGAAGAGGGGGGTAAAGTACTACAAGGACAGAATACTGAAATACTCAAGTCATCCAAATTATTGGCAGCATTACAGTTGTAAATAGTTTCAAATTCAGTTCTCTGCGTATTTTTCCTCCTCTTAAATCTTCATTCCTTTGAGCAACTTGGAAACATTAATTTTCTTCAAATGCAATTTTTCAAAACAGTCATAAGCTGCTATTATTATTAATCACGATATTCAAGTTAGCACAAAAATGGATTTAGTGCAGAGAGAAGAAGATATAGCCTCCTCCCCTTCTCTTCATCGCAGCCTCCCACTTGGAGCTGTGTTCCTGCTTGCTCAGCCTGCAATGCTTGGGATAACAAGAACACAAGCATACTATCACCAACAATGCCCTCAAAGCTGTGTTTCTTAGCAGGAAAGTCAAGTTTTCATAGGGGACTTGTGCTCCCTGAGACCACCAGCAGATTTCAAGGAGAAGCTGGGGTGTGAATTTGTTCCAGGCCCCTGGCAGTGCCATGGCTGCTCCTCACACTGGCACTTGTTTACCCTTCACTGACAAGAGACCAACCAACACACCACAGATTCCTGCTTCTTTACTGCTGGCAACGTTTCTGCCTCCTTAAGCACTTTTGAGAAGTTGTCCCACTCTCAAAAGTGTAAGTGGAGCAGCTCCATTCGGTGGGGTCAGAGGTGAGAAAGCCCCAGTGGAACATTCCTTCTTCTGGTGATTTCCAAGTCTTCCACAGTGCTAAGAAAATACACATTTTAAAAAATGGATTTAGATTAAAGACAGCTAGATGTGAGACATTCCCACTGTGAAAAGCCCCTTTTTAGTGCATTTTCTGCTGGACTGGAGACAGCTGTACTGAGATGAGCAAACCAGGCTGAGCCTGAGGCTGGGAAAGGTATTGTGTGGCTGCACAGGACATCTTTCTCTGTGCCTTGGTGCATGAGTCTCAGTGCAGAGAAATAGCTCGGATTATTAAGCTTGGAAAAGCACATTTGGATGTTGATTTTTTTGACAGAGGCATTACTGTGTCACTGGCACTTAACAGCTTCAGTAGCAATGGTCTCGTTTGGGTGTCTCCAGTGCTGAGAGCAGCACCCTGGGCCCCTTTCTGCTGTGGGGCTGGCACAAACAGAGGAGTTGCTCCTTCCACCCACTGCAGCCATGGCCCAAAACTCAGTCCCTGCAGGGAGAGGGGCTGGCTGCCTGCTCAGCTGCTGTAGTGTGCATGTCAGCAGCTCTGCACTGCCACAAGGGCTGCTCCTGCTGGCCTCCGGGGTCTCTGTTCCACAGTCAAGGGCAGCAGATGAAGTAAAACTATGCAGAAATTCAGGAAAAACAGATTAAGTCAAGGAATTACTGGGCTCATCAATCTTTGTGTGTTTTCTGAGAAAGAAAAGATACTTATTTTTCTTTACTCTTGCTCCTTATAAATGAATGTATGTTCACAGAGAACTGTGAAGAGATTAGATATGCAGCCAAGATAAGGTGCAAAAAAGCCCCTTGGAATGTGGCAAGGGATATCTCTCATATCTCAAAGCTGTCCTTTAACAAGACCACTTTTTGCTCTATCCAGCTATCAGTTCCAACTCTTTCCCTTAAAATTTCTACACAATAACTATGATGCCATTGCTGTCTTTATCCCTTAAATATCTAATTGCTATTTGTATTTTCCCAACTAATTATTTAAATGGGTTTTCGATTTTTTTTCTTTCCAGTAATGAATGGCACTATATTTTTTTCTTATTTTTTATGTGAGATATGATGCACCTTCCTCTCCCATTTTAAACCTTTACTTATGATTTCTTTTTCATACCTTGCAGCATCTTATAAAATATAAAATAAAAAAAAAGTAATGAAACATTCAGAGGTTTCTTCTCCTTGTGGGTTTCAGGAGACGCAACATTGTGCTGAATTTTGAGCCTGCATTTTATTACTTCCAAGAAGGTGCAAAGAATAACAATAAACACCTACCTGCACTTGGAAGCTGACAAAGAGAATGTGCTCAAAGGCTCTCTCACCTCAATTTCAAATCACAACTGGATGCCTCTGAGGTGGGGATGAGGACATTAAGATGTGTTGTCATTCTTTTTTGCATATGGAGATTCCACAATCATTAATTTAAATGTTTAGTGCTCATACAGTTTTGATTCATTATTGAAGGAGACCAAAAGCTGTTGTATTCTAGCCAGAATGATTTGCTGCTGCCACCACAACCACAACTAGCTGTGCTCACTCTTTTATTCTCTTTTAAGGAAAAATGTGATTTACTGTCTGTGGTTGTCTGTGCCTCTGTGGTGATTTCATAGAATATTTTCCCACCTATCTTGCTCCGCTCCCTCCTTCTTGCCCATCAAGATCTTCATTACAAAATTCCTTCTCTTAGTTGTATGTATTTCTTCTAGGTTACATGAGCTGCCCATGTTGACCAGGAAGCTAAATGAGATACCATCAGAAAACTGTGGTTCAGAGCAGTTCTACCCCTCTTCCTCAATTGCTTGGGGTGGGTATTCAGGACAAGCACCCCTGTGCAGACAAAAGAGGCCCCAGCAGGGACCACACCGGTGTAGGATGCTGGAAGTACCACCAGGGAGCCACCTTCCACAGGAGAGATGGGTCTGAAAATGAAGGAGTCATCTGGGAATACAGCATCTGGAAAGGAGAGGTTCTGGAGGTTTGAAGAGTGATGCTCTAAGAGACTTCTGGACTCAAAAGTGAAAAGAGCAAATGGTACTGGTTAATCTTTTTTGAAGTATGGAAAGACATTTACATGTGTATATTGTCTGAAGAGGAAAAGTAGCTGGTCATATACCATAACAGGCCTCTTAATGATGGTGTGTTATTAATTGGCTTAGTACAGCCCATGGCATTGGGTTTGGAATGAAATGATCTCTAGGATTCCTTCCAACCCAAACCATTCTCTGACTCTATCTTGTCATCTCAAAAGTGATCCCAGTGTTCAAAAACAAAAGAGTCTGTAAGGCTGTAACATTTGAGTGCCCCTACAAAATATTTTGGGAGATAATTAAAGTTTCAAGGTCAAATGTGTGCTTTTATTGGTGCATATGAAATACTGTTCACAGAAGACAAGTCCCTGGAAGTTTATGAGACAATCATGAACTACATTGCATTCAAAGAAAATCAAGGTTCAAATGAAACAGATTTAAATGTGCCACTGTTAAAACATGTAGAATTCCACTGAAAATCCAAGTCTAAACAGAAGACAATGATTTTTAGTGTTTATGTATATTAAGAAGAAAAATCTATTCCAAAAGTGAGCAGCAAATGAATCTGAAAACAAAGAGGAGGGGGAGGTATGTAGAGGTACAGAACACAGATGAATGTCTAAGAAAGGAGTGGCATGTTGGAAATGTGCAGATCCGAGAGCTAACATGGAGAACTCAGGGTCACAAAACAGAAGGAATGGTGCAGTGGACACACAGTGCTGCATGAAATAGAAATAATAGAAATAACAGAAATATGAAGCAGCATATCATAGTCACAAAGGTTAGCAGCATAGAGAAATGGTGCCAGGATAAATATTAGTTGATATTTAGTGCACATAGTGTTTTAATATCCATGAAGATATTTGAACAGGTAAAACTATTCAAGCTTACCACAGTCATTGCCTAAAAAACAGCCCCATTTTGCAGATTAGTCATGAATCTACAAGATGTGTGTATGCATTAAAGCAGATAAAATATTTACAATTCTAAATTGCAGATACAATGCCCCACTACTGCCTGCTTTCAAACCATGCCTGAATCTTAAATTGATCGTGTAGATATTAAGACTGGGAACTATCTGACTTCCAGTGCTACCAGCATTAAGCCAGAAGACGTAATGGAAGGATACAGAGGTTCATTTCTTAAAGTCCAGCAGTTTCCTGGGGAATACAAGATTAAAGTGAATCCTCCACTATGAGCACCAATGAAATATCCCTCCTGCACTAAGGCAGATAGGCCAACAAGGCTCTTTGAGAGTAAAAAACATACAAAATGTCCATGCCAAAACCAGGAAAAGGCATTCATGGGAGAGCTGTAACTGCATCTAAGTCCTTAATCAAGAATATGTCTAAATGACTGCACCTGATTGTATATACATTTATATATGCAATTTAGGCTGTGCTAAATATTTCAGATGATGGATGTAAATACAGCTCTAGTTTATTGTTCTGTGTATTACACGCTTTTAAATCTTATTGCTTGTCTGCCCTGAGTCTATAAATTTCCTGTCGGCAGGGCACTTTCCAGAGGACACAGTGTCTCAGACACTCAGCTGTGGCAAAGCCAGCTTTCTTTCCAAAGACTCTTGGTAGCTTTCCTCCAATGAGGGAAGGTGTGCTCAGCATCCCCATGTCGCCCCCAGGACCATAGAGCCATCATTTTTCTTTAGGATAATTTAACCAGGCTGAGCTCTTTAAAGCTCTTGAATTGTTCACAAGCGCAAGCTGAGCCATTCACTACAGAGCTCATTGGCATCACTAAACCAAAATCCAGCAGCAGGATTGTGCCCTGATGTTAGTGAAACCAGAAACCACAACTATAAGTTTATTTTATGGCAAAAACATGGATAAATAGTGAACTTGTTTACATAAAGTCTTGGGAATAATAGGACCAAGAGGACAGTCAGTTACTGATATAAACAAATCCCAGATTTTCAGGAAAATATGATGTGCAGCAAAGAGCACATTTAAGCTGCACTTCCATCAGCAAAGTTATGCCTGTGTTTGTCAGAAACCTTATTCAATTTGGCAAGGCAATGCCCAGTCTCCAGATAATAATCTTATGACTATGGAAATAGAGCAATGCAAAGAAGAGAAACTCAGATTCAGGGACAGATATGCCAGCTGCTGGCACCTGACACTGACTGTGGCCAGGCATAATCATACAGAGAGGCCACCTGAGGGAGGTGATAAATGCAGTATTAACTAAGGGTTTCATTTAAGCCACATCATTAGTGTTGTTCTTTTCTAAATATTTTATTGGAGTGTTAATCAAAACAAATTCTCTGAACATTGTATTTCCAGATAGGAATTCTTCCTCAAATCTGTGCTAGTTCCAAGCAAGGCAGTGACGGATACTGAATTGAATGATATATGTGAAAGACTGGTTAGTCCATGATCACTGAAATTCATGTAGTTGTTTTTATTATATGTAAAACATGAAAGTAGTCCCAAAATATACTCTACTTAATTGTATACAAATGAATTTATATCTTTCCAGTCTTTATATATTACCCAAAAATACCAACATTAAACTACCTACTGGGAATTTTCTTCGGACTGGGAGTAGAATATTTTACAAATTTAAATTAGTACCTTATTGTAATCTATGTACTTGAGATTACCTTTCATGAATCTTTATCTTCAGATTAGATAAGATTTCCCCCTGTCTGAATTTTTCTGGTGCAGTCCACAGAGAAATGGAAAGATTCAGGAAATATCTGTTACCATTTAGTGTTGCTTGTACTCTGAAACCACCTTAAGGCTTGAATATATGAATATTTGCTCTGAAGTCGACATTAAATGTTCCTATTGAAAGTCAAAACGTAGTGCACTGAAATATTAGCAGAGCACTGTCTAAAACCCACCTCGCTTCTAATTTCAAAGGGATTTGCTCTCCCTGGCAGGCACGGAGCTCCTGAAGCCATGGTAATTTGGCCCCACCATGGCAGTGGGAGAGCAGAGGCTGGAGGCAGGCAGGGGTGCAGTATTTTGGGGAGTCACTAGATGGTGGTAATGCTGGCACCCAGATACCGCTGTCACCTCTGCTCAGCCAAGCTCCAGGTGAAAGTCCTCATCCCCTGCTGTGGGACCTCTCCTTTCAGAAGCAGTGTGTATTATTAGTAAAACCTTCCTCTCATAACTTTTCTGACTATAAATTATTTCTTAGCCGTAGTTATTACCTCAGGCTAGATCTAAATTTTGAAGTCTTAGTCTAGACTCTCCAGCCTTTCTTCTGGAGCTCCAGCAGACAGGGAGATGCCAACTGATCCCCTTTCAGTCCTTGTATCCTTGGAGATACCAAATTCCTCTATGACTCTGCCATGGTTTAACATTAGACTGGCAAATAAGCCACACACAGGAGCTCCCTTGCTCCCCTTGGTGGCACAGGGGAGAGCATAGCACAGGGGAGAGCATTACCAGAGTAAATGTGAGAAAACTTGTGGATTGAGATAAAGACAGTTTAACAGGGAAAGCAAAAGCCACACACACAAGCAAAGCAAAACAAGGAATTCATTTAACACTTCCCAAGGACAGGCAGGTGTTCAGCCATCCCCAGGAAAGCTGGGCTCCATCACAGGTAACAGTGACTTGGAAGGCAAACACCATAACTCCCAATATCCCCCCTCTTCCCTCTCCTCCCAACTTTATATGCTGAGCATGACTGCAGGAATGGTCAGGAATGTCCCTTTGATCTGTTGGGGTCAGCTGTCCTGGGTGGTGCAAGAGGCAGAAAAGACCTTGACTTTTTGTTGTTTCGAGCCCTGCTCAGCAATACCAAAATCACCTCTGTATAGTCACTGCTGCTTCCAGCACAAGTCTGAAGCACAGTCCCATACTGGCTGAAAAGAGTTAACTCTTTCCCAGCCAAAAACAGTACAAAATTCCAAAAGTTCTCCTCATTTCCAACCATTTGTGAGTCCACATAGATGTGGGTCCAGAAAAGAGTGATGGACACAGCTGTGCACATGAGAGCTGCATGGTCTGTTCCCAACAAGGCACCAAGGGTTGCCCAAGGCACCAGTTCAACCCTTGGGCAGTGACAGAGGAGGAGGAGGAGGTGACATCTGTGATCAGTGAGGTGGGGGAGAGCTGCAGCAATATGGCAAGCTCCAGCAGGAGCTCTGGATATGGTGCCTGGCTCTGCCCCAGCAGCAGAGGGGCCTGGGGCTCCGCTCTGTGGCGTCTGCACGGCTGTGGTGCATATCCCTTGGCTTAGACCAGCTTCACCTCATGCACAGATCCCATTACTGCAACAAGAGGTACAAACACCCACCCCTGCCCTGCATTTTGCTGTGGGGATTCATTCTTTTATTTTTCAACTGCACCAAAACACGTTGTGTTTGAAGCTGGTTGTGTTTGCTCTTTCTGTTGGTCAGGACCGTCGTTCTGGACTGGTACAGAGAATGAAATAAAAAGGAATGTAATGTATTGATTTTTTAAAACTTATTTATTATCTCTTTCAGCATAATATAATAAAAGTTCTGCATCAGAAGACCATGCTTTGCTTTTCATTCCTTTCACAACTCTAAGAACTTGCAATGAAGGCAGTGATCAGTCTTCCTGCCTCTGCTACAGCAGTTCCAAAGTAATAGGTTGGTTTAATCCTCTGTCAACAGGCAGAGTATGAAATATGCTATGGGGAAACAATGTGTCTGGAAATGTATTTATAAATATGCTAAGTGCATCCTCAGAACCTTTTTTTCTGATTCTTTAGCATTGTTTCAAAAGCAGTCTCCTTCATTGTTTCTTCAGAAATGCACATGCTTACCTTGAATAACTCATTATGAACTTCTGCACAAAGACCTTCAGGAGTTTAAGAGAAAAAAACATCTGTTATTCAAAATAACCTCATCTCAGTAGACAGTTTTCCTGTATCCAGTCTGGGTGCAGTGTGAGTGTTTTGCAGGTGCAGTCTTGCTGACCTTGGATGTAGCAAATAGGTGTAAATGACATTCAGGCCCCTCTGCTGCTGTCATTATGGGTTCTTTGTTATACTGCAGGAGTCACATTAGCATTACACTGAGAGTACAGTATTGCAGGTGAAAGAGAAAACTGAGCCTCATGGATATTACAGTATAACAGCTTTGGCTCAGGCTCCTGAGGCAGTGAGCCAAGCGATAACAAAATGTAAGTCAAATTAAATACAAAAAACCCTCCTACATTAGCATTAAGGATTTGACTTGCCCTCCTTAAGAAAAAGCGTTCTAAGTTAAGTCTGCTTCTGTCTGAGTTTGGAATGGAAGTGATACAGGCAACGTAAACTTTCAAAAAATGGACAATTTCTCGCTTGGTTTTGTGTTATGTTTTAATTGTGCTTTGGACAGCTTGTAAACAGCATATACTAGATTTAATCATATCATATCATATCATATCATATCATATCATATCATATCATATATATTTGTTTAATCACATCATTTTTTCAGCCAGGAAAAATTAAGGGTCTGATCTATGATTTTTGTAATCAAATTTAGTAAACTTTGAAGCAGGAGATGACAACTCAGGAATACGTGTAAAGAAAATAAATTGCCAAATGCATGAAAAGAATATACACTGGAATATGATTTCCAAAACAACCTTTTCACAGTGTTGTTCATCTTGCATTAATTTCCAGAATTGCATTAATCCATTGTAGGTTCAAATTTTTGCAGTAAGAAATATAATTTTCTAGTTGATAGGGTCTCGCTTAACCATATAATTAATTCGTAAACTTTTAAAAATGAGCTTATATTTTAAAAGCCAGGGAATGCAAATTATTAAGTGTATATAAATCCCCTTAAAAAGAATGGAAGGACTAAGATGAGCAAAGAGCACAGTGTCAGGCTTGTTGCAAAACTGCACTGCCATTCCTTTTTAACCAGAGTTGCATGCATAAAGCACAAGGAATCTAGGCAGCAAGCTTTGACTTAGAATATTAAAAAAAAAGGGGGGCTGATAAAAAGTCCCTCCTCTTCTTCAAAAGACAGAATGAAGAAAATACCAAAAGCTACATAATAGTCAGTTCTGATGGTGGGGAAGGAGCAGGACAAAAAGTCATTCTTCATCCACAGACATGGCAGAAAAAAAACCAGGATGCAATCAAAGTATAATTGGAAATGTGGGTTTTTTAAAATATTCTTAGTTCCTTTTTCTATTAATTACCAGATATTGTGAACCGTTATATTTTAGAGGAATGAGTCAGACAAGATGTCTGCTTATAATTAAAGTGGTGAAGAAACATCAAAATAATGTCCCAATTCAATAAAACTTAATAAAAATGAAAATATAATACATGTGCTGACAACAAATAATGTGAACATGCTTGAAATACATCAGGCAGGAGTCAAAAAGGACATTGAAAAACCTGCAGCCTACTGATAGCCTGAATGGCCCTGCACAGAGTGAAATGTTTACCTGTCAACCTCTCCTATGGAAATTTATGTATATAAAGCTTATGGGAAATGATCTAACCTTAAATTGAAATTATTACGTCCATGGGGAGACAAAAGTGCCCTTGGGACTTCCTTTGTTTATTTCTTATTAATTGAATTCTAAGTAGAAATGGTAAAGGTTGGCCTTATCAAAAAAAAAAAAAAAAAAAAAAAGATTGACATGAAGAGAGAGAGATTTAAAACTAAAATCAATTTCTTTTTGATATGGAATGATATAATTCCTCACAACACTGTATGTATCTTCAAACTAGCTAAATATGAAAAGGAAGATTTCTGTTTCAGTATTTTTACAGTTTAAAAATTTGCTTTTGCTGACTGTCATAAACTCTCAAAGGTGACCAAAAAAAAGGTTCTTTCTAACCAATGCTCTGTTTCTGCAATTGATCTTTGATCTCTTTTTTTTTTAAATTGGGACCAAGCAGCAGACAATAAAATGAAAGTCAATAAACAGGTCAGCTTCTCTCCAGCCCTATGGGCATTCCTGCCTTTGTCTAAAGAAACCCTAAACCTCCAGTCATATGGCAAATGTCCTGGCAAAAATAATGATGACAAGTTATAAAAAAAGGTTGAAGTGCTAGGAGAGTTTGAAAAACAGTCCTTGCAATAAAAAAAATCTCAGATTGGTGACTGTAAAATGAAAAGGCAGCAGGTCTCTTTCATGTAATGCGCACAGTGAGAGGCAGAACCGGGCACCTGAGCTTGGAGCCATCCTGGGGCTACCTTGGGCTCACTGCCCATGGCCACCTTCTCATGCAAAGGAGAATCCATGGCAATCCATGGGGTTTTGTCCATTTTTATAAATGCCAGCCATTTAACCTCCAGATGAATCAGAACTCTGCAGCATGCTGTCCAAATACTCACTGAGGGTGACATTGCCCTGACATTTCTCAATAATAGACAAAAGCTCTCATCTCCAGGGAAGTGGTGGAGTTCTTAGGTGAGCCCATGTTTCCAGCTGGCTCAGGGGCTGGCATGTCCTGGGGCATGTCTCAGATGCTTTCCTGTGTTTGGTGTCCCTGTGCCACAGTGGCTGCTGTCCTTGCTGGTTGGTGTGTGGGACAAGTCCCCCCGCTGCGCTCTGAGTCACCACATTAATCAGTGCTTTGCTGTCTCTTGCCTCCTCCCTGCAGGGAGGCAGGAAACACACTGGGTATCCTTGAAACTGGCATCCAAGATGTGAACAGGATGTGGAGCTACTCATCCTCTGAGCGCCCTGATGCATAAGTCTCCTTAGAGCATCAGCTGCACATGAAAATCCCTCTTCACCCACGTGCTTCAGTGGGTGAGCACTGATGTCATTGCTCTGGAGCCAGATGAGATGCACTGTTTGGCTGGAGGAAGCCTCTTGGTTGCCAGCTGATTTGCAGGTAGCACTGACCTACAAAGCCCCAAACAAGCCTTCACTGTGTTCACATCCCCTTCTCTCCCTCTGTGAGTCATGGGCAATGAAATAATATAGGCACACAATTAAGGAGAGCTTCTCGTCCTGAGCAGGCTTTTTACTCTTTTACACAGGGATGCTTCAATCATTTATCCAAAACAGGGAAGGGACAGACATTTCCAAAACTGAAATAGAGGCTTCATTAGGAGCACAGTGTACACAGATTCTTGCTCTGAATAGGATGCAAGCTCACTCCAAAAAGCAAAGATTTCAGGGAGCTATTGAGCAGTTGGGTTCAAGGCGCATCTCAGACACCAAGTGGGAGCTGCACGAGGGATATTGGGGTAGAAATATGTGTCTTTGCACTGGCAGAGTCACATCAGTGTGGAATCTCTGAGTCTTCTTCTGGCCTGCACAGAGGGTTCTCCAACCAATATACCTTTAATTAAAGGAGAACCTTTGAGCAACTTCATCTACAAGCTTTGAGCTGGCCCAGGAGGCTGTTCAGCTGTGCCACATCTCCAGGCTTTCTCCCCATGTAGCAGTTGCTCTTGCAGGTACAACACGCCAAGCATAACCAGTTAAACTAACCATGAGATCTTCTGAGTGACAATCAGGGTCCTTCCACACTTTCTTTCAGCAGCAGCAGCAGTGTGAACCTGCCAAGAGGAGGTGGGTGGGCCACACGACTTCAAGCTGCTGCTGATAAATCATTAATTCTCCAAGAGGCTGCTGAGAGTTGAAAGTTGGAGAGGAGATGTAACTTCCAAGAATCCTTCCTTCCATTTAAAAAGGACTTGTTCCTGATAGGGACAGTGGGAGAGACAAGACTATATGCAAAGTGCTGACCTGGGGGCAAGTTGAGCATGTCTTGCTTTCCTGGAAGGTTCTGAATTTGTCAGAGTTGTGTGCAACCCTATTAAAAAAAATGGGCCTTACAGACTTTGGCCAGAAATGATTCTAAACCAATCCTGGTATAATTCCCCAAACAGACTACTGCCTAATTGCTTGTTTCCCCCTTTACAGTAGCCGAGAAATCCCCGAGGTGCAGAGCCCCAGGAGCCGCTCCTGTGCAAGCTGTCCATAAAGGCAGACTGGCCCTCCTGGCTCAGGTCCAACAGCCTCCAGTCCTGTATTCGTTGGCACTACGAGACAATAAGGTTTAGCAAAATAAGGCTGATGGCAGCAGCTCTGGTAATCCTGCCCTAACCTGTGCTAAAATGACACCGTGTGAAAATGCCAGCCCTTGCAGGTACAGGCTGGAGTGTTAAGGGTTTAATGCTTGGAGAACACTAGACTGTAGGAATTTAAATTAAACATGGCTGGAAAATCCCCATTATCATCACAACTGAGACGTAGGAGGGTCTTAGCTCATCAGTTCCCACCTCAGCACCCCCAGCCTCAGGTTGTTTAAAGCCCCTCATTAAGGCTTCTTTTGACCTGCATGATGGGTCTGATGAATTAGAGAATTCTTATTTCCCAATGAAGATATCAGGGCAACTAGGTACACTAGGAAATTAATTTCATACATTGTTTGTGCCAGACCCTGGATATTCCCACTAGTTCATGAGAAATTCAGTTCAAGCCCCCTGCAGGTGGTGGGGTTTTCTGATACATGGGAAGTCACCTTCACGTGCTGATGCATCATTTAAAGTTCACACAGGAGTGCACAGTAGAACCTGTGTAACTCAGAGAGAAACAATACAGTTAAGACAGAAAATCCAGATTTGCCGCTAATGTAAATGATGAGCACTTCACTGTAGCACTCTAAAACAAAGGCAGCTTTAAAATTCCAGATCACAAAGCCGCACCCAGCTTTAGTTTTCATCCTCTAAACAATGAGCCACTGTCATCCTATCATCATACCCAAGGGACAAGAGAGCAAAGGGGAGTTCTTGATTGCAGAGCAATGCTTACATTTGTTTGTATATCCCTAACCTGGAGAGAGATGGTATGTTGCCATCCCCATATTCAATTCTTTACCTTTCAAGGGCCCTTGAAAATAGGAATGTCTGCTTACTGGTTTGTACAAATGCTGAACTAAACTGTAAGTATAAGGCTTTGTGAATTTATTCTAGAGGAGGCAGCTACTAAAGCAAATATTCAAAATGCATTTGGAGGGATGGTATGAACTAGTAGTACAGGCTAAGGTTGTTATGCATAAATAGTATTTCTCTCTTAGAATATTGATGTCTTATAGCTGAATCAACATTCCAGTCATAACAATTGCTTTGACCAGGCAAAGTCAAGTGGTACATTGACCTGTGGCTCAAGAACTGAGCATCAATTAAAAACAAGAGCAGCAGCAATTGGGTGAGGGAATTCATGGTCTAGGTGTGTTGTAGGTCTGCCATCTGCCCTGATGATAGAATTACCACTATAGAGGGTGTTTCCTGACTATCAAGATGAATTTAAAATCTTGTACCCCTGCACAGCAGCTGCAGGTTGGTTTGCAGCAGAGGTAAGAAAAAGGCTGTGGTTTTAACCCAGAGGAAAAATAACAGGAAATCTTCCCTGCAGCCTTAGGTAGGCACCATGGGCTTCTGGTGAGGTGCAGCACTCCAGCTCAGTCTGTCCTGGCTGTCAGCCACGTTAGTAAAGCACACTGGAGCACAGAGGCACATCCTGCCCTTACACACTAGTGTGCAGCTACATGCCATTCCCTGGCCAGCAGAACATGCTGGCAAATCAGCAGCTCCTTCAATGTCCCTGTTGGCTGTGCACAAGCTCTCTGAGCCTTGCAGCCATGCGTGGTAGGACCAGTCAGATGGAGAGCTTCCTGCGCTGCTCCAACAGGTGCCCAGCAGAGCCTGAGAAATGTCAGCTCTGCAGAGAGACCTGGCAGGACAAAATCATTAAATTCTGGCGCAGGAGGAGTTTGTGATGAAGGCCTGACTGATGCTCTTTGTGCAAAACTGAGCAGAGCCTAATGCCTTTATAAATCCTCTGCATTATTTTAGATCTGATGAAAGCTAGACTGTCAGTTCAGCACAGGAAAAATTCATCCATGTGCAGGAGTATTCTATGAGACTGTGTGCCTTCCATGCCAGAATATGGCTTCAGAGAGACTCAGAGTCACACTGGCCTTTTCCAAGCCCTCTGCCCAGGAAGGAATTCCTCTCTAAATGAAAAACAGCTCTCCAGTAAGTAAAACCTCCTAGAAATATCTTGCATGACTGATGTGTCACATGGTACATCATGTACTGTATTTCCCCCCCAGGTAATCTGCCTGAACAAAGACTTGCTTTTGCCCTCAAGTTCTTTTCCCTCCTTGTGTCTCTCATTCTTCAGCAATGCCCTCCATGCTGGAGCGATGCCGTGAAGCTTTGCTATATTGTGCAATGGTGTCAAAGAAATTTATGGTCCAGTATTTTGGCTTTTTGGAGGGCTGCTCCTCCCCTTTCTGCTTTAGCAAAGAATTTACTCTGGTCAAGGTCATGTGAATTTCACCAGTGGGGATACCTGACTGACAGGATACCAGTGTGCCCCAGAAATGTATTATCTTTCAAAATACATGACAACAAGGTATTAAACCCATACTCAGCCTGCAGCTTTTTAATTCCAGGTTTGGCTGGATTTGCACACTATACAGACAGAAATTTGGTAGTTGCTTCAGAAAGGAAAAAAAAAAGATAAAAATTGATAAGTTAGAATAAAAGCATGAATCCATATCAATCACTCAGAAAGGTTTATACACAGATAGGTGTGTGGGAAAACTGGAAGAACTCAATCAAAACTGATGCAGAGAAGAAATGACTGGCTATATTGACAATGAGGGATAATAACTATAGAGCTACATGGCAGGAAGACTTACAAAAGGGAGCCTCAGAACTAGTGACATAATTTGAATGAAAAATGTCTCAGGAAAACTTAAATGTCATTGCTGTTCAGGTTGTCAACAGTAATGCTGTCATTTAGGTAAATGCTACATTATTTTATTACAAGCCTTTAATTACTGTTCTTGCATTCTAACTATGTTTTGTTAAGCACAACATTTAGGTGACCCATTATTACTTATTAAAGGCAAAATGGCAGCATAATAGCAGGCTAGTCCAAAAAATCCTCAGTATGGTGATGCATTCGTGGAGCTCACCCTGGACAGCCACACTCAGTGCTTCAGTAACACGTCAGGACTGGTTTTGGTTTATCTGTTCCTGTTTGTCACATCTTCCCACAAGTATGCAGTTCAGCTTCCCTCCAAAAGTCAAGGGCATGATGGTGTACTTCTAAAGACTGGAAAACTGACTAAAAAGCATTAGTTGGCCATTAATTGCAGAATGGACTCATGGCAGAGGCCTAGCCTTCCAGAACTTAGATCTGATGGAAGAATGCAATCAGTGTGCTTTTCAAACGGAGGCTTCACATGTCAGCAGATACTCCTTAAGGAGAGGTTGCATCCCATAGCTTTCCAGCCCAGGCTTCCTTAAGGACATTAATTCATCAATCTGCTTCATAGTTGACAGCTGAACTGTGAACTTGAGGTTTTTTGCACTGTCTGTGAGATTGTGCTTCCAAACCCTCAGACAATGCAGTGGAAAAAAACTGGAAAATGCAGTTATACCTTAGTCCCATCACATGACTCGTCTGTTCTTGACCCCAAGTTCACATTCAACTTAAATAAGAGAATGAAACAGATATATAACAAGGGAAATGGGCCTGGGGGAGGGAAGTGATAATGGCCACATGCTGCAATACAGAGAAGAACTGGAGCAAAGTATTAACACGTGAAAACCACAATTCAAGGTAGGAATAAATCAAATGGGCTGCAAAGACTGCAGTGTATCCAAGATACTTTCTGTGAGGTAGAGAAAAGAGGCCATCCAGGGATTTGTAGAAGGGACAGTTTTCAGCCCTAGAAAAAAACCCATTCTACTGAACAAGTAACAAATATCACCCTCAGATCTGGTTTTCTTACTTTGCGATTTTTTTTCTTGACCTGCTGCAATTTTACAATGATCTCTACAACTTTGTGGCTGGTCTGTTGCTTGAAACAAACTGACTCATCAAATGATGCACTTTTACTGCTGTTTGCACTACTGTAACAGCCTTATCTAGAGTACAATAGTTCACTGCACTACCTGAATAAATAAAAAAGCTACCAAGTCAAAGCTATAAGTCACAGCTATCAAAGACAGAAGATATTTTCACTTTAGAAGTCCATAAGAGAACTTGCATAGTGTACTATATCTTTAAAAGACTTGCTGTGTGTTTTCTATCCAAAGGACTCAATCCTTGCTGGATTTGCATATGTGGAAGATTGCGTATGAGATTTCTTCTGTCTTCTAGAAGATTCGGTGTGAAACAGAGAATTCAAACCGGAAAGAGGAAGGATGTCAGTGGGAAAATAACCTGAATTTGATCATAAAACTTCTTTTGCACAGACTGTATGGAAAGGACATGGCAAAGTGGTGAGAGGAGCTGCAAAGAATGTACACAAAGAGTTGACAGAAGCTGATATAAAGAACATACTTAAGTCTCTCCAAAATTTGTTCCCCAGTCTCTGTATGGAGACTGTTTTTCAGCAACTTTTTGATCATAATTCCTGCATATGGCTCTGCCCTGCATACTTCAGGCTGTTCTGTTCAGTGCTCAGCACCAGGGAGGCATTTTCAGTGTGCATGAGCAGCAATAGGAACAGGACTGTGTAGTTAATGGGAAACATTTGTTATTACATAATTTCATCAAATATATCAGTATTTAAGAAAGCAAATTATGAATATTACTGACAGTCATGGGTTTGTTCAAGGTTGAATACAGTCCTGGAGTCAAAGATTAAATAGCCTTTGCCTGATATAATTCATCATCGTGAACCTGTGGATATAATGGCAACCATGGAGTTTTTGGCCAAGGAGAGAATTCATAACACAAGACAATTCAGAGAAGTTCCACCTACTTTAAATGTCTTTTTTCTTTAAATATAGACCATCCATATGAATATCTACTCATTGTTCCATAAGAGTCAATTATCAGTCCTTTGCAATTATTCTTCTAGCCTGTGGGGCTCTGTGATGCTTTTTTTTCCTCCCACATTTGGAGCACAGTTCTCAAGTGTTAATTTACAGAGAAACCACATGATTTAATTTCATATTCAGGGCTGAACTAGACACACAAAACAAACAGGTTAACAAATGCAGGTTTTACATAGTGATGATAATGATCCATGTAAATGGGACTTGTAACAATCAATTACTTTGATCAATAAGGTTTTTAGAAAATCAAAATCACTACTGATATAAAAAATAAACTTAAATCTCTTTGCTCTTGAGAGAAGTGACTGCTAAGGTCTCTGTCTCCTGAAGGCAACAGTACTATTCCTTGCCTGGAAAAATTTTGCTCCATGAAATGTAGCTACCCTCCTTGCTATGAATAGCTATGTTTCTTCTTCATTTGCATGAAGGACCTCTCTTAAAAATACAAAATAAGCAAAGACGAGTAACAAAACTTACAATGGAGATTAAAAAAAAAAAAAACCAAACCAAACAACCCACCCCTCCCCCTTTAAATTTCTAAAATACCTTAAAATTAAAACTGAGCAGAGGTCACACAAAGTCATTTTCATTAACAGGAATGAAACCCAACCTGTTGAGTTGACACCACTGAAAAACCGCAATAAAGATGTTTTCATATAAGGTATACTAGAACATGATGTATTAGGACATGTATGACAAAACAAGCCAGTTCTGAATGTATGAAAGTACTGCTGCAGTAGTTCATGCTGACTTTTGAAGGGGGTGTTTTCCCCCTCCCAGGGCAGCCTGAAAATATTGCTCTATCTAGTACAAACAGGCCATTATACACTGTATTAAACAAATCCAGCAGTGTTTGGTAGACTTGATCGTTGCCTAATTTTGCATCCTTTGGAGGAGTCATGCCATAGGCTCTCATTTTCCCAGCATTCCAGGAAATGTCTTCTCCATTTATGCACTGAGTTACCTCAGAGGAGACTTCTGTGAGAAAGCCTAACCAAAGCAGCAAAACTCATTTTGATGTGCTGTTGATGTGCAGTGGGCTCTGATGGAAGTTCTCACAGTCATTTCGGCATAAAGAAAAATATCATCCCCATGTCTGCTTTTTTTATTACATATTAAACCTCAGCTCCCAAAACTATGATCAGAAATAGAAGCAATGACCAATTCTGCTATGTGTCTCTGATAGTAATGGAAAAACAGAAGCCACACATAGACGCATTTGGAAAGAGCGAAAAAATACAGAAATGTTCTTTTGAGTCAGTTGGGTAAAATCATGTTTTGCAATATTAAAAAAAAAGATATTTAGATTCCTTTGTACAGACTGGAAAAATATTCACTGGGTGCTCACATTGAAATTCATGCTGACACGGATTTTTAATTACTTATGGTGAATTAAAGGATCAAAGTTCTGAGGAACAGAAAATAAGTTCTCTTGTGCTTTAAAATTATGAATTCTACTAAAACATGCTGAAATATTCAATTTCATTCCCTTTGCAAATCAACAAACAAGGCAGGGGCAAGAGCTCCCTCTCAAAGCATTTATTCTTTAGTATGAAATTAGTTTTCATTTACCTTAATTTGTTCTGTTTGCTGAGAATTACTGGAGTTATTAAAGCTCAGACTTGAATTTTAAGATCAAATTACTTTCTCATTAATTTAGCAGTATAATAATCTCACACATCCGTGGCATCTTCCTTTACCAACATCTTCATGTCTCCCGTTCACCTCTGGAGTGGCAAGCTGCCTATTTTGCCTGTGAATATATATATTTGTGCACATAACATTCCTCATGGCTGGGCCACCCCAATCCTTGGTCTCAACTTGCAAGTTAAAAAAGCAAATGGAGAAGCAAATTATGTGTATAATATCTGCTTCCCAGATTTATTAATGAAAACATTAGAAGGATTTTTCAAAAGCAATACAATGCAGGGCATAGTCTTCTCCTGAAGCTGGGCATCCTGAAGTGAGAGGCATTTGAAAGTTTTACTAAGGAAAAGAGTCTGCTAATGACCTTAGCTATCTTGTTTGCCTTAAATAATTTTTGATAAACCTTTTATCCCAACAAGACATAGCCTGTCAAGAATGCTGACAGAACTGGTCAAGGACTCCTTATGAATCAGGAAAGATCACTTCTGACACCAGAACGGGACACAGGAGCTGCTAGTGGGGTCTCACTTCAGCATAAAGGGAGTAGGGAAGCCCTAGGCAGGTTTGATTGCAAAAGACAGACTCTCAGACAACAACTGGGATAGAAGCCCCTCAAACAGACTCAATTAATTCATATGGTCTTTGAATACTATGACCTAAAGCAAGTGCTGTTACCACGTACACATCAACATTAAACCGCTCATACACAGGGGGATGGCAAAAACGTTAAGATAAACTTCTGAACTCCCAGAAAAGAAAAGCATGAGAGCATGATAGAAACATCACAGGCAAGAAAACACAAATCTGATCTCAAAATTAACATGAACAAAACCAGCATCAAAAGCAGTTAGCACGTGAAATCAAAGGATTTTACTATTGTAGTGCAGCACTGGAGAAAACGGATGGCTTTGCAATACCTGTGGGAACAGATAAGCATTAATGACAGCACGGGAAAGATGAAAGAGATTAACTAAGTATTCTGGCAATGTGTCCTCCTCACCTTGACCTACAGTGCAATGCAATACAGCCCACTTTTTGCATAAAATACTTAACATGTCTCATAAAATGTTTATAGGGAGTGTCAGCCAAGGTAGAGGAAGACTACAGAGAAATGCAATCCCCAGAACAAGTCATAAGTAGTTGAGATAAAAGTTTGCACAATTTCCTGTTCTCCCTCTTGTAAAATCTGCAGATTTTTCTTCTTGTTTTCCACTCCTTTATGTGTGGTTTCACACTTTAATGTCACAAGCTAATGTGAGATGTCATGTATTTATTATTTTAATTTACTTATCACATAAATTTATTCTTCTGGTTGCTGCTGAAAGAAAGCAGAAAGAAAGTCAGATCCCCTCCACCTGGCAACCTCCCAGTATTGTGTGACCCTGGTAAGTTCAATGCTGAAATATTCTCAAAGTAAAGAGAGATTATGCACTATTATGTGAGTGGAAGTCTTAAAATTTTCTTTGGTATCTCCTCTCTATTCAAGACCCAGAGAATACACATATTCGGTTTCTCCTGAGGAGAAACCTAGCCTTTCTACTCCTTCTGATTCCTAAAACTGGAAGGACAAAGGGAGAAATTGGTGGGGAGACTGTAAGGAAAACAGTCTTTTTTGCTGAGAGGGTGCAGGTGAATACCAGGACCCAGGTCGAACTGCCTCACCTCCCCAAGTCCTTGCAGTGAGACCGTGGAGGACACCACCAGGAGGAGGAGATATCTGAAGCCATTCCAGCAGCAGAACCATGTGGAATGAGCTACAGGAAGTTTTAAATTTTACAAGATCTAAACATGATTTTACAGTTGGGCTTAGATGCAGCAGCTGTGGGGGAAACAAATAAAGGAGATAACGAAGCCTTGAGAGGTGCAAGTGAATCCCAAGCGCCAAGTCCATCCTGTTATAGTGTCCCTAACTCTGATGTTAGTGGAACTGTGCTTGCAGGCATGGAGACTGACCTAGGCCCACTTTCAGCTATTGAACATGCCAAACTACACCTGGAAAATGGGAAAATGAGGGAAAAGTGACAGGAATGGTGATAGGCAACCATGAAAATAAAAACTTATTATATAGCTGAGCAAGATGCAAAAGACAAAACTCCAGCAGTGTGTTAAAACGAGTGAGAAGGCAATGGGCCAGGGCAGGGGAGAGGTGTCCCCCTGGCCTGTGGAGTCAGGCTGCAGGGCTGCAGGGGGATTGACCCCTGCTCTTGTGTCAGAGAGGAGGGGTCTGCAGGAACTCTGCTGCAGTTAGCAAGTCTTCCCCTGAAAAGAGAAGGGTGTTTTGATGGGAAGTCCCTGGGACCAGATGGCTCTCCATGCAGCTGTGCAGTCTGGGTTAGAATTTCTAGAAATCAAGTTTCACTATGAAAGGAACCAAAAAATCCCACACCATGGGCAGGGATTAACCTCAGCACAGCATGCTACTCATCCTCCTGGCCCACTGCCAGGACTGACAAGGGTTTGCCTGAAATCTCAGTCCTGGCAGGTACCAGCCATCACATCCTTCTGGAACAAGGTCTCTCCACCTGCTGGCCATCGTTTTGGGATGTAGGTGGCCTGCATTGCAGCAGTTAGCTCCTCTAAAGTAGAGCCTTGCTAAATAAACTCTAGTGGTTGGAGGAAGAGGGAGAGAAAAGATTTGTATCTTTGCACTCCTGCCACCTCAATAGGATTTTGCATCAAAACATGCAGGAATCTAATCACAAACCAAAGAATTGCTTCCATTTCAGGGATGCATATTTTTCTAATTCCACCTGCTTACCTTCCTTGTATTGAGTGGGGCAGGAGAGCCTTCTGAGTGGGACAGAATGTGCCCAGGAACCACAGAATTAGGCTAGTTGTTTAATTAGTTGGGCCATCCAGTCATCTAAGAGCATGAACTGGGGGAATTGAGACACAGTCAATTTCCACAGTGGGCTGCAGAACCCTGATTGTGGTACTGCAAACAAGAACTGAGCACCATGTAGGATGGATACTAGAGTATTAAATGCACTCCTTCACTTAAGTCTCAGAATCCTTTCAGGTCCTTTCAAGAATTGTGCTCTGAAAAAAAAAAAAACACCTTTGCAATGTCTACTACAGATATTAATGTTGCATAATTTTGAGATTTCATGACTTCTGTGTTGTTTTATTGGAAAATAAAACCTCCTTTCAGCCACTAATGAGAATGAAGTATTTATATTTAATAAAGTTTAAGTGGTAGTGGAGAAAAACTGTGTCTTAAATTGAGACTTCAGCTCCTAATTGGCCTTCTCAAACTGTATGAGACCATTTATATGCTGAAGGAAGTCACTGCAGTACCTAGTCATCTGTATAACCCTCCATCTCTATTTTGCTTATGTGAATTGTAATGGAGATTTACAGGAATCTGTGGTCTGTAGAATATCTTTGCTTAAAATATAATGGCCATGTATCAGCACGAGTTCTCCTCTGAAGAGGCCCGAGTAACCAGTGCAGATAATTATTCCAGATGGCATTTTCTTTTCCCCCTGATATTTTCCTGCTTGGGTGCATGAAATGGGACAGAGCAAGGCAGACCAGGAGGTATTTTGTGAGGCAGCAGAAATTAGCAAGCCAATTTAGTTATCAAACAGCTATTTTAAACCACAAGTATTGAAACCTCTAACGACTTAACTTTTTGGTGATGAGTTATATGCTAAACAATACACAGACAATGGTACAGTGCTTTAGGTGTCTGCTGGGAAAATAAAGAGGAAGATAAAAAAAAGGAGTCAACGCGTTTGGCTTAATGCAGAGGTGCTTTTATTTCTCCTTCTGTAGCCTCTGAGGACTTCTTTAATCAATAACAGTATCCCATTTCATCACAATATTCCATCTTTTTTAATATGGGAATAATAACATCTCCCCCAAAGGTGTCCGGAAAGGAAGAAGTTTGTTGAGCAAGTCAGCCTGGAGCTCTGCTACACTTTCTGAATAAAGGTCTCCATCCTAATTCTTCTCCTTAAATGGCAATCATCTGATAAGGAAGGGTATGTGCTTTGTATGTCCCTGCTGGAAACAATGATGTTCTTATATCACATGTATATATGTATATATATGTGTGTGTGTGTGTGCATATGTATGTAAATTAATGTGTATAAGTATGTAAAAGATGTAAAACAACTTGATTTCTCCTCTGCCTTCTGAATCCTGATATATTAAACTTGTGGTGGGCTCCTTGGGGATAAAGAGCTCTTGCAAAGGGTAAATGCAAATCTTCAAATAACCTTGTTTTTACCAAACTGTCTTGTTTTCACAGTGGTCTGTGTGAAGTACCTCATTTTACTAAGAAATTGCGTCAGAGATGGAAGGTCACATTGGTTTTTCTTTCTGGCTTGCTAGTTACATGCTGCTCTACTGTAGTAACAAGGTTAAGGCCCTGGAATCAAATATAACAGCAGAATGTTTTCTGTTTGAGGGAAAATGAAGATTCGTTTAGATTTGCTGTGCTGACTTGCAGGGCTTGCACACCAGGATTTTTGCCATGACATCTGATCCCCTTTTATGTATTTGTCAGTGCTGTTCTGCAAAAAACATATTCAGCTTGAGCACTAAAACACACTGATGGCTGCTGAAGGGTAGATTGATTTCGAGTCTCAAGACAGACTTCACATGATTCACAACTCCTACAAAGCAAGAAGGTTGTAGGTCTGTTAAGCCCATGCTAAATCACATACCAGTAAGAAAGAGGGGATGAGCACATTAAGGAGCTCAGATTTTCACTTTTCAGGTACCCTTGAGTGCATGATACCAAAATGCCTCACCAGCCCAAGAGAAACCGGGTGGTCAAACTGTGATTTACAAAGGGAATGACTTAAAATTTGTACTCACTGATTTGGAGTGTAAAATCATGAATTTGGGCCCAAAGAACAGTGCAGGCATATTTAAAAATATTTACAACAAAATGATATTTGCTATTGTGTTGAGTAATTTGACTGCCTTTATAATTTTTTTGGTGCTTGCTTATGTTTTATGATCTTAATAAATAAAGATACTAAATATTTTCTCCAACTGAACAACTTCCATTACAAAAATGTTCTAGAGAGCTAAAAGACAGATATGGGGTGGAATGCAAATACCTAAGCACATCTGTTTATTGCTATTTTAATTGCCCAGCAAGATGCTTTATTGAATGGGTCACCTATAGGTCTTTTGTCACATCTGCCAGCTCTACATAGACCTGTCAGACACAGAGGGTGTGGAAAATGACAATAAGTGTCTATATGAGAGTCCTGAATAGTCCTCCAGATCACCTGCAAGGGTTTTTTTTGTAAGTAATATTTTCCTTTTTTTTTAAGCACCTATGGACATATTACCCAAAATTTGACAGAAGCAGACTACATCCAAAAACAAATTGCAATGCTTTGACACTTGACATTTTATTGCTTGTCAAGCTTGCCCCATGACATTCTCACATCCCCAGTGCAAAAAAATATCATGGTGATGTAACTTGGATGAAAACTACCACACCATTTCAGTTCTTAAATAGAATAGCATAGTGAAAGCAAAATTTTGGCTAAACAAAGTCCTTGAGTACATAATTAATCTCACTACAGAGAAACAGGGCTGCATGTGTGCTCCAAGATAAACATATTCTTAAATGCTACAATAAGCTGAAGCCAAAGAAAATACACATAGAACAGAGACAAGAAAGACACGTCCACGGAAATGTAGAATAAGAGGAAAAACCAGTGCAAGAAGGTGCAAGCAAGATATTCCAATCAATCAACAGGAAAAATGCATGGAGAAAGAACCTGAAACTATTTTCTGGGAAGGAAAATTTGAGAGGTTTTCAGCTAATTCTCATTCAGGTGGAGAAAATTCTCAGCAAACAAAAAAGAGCATTTGCTGAAGAGGCATTTTTCACTAAGCTTTATGAGATTTTCCTTTGAGATACTTCATCATGTAGGTGACATTCACCCCATCAATGAGCTGCAATATCATAGGATCTGTGGAGCCCAAATAAAACAAGATGACTGAAACCAACTAAGAAAATGAGATCTGCTGCCAAAGGACAAAAAAAACCAAAAAAAAAAAAAAAAACCAACAAAAAAAAAAAAAAAAACAACAAAAAAACCCCAAAAAACCAAAAAAAAAAAACCACCCCAAAAAAATACAACAACAACAACAAAAAACTACACAAAAAACTCCAAAGGATAAGTAATGAGGCAAATCACAAGTTTTATAGTAAACACACTTGTGATTTGCAAGCTATGTTCACCTCTCAGAAAGGAAGCTGTATGGATTTGTCAAGCAGCATTTCACAGGAAACACTTCCTTCAGCTTATAGTTTCTGCTACTGATGTGGTTTGTTCTGGGTATTCCAGTTGAGCCCACACATTTCTCTGAGCAAAGGTAAACCCCACTGTCTTGGTTCTTGTTGTGCTGCCAGGGAGCTGAATGGTGCCAAGCTTGGGTGCGCTCACTTGTACCTCAGAGGTAAAGCTGAAATCCCTGTCTCTTTTTCCAGCTGAATTCCCCTCCAGCTGTTACCCACCTACCAGCCATTCCTTGCCAGCAAACTCCTTCCAAGGTTGTTTTCTAATCCAGATGTGTCAAATTATGCCTTTGGCATTCATGAACTACCTAGAGGACAGGTAACAAAGCAAGACATTAAATACTGTGTGGAGAAGAAAAATCAGATTAAAATGTGCCATATAGTCATGGTAGATCATTCAACCAGCTGGGCTAAATGTCAAAGTGACTGACACTTAAGTCATGCAAAACTCCCACAGATTGGAATAAGAGTGATGCATAAATAGTGACTTCAGGATCAAGTCTGTTCTTGGGAGCTACTGAATGCTTAATTTCTACTTCAGCCTTGGAATACACTCATCAGCATCCAAGAATCTGCCCCAAATCCTAGCTGTGTTTTGCAGAGCACCAAGACTATAAAATTCTCATTTTATCCCATCTCTGAACAAACTTTTATTTTGCTTTTCTTAAAAAAAAAAAAATCATGTTATTAATGGTTTTAAGGATAATTTAACCAGTAGAGAACAACAAATACATATCACCTGCAGTTTTGTGTAACACAGAAAGAAAATATGCCACTGTTATGGTCACCAAGGGGCTGAAATACTGTTGACCAGAGGTTGACTGCAGTATTTGTAACCATTTCTGCCTAAAAATTCTTGTTTTCTTACTTAGAAATAGTTTAAGCAATACAAGAAGTTTGTACAGGATTTCATCCTGTACTACTTTCACCATAATTCCTTCAGAATCAAAATCTGCCAGACTTAAAAAAAAGCCTCTGTTCTTAAAATAAATTAATTTTAATAACTATGTACAATATGGACAATAAAGATGACTGAATATTCGACCAGCACAGCTATGAAGTTTACATGGAGGACATACATAGTTCTTTGCCCCAAGTAAATAACCTTAACCTAATGCAACTCAAAAGTTTGGAAACTTTCCATACTGTTTCTAGGAGGACAGTCAAGAAGTGTACTTCATTTCTGCAAAACTAGAAATGACTTTTGCACACTTTTTTAGAATTGGAAGAATTGCTTAAGCAATTTTTCAAAACATCAATACAATTAATAAAAATTATCATTCAATTTAAAACTAAAACAGCTTCTTGAATTTCATGATAGGTACCATTAGAGTCCAAATCTTTCTGAAGTTGATTCCATCTCCTACAATACAAATCATTGTATTTTGTCACGAAATGTGAGAATATATGAAGATGGAAAAGGGAAAATATTGCTTTCCTCCATTGGCCCTGCTCAATGTGGCAAGTGCCTCTGTGACGTTACTTAGAGAAAATCTATACCTCGTCCAGAGCAAGCTGACCACCACGTTTGACTCAGACAGGAGGCAGTGGTTTTACTAGAACCCGTTCTACTCACTCCTCTCTGTGGGTGTCAGAGAGAGGTGAGTTTCTCTCCTAAACAGCAGAGTGACATCCTAACCTAGCCCTAACTCCAACCCCAACCCCAACTATCCAGAGGAGCATTCAGCCTCAGCGGAGCAGGGCTGTGTCTAACAGGCTGCTATAATTCCTTGGTCTGTTGGTTCAGCAAATGAATGCCTGTTCATTGGTAGAAAAGTAATCTAGTTTTGTCAGAAATATCTATAGACTGCATTCTGCAAAACCTGCACCATTAGCACATAACCCAGAGCTTTTAACAGTTTCACCTTTCTCTGTAATTTGTTTTGGATAACACTTCCCTGGATATGTAGTGTCAGCCAACTGTACATTTTTTTTGAATCTCAAAGTATAAGCAAATGTTTCAGTGTTCATATGAACCTAGGTTCTTACTTTTTTCATGAGGGGTGCAACCCTCAAAGGATTTTTACTGCTTTTCATAATTACTCTTTTTTTGGTGCTCTTTGTAAACACTTTGACAGCAGCTCTCCCTTCACACCTGGATGTTTCAGGAGCAGCAACCTGACAGCTCTCTCTGTCTTCAGCTGAATAAAAATGTATAGTCAGTTTTCATGACCTCGCACAGAATTTCACGCAGAGCTGCCCAAAAGGAATTCATCAGCTTTAGAGCTTCACCCCAACTTACACTGCTTCAAAGTAGTTTCACCTCTGATGGCCCTTGCAGGTTTCAGTCATTGCCACAGACTCCAGCTTGCCCCAGCGCTGCTCTCCCAGCCCCACAGGAGTGCTGGCAGGCAGGAGAGCAGCCAGGGAGTGCTGATGGTGTCACACTTTCAGGGGGGACCTGAGTCAGGTGTGCATCTTCAGCACCACCAGCCCTGGGCATGGGCTCTGCTGTAACTGCAGCACCCTTCTGCACAGGAGCATTTGCTCCTTGTGAGAATGTTTTATGCCTAACTCAAAATCAGAGAGACAACAAATTAGCATTTGAATGTTGTATTAGTTTTGTATGGCCTGGGTTTTGGTACTGTAAGACATGGCTTCTGTGAGAAGTTGCAAGAAGCTTCCAGCATGTCCAGCAGAGCCAGTCCCTGATGACTCTGAAGATGGGCATGCTGCTGGCCAAGGCTGGGCCAATTAGAGGTGGTGGTAACATTTCTGTGATAACTCATTTAAGAAGAATTCAAAAGAAAGGTCATGGGGCAGTTGTAACTCCAGTCAGAGAAGAGTGGGCTGAGAACAACATGGAGACACCAAGGTCAGGGGAGAAGGGAGGGCAGGAGGTGCTCTGAGCACCTGCAAGATTCCCCTGCAGGCCATGGTGGGACCATGGTGAGGCAGCTGTGCCCCTGCAGCCCAGGGGGATCCACAGGGAATGTTCAAATCCACCTGCAGCAGTGGGGGAGGTGCCCACACCAGAGTGGGAGAGCTTGGAGGAGGCTGTGATCTGGTGGTAGAGAGGGCCTTGCTCGCAGGCTGGAGCAGCCTGTCCTTGGAGGATTGCATCTCGTGGAAGAATGACACATGTCTCAGCAGTTTTGGGAGGACTGTTGTCTGCGGGAGGGACCCACGTTGCAGCCGTTTGCAGAGAGCTGTTTCTTGTGAGATGGACTCTCACTGGAGAAGTTCATGGAGCACTGTGTCCCCTGAAAGGGACCCCACGGTGCAGCAGGGGAAGGATTTCTATTCCTGAGCAGTGAGAAAAGCCTCAGGTTTCCCCAGACCACAACCAGACCATGACCTCCATTCCCTGCCTCCTGGAGGTAGAGCTGGGAAGGAGGGAGGGGTGTGGGGAAGATGTTTTTAAGGGCTTGTTGTGCCAGCCTTTTAAGGGCTTGTGTCAACCCACAAGAAAAGTGTATGCTGAAACCAAGAACAAAACCCTAGTTTTGTATTAGTATCTGTTTGCTTCAAAACCTAAGAAACAAAATTTCATGTAAAGAAGAAAATTGTTTGTTCTAATTTGAATAAACATTTTCTTTTATGTATCTTTCTTTAAGCAAATAATCATGGCTACAGTCAACACACGCAGCCCTCAATTAAATTTTCAGTGGTAGGATGAACGTTTGTGGAGAAGTATTTGGTCTGCAGTGTGCACCAGAGAGCAGCTGATTGCCACAGTGCAAACCTTTCTTCCCCAGCCACTGTGGCAGTGACATCAATGTGAGGTAAAAAGTAAAGGTCTTGTGGTTGAGATGCAGAAGTCGAGCATCTCACTCCGATTCTTGGCCCCACCACAGCTTCCTGCACCACAGTCTGGTGGCAGTGACATAACCTCTCTGTGCCTGCATTTCTTCCTCTCTGAAGCCTGCCTGTTTTCTTGTCACTGCCCTTGAGGAAGACCTGCTCAGGCCAAGGCAAGCAACGCTCAGCTGCCTCAAGTTGGAAGTCCCTCCTTTATTTCAGCAAGACCCTTGGAGGCAGAGGGCAAAATGCTCTGCAAACCTCCCGGCCTGGGGAGGCTGGGTCAGCAGCCCAGACTCTTCTGTGATGCAGAGGATTTGAATTCCACCCAGCTGATGGCAGAAACCGTGGTGTCAGGAAGATAAGGACAGTCAATATTTCACAGCTGGTTCTGCTCTCAAATATCAGTGAAAAGCTGCAGTCTTGGAAAGGTCACTGAGGCACAAATCTGACCAAGTAAATCAATTTATAGGTTGCTATTAAAATATTTTATACATTTAAAACGGAATGGTTTTAAGTGAAAAGAGATATTTTTTTCAATGTGTTCTTGAACAGACCCCAAAACTGAGATATTGGTAAATGTAGAAGTACCATGCAATCCAAGGTCTGAAATTTAACTTGCACATTACATTAGTAAAAAGCCTAAAATTTCTCTTTTGCCTCTCCTATCCTTATGAATTTAAATAAAAGATTACATAAAGAAGAAAATAAACTGAAATATTTAACTGAAACATTGCTTTTAGGAAAAAATCTACTTTGAAATAAGAATGAAGTACAGAAAATCACTAGAGTAACCTGTTCTAATATTTTCTGTTGTTATCATGGTGATTTTCTAACTGAAGGGATTCTGATATTGCACATAACCATTAAGTAAATATCCAGAGTTTTGGATCTATAGCTGAAATAAACTCTGAGTGTTGTTTGGCGATGAGTATCATTACTTCCCAGATCCTCAGTTGTCCTGAAATGACCTTGAAAAGAAGCATCACAAAAATACATTGTAGATTTTATGAGGTCAGTTTCAATTATATCCAGTCTGTTACTTCTAACACACTTTCCTCTGAGTGCTGTGTTATTTGAAAACACTCCTTTGTATTTCCAGTGATATCCTCCAGTTTTTTAATAAAATTCCTTTGAAAATGCCTATTTATCAATAGCAGGCATAAGTCTGATTTTTGCCTTGGGAAACAGTGATATTCCTGGAAGAATTACTTTAGGTAGCTAGAAAGATTAAAAACATAATTTAGTCTTATACAAACATGAAGTATGACTATAAAAACCTGCTCTTCTAGATATATGATTTGTTCTTTGGTCAAAATTAAAACAAAGAATGAAAATACTTAGCTAAAAGGTGTACTTCTGATCTTCTCCTCACTCTTTATAGCAGAAATCCACTTATCTTGACTTTCTATATAAGGTATTTTCCATCATCTAAAATTATGGCTGAGGCTGTATAAAGGTTGTGTCAGCATTTCCATTATAAAATCATATTTTAGGGGGTTTACAACTCAGTCATAAAAACTCCCTCTACACTGAAACTCAGAATGCAAAATCCCAACCTGGAACATTTTTTAATCATGATTATATTATTATAAAAATATTTTTTAAAAAAAATCTAGACTGTGTGGCTGTTTTTCAATTTTTTTGAATGACACATGAGATTAGAAGAATTTCAGGTGGGGTGAGAGAACGGCACCCTGGTGAGGATGTTCTACCTGGTGTTGGTGTACACAGTCTGCCACTGAAAGAGGAAAGGTGGCTTCAGGTAAAAATGGCCTCAGTAAAGACAAATCCCATCCCAAAAAGGAGAGGCACATAAATCCTGACAGGTTAAATGTTAAACCTCAGGAAGGCCTGCCAATTTAGTAAGGAGAAACTTATTAAAGGAACTCATTAAAGGAATAAAAGTTAATAATAAAACCTTTTTCAAATGTTTCAGGAGCAGGAAGTCTGTCAGAAAGTCAGTGGGGTGAATACCAGATCTGAGAGAAGAAAAGTTCTTGGTGACAATAAAACTCTCAGAAATGTTACATGAATTATTTTTATTTGAAACTTGTCTTTGTAGAGTCAGTCACGCAGGCTTCCAAACCAAAGCTGCACTCTGGGAGAAATGAATTGAAGGACCTGACTCCAACTGGATCTGTAGGAGAAGGCTTTTTTTTTTTTAATTATGAGGAAGTGAAAAGTGTTCTATTAAGAAAAATGGTACTCATCCTGAAAAAGCTGAAGGACAAATTCAACTAAATTGCAAACCATAGTGTGGAAATTATCACTTAAAGCAACCTCTGTGTGTGCCAACATCCCTACAAGACTGGAGATAGATTGACCTTTGCTTTGAGCCAGGATGGAGGATCTTATGGTCTACCTACTTACAAGTTTTTTTTTTTTTTCTTAAAATTATATACTTATATCTAATGCTTTGTTCCTTTTATGGAAGCTCAGCTTCTGGTGACCTACATACTCCAGCTAGACAAGTTTAGAGAGACCAATACAAAAAATAGATTTTTCTTCCCTGAGTCTCCTTGCTAGAGCTTCCACCTAACATCTGCTGGACGGATTGTTTTCACCAGGAAGTGGCAAAAGAAGCCATTTTCTTGTGATAATATCCAGGAGATCAGTCTCAGACATTCCTGCTGCCTTTTCACCACTGAGCCCTGTGCTGTTGAGAGCGTGGTCACCATGCTGAGTGTCGTGTGGCTGGGAAGGGAAAATTCATGAATGTTACATCAAAAATCCACCACTGAGCACAGAGACGCCTTCCATGACAGTATTTCTGGCTCAGAGGAGTCTGTATCCATGTCTGCCTACATTAAAAGGGATAATTACATTAATTAACATCTTTAATCCTTTTGAAACAGATTCACATCAGAGGCTGACTGTGAATGTAGCCCTCAAGAGTGGGTTGTACTCTGAGATCACCCAGGGCTGCGGAACTGTCTCAGCCACCTCGGATGCTTTTGAAGAGCCTGCTGTGGTGGCAGGGGAGTGGTGCTGTGCCACAGCCTCCCCCAGCCCCTGCAGGCAGTGCCGTTCACTTCCAAGGATGCTCCATCCACCCTCAGCTCCAGCCCTGCTACCATGTTCTTCTCCATGATCATCTTGGTGAGGTCATTGGTCGTAGAGGCAGACAGTTCAAAATCCTGATGCCAGGTCACTGGTTGTAAAAACTTGCCTTTCTTTTTGGAAAAAACAACTTCCTAGCTATACACATGGTTGTCACTTAGCTCCCTTCACTGTGAGACACTTAATTGCTCTCCATTCCTACAAAGAATTGTTTGAAAGGCGGGAGCATCCTCCTCTCCGGCACTACAGCACAGTGTCACCCACACAGGCAGCATCCTGCCCATTAATTGCAGTTGTTGTCACTCAGGGAGAGCACTGGGAAATCACACAGCTCTGCTGTTTCTGCCATCTCCTGCAGAGGAAAACAAATCTTGCCTGTTTTCTTACAGTGTCCCCAATTACTTCTGCTTCAAAGCAACTTCTTATAAGCTTTGGTATATGCTTTGAGTGTTGTTTTGGTTTCTTGGTCACACATCTGCCAAAGCTGACTCCTGTAGAGGGGATGGGTGGGCACCTCAAGCATGGAGCCTGCCTTCCAGTGCAAGACTGGACCTCACATCACTGATGCTCCCAGTCAGGAACCTTTACTTTTACTTTTACTCTTACACACTTCTACTTTATGAAAGACCTCATATAGCTCTGGTATTGAGAACAACTAATATCTTCATGAAAAAAAATGCTGGGCTTTTTTTCTCCGCTACATCAGAACTGTGGACAGTGTGCAAGACAACATGATGACAGGCAGTCATGGATGGTCCTGGTCTTGGCCATGACACACTGACATTCTTTCCAGTGGGGATGTGGAGACAGAAACAGGGGCCACCAGCTCTCATACCCACCCATCTGAGCAAGTCCTGATGGGGATATTCACTGATAGTAATCCCAGTTCCTTGTTCAGCATTTCCTGTGAGACAACACATTTTTTAATTGAGGTTTTTTGTGCTATCTTCCTGTAAGAGTGTTTTTGGCATTTATGATGAAGTGTTTCTCCATAAACGTACTCTCCCAGAGCTGTCCAATTCTTAACCCATGTTCTCTGGGTTAAGAATATGTGTTGCACATTAACACATGAGAAAATATGTATTTCCCTCTGGAAGGGAGCAAAGAAATTGTTCATTTCTCTGCTACTGTAGCATCATCTCCCAGGCAGAGTGCGTGAGTTCTGCCCAGCCTTCAGGCAGGATCAATTTGATCCAAGCACAAAACACACCCATGGTAGGAAAGACAAGAATTAAAGAAAGAGAAGCTGAAAATGCTGTGAACCTCTGGAAGACTTCAGTGATGTATTTGCTGTTCAGCCTTATAATACTGCATATCATACTGCTGGTTTAGTGCTAGCTGTGCTTTCTCTTGTCCTTCACAAGTATTTCATGAGGACAGTGCCAGATTTGGTTTAGCGGATACTGACACTGCAGGGGTGTCACTGGGCTCATCTCTGTGCTTATTCCATTGGTGATTCTGCTTTCTTAGTGACAAAAATCATGGTGAGTTGGTGCTCAGGCACAGTGAGAGATCCCTCTGTCACAGCACTGGTGCTTCCCACGGATTTGAGGAATGATCCTCTTGCCCATAGTCTGCAAGGGCCAGGCAGCACAGGGGACTTACCAGACCTTGAGTCCTTCCCCGAAGGGATCCTGGAAGCAGTGTGAACCTAGATGATGGATCTGAAGGATAGACAGAGGATTTTGTGGTTGCCCTGGAAACTGAGACCAGAGTCCAGACTGTGTGTTAGAGAAGAGGCTGGGGTTGGACAGGTGAAGACAAGAGCTGTCACGAGCCCAGGATTATCTTTGGATTACCTACAGCAAATAAAACCAGAGATGCATGGGTGGGAAAATAGTAACACTAATAGGGCACCACATTTTTTAATGCAGACTGTGAAGCTTTTCCCCTCACAGTGAATAGGACATGAGGACAGGATGACTGCAAGCCCAAAAAGCAGTCAAGGACAACCTTTGAGAAAGGTAGAGAGGGCTTCCCACCTTCCCACAGGGCCCAGGGATCATGGCTCCTGAGCATCATAAGCTGCACCTGATAAAGCAAGTCTCCCCAAAGGCTGATATCTTCAAGAAATCTTTTACAGATAAGTTCTCTGCAAGGGAGTTTTTTCTTGGTTTGTACTGCTTGAATTGCAGTCCTTAATGTAGCATAGGGAAAGAAAATGTTTGATTTTCTCATGACACTAGATACTGAGATGTATAAAGGAAGTCCCCTTGGATGGAAGAAGGAAAGAATTAACAAATACCATAAATTCTGCTGTTTCCTGCTAATTCTGTATTTGTTGTCATGGACAGAAGCCTATAGTACTGTACCATTTTGAGCAGAGTGTCAGAAGAAAGCCTGCATTTGCTTTCTTTCCTCATCCAGTTTGTTGTTTCCTGTATTTTGGCAGAGAACGATCTGCACAGCTTCCAGATCACAAAGCAGACACAGAACTTCAACAAAAGAAGAAGAGTTGGATTGTTCACAGTGGTAAGGAGTAATCAAAGTAATCAAAGATTAAATGCAGGTGGTGGGGATGGGACAGTTGAAATAAGGATTACTTCAGATAGCTATTCCCTTAATTTTTCTACTGTGTCACAGAAAATACTTTTCAACTTCTCATCTGTCTTCTATGTTTCCCCAAGGCCAGGTTTAGAATAGAACATTTGGGATTACATTACTATATGATACAAGGTGGATACTATTTGCAATGATATAATTAATGTTTGCAGGGACAGCTTTTTCCTACCCACCCGGAAAAATATAATAACCAGCTGTTGAAGTGCAACTTTCCTACAAGAAATTCAGAAGCAGAAGGGTTTTTGCAGACACAGGTACATCACTAAGCCCCTCCTCCTGGGGGGGCTGTATATACAGTTACATTGCTATTTGTAATTCCTTTCCTATGAAGCACACCAGCATGAAGTAAAAAAGCCTCACAAAACTAAGTGAAAACCAGCCAACAGGGTTAATTTTAATTATAGGATGTAAAGAAGTGCTTTAATCCTTAATATGTGGTAGAAATACAGAGAATTCTAGGCCAAAAGCAAAAAATGTTCCTGTGTTTGTTGGATTGCGGCTCCTGATGCATGTGAGAAGATGATTTCCACAGGAGGAGAATGGTTCCCCAAGTTGTGCCAATCTTAGTTATTCTAGGGAATTCAGCGGTGGAAATCCAAGTCAGGTAGGAATATCCATGTCAGATAGGAATATGTGCAATGAGAAATTGATTAATCGGCATCACAGCTTCCACTGTATAGCAAATGATTAAACATTTTGATTAAACAGATTGATCTGAACTTTGAAGGAACAGCAGGTCTCCTGTTTTCTTGTGATAAACTCTTTCTCATTGTGCTAGCCAAGACATTGCCTTGTATATTCCCTTCATGCTAGAAGAATCAAAAACATGCTCTATCAGGAGAATATTAGTAATGTCAATAATCAGAACAAGAAAGTTAAAAATCCCTCTTGTTTGAGTTGAACATTTATAGAAATTTGTTCAATGAGATCAATAACTGAGTATTTCATTATGTTGTTATTGGGTTTGGGTTTTTTTTAAAGCCACTGTCTTTCTTGCAAAATATGTGATGACATTAATTAAAAGTTAAAGCTGAAGTAAAAAATTAATCAAAAATTATTTATGTGCTAGAATGTTTGTCCAAAGCCTGAACTAGATAACAATAGCAGCTGTTTACTTTGCAATTGGATACCAGTACAGCTCAATCGACTGTAAAAGGGAATATCAATCAAATTCCACTCTGAAGGCTTCAGGGAGTCAGTGGAATCTACATATATAAAAAACAAACGTTACATACACTTCAATTTAACCCATTTATTCAACCTGCTTTGTCTCATAACAGATATATGTGCACATGCACATGCTGCATTGGGTTAAATCTAAAGAGGAGGCTTAAAAGGAAAGGAAATTTATGACAAATTAAAGGGACCATGGCGGAGGATATCATGGATTATTCAAAAAGGATAAGGAAGAACAATAACTTTAGTGTACCTCCCGTCCTGGTGATATTTACCTGATAGCATCAAACATTTCTGTGCACAACTACAAGCTTTGAGATGCTGGGTATAAGACAAGGGAGGGAGCTGGCAGCAGCCAGAGAAAGCATTAAAAGGACATTCTTCCTTTATTTCCAAGAGAGAAATTCCATTTCCAAGAGAGTTTCCCTACAGTGGAACTGTTGCACCGCTGACTGCAAGGAAAACCTGAGGGTTTATTTGGAGCAAAGATTGCCAGGATTTTATACTTTTAATGTGCCTCTCAGTGAGCAAAAGCCTTCCTTGTCAGGGAAGGTCTTCCTTTACCCTTATCACTGCTATCAAAAAATACCCAGGAAAAGAGGTTTACTGCTGTCATAGCCCACTTGATCTGTGTTTCCTCTACTGAAATACCAGAGATGGCAAGCTCCTAGAGCTGGGGGTCTTGGGAGCTCAGGTGAGAAATAGAAGACTGGGTCTCATGTCTGACACCCTGAGGATGGAGAGGAAAACTTCTTGGCCTGTTATTCACGACAGGCAGACTGGTGCCCCTGCTGGTCCTGCCCCAGGAGCGAGTCCCTGGCCCTGCTCTGCAGCCAAGGGCAATGTGGGAATGGGTTTGTGCCAGGCTTTAACCAAGTCCAGCCAACATCAGCAAATACAGGATCTCAGGATAATTGCCTATAGCACCATTGCACTGGAAACTAAATCCTGATTATTACGATATGGAAACAAGACAGTTCATCACTCACACAACTGCTTCTGCCCGCTAGCTGCAACCTCTCAGGTTTGTTGAAGAACATGTAAAGGTCAAAATAAACATCCAGGAGATATAAAATCCCATTTCCTTTTCACTTGAACTGTCTCCAAAGTACTAAAACATGAACATATGTTACAGTATTACTCACTACATAAAAATACATATGTTAGTAGATATACAGTATAGTTAAAACACAAAATTATACAATCCACATATAGTCACATAAACCTCCAACAACATCATCTATCAACACACTCAGTCAATCAAATCCTATATAAAAAAATTTCTTATTCTCTAAGAGACACAAGACAAAAAGTTAGAGAACTCTTAAATATCTTGAAGGTTTCATTACATTCCTAAGTGACAGGATGTTTTAGATCAAAGTGTACGGTGTTGCCACTTCCCATGATGTCAGTGATTTTCATTAGTTGATGGTATCTAAAGTCTCAGCTCATGAAACTCCAACTTTTTAAAAACAAGGGCTTCTGTCTTTTTCCTAGAGAGAAACAGTTGATGTCAGTTTTGATACCTAAGCATTCAATTACCAGAAATAAATAAAAAGAACTCAACTCAGGATTTTGAAAATCTCACTCCTTACTTTAACAGTGAAGTTTATCATTAATCCACATGGATCTGCTGATTCTTTTTTTTTTTTCAGACACATTTCCTTGCAAATTATTGTGGTTCAAAATAAAACATAAAAAAATGTTGGGGTATTTTAGCTGATTTTTTAAATTATTTATTAGAAAATAAAGTCAGTTTTCTAAGCCTACCTTTTCCTGCTGGAAGCTCCTTTAATTTTTAAAAAGAAAAAGAGACTTGAAGGCTCATGTTTGGCAGAACTTATTGATTTTAAACCCTGAAAAGAATTTTAAAAAATATTTTGTCATTGCCTCCACCACAGGTGAAATGTTTCCTTTCTATCTACAAGTCTTGAAACTTCCTCACTGATGGCTGAGGTCAGAGTTCTCAATGAAAGCAAAGCACTTGCAGAAGGCCAACACCTCTTTTGCATTGCTGAAGGAAGGTGTAACAAGGAGCAATTAGAAATTTTCCCTGACTTCCTCTCTCCTATGAAACACCTGAGAAGCTCCAAAGCAGTACCTATGTATAAAAAACAGGTCTTACACTCACTACAAAAATAGCAGACACTGATTTTTTTTTTTTTTAATTTGTTGTCAGACACTGAAACAACATTGATATATAGCTCATGTTTTTGAACTGGCTCTGTTCGGAGTTTAAGCCAAAGCTACAGGAATATTTATGGCAATTGGTTGGATTGGCAGCCCTGCCACTGATCAGCAAGGTGGAGAAGGTGGTTGGAAAATTTAGAAAATATGGCATGCAGAAATCTTTTTGTATTATTGGTATACCTGAGGTTGCCAGTAATTAGAACTGCTGGAAAGTGCAGTGTAATCAGCAGGGATGTGAGAGAAGTAGGGGAAGCTTTAGGAGAGCCTCAAACTTTCAAACAGACAAAGGGATCCAAATGGTTTTGAATTCTCCAGGTAAAACTTGCTCTTTAGGAATTTAGCATCTAGGAAAATGACAGCCTCGTTACAGCATTTAGGTAAATAATATTATAACCAAAATAAAGCAAGTCTGTGTGTCTAATGTTGAAGGCCCACCTTTGTGACCAAGGGGTAAATACGCTGAGCACTTGCAGGTCCCATCTTCACTGCTCTGAGGGGTGGATGTTTGGCACTTCTCTGAAGAAAGATGCTTGCATTTTTCTTACTCAGTTTCTATTACTGAATAGAGGTAAAAAAGGCAGTCATCTTGTAAATGCTGCCAGTTTCCAACTTCCAGGCTTCTCGTTCATTTATGGTTTGGATGTCATTTACTTTCTTGAGCAATTTTTAGAAACTTAACGATTTTCAAGAAAACTTCAAAAAGAAACCTCAAAAGTCTTCTATAAGCCTGTTCCTAGGAGTTTTTAAATAATGTGTTAATAAAATAAATAAGTGGAAATTATGAAGTGGAAGGGGGGAATATGCACAAAGCTTTTTTCCTGCAGGGAATTGTTCCAATAGCCTTAGCAATTTTAGGTTTTTTAAACTAGCTTAAGCAGGATTATTACTTAGTTAATTCCTGATTACTTTTTATGTTGGAATATGATTAAATAAGTCAACACTTGCCGTTGTCTGACCCTCTAAGACCTACAGTCTACTGTTCATAATGATGAGCAATAGCTTGAATATTTGTTGCTGCATAAAAGTCTATCTTCTTGAACATGAAAAATAATGTAAATATTTTCCATTTATATGCCTGATCATTTTTTCAATGCACTGAAGTGCTTGAGATTCCAGGGTCAGAAAATGGTTAATCTTATTAAATGTTTGACAGAATGAACTAAGCAAAACATCTTTTGATAGCATAAAGAGAAGATAAAAAGAATGCATTCTTATCACTGTAATGCTTTAGCTGCATGACTTCAAGGTTCTTAGGCTATCATAATAAAATGTTTATTAGAAGCCAAAACAAAGATTTCTCTCTTAAAGGAGTTTTGGGATGTAATACAGAAGACAATCTCAGAGATATATCATATTGAAAAAGAGAGTACTGTGTTTGAAAAATGCTAGAAATATTAAGCAAAAAAAAAGTTTAAAACCAGTAAAATGAGAAACTTCATTCTGGGCAAAGTGCTTGTGGTGACTAACATGCTAACAATAAAGATTTTCAGTGGAATGTATAACAAATCTGAGGGACTTTTATTAAAAAATTGCCACGGGCAGCCATACTTTGGTTTTGGCTAAGCCTCAGTCATCATGTTTTGATTTAGAAGCAGAAAACCTAAACCACCTGTGGTTTTCATTTTTAATTCATGGCCCATAGGAATACAGACTTTACACTTTCCAATATTTCCTACCCATGTGCTGCCTGCTAATCAGAAAAATAATATTATAAAGCTATTATTATCTATGTGTAGAATTTTAAAGAGGCTGAGGTGAAAATATACAGAGGCCAACACCAGCATTGTCTATGAACACAGAGGAGGGGCCTTACAAATCCAGACCTCCAACCTGGGTGTCACAAGTTGCCCTTTCTAGATAGAGCACATTTAGTGCAGTGCCAGCTTCTCCAACTTAAGGTTATATGTTATTTTCTTCTCTTAAAGAATAATGTTGGAGATAGGTGAAGTAGCAGCACTTCCAATAGAGCCAGGAGAGAGGCTTCTCCGAGGTAAGGCTGCTTTTCTACACGTCCATGGAGTGGTTTTGAAGAGGTTGTGGACCACAAACCCCCTCACTCAGTGATGATCCACGTATAAAGCTGCAGGAAGCTGGACCATATCCTGGAATATTAGAGAGTACAAAACAGAAAAGTAGGCACACAATCTCCAGAGGGGACAGGGCTGGGATTTCAAGGGGAATGGGACCACAAACAATCTTAAACCTAGCAGCTGAGGTGAGGGATCCTCACTTCACAGCTGTGCCTTAAGTGGCCATGCCTACAACGATGCACCAAAACAGAAATATCAGGCAAATATTTTCTCCTGTTTTGTTTTAAAGGAAAAAGTACATTTTGTGTGCTAATCTACCACAGCAGACTTTCAAAGCCTTCACCCTTTGTCATGCAATGAAATGCTGACACACATTTCTTTTGTCTTAACCCACATCTAGCTGGATCTCCAGCTGGCAGATGTTATTGGCAGCTCTCTGAGAAAATACACAGGGTGAAATACAGATCCCTTTGAAGACAGTGGGAGATTTGCCATGGACTTTAGTAGGGCCATATTTCACGCACTTCTTTTTGATAAAGGCAACAAACTAATAGAAATAATTTGGTTTTGAGACCTCTATATATAGTGGAGGTACTTAATTTCTTAGCTAAACTAAGCTTCATCTTCTATGCTACAGCATTCCCACTACAAGCAATTAGATTTACATATTTAAATATTTGAATGGATGCACAAACATATATGAATATAAAAGATGCATAAATACTGTTTACATTAAATCTCTTTCAAGAAACAAATACATTTAACTAAAATCTAGTTATGCAGGCTGTTTTCTTTCTTTTTACAGTTACACTATTTTTATAATAAATTGTCATCTTAACCAGAGAAATTAAAAATAAAATAGTTTAAGATAGCATGTAAATGTATACATAGCCATTATTTATATATAAATATAACCAAAAAACCCTGAATCTTTTTCACTCTCATATATGTATACATTTGTATATATGAGCACACACAAGTGACAGTAACATTAAAAAAAAAAGTCCTAAATAAGGCAACTTCTCTGCAATATTTTAATGCAACTCAGAGACCATAGTGGGTTTATGAACAATTCTGTGGTCAGAGGCATGACCATGCAGACTAGTCATGACAAAATTAGTGCTTAAAGTCCCCTGTAAAACCACCATAAATTCCAGAGAATCCCATCACATTATTATAATGACTAATATTCATGTTTGTAGGTGTAGATCCTTTGTTCTAATGAATTACTGCAGCCTTCTGTAAAGTCTCTGTGGTCTGCCTCCCAATGGCATTTTCTGTAATGCTCTCAAAAAAATGAGAGAATCAAACCTGTTCTTAACATTTACATATTTTGCTACCTCCCCTGGATTGTTCCTTCATTCTTTAAGTAGACATTGGATTTTTATAGTGATTTTGCTCTAAGTTATGTAGCAGGATGGGGCTCCTTACATGCACTTACCTTTGTTAAGGTGTTCAGTTGTCTTACCAATTTGTAATCTCCAAAGCAGTGAATAACATGATCCACTGACACGGCAGCATAAGAACCCCAACAGTTCCTGAGACATAAAATGTGACTGAGCCCATCAGATTTGCAAGACAGATAAATATTATCCAAGCCTCATAAATGAGGAAGTCAAAGCAGCAAATACTTGACAAGTGAAGTGCAGGATCCTTAGGGCAGCAAGGAGGGATATCAGGAGAGCAGGCTTTGGCTTTGGCTTCTCCAGGGGTCTGCTTGGTACAACACCAGGGGACAAAGCCCTGGAGGAAAGAAGGTCCCAAAAAAAGACCTGGTTGATATTCAAGGACCACCTCCTCTAAGATAGGAGTGATGCTCCTTAGTCAAGAGGACATCAGGCAAAAATGCCAGGAGGACTGCATGGAAGAACAGAGATCCTGGGCAAACTCAAACACAGAAAGGAACCTACAGAGGGTGCAAACAGGGGCAGGTAGTCTGATTGGAGTACAAAGACATTATCAGAGTAGCCAGGGATCAGGTTGGGAAAGCTATAGCCTGGTAGAATTAAATATTCCCAGTGAAAATGTGAGCCTTCTCCACTAGGAAACAGGACACCTGGTTATCTGGGATATGGAGAAAACCAAGATCTCTATAACATTTTTGCCTCAGTATTCACCAGAGAGCACTGGGAGAATGAAGAACTGCTCTCTGTAGGAGAAGTTCAGGTTTGAGATCCTTTAAGTAACCTGAAGGTTCACAAGTTCATGAGACCTGATGGAAAACACCCAGAGGTCCTGAGGGAACTAACTGAAGAAGTGGTTGAACTACAATCCATTGTGTTTGAGAAGTTATGGCAGTCCAGTGAAGTTCCTGCTGACTGGAATAGGGCAAAGATAACCCTCATTTAAAAAGGGAAATGAGGAACACACAGGGAACTACAGGCTGGTCAACCTTTCCTCAGTGCCCAGTGAGATCATGGAGCTGATCCTCCTGGAAACAATGCTAAGGCATGTGGAAAATGATGAGGTGACTGGAGACAGACAACAAGGCTTCACTAAGGGCAAATCAAAGGCAGCATGGCCAGCAGGACAGAGGTGGTGATTCCCCTTCTCTGTTCCATTGCCATGAGACCCCACCTTGAGTACTGTGGCCAGCCCAGGACAGGAAAAACATGGAATGGATGGAGCAAGTCCAGGGAGAGCACTGTCCAGTACCCAAAGGAATACTGGAGAAGAGAACTAGTACAAGAGAACTGGAGATGGACTTTACAAGGGCAAGGACAAGGAGTAATGGCTTCAGGGTTAAAGGGGGTAGGTTTATATTAGATATTAGGAAGAAATTCTTCACTGTGAATGTGATGGGGCACTGGCACAGATTGCCCAGAGCAGTTGTGGCTGCCCCATTCCTGGAAGTGCTAAAGCCATTTTGGATGTGTCTCTGGGCAGCCTGGTCTAGTGCAAGATCTCCCTGCTCATGGCAGGGCATTAGAACACAGTGATTTTTAAGGTTCCTTTGAACCCAAATCATTCTGTGATTCTATTAATAGCTGGCAATGCCACAGAAAACCAAAACTAGGTCCAAAATCTCCATTTTTTGGGGAGGAAAAGTGGGCATTGAAGTCAGCCCCACCTTTTACCAGACCAGAAGAACTATGAATTTCCCAGTAGCTCTCCACAGGCAGCATTCAGTTGTTTACCCCATTCACATTAAAGCTCTGTTTAAAGTTATATATTTGTATGCCAATATGCCTGTTATATTTAATGTATTTATATGCCTTAATCACCTTCCATAGTAAACCAGGTCTGCATAAAGATGGGCTTCAGTCACCCTTATGCCTTTCACTTTTTGATTGCAAGTGGAGAAAAGAAATACAGAAGTGAAAGTCAAACCCATTTTTGCATAATGAATAGTCCAGCTACTAAATTTTGGGTGCCTTCCTTAGATGGATGCCGCCAAATGGGCCTGGGATGCAGAGGGAATGTGCAGATTTTTGGGTGAGAAGAGTTGGAAGCTGATTTAATCCAATGCAGAAAGTAATATTTAAAAGTTATTTGTAAAGACAATAAGAAAATAACACATATACAGAGATAAATTTATAAAACCGAAAAAATTTTGCAAGCATGCCTATACAATATAACTAAAAATCTCCATTTTTATCCTGCTGACTTGCTTATATTCATGTGGTTTCAGTCTCACAGATGTTCTGGAGGCTAGGACATATAATATGGCTCCATAGTTTTCTAACCACAGAATATCCAAAATATATAACCAGGAAATCACTTGCAGTCTGTGTGGGGTTTGGCAGATGGTATTTCTAAAAATGCAAATATCCAATATGGAGGTAGTGGAGAAGACGGATTTCACAAGGGAACAGTGTAACTCTTTATATGGAGTGTAAACTTTACACAGTATTCCAATATAGAACTGGTGAGCACTGTTAAAAAAGTTTCCAATGAATATTCATTTCAGTTTATAAACATATTCTCTTCAACTGTTTCAATGCCCTCTTTGTGTTTGCTTACTGTGCATGTTCTAGCTATTGCATTTACTGGCAAGAACGCTTGTAGAAACAGCAAATTTTAAGCAAGTATTAGAGAATATATATGGGTAATGAATTTTTCATTTGGAAATATAGGTGCCAGCACCAGAATTTCATTCCAAAAGGTACCCTCAGCCACTCTGGAGAGGGATGTATATGATCTGCAAGATTGAATTTTCTCAACCACGTGCGCTAGCAGTGGTCAGATGAGACAAAAATCGAAAAGTTGTGTGTTCTCCTGATATGGAACTGTCATGTAATGGAAGAAAGTCAGGAATGGGGAGGTGTGAGATACTGACTGAGCTGCATTCTGGTTTCTGTTGTGATACCAGTCAACCCGGTACAGTAATGAGGAAGGCACAGAGCAAAGGGGATGTCCTGAATGAGGGGCAGCCTCCCAGCAGCCTGCTTAGGCTGTGACCAAGTCTTTTCCAGCTGCACTGAGCTCCCCTCCCTTTGCTCCACAGCACAGTGTTGGGATGGAGCAGAAGAAAACCTGTTTCCAGTGTGCTGTGCCCCTGGCAGAGCACAAGGCACCACCCGTGACACAACACAGGGCACACTGCCCGCTGTGAGCAGCACAAAGGATTTGCTTCCACATTTTGTGGTGGGCTGGAAAAACCCCGAGATGAGCAGAACACCCTCAGCTCCTCACAGCTAAAGGGATTTCTGCCACTGATGTTCCTTGCCTGGCATGCCATGTAGCTTCCAGTTCTGAGGGCATTCAGAGCTAAATGGTAAATATGAAATATGGATGTATGAAATACATGACATATGAAAGCTATTTGAGCCAAGTTTTCCTCACATGGGACCTGAGTGACATGAAATCCTTAGAAATGATGGTTTAGACAACAGCAAGCACAGAAAAGGCCAGGCAGACTTCATCTGAGGGAAGATTTCATATTGCATTGCACAAGTGCAGTCGCTGTCTTAATATACCATAAAACATATAAACCCACGTTCCTAACTGATGCAAGCAATTACTGCTCCATCAAGCTAATTTACAGTGGAACTAAAACATATCATTCGCCTGGCAATTCTACCATAAACAGCCTGGATTCTCTCCTAGTATAGAGTAGTAGGTTTATAACCCATAAATGTATTTACAAGGACAAAAAAAAATAGAACACAGGGCAGGCAGAAATGCATGTCCCCCCATAAAATTTTTGTGAAGTTTAACAAAAATAGATACACTAGTATAATAGTACACTACTCTGTAAAACATTTTAATCACCTGAAAGTGAGAATGTCAAACTCAATCAAGAACTGCACCATTTAAGGTAGGAGGTTAAGTTTAATATCTACTTGTTCTCTATTCTTTTTAGCTTTACATTCTGTATGGCTTTTTATTTTTTTTTTTTTTTGGTCAAAGAAAAATCATAAAACAGAGGGGAAAAGTTATCTGTGTCTGAATTTCTGACTTTACTAAAGGGTCAGTTTCTTTCCAAGCCATATCAAGGCCAGACGGATTTCTGGCAATCTCAGTTCAGCTGTGAACAGCCAAGATAATGCAAGATGATCCAAAAGATTCCTGAAATATTAGATATGCCTGCATATATATATTTCAGACTAAATATTTTCATGGATGCAATCAGATAAAAGAAAAAAAGATCCCTCACACTTATGAAAACCCAGCTTCACACATTTTAGACTCTGCTTATGAACCAACAGGCTGTATAGATTGGATTGGCTCTTTCCTAGTGGCTTGCATAGGCTTTGTCTAGAAAAGTGCATTCCAGCTGCACTGACCTTACATCTCATCAATAATATTTCACTGCATTGAAGGGACCACACACTCTGTTGGGATGATAATTCACCTTCTCATGTCAGAGGGTCTGATCCATGGTCACTCAGGTTCCTTAAGCTGAGGTCATTATGCCAATTCCTTTCCAATGTGCAAATTATCAGTTTCTTCCAAAAACGTAACAAAATATCCATGGAATTTTCTGTGTATCTGTAACTAAATATTTTCTTTTAAAATTCTTGTCAACAAAACCCATATTAACTTTTTCTTCATCTTTTTTCTATGTAATAGAACAAAAGACATATCCTGTATTTGTGCATGTGTAGCACAGCTTTGGTTCAAAACAAATCTTCTTTCAATTTTCTTCTTTCATTGTTGTATACCAGTGGATATTTTTATTTACAGGAAGAAAATAATCAATTTATGAAACCATGATCCTAAGTTACTGTATTTCCAAGGGATAATTTACAGTGATGTGCTATTCAGTTTTGCAACAGCATCACCTGGAGAAACTCAGCAGGCCCAGAGGCCCAGACTCCTGGATCTCACACTTACACCATATTTCTGACTCCAGTTAAGTCAGTGGGACATGGGAGCTTTCAAGGCAGGGGAGCACTGCTGGAGGTGTGCAGCATTTCCCAGCCCTCAGTGCTCTGTCTCCTCTGCAGCAGTCACAGCATGGGCTGCTCAGCTGAGGCAGAAAGCCGTAACACCAAATCATGGACCAGAAACACACTCAGGTAATGCAGCACTGTTATTCTTGGGTTTGAAATGCATTACCTAACAGAAGAACAGGCACAAACCCAAAATTATTTGGGGTCATAGTTCTCCTCTCTGAAACAGAATAATTGTCATCAGCTTTTCAGCCACAGACATCAGTATCTGTGACACCAGCACAGTTTAAAATTTTCAGTCCAGCCTCACATCACAGTATTGGAAATGGAACAAAGCTTTGAGTATATTTTTTCCAAGAAATTTTAAAAGAAGAAGGGCTGATCAATATGAGAAGCAAAATAATCAGAACCAGCCTGACTCATGTGCTGCTAATGCAGTAAAGAAGGGTGGTAAAGAGTTACTTATATTCCATCAGACTTGATTCTCCTGTGACTTACTGCACTTTTACTCTAAAATAACACAGCTGGACTCTTTGTGAAGTTTCTCTTTTTAGACTGCAACAGATAGTGTAATCCAAGTATGGATTTAAATGCTTTTTCTATGGACTCAAAACATGAAATAGAAATCGATATCTTACGCTAGAAGTTTTCTGTGTATTAAAGGCAGAATATGTTTTCTTCTGTAATTTTGAAAGCAAGTGTTTATGTTTTCCCATTTACACAGAGCAGAAAGGCACAATGATATTCATTTCTGAATGGATGAAGATAAGGCAAACACAAAAAAACACCAAAGCCCTGTTCCTCTTCCTTTGTTGATGGCAAAGCACCTTGGAGGAGCATGATCACCTTGCACCATGTGTGCGTGATCACACTCCGAGAAAAAGAGCTCTGATGTTTTTTCCCAAAAGCCATCAGCAGAGATTTGGGTACAAGCAACTGTGGAACAGCACAGAAATATATGAAGAGCTCAAAAATATAAGCACTTCTTAGAATGAGAATATGCAACTTTTCACAGATCTAAGACCATACCACATTCTTATTTTCTTCCTGTGGGAGGTCAGTGTTTATGCAGCAGATGTGTCTGCCAGGAAGAACATTTTTGCACTTGCTCCTCTTCCAGTTGCTAATCTGCACGTTCATTTGCCTCTGCTTGAAGAATGGCCCGTCTGAGCATTTCCAGTGCTGCTGGCAGTAGACCCAAACATTTTCACAGAATCACAGCATTTTGCAGGCTCAGGATGGAAATTTTATCTTCCCCTGATTTGCCTTTCACACAGTACCAGGAGGTGGCTGCCTTCTGTCCTCTTCTGGCTGCTAGGCTGGCTTTTGGAAGTGGGCTCTGAAATTGCAGGAGCCTTGTCAGTGCCCTGCTCTGACCAGGAGGCTGAGCACCAGCTTTCCTGACTGCTGCCTTGGTTCCTCACTTCTAGTAATTTCCCTGGGTCTCCTCACAATCCCCAGTTTGGCTGCGTTGGCAGCAAATAAAATCTCCCTCCTGCAGCATCATGCTGGTGTTTCTACAAATGCTCATAAAGCCTGATGTTATTCCTGACAATAAGCTGGAGAAGAAACACAGCACACAATGCCTCATCCCTTATTTTGTAGCTTGCGACAGTCTTGTCTTTGCCTTGTGTCAGGAAAATAGGAAGGTAACTAAAGAGTGGAGTTCACTTTTAGGGGTATTTCCTGGAGGTATTCAATATTCATTATTCCATGCAATGCATTTTATCCCAAATTTAACTGCAGTGCAGAAAGAAATGAAAGATCAAGGTGGTCTCACCTCCAGATTTGCAGGAAGCTTGAAGCAAGGACAAAAAGTGTCAGTGTGGGACTCATCCCCCAAACTCAGGGTTTAGCTTGTTTGAGTGGTGCTAACTAGTGCTGGATGAAAAACAGATCCAAAGCAGCATGTTTAGGTCTTACTTTCCTTATTAGAAAACAAACAAACAAACAAACAGGAATAAGAAGGAGGTGCATTAACTTCTCTGTCTGGTTTCTGAGCATTTCTCACCAGTAGCATCTGCTGCTGGCTCCCTGGCCACACTGCAGTCAGCACGCTGCCTCTCCCAGGCTCCAGCTGCACAGCCAGAGCTCGATGGCACACAGCAGCTTTTCTGAAGGATAAGCTACTCTCAGAACACCTGAGGCTGAAACCCATGGCTTTTGCCCCTGCCTGGTGAGTGAAAACGAGAACCTGCTCAGCCCCGCGTCATGCTGCCGCTCTCCGTAACGCTGTGGTTTGTGGGGAGACCTGAATGGAGTGTTTCCTGATTTCTAATATTTGTTTGGGGTTTTATTCTCACACATCCCAGGAGGTACAAGTTGAAGGAGGCATTATGAGAGGCTGCAGCCAAAACTCCATCTTGATAACATTTTTATGGGGGTGAAACTACAAAGAGCAGCTCAACAGCTGCCAGCAGGGCAGTGTTAGCGTGAAACAATCGCCAGAAGCAGGTGAGTAACATTCATGCTGAAAATATGATTGATCACTTCTTCTTTTCCCTGCAACTCTGCCCTGGTACAAATCCAGTCTTGGTGAGAATTGACTTCAAGTAGGGCTGAGTTCAGTCTTCAGAGGCAGCTGCACTTATTTCCACTAAATCACTGGTTACACACCAAGCACAGGGCATGGCTGAGGGTTTGGGGATAGCACATTGCCCCGGTCTTTACTTTGCTTAAAACTGACAGAAGCTGACACTGGTCATTTTTTGAATTCCATCCAAAAGACAAGTCAATTCATTTCTGGTTGTGCCAACGAGCTGAGGTATTTAACTGTTCTCTGAGAAAATAGAGCATGCTGCTAATAAAGGTCACTTTACCTTTGTTTCAAGAGGAGCTGAGGGATTTTCCAGACAGGTAAAGGGCTGGATTACCACGTGTGCCTCTCTGATCAACATTCACAGTAAGAGAAAGCACTGCAAAAGCTAAGGACACTGAAACCATGTGCAACCACAACTGCCCTTTTTTTGACACACTGATTTGTCCCCATCACAGGTACCCTACAGAACTTGCATAATTGCATTTATGTAACTTGCCTAATTTAACATCTTGTTTGAGTATTCAAATATCCACCAAAGAATTTGTCACAGAGAAAGGTTTTTAGAAAAAAAAATTAGCATAGAATCTTGAAAATATATTAAGACCTTTTTCTTAATTCTTTAAGTTCCCTTGCTGCTTACAGGAATTAAGTATGGAAACAACATCTGTGTAATATTGTGAAGGATTTCAAAAGGGTTCCTCAAAAAGGGCTGACACAATCTTACTCCTTTTAGAAGAGGATATGAAATGAATTGCTTACTTTGGCTATTACATGCACTCCCTTCCCCCCAGCAGCAGAGCCAAGAACTAGTGGCACGTCTGAGAATTTTTTTTTTATGGTGAGTCCTTCAAATTTTTTTGACTATTTGCAATAAGACCTAAGAGAGGTCCCCTCCCATAAACATAACAAAGGAAATTGCTACATTATAGCCCCACTTAAGTGAATAAATAATAGATTAATAGAAACTTATGATTAATTATTTATGTCATGTTTTGGCATATGACCCTGACAGATGAAAAGGGTAAGTGAGTAAAATATATATAGAAACTTTTAAAAAATCATAGAAACCGGCTGAACCTTAATTATTTATTCAAAACTAATAATATTATCCCTTCTAGTAGATATTAGATACGCTGGTAACTATTAGCAACAAATGTCATTTGACAGGAGGCAACACCTCCATCATTCAAAATATACATGGATGCTGGTCTCCCCCCCGTTCCTGTGAAAATATTGGCCAGAGTTTTCTAACACCACCCTTGAAAAGGCAGACACCTCCACTCTGGCACATAAGCCCAGGTATGTTTTCAAAGTAATTAATTAAAGCCTTAATGACAGTATGGAACTTGATTTGAGTTTAGCTTAGCTTTAAAAGCACCCTAATAATATTTTCAGAACTTGCCTGGGACTAATTACATTTATGTTGTATCAGCTCTGAGGTTTGTCATGTGTAAACACACAAACACAAAAATAACTTCTCTCTTCTACTTTCCAGCAATATTCTAATTGTTTTCAAGTGAGGAGTTTGCCCAAAAAGAGGAGATGTCTTTTTGAGTCAAAGGGCCACAGGATGATCCAGGATGAAGCTGCATGTTATATAAAAACTCTTCCTACCTTAGGGAAGGTAACCATGAAGTTCCCATCGACTTGTAATTAGAATGACAGGGCACACTGCTCTCTTTTAAGAGAAGATACTTGCAAATGCTCTGTGTCTGAGAGAGGTGACGTGTGTCTCTCCTCTCCTCTCCCCCATGACTACATGGGGGATTTCCTGCTCTCACAGCTTCTTTTATCACAAATGAGCCTTGCTGCACCCAACCCTTACTGAGCTGCCATGTCCTAGAAAGAGTAAATACAGATATTTCAGGACAGAGTCTCACAGAGAGAACACCAGCCTCCTGTGGAGTCAGACATAGGAGCAGCTTCTGCAGTAGATTATATCATGTTCTCAGGTAGCCACTTGTAAACACATACTCTACTTACCAGAAAATGGCCATGATGGCAACTCCACCTGGATGCTGTTGCATTAACAGTTGGACCAAACTCTCCAATGAATTTATTTAATTAAAAGGCTGCTCTTCTGAAAATGGGGCAAATTAACCAGAGTTGCGATGTAAAGAGGCAGATTCAACATTTTTAGGTGTTTTGACCAGCTGCCCTTGAAATAACATAAATGTGAAAGAGGATGCAAAACCAAATAAAATGCAGACTTACATCCTAGCCGAGGACAACTCCAGAGTCCACTCTGCAGAGAATCGTTGTCCTCCTTGAGGGCAGACCTGGGGCAGGAGAAAGAAAGGTGTCTTTCCCAGGAGAATTCCATCGGCTGCAGCATGGCTCTGCACCTCTGCTCCACTCATCCCCTGCCCAACACCTGGCACTGCTTAATGCCTGGAAAACCCATGCTGGTGAAGCTCCTGGTGCTTGGTAAGGCAAGGTTGCCTGATTTTCCATGCCTTCCTTTGGTACCAGCCACTGGAGTTTGGCCCCCCTTAACTTGCCAGTTTGGCAGGAACAGTGGAGTTCGCTGAAAAGATTATTTGCAGCAAGAATATTTCAGTGCACCAGGCCAGAATCCAACAATGCTCTTTCAAAATAAAGCTGTCTAGTAAAATCAACCAGCTGAAAGGCATTTTGCACAGTATCAAAAATGTAAATAGAGTGGACAGTTGGCCCATTATTATGCATTTGTATGTATATATAGTCATTGGGCAAATCCAAAACACACGTGTAGTTTAGAAAATAAAACAGATGTATGTAAAAATTTGTTTTGTCTGTACAAATATGGTGTAATTGTTCCTGTGTAACAGGCTCAGGAAAGAGAAGGTGACTGTATTCTCCCAATGGTGTTTTAAAACTGTGCTTGCTCTCATGAACTTCTTATGCATAGAAAGAATCCTCACTGAAGCCAGCAAGACTAAGTCGCCCAGGATCTTCCAGGATCCTGCCCTTAATTTGTGCTTTAACAGAGTTTGTAAACGTCCAATATATTTAATCTGCCATATCTAAAAATGTCCCAGTAGCATTACAAATACTTTATGAAAAATAAATATTTAGACAAGTGTAGAACCTATTTAACATTGATTTTTTTCCTTTTCATTAAAACTCATCTCGTGTCATAGGCTGACTAGATCAGCCCGCATCCACGTCAACAAAGTTTGCAATCAGCTAATTTATCCTCAGGGTACTAACTTCTAAAATTGTAATATTTGAGAATTAAATTTAAATAAAATGCTTTCAATCAAAAAAAAAAGCTAGAAGAGCACCAGCAGCAGGATCAGAGGACTTTTTCTTCACTGGCAACAAGGACTTGAGAAGCAGTGACTGAACCAGGCAGAAAAGCAGGGCAGGATGCTGGCCATGCCTTTTATCCATGGAGCCTTTCAAGGGGATCGTGGTACCCTGCCATGAGTGCATCCACAGTGAGGGTGCATGTCCAGACACGACTCCAGTCAGGTCCTTGGAATAACTTCTCTGTCAGCAGCCTGGGAAAGACCAGCCCAGGCACCGCTCTGGCCCCGAGCTGCTGCAAGTGTCTGACCCTCTTTGCAGAGTTCTCCTTGGGAGAGAGCAGCCTGCATCCAGCAGGGCAAGAGCATGGGCAGGTGCTGGCCAGATCCCCGGGACCAGAGCTGCCACGTCAGCCGGGATGCTCAGTGGCTTTCCTGCCGGCAGCTCCTGCTGTCTGACAGTCCTGGGGATGGCTCCGGGTTGGAGGTGGCTCACAGACAGCTTGTGCTGGGTGGGGTGAGCCTCTGAGCTGGCAACACTCCCCCGAAATCACAGCGCTGCTGGTTGCAAAGAAGAGCAAGCAAAGGGCCATGCAATGTGGAAAAAACCTCCTCCAGGGCCCTGAGGCGAATTGTCTTGGAGTCAGAAGCCCAGATAAAAAAAGCCAAAGAAGCCTCTGAGCCCAGAAAAGGATTAAATGGATTTACTGGGTCCAAAGAAAAGCCAGGCAGAAACAAGGGGAAAAAGTATGCTGCATTGGTTTCTTCAGCTCACTGCTATTCCAGAGAGAAGAATTATGAGTTACAGTGAACTGAGGAAGGGGTTTTTGAATGTGTGAAAGAAAAAAAATATATCGTTCATGCTTATTTTATGTTGTCAAATATGCCAGTCCAGGAAGGAAATAGCCATACAGATTTCTGTATCTTAACAGAAGAGGAATCTGGAGGAGTGGGGACACTGCTTCAGCCACCTGTTACAGGCTGATGCTGGAGAAACAGTTCTTTCAGGTTACTTTGTCAGTGGTCATTTTCTGACATGCAGTATTTGGGTAAAGGCTGACTGTATCATGGCCGTGTTATGCAGGAACCACCAAACTGCCCAAATCCTGATTTCAGCTGCAGTGTTGCATGTGCTAATGGATGCAGTCTAAGTAGCTTCTCTGTTCCTCTTACAATTCCTATGTTTCTGGAGTATCAATAAAATGCCCATGACCCCACTTCTTAGAAAATTCACCTTTGAAATGCGTGCATGTATGCAGGCATTTTCTATATGTTTGTATTTAAATTCCACATTTCTAATACTCTAAATCTGCTTATCTGTAGGAGACACTTTAATAATCTGATGTGAATAATATTGATACCTAAGGATGGAGGGAAATGCATTATGCCTATTTGGTTATTCAAAAGTAGGTGCTGAAACTGTGCATTTCTGCAAGTGCAATCATTTATTTGTTGGAAAAGCAGTATAATATAGGCCTCCACTTTTGTTTAAATTTCAGCTGAAGATAGCACAAGATTAATAAAGACAGACTTGCCACTAATTTACCAGAAAGTGTCATAAACAGAGCTTTATAAAGTAGAAGAAGTTGCTCTGTGGCTTTTAGTACCAGATCTACGGTGAAATTTTCATTCATTCCTATGATGTATTTTTTTTTAATTTTTGGGGGTTTCCCTCCAGAATATATGTGTCCCCATCATTTCAGCTGTACTTCTACATCTGTACAAATATTTTGGTGGTGTAAAAACCCATTTGTGTATCTCTGAAGATCTCTTTCTTGCCTTCTTTGGGCTCTGTCCATGGGCAGAAACTTGTTATGGAAGAAATGCATGTCTGCACATCTTTGTACCTTCAAGACCATGTTTGTTCGCAGCAATTTGCTGACACGCTGCATGGTCACGTCCTTATTTCCTTGTTTTCAACTTTATGTAATCAATTTCTATAAGAATGAATATCTGGACCATGACCTCCCCTTTATCAAAGCATATATTTGTAGGCTGTGATATCTCTGAGTACACAGATACCTGATTAGGTAACGTGTTTGCATTTGGGCTATTTGTGCAGCTATTGAGCCGCAAGAGCCACTGAAGCACCGTCACCGAGTGCCAAATTTGCTCAAGTCTGAGAACCCTTTATGGCCTCAGATAACGCTTTGGTTCCCACTTGTGTGCAGAGCAGATAAATAAGTTATTGTGGTGTTCTCCATCACCAGTCAAACAGAAATCATTTTGCCATTACACGGCTTTAGCAGTAGGGAATGTGCATCGGAATTGCCTCACTGACCTAAATGAGAACAATAAATGTGGGTAACACTTGAGTCTGATCCTCCTCTTTTTTCCTCTAGTCCATGTACTTAAACCTATGAAAAGTGCATATAAAAGAGCTCTCACCCACTCTGCTGCATGTTGTAATGCAAAGGCACATGTGTGTAGCGCAGAAAACGTTACTCCGTGTTAGCAACTCACAAAAAATTCTGCCTTTGAAGAGCTTCAATAATTAATTTTTTTGCTTAATTTATTTCCTTCAGTCCCAAAACAGCTAAAAATGCAAAATAAGTTCTGATTTCATGGGGGTTTTCTTGGTTTTTTGGATTTTTGGTTTTTACCAGGGATGATCAACAATATAAAAAAAAAAGCTTCTGCAAAGGTATTTTCTATCATGCCATGCTCCTTACAGACTTTCCCCATTCCTTTTCACTCCACCTCAAAGGAATAATTAGCTTCTAAAAAATGTTTTTCATTTTGGCTGGGAGAAGACAGAGCATGTTCTTAATTAAGGAACTGTTATTAAAATAAACTTTTCTAGGAAAATGTACATAATATAATATATAACATAATTAGAAAAATACTTTTATTTCTTCTGTTTTTTTTTTTTTTTAATGACTGACTGAAAAGTTTTCAGCCAACTCAAGTATCAGCTCTATCTTCTTTTTCTGTAATCATCCTCTTGAGTGTACTCACTTCTTCAGCTCATTCCTTTCCTTAAAAAGCAGCTTCATAGATTTTGTTTCTTCACTTTCTATCTTAATTGTCTCTAAATTTGCATCCAGAAAAAGTATGTTTTTTTTTTCTTTTCATCAGTGTGTGTCTCCCAGCTTGGAGTCCTGCCTCTAGCGTTGCTGGCCACATAATTTTTATGCCTCATTCTCTCTGATTTTACTGCATCTGTTACAGCTGCAATCACACCTACAGAAAGGAATTCCAAGATTTCAGTTAAATGTAAGTCCTGCCCCACATGTTTACTTCCACCAGGTCTTCAGCCCAGAATCTCCAAGCTAACCTGTATTGCTTTAAAACCACTGGCATGCTGTCATCTTTCTTAATGGCTTCAACTTTGTGCTGATTTCTTTTCTGAAGTCTGAATTCCTCATCAGTAACTAGGGGTTGAAGTTTATAGAAACATTATAATCTGTGCAAATCTTGTATTAGCTGGGCCCTAGGGAGCCTTCAAACCACCCAGCGAACCCCAGGCTGAGTTTCCTCCTGCAATCTGCAATTGAACTGTAGCTCTTTTCTCTTGTGCTGTCTCATTAACTTCAAAATATTGCTTCATCCTCAGTGTCTGTGTTGGCCAGGCCCCTCTATAAAATGTTATCAAAAGGCATCAGTTTTTCCAATATTCTCTGACATGCTGTCAGCATAACTGAGCAAGTTGCATTATTCAAGCCACACAGCGATCGCTGCTCAGGTGGAAGCAGCAAGCAGAGTGGTAGGTCATGTCAAACCAAAACAAAATGTGAGCGCTAGGGCTCCCCACTCCGAGGAAAAAAGGCACAGGGCCTGATTTTTGCAAGCAGTCTACCTGGCAGACTTTTGTGTCTAAAGTAGCCACGTGCTGATTTTGTGTCTAATGTCAGGGCTGGCTTGTTTGCTAATAGTAGACATCACTGGATAGTAACAGTGCTTCAATGCAAACCTGAATGCCATCTTTGAGATATTTGGACCTGTGAAAACTTGTAATCAATGAGATGCTCACTATTAATGCACTTTGAAGACTGCCTATAAATGCCTTTTTCTTTTTTACTCCCTATATAGAGCGGTGTTTCAGTTATCCTGTACCATTTTTTTTCATCATACCACACAAGTATACTGTTATTTTTACCTTTTTTTAATCTTCAGCTGAGAGTTTAATAAGCATACTGACAAACTCATTTATTGTAAATTCAAGCACATTCAGAAGTCAGTTTTAAATAAGCTGTGGTGCACAGGAGCAAAAACAGATTTTAGGCTAAAATGATGGAGGAGATTGGTGCTGCAACATAATGTTGATGTCAGGTGCTTTGCTATCTGCCACAATCCCAAGTGCCTGTGTGACCCTGGTGACAAAAGGAAGACTGAGGAAAATGTGAGCCCCCTCTGGAAGGAAAGAGGTGACCTGGTTACTTAGGGCATGGAGAAGGCTGACGTACTCCACCATGTTCCTGTCTCAGTCATTACCTGCAAGTGCCCCAGCCACACCACCTGAGCTGGAGATGGCAAAGCCACTGTCCATCATGGCTGAGAAGATGTGGCAGTCCAGTGAAGTTCCCACTGACTGGAAAAGAGGAAATGTAGCCCCCCATTTTTATAAAAGGAAAAAAAGGAAAGCCTGGGTGACAACAGGCTGGCCAGACTCACCTCTGTGCCTGGCAAGATAGTGAAACACATGGAAAATAAGGAGGTCATTGCTGACAGCAAACATGGTTTCATCAAGGCAAGTCATGCCTGGCAAATTTGGCAGCCTTCTATAATGGGGCTACAGCATTGATGGAGGAGTTAAGAGTGATAATTGTTATCTACCTGGAATTGTGCAAAGCATTTGACACTCTCCCACAGAGCATCCTTGTCTCTAAACTGGAAAGATGTGGATTTGCATGAGGAGATGCTGATGTGCTGGACAGCACACCACTGAAGGCAACAAAGCTTCATATGAGTGCTGAGATGAAGATTTGTGCACCTGATTGTCAGGTCAAGGTCAAATGCAAGCAAATGTGTGTAAATACATGAGACAAACTAAGGTTTATGTGAATTGTGGTGTTTATTTGACCATAAACTGTGAAAGAAGCAATAAAATGAGTGAAATGGCATGCTTAAAGGAGTATTAATGCAGCAACTAAGTAGGGTAATAGGAAGCTTGTACAATTGGCATATGTTCCTATTTGGTTTTTATTTTATAGCTAAGCAAGGCAAGGCCTATTATTTCATCTAAAGTGTGGTTAAAAGTGACTGTAAAAATGGTATTAGACTGCTTAAACTTTATATTTCATTTACTTCCAGGTATAATACTCTGTACCGTTTATAAATAAAATTACTCTCTTTCTGAACTGTCAGCTCAGCAAGCACAAGCTGGCCTCTGAGGTCTGGGCATCTCCTTGTCTGATCTGTTCAATAATAAAAGTTATGTGGTAGATCTTCAATGCCTGCTATGCTACAATTTGCATGCCATTTTTGGATAAAGGTGTGTGTTTAATGAGGGACTTGAATATGCAAATTTTGTTTTGTGCAAACAAAGGAGATGTCAGCCATACAAATAAACATGTATGTAAATCCTTCTCATGCAGCAAAACGCCTTTGCATTTGTCAGCAGTTTGCAGAATCCTGCCTGTTGCTGACAGTCAGTATCTTGGGAAGGCACTGTGGTGGCTTCCCTCCTTTATTACCAGAACAAGGTTCAGCCTGCCCCTGGCCGTATGAAGCCCCATTCAGAGAAAATGCGCAGGGAGGAGTTTCCAGGAATTAGTTTATTCTCTTTGCTGCCTGATATTCTGCCAGATGTTGCAAGTGGGGAGGGATTCACAAACACCTGAAGAGTAAGGCTAATCTCCTCCACGCCCTCTGCAGTCACTGGAGAGGTAGATGGCCTCTTCCCTGGCACAGCAGGCATCAGCACCTTCCCACAAGGGAGCCTGCAGAATCCAGGGATGACCCCTGCAGGCTCTGGCTGCAGCCCTGCCCCTGGTCCCCACAGGGTAAGCGAGTCAGCTGGCTGGGAGTTCAGGAGTATGGGAGCTTCCTCACCAGAGACATTCCTGATGTCCCTCCCACTTCCACCATCCCCACTCACAAGGGAAGAGGGGCCCCCAGGTTAGAGCACATGGCCGGATTGCCGTGGTCCAGGGGACGGATTTTACAAACTTTAACATTTGAGCTGTGTTTGCCTTTGAAAATATATCCCTTGCACTTGGAGAAAAACGGTTCTCAAAGTTGCTTGAAAGAGTCAAGAGTCATTAAAATATGTAAATGGTAAAATTGTACATGGATAATAGTCTGATTACCATTTCAGTGACAGATGTTCTCACACAGAACCAGATTTTCAAAGGAGATCCGGGTTAAATTTTCAAGTATTCAGCCCAACATCTGTAGCTGAATTTTCAGATGAGCCCACCTCTTGCTGAGGCACTAAGTGGGCAATTCTCTATAAAGCCCTCAACATGTAATTCCCATTGTGGTCCTAGTCAGACTCTTTTTTTTTTTTTTTTTCTTACTTGCAAAAGAAAATTTGCAAGCAACTGAACTTGTTTGAATATCTGGCCCTGGCTCTCAGTGCTGAAGAAATTCTGGAACTCCAGCTTCTCACGTGTACCTGAGCCCCACAAGCACAGGATCACTGAATCCTAGAATGCTTTGGGTTGGAAGGGACAGTAAAGACTGTCTGGATAGATCACCCGGCAGGGGTAGAATTGCTGCCCACTACCACTCAGGGCCCCATCCAACTGAAGATTTCCAGGGATAAGGCATTCACAACTTCTCTGGGCAACCTGTTCCATGGAACAGTACCTTGGGAGGGTGTCCCACACGCGTTCTCCTGTTGCCTTTGTCAGGGACCTTGCTACAGCAGAGTGGACTTAATTGGCCTATCTAGGGCCATTGGCAAAGGCCTGCTATACTTCATGCTATGCACCAGATTCTCTAGGGCATCAGGGAAAGGCCAAGAGGTGTGTGAAACAGCAAAAGCCACACTGAAACCAAAGGCAGGCTTCCAAACACTGGGGCAGTGCAATTGGGCACCAGGATCTCCTCGTGGTCACAGTAGTTCAGTGTTGGAACCACCATCAAAATTGTGTTGATCTAAGTGTGACTGGGAACTGGCTTTTCTGTGTGCGTGTGCACCTTGTCCAAAATGTGACAGAACCTCCCAGGCAACATCCATCTGTCTCCTTAGGAAGTTTCAAGCTAAAAAAGGGAGCCTGGAATGACAGCTGACTTCAGGAGAAGCATCACCATTTGACTTGGGCACCGAGCAGTGTTCCCACGTAAGGCACTTCTCTCCTGCCAAAGGCACTACAGAGGGAAGCCAGGATTGCTTAGCTGAGCTACTGGTGAGCACCTTTGCAAAGAGACCTGTGTCACTGAATCCCACAGCAGGCAGCTACGACAGCCCAAATATGTCCAAGAGCAAATGCCATCACTGTGCTGCTGCAGTGGGGAGATGCTGCAAGGAAAGGTGTGGAGAAGTCTGGGAGAAGCTCCCAGAGGCCACGAGTGCACTGGAAGGGTGCAGGACTGCCACCTGCGCCATCAGCTCACACACTGGAATTGCCCCACCTATACCAAAAAAAAAAAAAGTATCTGAGTTTCTGCTATTAAAAATAGGCATCTTTTATCAATGTATGTAAATTGCTTTAAGAGGGGGAAAGATGTTCAAGCACGATGACTCATTTTCGCAATCACATCTAAGAGTATACAGCTAATACTGAAAGTACCCAAGTCGTTCTTGCACATTTGGTTTATTCTGTGTTCGGTTTGTGGAGTGTATTAAACACTTTCATAATCACTTGCCGTCTGACTCGGACTTCCTCTCTACTGGGAGGTAAAACTCACCCACTCCACTCACTCAATGCCTTGTCTTGCATCCGTGACCTTCACAGTTCACTCATATAATAATGCTAAATTAGTATACTGGGGGCAGGAAATTCTGCTGAGGCCTTCTTTTTCGTTTTCTTTTTATTGTAATTTAAGCAAACCCCAGCAACTCATTTCCAAAACCTGTGACTTTTTTTTAACCGACATTTATTTCAAAGTGATGCATCAATGATCAAAAAAAAAAAAGGTTTTGGCAGGCATTCCAACAAACTCTCTCACCCTCAGTCATTGCTGGTTGCCTCCTTTTAAAAGTGAGGCTTGAGTGTTTTCTACAAGAAAATCACCGAGTTTTATAACTGTAGGATTATGACCATCCCTGCTCACCGTTTGTGGAAGGTTTGAAAATCTCAAATTTCATTAATTTTTTCATCCAGGGTTGTCTGACAAGAAGTTTCCTGTGGGAAGGATTTAATTTTGAAAGTCTACATTCATTACCCTTTGTTATGCTGCAATGGCAGAGGAAAATGTAAATGTGGCCTAGAACCAGTGTCAGGACACTTGGTGGTGTGGAGAGCTGGCTGGTACCTGGTGGCTGGCATCTGCTTAATGTTGATGGATGCAGTAAAATGTGACATTAATACAAGCCTTTATGGCAAGCTGCTAGAGGAAGCAGCCTGGAATTTGGCTATCCTCACCTAAGCTGCTTCTTACAGCTGGGAGTCAATGACAGGAAAGTAGGAGCTAATTAAGATGTGGGATGGGGAGAGATTAGAAAATTGTTCTAAAATCCTATAAAGGTAGGTAATTAGTGACATGATGTCTAATTGCCAGAATTATATGGAAGTATCAATGAGAATCTCTTCCCTTCTCCCTAGCTAAATGCAAACATTTCTTGTGTTGATAATTATTACTAGCTGTCTTTTGTCATTCTTATTTGTGCCTGTGAACAACTTTTTCTATTAAAAGCTAAATCAGAGCAAGAAGATGCTTATTAATTCTAAGTATGGTGAGTTTAACAATCGCTGTTACTTGCTGTGAGGTGAGTTTCATGGTCTGCATCTTGCTGCCGAGAAAGTTCCATCCCTAATATTCACAGATCTCCTGTTTTGGTTGAAAGTTTTGCCTTTGTAGTGCATTTAGCAGTGTTGTGAAAGGCTGTGATGGAAGCAGGTAAATAGAAAATAAATACCTCTAGCTAGAGACACTCCTTTAAGAGACATTGCATTGATTTCAGATTTCAGCCATAGAAATCACTAATGTCTTGGTGGCTGAGGACAGATTTTTCATCTTAAATAGCAGGAGGTTTTTTCTATAATCTTTCCTATGAACTCAGACTCACAGAATTTATCCCACTTTATTTATTAGCAAGTCCTGACAAATATTGCTGTTACATTTTATAATTGTTTCTGAGGATAAAACATGCAAAATACCTATAATATATATTGTTTCTTAAGAAGAAATCTCCATACTTCACCTAAAATTACTCCACTGAGAGCCTGCAAGCATCTGGTCACCTGTGCATGTGCTCAGCAAAGATTTCTCATGGTTAACAAGTCCCTATAAAATGAGCTGTTTGCTGCTGAGGCTGCTGTCAAATCCCGCAATGCTTTCCCACTTTGTCCAAGCGATTTGGGAGAAATCTGATTGCTCTCTGTCAGGCAGCATCAGGCTCATTCAGAGAAAGCTCATTCTGACTGACAGTAATCTGAGGAGGCACTGTTTGATGAGAAGGAGGCTTGCTTCAAAATGCGCATTTGGGTGGAGAGAGTTTCCCAGATGTCCAATGGATCACAGGGCAATCAATTGGCTCCCCTGGAGGGGGAATGTGAGACAGCCAGGGCTCTGGCTACTCTGCAGCTGGGGCAACTCCTTCTGGAAGTGCCCAGCACTGCTGTGCAGGAGGTGATCCCATAGGAAATCACGGCTTCTCCTACCTGTGAGAAGACCACAAAGCCACCACATGTGCAATCCTCAGCTATCAGCATCTGCTTGCCTCTTCCTCAGATGCTGATATTGTACTTCATAGAGCTCTGGAAATGAGATTAATCTGCTGGGAGCATCAGAATGAAGGAAAAAAGCTGTGGTCCCGCTGAGATTCATTCCAGTCAGCTTTTGCATCACCAGAAGTGTGAATTTCCACACATGGCACCATCAGGCCATGGGGGTACCATGGTATTAGAAGCAAGCCCTGGGATGAAGGCAGTGCCCTTGGTTCAGAGAGGAAAGGAGGGTGCCTGGCCTCCACAGCAGGACTCATCCAAAGTGTCACTGACACGTTTGAGTCCATTTATTTATTTTTGTCTATTTATTTCTTTTATCTGAGGCCCACAACCAAGAGGCAAAGGGCAGAGGGCAGTCCCACACTGACAGGACATTCCAGACGTGGTGAGCACTGAGCTGGGTGGGACTGGAGACCTCCTCTTTCCTGGTCCCAAGGTGTTGAGCTGCATTATTCTCTTCCTCTTATGCTTATTTTCACCAGCCATAAAATACTGATAGAGCATATTTAGCTCTTAGTCATGTTGTGAGCATTATTTTATGAGTGTGTTACAGTGCTTTGAAAACTCAGTATTCCCTGAATTACTGCTTTAATGCTGTGCTAGAGATCAACGACACTGATAAACTGGGGTTGCCTGCCCATTTAGTCATAGGTTGGACCAGCACACACCAGGGAGAACTGTGAGCTCTCCTCTCCATCATGCCTTCACCAGAGCAAGAGGCTTATCTGTGTTTGCTGAATCATCTGCTGGAGCTGCATAATCAATGTATTTGCTCTGAATACTATTTCCTGTGAAAATAACTGCCTGTGAGGCCACACCTCACACTTCTAGTGAGATAAGTGGTTAACCATTGTCTCAACTAAAGATTGACACTAAGCTGATAAAGCTACTAAGCTAACTGAGCAGTAACTTCATTAACTCCCAACATGCCAGTCAACCAGGGAGTTTAACAAGCTGAGGAGAAATTAAGGCCCCCTGAAATGCTGGGCAGCTGTTCCCAAGTGCTTATTGAGTAAATGTCCCACTGTGTCAGCTTAAAGCCTGACATTTATCTGTTTCAACTAGCTCTGTAGGCATCTGCAGCCAACCTTCTACAGTTGTAGTGAAGATCCCTTTGGCCATTTGAACAACCATTCAGAGTCCACTTTCTTATTTGTCTTCTTGCCTCCTCTTTTTTCCTTCACAGCAAGAAAAACACAGTTCAATCACGACATGGATGGAGCACCACGGTGGTCAGGACACAGTTATCTTCACCCAGAGGAGTTGTGTAAGTCCTCGAGATTTTTCTGGATGTGCCCAGAATGAAAATGTGGCACTTCTGCCTTTTGTCTTCTCCAGGTGTTGCACACAGCCGCTACACTGATGGCATGGAGACACTGCTTCCCAAAGAGCCTGAAAGAACCTTATTGAAACCCATTTGCTCTAAAGCAAATCCCATTAAACCTTTAGGGTTGGGTGGGTTAGAGGTTTGTGGTCTTATGGTTGACTCAGGTTTAATTGTCAGGCCTGTTTGCTGTCTTTTCAGAAAACCATGGGCTGAGTGGACACAATCCTCTGACCCAAGAGTGTCTTTTCAGGTAGGATAGAGGCACAATGCCAGGATAACATAAAAAAATGCAACAAAACAGTACTACAGTGCTTTGAAAGTCCAGTTGAATCCCAAGATTGAAGGATCCCCTCTGCAAAACATCCAGTGCTTGCCATATAATCTGCTGAAGCTTGGATGGTGATGAATAACAAGTCTCAGTTTCTCCAACTGCTCATCCAGAGTTCCACACAGGGCCCCAAACCTGCAAAGTGCAAGTTTTGCTGCTTAAAATATCACCCTTTTTCTCCTCACCAGCAGATTTAGGAAGCCAAGAATCCACCTTGTATGTATTACAGCAGTCTTGCTTGTATGAAATCATCAGATGCAGAGAAAGAATATTTGATAGATCCATCCTATCCATCTACAACTTGTCCTTGGACTACACCACAACATTCACAGTGTGCCTGTGCAAAACACACTCTACAAAGGGATCCCTGACTCCTTACACTTGTTATTCATACATTGTTTTAATCTTTCCTGTGGGAGAAATCCTACTGAATCTTTCACACCCCGGGAGACGGTAGGATTTTTTAAACTGAGTTGCAAAGTAAGGAGTTCTGTACTAGAGCAATTATGGTTTATTGTTTCAGTTGGTAAAGTTTAAAAAAGCAGCCGTCTCTTAAGACCATACCATAAAATGTGACTTGCACACAAACTGTAAATAAATAGAAATAATTGCTTGTGCTACAAGATCCATCTGGGGTTGGTTTCAGTTCCTCAAATAGTTGCAAACTTTCTGCACATCTATAAGCAAACCAATTAATCTTCCCTGTATCTCATTTCCCTTTTAGTGCAATGAGCAAAGTTATCTCCAGTGTCCAGAGGATGAGTTCTGCAGCCTGGCAGAGCCCCAGCACACCCAAGCCCTTACCCCCTGCCCCAAGGACCCCTTTACCAGGATCAAAGTAAATAGCTTGCAGTGATTTCACATATTCCCAGCCCCACGGGCTTAATGTGATTTTTTAAAATGGAATTAATTTCTAGCCAACCTATGGCTTAGCTGTTACCCAGTTACACCAAAGATGACAGAAAGGGCTTAAGCTAAGGTGTGACTTGATTAGCAGCATTTCTTCTCACAGCCAGGTACGCCGCCCTCTTTGAACCCTGTCACTGCCCAGAGGAGCAAAGGAGAACCTCAGGAGCCAGGATTAACACGAGGGCCCCAGGCCACAGCTGCTTCCATAGCTCTTGAAACAACAGCAGCCAGATCTCTGCTCTGGTGACTTCCTATCCTTGCTCTATCAGTTTGTGCTGGCAATCATGAAGCACTGGAAGTTAGAACCAGAGCTTGTTTGCTGCCTGTTATCACATCCAACCATTCCCCATAACTAAAGTGCATGGGCTCCTTCATCCGTCCCCCAGCTTCTAGGATACATCTGAAAAATCCTCGTGTCTCCACAGGCAGACACAGTACAGCCTCATGCTTTTGTTTCTCTGCAGACTTGTTCCTGCTGAGCTGGTGATCTTGTCATCTGTACAGGGAAAAAAAAAGACTCATTTTCAAGGAGAATGAAAAATGGATCTCAGCAATTACAAGGGACTCACCTCTCTGTGCTTCACTGGTACCTTCACTATCATGACAGTGGCTACCTAGCAACCATGCCTTTCTACTTAAGACACCTTTATTCAGATATATTTGTATTTCTACTGGCATGGGGAAACGTTGGCCATAAAAATATTAGTTTATTTGGACGCAGTAAGGTAAAGTATCTTTCAGAGAATTTAAAACACTATTTCAGCAGCAGCTTGAAGAAGCACCAGCAGCTCTTTTGTTGGTGTGGCAGCTGTACCTGTTTAACCTCACTATTGAGACATGATCCTTGTCAGGTTAGAGTGTGCAAAAAGTACTCACAAACCAAAACTAAAACGACTCCCCACCCCAAATCCCTGAAAAACAAGACCTTAAGGTTTTCTAGGAGCAAGTCCTCTTCTTATTAGCTTACAGGAGCAATTAACCAGTGGGTGGTTTCTGGGCCTACCTTAAGCTTTAAATGAATGTACTTAATACATTTACCTATTGCCTAGAAGACAGGGTGGAGTTAAATGTGCTTAAGATTTATAGACAGAGGCAATCTAAGGCAATAAAGCTGTTTTGCCTCCCTTCTGTCTGAAGGCAGAGCAAGGGTAACCTTATAAAGCTGGCTAATTGTGCTGGTTGTTTGTATTTTAGATCACTGCCCTCCATTTTAGCCCTCCCTCCTCCCTCCCCACCATCTATGAAAAACAAAATTAGGCAGAAGCAGTAAATCACTGTATGGAGCTTCCTACCTCATCCCTCTTTCAGCTGACAAGAAGCAAAACCTTGTTGATTTTCACATGGCAATGCTTACTTTAATTCATGGGACAAGATACCCTTCCAAAAATAATTCAATATGGTTCTGTATTCAACCCAGCTGCCCTTCTGCTTTATGCTGTAGCCTTGTCACAACACTCTTTCTCTCTGCACTTGTTTCAGCCTTCAGACTGGCGTATAAGCTTTTAATCATTTCAGTGTTATTTATCTAGTATCATCCCACCAACTTCGAGTTTTTCCCAGTATTTATTAATTAACTTTCCCAAAATTTCTGTGGAGTAGCAAAGTGTTCCTTGTCCAATTTCTCAAGCAAGGAACCAGGGTTTGTATTTAGTATTACTGTGGAAATTTCCTGATTCCTCTGGAACTGGGTACCAAATAAAAGGATTTTGTACAAGCAGACAGTATCTGACCAACAGTTAGACTGAAACCCAAATAGCCAGTAGGCAAACTCAAAGGAAGGAGGGGGAAATGTGTTTCTGTAAAATTTGACATGGTAATAAACAGATATTGAAAAAATAAGCAATTTTATAGAGAGTAAGTACTTTTGAATACCAGGCTACTCATCCAGATCAGGGATGTGAGTCTAACTTCAGGCTCCTACAGGAGCTAATGGTCCTGCAAGATGTTCATAGTTAACAAATAAATACAAAAGAGAAAGGACTAAGCAAAATGCAGCCCCAGGGGAAGTGCTTGGACTCTTGAGAAGCTCTGAGTAGGATCCTAAACAAATGTCACTTTGGGTAGGGACAGAAAAGAAACCGAGATGTGGGAGGGGACCACTGTCTGCCAAGGTCTCAGTCACCTCAGGTGAGGCTTGAGTAATTTCTCTTCTCCTGAAACCCACAGACCAGTAGACACATGGACTCTGGTACCTGTAAAAACATTTTTTTTTTCCATTTTACATTGTTTGAAGGACAATATACAACTTTAAAATGATGGATTATATCTCAGGTATTCACTACTAATGCCTTAGTCATGTAGTGTCAGTTCCTGTCCGCCTTGATGCTATCCAGCTGGATTACCCTGGAAATCCTCGTTTTATAAGAAAGGATGAGCCAGTGAGTCACCCAACGTCTCCTGTGGTCCCAGCTGCTGGAGACAGAGTGAAGCATGTTCTCCTGCTGAAAGGTGCTGAACCCACAGGTCCCATCAGCTGGGTGGCTCTTTAAAGAGGATAGGGAGGGCAGCAGCAGCAGCAATTTAAAACACAGCAGCTTCAGCTGTTTTCTTTGTGAGGTGCCCATCCCTTCAACACACGCAGAGAAGGTGTTGAATTCCAGGTGAACATTGGAAAATAAAGTTTGGGTCTTTTTGACACAAGGATTCAAAATCCATTTAAATCTTCCTGTGGGCACCATGTAATTGATCAAGATGTATCTTTGCCAAGCCCTTGAAGATGCATCACAAACTGTGACCCCATTTCTTTAACAAGCCATGCAAAGGAGAGCAGTGCCCTGCCTTCACCACTGTTCCTGCTTTCATTAAATCTGATATCAAACCTTTCAGGAGGAAAAAGGCAAAAAGACTCTGAGGAAAAGAGCAGGTTCAAGTTCAGCATGGGCTGCACTTGCCTAACTCACAGGAAAGCTCAAGTTTGCAGAGGGCTCTGCAGATGTCAGAAGAATTATAACAATCATTAATTAGAATATGATCATTCAACTTAGGTTTTGATTCTCAGCATACTTTATCCTCTACCCTTTCTATTACAACTGCAGAATTGAAATTTCATTTATCTTGATTGTCTGCAGTTTTGAAGTAATGGGAAAAGTTCACAGTGAAGGCTTCGAGGTGTCTTCTGTTATCAAGGGTTCCTATTAGCTACATTGAATTGATTTAAGCCTATTAGTTTATCAAGAGCATAATCCCATTCTTTAGCTTTCAAGGGAAAGCAGCAACTATCTCAGTTAATTACTGTTTCCTTGCTGGTACCCCAGAGCAAGCAAATGGTCCAAAGTAATTGGTAACAATTGGGAATGAATGTGTACATATAGTCCTGCTAACTATAACTTGTAAGGTTAATTGGAAAAACTGGGATAAGTGTGGGATGCAAAACAAGTGAATTTTCTTCACAAAAGGAGATGAAGTTTCCAGTGTACTGAAAAAATTGACATGTTTTACTTGGTGCTTATATAAAGACCAGGTCATGAAAGACCCCTGAATCACCACAGAAACGCATCCAAAGCCATCTGAACAAGCTTTGCCAAGGAGTGGGCCTTTTTCAATACACAGCTGTGGGAAAAACTCTGGGAGCAACCCTGCACAGGGACCACGAGGTTCAGCTGCCTGCAGATCCTGCTTGCCCTCACCACAGGCAGCCTCAGGGTCCCTCTCCTGAAAATCCTCTCTTCATTGTCGTGCCCTGCATCCCAGCAGCCCCACAATGACATAGCAAGGTGAGAGCAGGTGGGAGTGGGGAGCGAGTTTATCTTGGCCGTGCTGCTGCACAGTCACCTGTAGGGGATAAAGGAGCTGGTGGTTTTTCTGGGCGTGAGGGGTGCAGGTGGAAGGAGGACCTGCATCCCAAGATGGGAGAGATGAACAGGACTGAAGGAATGGGAGTGTGTGGACAAAGCTGTGTGCAGGGAGAGGCGTGAGGGGAAATTGTGTTTTGCCTCACAGGGGTTTGAATCCTAGACAGAGAGCACAGCAAAGCAGGAATCTTTCTGAATAACATCGCAGTAAATTTTCCCAGATTCTTAGGAGGTTTCCAATAAAATAGTCCTGTCAACTTCAGTGAATCTTTGATTTATACTGACTGGGGATTTATCCTTCTGCTGGGGCATATCTAAACTACCTATAATTTTGTTATACTAGCAAGTCAGAGTTATTCTGATGTATGTATTATTGGTTAATATGGACTGTCATCAACCCTTCAGTCAGCTGGCCATGATTCATGAAAGAAAATCACTTCTAATTAAACATTCATCTAATTATTCTTGCCAGAAACAAATGAAATATGCAACCAATATGTTCCATAACAGCTTCAGAAGAGCACCACTAGGATTTGTGAAGCCAGATGATTGAATGCACGGGGAAGCTTTTCAGCACATGTTGCATGAGAAAATGATCCATTCCTACCTTTTAACTGTCTTCTGAACATTTCAAGCAGTATTTAATGTCAGACTAGATTTTGGAACAAGGCACATTAATGACTGCAGTAATTGCTCTTTGGGAGAACAGATTTGAGTGACAACACTTTCTCTAACCTCCAGGGTCTTACTTTCCTATGAACAGCTTAACGTTTAAACAAACTGATTTCTCAATATTTTACCAAAAAAAAAAAAAAAAAGAAAAAAGATCCCTGCAGAGGCTCACATAACTATTTTTCTGTTAATTTATTTTTTTCTGTTAATTTAATTTAAAAGAAAATCTGTAGCATAACATTTTTCTTTGATGTATCAATGTATTGCAAGTCTGTTTCATACATGCATCTAAGTAATAGGATGTTGACCCCCTAGAATGACTTCAAAATTCTTATGTCTTATCATTCCCCTTTGTGTCTGGGACTGTAAATCTATTTATCAAGTGCCTGAAATAGTTTTGTGAGTCCTGCAAATTTCTTTTTTGCTCTAACATATTTTGGCTTACAATATCTTGAATATGCAGTAACTGAAGATTTTCTCCTGATTTGTAGACATACATGTTGCAAATTGCTCATATATGTTTGATTGCAATCAGTTGAACTTCCCTAGAACTCAAAACTAGTCTAACTGAAGAGAGAAACAGAAACAAGGTTTGGCAATATTTCCCTCATCAAAAGGGCAAATCTGTAAGGTTACCATTTAATTTAATTTTTTATGGCACAATGCAGTAACCATTAACAGATGAGTGGCAAAAAGTGATGTTATGCCTTCATGGAAACTACAGTAACAAGAATAAATTCTCAAGATTTGTTCACAATTGCAAGCAAATAATTTCTGTTAAGAAACCTTCTCCTCAGTCTGAAAAAAACGAATTACAGGGAAATAGGTATCAAACTCGGGAGGATACGCTGTTCAAATATGTGGAAAAGCCTGGAGATTCAGCAGGTTGCTTCAGATACCATCACATTTGCAGGTTATCAGGTTCTGGCATGCTACTTCTCTGTAATTATTTATTAAAAGACCTAAAATGAATGTTTCGAAAGGATTTTGCAGAGCAGTTGGAGTTCAGGTTTGTTTCTCAATCCTGCCACAGCTTTTATGTGTAGGGTATTTAGAACCCCACTGGCTGAAGCAGGTAGGTGATGAAATCAAGTATTACAGATGTTTCTTATGAAATCAGTGGGAAGTAAATATCTAAGAAATTTCAAAAATCTAGTTTCAATGCTCTCTGGAATAATCTCTGGATGGAAGTAAGCAGTGCAATGCCTGATATGGCATCAGAGTTCAGTTTAAATTGATCATATCTTGGGGATTTCTTGAGATCAGTTTGGCTTTTCAGAAATACCTTACTGTTCCAAGGCCTTCTTTCAGTAAAAAAAAAAAAAAAAAAAAAAAAAAATCAAGTTTTTCACTGGGAGAGTTACATTTTAACCTATAGAACTGACTGTTTAATGATATTTTTATTCCAAACACAATTTGTTCCATATTGACTAGAAACAGGGAATTCAGCAACACAAGCAATTGTAGTTGAGAACAATTATTGGAGTCAAGATGTTGAATGGAGCTGGATGCCATTGTTGTTTCAAACATGCTAAATATCTGTTCTCTGTGGTTCCTGACAATGGTGCCAAGGTCTGGACTCTACACTCCCTTCTCCCAGAGCCATGAGTGCATTACCTGAACCTGGCAGTTGCATTACAGCCAGCATTTTATTAATATACTTTTACATCTTAGGGATATTTTGTGACTCTTGAATGCCCTCATCAAGGTTTCCTCTTTCTCATTCTGAAAATAAAGGCAATTTAGCTTTGTTTTTCAGTTTTAATAACCAGAGATTACCACTGACTTTAATCCACAGATCATGTCTCCCCACACTGGCCAGATTAATCATCAAAATGTCAGATCTGTAGTCATCTTTCTCTCTAAATTTCCCTATTATCATTTTATTAGCTGCAAATTTCTGCAAAACCACACAGATTTCCTTTCCAAATCTGACTACCACAGCTCCCATTACTGGAATAGGATCCCAATATTACCAGGTAGATTGTGCCTGGGCTGGTCTGACCCTTGCTGCTGGGCCAAAGGCGGAAACTGCGGTGTTTCACCCCAGAGACACCTTTGGCTGGCTGGGTGCTGCAGCTGGGAGCTGAAACAAGTCCAGGCTTGTAGAAACTCAGTTTACCTCAGGTGGAAAGGCTTCAGGCTAGGGTGAAGAGAAAAAGGAGACGGATTCTGTTGGAGGGTTAATATCCAGAGTTTATTCCATGGTCACAGACACCTGAATCTTTAGGTAACAGCTCCAACACAATCCTGACCACATGGTCCTGGCTGAATTTAAGCCCAGGGACAGGGGGAGGAGAAGGGACAGGTGAGCACCAACCAGGTGGGAGGGGCAGCGTCTCAGGGGACAAGGGACACAGGGACAGGCCAATGACCCCAGGCCTGAAGGGCATCCTGTGAACATGACCAACCACATGAGGCCTTGCTGGAATGTTAAGCCTGAGTGACAGAACTCACTCAGCAAGGGGGCGAGGGGGAAGGGAGAGGGGTATGGCCACACCTGGGAAGGGACTGGGAGGTAAAACAGGAAATTGCAACACACTGCAACATCCCATAATCTGGAGGAGTATTTCAGCAAACTGTGACCACAGAAGAAAGGCAATTAAGATATTGCCACTATGGCTCCATCCTTCTGTGATATCCACCACAGTGAGAGGCTGAGGATAGATCAAGGCAGTGAGAAGCTGAGGAAGGTCCAAAGGCAGTAAAACTGCAGCAGAGGGATGTACTGAGAGTCTGGAGGTGCAGAATCCTTGGGAAGGCTGTCCCACATCATTGCTCATACATCCAAAGCACCCAGTTTTCTTCTCCTTTTCTGCCTCCCGCAGCTCCCAGAGGCACAAAGTGCATTTTTCCCATGGGAGATTTCTGCGTTCACTTGTGCTGCAACGTGAACTTGTGAGTCACTCCTCACAGAGCAAGAACAGCACTCTCTCCCCTCCCTGCACCTCTGGCAGTGCTGCCTGGTGCCCACATCATCCCTGCTCTCAATGAAATCGTCCTGGATCAGACCCCAAGCAAACAGCTGCCTCCATGGGCACCAGGTCTTGTGAGATGGTCAAAATTAGGGCCATGCCCCTTTGCTTACTGTTTTCAAGTTGGCATGTCTCCACTTAGCTGTGAGAGATTTGGTTTTTTTCAACAAGCCCTTTCAATGTGCCTGTGTGCTGTTCAAAGGGTCCAAGCACTTAACTTTATATTTTTGCTTCCATTCCAGGGACCAGTTGGCTAAATATTCAATTTGCAGCATCTAAACATATGGGCATTTACGTTCTTTATCACATGTAGCTGAGAGTCCACTGAGCAGTGAGACTTATTTATGCTAACTGTTCATTTTACATTGTTTTTAATATGGCAAAATAAGGATTTAAATTTGTTTGCAGACAGAAAGCAAATTATTTTTATGTTGTGCTGCCAGAGTAAAATTTTGCTGCATGCAGCTTTCCTCCCCTTTTCTCAGAAGCTATCTAAAAATAAATGTCGCACACCTGTCTTGTCTCTGTATGCCATCCAGTAACTAAAGCTAGACATGCATACAGCACTCTGATAAAAGCCTCAGTGGAGCCTGGAGGGGGAATTTCACTCTCACTGCTTTTGCCAACTGTCCTACTTGCTTCCCACATCAGAGAGCTGAGACCATCCTAGCCCAAACTTCACCCAAGAAATTTAACATGGACAATGTTACATGGACAATCCTGAAGTAATCAGGCAGTTGGGCTGATTACTGATCAGTCAGGCTTGATGGTCACTGCAAGCCTCTTCAAACTGAAATATTTTATTCTTCTGTATTCCAAACCAAAAATCCATTTCCTTGCTCTTTCCGCCATGGAGTTTTGCCCAGTTTTCCCATTCAGTTTATTTCAGGCTGGATTCTCACCTTGGCGCGCTGGCAGTGCAGGTCGATCCCGACATGAACCAGGGCCAGGAGCACATTCCAGTGCTGGGAAGATCCCACACCTCACACCACAGCTCCTGCTGGCAGAAGGGAGTCACAAGCCAGAACGCTGCTGGCATGCTAGCGTGTATGACAGATTCATTTTCCTGCGGCGTATGAATTAGCAAATTACGGTTTCTGAATGAGACTGGGCCTCAACAAGTCTTCTGCTGTCAGATACACCTCAGTTTCTGGGATTTTACGTCATCCACCTTTCTGTTTCACACCAGTAATTTCTGTCTTACGGAAAAAATGCTCTTTTTTCTCATTCTGAAAAACATTGTGACTGTTGTTATGCTGCCTCAACAACACGCCATTGGCTAAGGGCTATTTTGGAAATTCATGTCAGGTCTGTTCAACCATTTTCTTCTTTTCTTCTCCATTAAATCAGACTTGCATCCCAGCCACAGTCAGTCAGAGAAATCACAAGCATTGATTTCCAACTTGTGCTAGTTAATGCAATTCCTCCCAAAACTTTTGTGGCAACCTCACCTTCTCCAGAGTTGAACGGGTGATCTGCTCATGAGCCAAGCTGGGAGCAGTTCCTGTTGGATTTCAGAGGGACACATTCCCATTGTGTGCACACCCAGCCTCTGGGCTTCTGTGAATGGCAAACCATCTCTAGAGCATGATGCAAGGAATACTGAGATCAGGCGGCCAAATCAGAGCCTAAACTGGGAGCTAACCAGTCTGATCTGACCCAGCTGTGTCCCACTGCTTTTGAAAAGGTGAGAAATACATAAATCTGAAAAAGGTTTTCCTGCATTGGATAACCAAGCAAAGCTCCCTACGAGCATAAAAAGCATTTTCAGGTAAAGGTTGTACTGTGGTATGGATTAAAAGTTTTTCATTTCTATCTGCTACATTGAAATGACAAGTGTCAATCCCTGAACTTTAAAGCATAAAATAAAGTCAGAAAAAGATTCCCTGAGGATGAAAGCTTTGCAAAGTTTTGTCAAAAAAAGGCACTGTAGAGTAATTTTACCTTCTGATGGAAGACCTATGAATATCAGTGGAGACAAGCGATTGGACTAGTCACTGGTGTGTGACATTAAGATTCCTACAGAGGAAATCACTGTAAAATTACTGAGAGACATGAGAGGTTCACACTGTCTTCACCTATGAAAATAAAATTCTTGTGGGTAGGTTATGGTATAAAACATGTAATTGCTATCAAATGAGCACAAAAAGGTTTATCTTTTGTGATTATTAGCTTTTTTAGATTATATGTTTTGAGACAAGGAAATTCTTTTTGTCTTAAGTTGTTCAGATCTTTTGCTTCCTAGCCAAGACCTCAGGAGACACCAATAATATACAGTCTAAGGATTTCTCTCTTTTCCCTAAAATGGGACAACAAAACAATTTTAGAAAACCCACCAACCTAAATGACTGCAATAATTTGTTAAAATTAAGGATGGATGTGATGGATCCTGAGACACTGGAACAGTGGGCTAGAATACAGCAGAATGCTGTGCTACATTGCTGAAAATAAATCAGCAATGTAGGAAATTATTCAGAAGGGTTTTGGACTGGAGTCCACAGTGTCTCAACATGCAGCAATTGAATTCGCCTTCATTCTGCTCTAGAGACCTCAGAGTCCTACCCTGTAGTGAGGCAAAGTGCAGGCGAAAATCAAGAGGAAAGCGTGGAGCCCTTGAGAATGAGGAGGGACACATAGTTTGTACTTTTTTCCCTAATAAATCTACAAATATCTCAGCCAAGCTTTAAATAATGCAGGCAGGGTCTTTCCTTCTTCCTACAAATTTGCCTTTAAATGGAAACACATACTTCCTAATTTGACATGGTCACTTCTAATGGAAATATGGGGCTGCATCCAAGTGATAAACTTCTGATTCTAGAATTAAAGAAGCAAAGAAACTCTGCTTCAGGGCAAATGCAGCAACTTTAAATCCCTTCCTTGCTCATGCTGTTGTATAGCAAGGGTATCATTAAGCTTTTCCAAGCTGGCACCGCAGATGAAGGCACTCAAGGCACTGTGAGTGGCTGTGCACTGTGGAGGTTTATCTCAGGTGAGGATGCACCGGCGGTTTGTGCTGTGTGTGGGCACGAGCATGTGCTGGGGAGGGGAACGCACGCGCCACCGCAGATTCCTGCTCTTCTCCATTTGTTTATATTTAGCAGTTTCTCAGTTCAGCCGCCGTTTAAAGTGTAAGCTCTTTCAAAGCTCTCTTTAAAGTCCTACATTTTTGAGAGCCATTTGAGAAAATGTCTCCCAAAGAGTGAAAAAATAACCTTTAACATGTCCATGGCTCAAAAAGAGATTTAACCACCTCTCAGTTAACACATAATCAATCATCTAGTAAGATTTAATCCAACTATGAGATCAACTAAGAAATTGTTCTGGGCAGCTCTTATAAATCAGGAATGTATTTAGATAAATAGTAATAGTGGTGATTTAGTAGCAGTAGTAAATATTTTTTGACCCATTTCTACTTTATCAACGCCTCTGTCAACTCAGTGTAAACCCCACTCTTAGAGTTAAAAACTGAATTAGAATATAAAATATAACAAAACATCTTTTTGAAAACATAGGAAATGAGAGTGACATTTCTTCTGCTATTGTTCAACACTTGCAAGTACTATTAACTTCAAAAATTAAGGAAAAAACTGTCGCACTGAATAACTTCTATATTTAAGATGAACAAGTAACTGCAGATTTCTTGAACTGATTAATCTCCCTTCCCTTCTCATGAAAAAATATTCCATGTGAAAATAAAATTGCATGTTTCTTACAGCATGAAGCCTCTTTACCTAATTGAATAGAAGAGTGTTCCACTAAAATGTATTTATCCTTAGGCAGAGCACAAGTACACATGATTATGAAGGTCAGCTTGCTTTCGAAGCTGAGTGAAATACGTGTACCACATTTAGCAGGCACACGTACAAGTAAGCCCATACAAGAAGAGAGAGTGAGAAAAGCAATTATAATTGCTATTCTCCAAATATATAATGAATTCTCAGGTTTTCATCTTATCCTTTTATATTCCAAGAAGAAAACTTTGCAGGTCTTAGGGAGTGGAGGGAAGAGAGAAATTTCAGCTTCTGATAGGACTCTTAGCTTGGTTAAATGTTAAACAAAAATTTAAAACAGCTTTAGTGTACTGAAACCTTTTGTGATCTTTCAAAAATTATATTAATCCAAAGAGCAAGTTTTATTCTAGGCAAAGCTGGATAGCGAAATTCTACTCTCAGTGCAACACTTTGGATGCCCACAAATTGTGTGAATCTGTCACTGAAAGTGGAATTTAATGCCAAATATCTGTATTTTCAGCATCTATTGACAGGCCTACAAATAAGATTTCTAATTAGTCTGCTACAGAGAGAATAATCTGATCTTTAGGGAGCTTTTGCATTTAAACAGTCTTGAGGAAGACACCTTGGCATAAGGATATTAGTGGTTTATGCATCCATACAAAGAAACACAATTGATTTGCTCTTTGATCACTACTCAGACTAAATCAAAGCAAACCCACAATCTTCAGGGGTTTTAGGCTTAGTACCTATTTCATAGACAAGCTAAGTGCTTTGCCATGTACACCATCATTGTGGCAATGCACATGGCATGTGATTTTAGGAGATATGGTAAAGACAAGAAGATTTTTACATATCTTGAAAGGGTGAAAAGAAATTTTATGCATGTACCATAATGCCACAACTGTCAAGGTCTCATCTCTCTTCCCCTTTTTAATTCTATTGTAGCACAGGAAGAGTACAAAAATTCAATAGAGGAGAATTAAAGAAAAATCATTACATTTCTTACAGCAAATCATGAACAATTGTGTGGTGTCACCAAAGAGCATGAAGTGCAGTCAAGTCTAAAAGCTGGAAGTGCCCTATTATTCATTTTTACTGAAAATCCAAGAGGGCTTCTTGTAAATTCAAAATTTGTCATGTGGCCCTTGAAGGAGGCCTTTCAAGATTTCAAACAGTTGCTTCAGAACCATGAGCTGTTGCTATGTTTATGGGGTTCACAGCATTTATAAACAGCTAAAATGCTGTGTTAAAAAGCAAAAATACAAAGCAAAAACTGGATATTTTTCCCTACTAACATAAAACTACAACTCATATTCAAAATATAAACATATGGAGATTGAGAAAAACATTGCTTTTCCTCTTCCATTTAAAGAGCTTCAGTGGTTTTGTGTTTTCACTTCTCTCTAGCCTTTGCAAGGATTACACTCATAAATCAAAAAGTCTCAATATAATTACTGAAAGAAATTTCTTCAAAATCTGGGATATCCACAGCTCTTAGGTTAGCTCCTGACCTCAGGCAGACCAAGCCATCTGGCTTGGTTCCCTATTGCTTGTAGTGATGGTGATGGACCTCAAGCAAGAGCTGGTGGCTATGCCAAATTCTGACCTTTTTTTTTTTTTTAAATATAACTTCTACTCCATTCTGTAATAGACAATTAAGAGCTGAAATTGCAGCAAGTAGATGACCAAATGCCTTTGGAGATCTCTGCTTCCTAGGAAGGGAACTTAGAGCCTCGGCACCAAGCAGCAGCAGCAGCCTGCACCCATCCTGTATTCCACAATCTGTAATTTCAGCTACATATCTATTTATTCCAATGCTGCAGTATTCCATTTCTGAATGAGTTCCCACATCATGGTGACACATGCCTAGCATTATTGCATTTTAGACAGCCATCTGTACTGATATATTCAGCCAATAATTTGCCACCAGGAAATTGGTTCCTGGGAATATATTTTTTATGCAGAGTGCATGCATGCCTGTCTCTAATTTGTAAAATCCATATATCCTTGATGTGTCTTGTAGGAAGATGAAATCCTATTTCGTCCTGAACCACCCGTAAAATGTAATTCTTGGTATTAATTAACGGTCAAGAAAATTTATGCCACAGTTCATCAGCAAAACCTTTGCAGCAGCACAATAATCCCCAAAAGGATAAGTGGCTACATGGCAATGCCAGTCAGCTATATATGGCAAATGGCAGGGAAGAATGAAATGGGTCTAAAGGGACACAGATCCTCTCACTGATGAAAGACATGGGCTAAAAATACACCTCAGTATGGATAAATATAGAATAATGATCGTTAAGAGAAATAATCCAGACGTGGGTTGCGGCGTTTAGTGGAGCAATCTTACAGGATCCTGGGAAAAAAACCCAAAAGAGCTGGGTAGGTATTACTATGTATTATAGTATATTTTCAGACTGCCTTATAACCCCTTATGTAGTGAGAAATGGCCACCTAACTTCAGATCATTAAGTCCATCTCCTGTGACACCAGAACATGGCCCACCAGATGGGAGACACATGAAATATTAAAGAGATACTAAACATGTACTTCAGCTTTGGGCAGAGAGCCAAGGGTAGCAGGAGCACGGGCAGGCAGCTCACAAGGGGTCTGGGGAGGCAAGAGTTCCTCAGATGAAAACTGTGGCTCAAATTATGTGCAGCACAATTTTCATATCTGCTAAAGAGAGTGCTTTTTTTTTCCATTTCTTTTGGAGGGAGGGGATTCCTTTTTTGGTCTAGGGAGGGGTGGAAGAGGGCTAGAGAATTAAAAAGAGGAAGCTTTAAAGCATAGTTCAAAATGTTAAAAGATAAAGAAAAATTCTATTACTTTCAGCTAAGAGAGACGGAGTTTTGGAAATAAAGTGGGTTTGGTTTTTTTTTAATTATCAGAGATTTTCCTGTCCTCACACAGACACCAGGCTGCTAATCAGGGGCATTCACAGCAGTTAATTCCACTTTGAGTAGGATTAGCTCTAATATTTAAATAAAAAACCTCCACAGCTTTGCAGTTTTTGAGTAACAGGAGTTTGGGGAGGAGGAAACTGGTAATGAAGGGAAAAAATGAAGTCTCTGTTCTCCAACAGATCTGGAAGCCAAGCAGCAAAACTGGGAGAACATCTCATAGGGCTCCACAGCCCTGGAGTAAATTTCAGAGGAAGTGGTCATCCAGTTGAAATAAATACAAGTTCTGTTTATTTTTGGAGGAGAGAAGATTTTCACAAGTATCTCTATGTCTATTAAGTGTTTCCAGGGAAAAGACTTTTTCATAGTGAATAAGCAGCCTCCAAAGAATTTTTTAAACTGCACATAAGTATTGTCTTGACTTACAGAAAATTATCTTTGGTGTGGACTGATTTTCTCTATTTTGGCAAATTTACACAGTACTACAAAAAATGCTTTGTTTTACAAGAGATGTAAGTTGGGTTTCATATTTCAACTAATTGTTTACTGTCAATTAAAATATTTTCACAAGAAAAACATCACTTAAATATTACTTGGAGTTAGTCCTCTTTCTATATAGAATAACTTTTCATTTTTGTATGTTTTGAACTTTTAAGAGACCATCATAGCAACGTTCGCAGTACATCATGGTTACAAGTATTGCTGCACTATTACCTTTAATAGTAGACTGATATTTTATAGTAGACTGATATTTTATAGTAGATTGATATAAAGATATTATGTAATATCTTTTTCCAAACACATGAGAAATGTGTTTAAACCGATTTGGAATTAAAAAGGATAACCCATTTCCTTGACTAATTGTAGATTGCATATAACAACAGGCTTTGAGACGGAAATAAATTTCAGTAGCAATTGAAATGGAATGCGAGATTTTGCAGCAGGAATCACATCTCCAGCATGTTTTTTTAGAGCAATCCTGTTAAATGAAAATACAGCATAAGCTCTTGCAGGAAGGGAACAAGCAAAGTTAGGTCAAGAGGAGTGTCCAAGGCATATACTCTGGGCTCATCCATGCTAAAGTGGCACCAGCACCAGCTTTGGCACAGCCTTGGGCTGTCTCTGGGGGGATCATTGCAGGTTAACCCCCCTGCCCAGCCCCACTGCTCGCTGCACAGCCCCACATCAGCGGGAGCAGGGCACCTGCAGGGCAGCTCCTGCTGCTCCCACCAGCTCCTGCCTTGCAGAGCTGACACCTAACTCTGGGCTGAAATTGCGCACTCTTGGGACAAAAGGCAACGTTCTCTATTTTTGTCTGTCTGCCTCAAACAAAACTGAGAAAATACCGAGTCCTCCAGGATTCCTAGCTCTCCAGGGCAGCAGATCCTCGGAGAATCATCCTAGAGGGAAAATTCCCACTTTTACTAGAGTCCCCCATTAGGCTGTTCTGGGTGAGGAACCACAGAGCTGATGTCAGCTACTTTTAGGTTGGTTCTAAAGCCTTTTGGCATTATAAGAAGGAAAAAAAAAAGAGAGTGAGGGAAAAAAATCCCAGACTTTCATGGGCTGACTTCTAGGTTGAAATTTGTGCATATGTTCAAAAAATACAAGTGACATTTTCTCCCATGTATTGAAGGCAGCAGCAACTGAAATTTGACATGTCAAATAGAGTACATGCCACTTAATCTATCCAGTTTGAGATCTGGAACACAGCGTGTTACAAAGACCTGAGGAAAAGAAAAAAAAGGAACATTAAATATATGTGAAATGCTGTGGGAAAAAAAAGTGTAAATTCTGTTTTTCAGCCCCCAGCTTCACAATTCTTCCTTTCTGATGTAAATAGCTTCCAGCAGAAAGATTTGAGAGTGCAAATCTGTATGAAATGTTGGCAATTCCAAAAAAAAAATGTTGAGAGAAATGACATCGTTTATTTCCTTCAAAATTTCTAAAGTTCTTATTTTTTTATGAAGTATCAGGAGATGTTTCATAACAGATTAGAATTAAACCTCCCTCAAAAGTATATATTAGCTTTCTCTTCAGCCCCTCAAGAGGACAATGTGTGGCAAAAGTCTAAAAACACCCTCTATAATAAAAAAATTTGAAACTAATTCAAAGAGTTAACAACCACTGCAAATAGATTTACTGCACTTCATTATAAAGTTAAAGTAAATGGAGCATTTAAAAAGAAATAACAGATGCCATCATCCTGGATGGATAATTAACAGCAGACTTTTTAACACTTATATTTAAATGGGACTGAAACATTTCAAAAAGATTTTTTTTTCTGTTGCAAAACATTCAGATGTAAAAAAAAGACCATTCTCCTCCAACAACCTCCCTAGGGAAATGAACTTCTGAATAAAACTGAGAGCACTTCAGGACTACAGGTTTTCATTTTTCATGAGAGCAATGTGAGCTGCCTTTTGAGCTCCTGGGTGTGGGAGAACAGCAAAGGTGATACCCGCCCACCTCCCCAGCTACCCAACCCACTTCCATCCCTGCTGGGCAGATTTACCCTCCTCAGCCTTGCAGACCTCAGCTTTCCCAGCTCTGTTTGGCTTTCCAAGGCAACTGTGCCTTGCCTGCACCAAAACAGCTGCTGAACAGAGCTGTGGCCACACTGTCACCTTCTGCACCATCAGCTCAGGTAGAGCTGAGTGGGGACACCATTCTTTAGCAGGTGCTCAATAATAAAAATAATACTTCATTTCCACATGCATTTTTCCTGGACCTTTTCTTAAACAACTCAGCCCTTTTTCCATCTCCCAGGTTCTGGGGAGATGCACAAAGCCAAGGTTTGCTCAGACCTATTCATTACAAAAATGCACCTACTTTGCCGTCACTTGGCACCTTCTTTTGGCTGCAACAGTAGAAAAACTGGCTCACTCTGACAGAAAGGTTGGAACTCTCCTCTGTTTTCTAGAGGTGATCTCTCAAGGTAAGGATTAACACATTGTTCAGACAGTCTGGGGGAACAAAGCTGCTTTTGCCATTCTCTGTGCCATTTCGAGGCATCGGGTAACACCTTTCACTTTAATTTTGAGGAACACAAAACCTTTTAAAACACTGCAAAACCGTCAGCTGCCAGGTTATACAACTCACTCCAAGTTACCTCCTCTGAATGTTGAAGTTGGTGTGTAATACATGGCTGTCCAGAGGCAGGGTATATACCAGCTAAGGGTGGATGGACATCCAGGAGCATCAGGATATCTTTTTTCCCACCCTGGGTGCTTTCAGCACAGGGCACAGTTCAACCATCAGCTGCCTCAATATATCATTTCAGGTTCTGAGTCTATGCTGCTTATAAAACACAGCTTTTCAGAATAACACACGTTTCTCACTTTTTTTTTTTTTTTGCTGTTGTTGCGGTTTACCAGGCTGTAAGTGTTACAGATTATCTTCTGAGTCAAGACACACAGATGCTCTCCTTATGAATATGAGAAAATAATAGTGCCAAGGGGCATTAAAGATCTGTTCATTCAGGTGGGGGTGGGAGGGTGGAATTACACAACGTGATAAAGTCAGAAAAATACCAGGAAACTTAGGACAGCTCCTCCAACTATTTATTTATCAAATTGATTTTAAGTTTGAATAAGTGGTCTGCATATGTAGTCTCCCTATTAGCAGGTGCAAATTAATAATTGAGATTTTTGACAATCCTAGCAGCAGAAACTGCATGTTCACATAGCAAAGTGTTGCTGCCTTGGTAAAGACACTGAACTGAGAGTCTAAACAGGAGAACAAAAGAGGCTCCATCTCACAGCCAGCAACAACTGGGTTTGCCTGTGCCTACATAGAAAGCAAAGCCCCAGCTCGAGGCACGGCGAGGGTAACTCATGAATATGAACATCCGAGAGGGATGATGACAGGAAGTTTACATAATGGTAACAGTATCTGTCATCCTTTGCGATTCTCCCACATGTGATATCTGATGTCTGACAGTGACTCACGGGCCACGGCTCTCATGTGGCTGCTCAGTTAGGTATGACTAAAAAACAAACCCCGATCGGGGAGGAGGCGCGCACGTGCACCCCAGTGCTGACAGCCCGGTGGGCGTTTATTGGGGCTGGTGGCAGACACCTGGATGGATGCATCACCAGTGTTTGCGGGAGGGCACATGGGCACCAAACTGCATCTTCTACACAGCCGTGATTTTGAGATGTCTGGGAAGAGAAGTGATACTCGGAGTCACAGCCACCCTCCCGCCCCCCCGCCTTGATAAGTCGATAAGTTAGCATTTTTGTCTCATTTCCATTTTCCAAAACTTCTACGTGTATGAAATTGCTATAGGCAACTGCCCAATGCCTTTGCATCTGCTAGAGCTGTTAAGTAGCTGATGAGGTCTTTTTCACAAGATCTGGCTTTTATTTAATTAATTATTTAGATTTCCCTTTTTTAATTTTTTTTTAACAATTTCTGAAGATATAGAATCTGTTCCAGCAATATGGCGAGTGCAAATGCTCCTATTGGAGACTTGCTGATATCCAAGAAGATGTCTTAGTCCCGATCTTAAACTTATTTATTTGGCATAAAGGTGTAAATAAGCACATGTAGATGTAGGTGTAGAAAAGGGATATTAAGATACATAAATATCCAGTATCAGAGATTTTTCTATGGCTCCCATGACAGAGATTCATTTTAATGGAAATTGCTAAAGGACAGCCAGATTCTTCATTATATTGGTATTGAATATCAATATCTTCTGTGATAAATAGGTAAGGTAGTGGGTTAAATTCAGTCTTTAGTGCATGGTGAATCTACCACTGAAACTGGAAACTGTTGAACTCATAAAATTATGGTTATATATTTCAGTTAACTAGAAAGACCCGGGAAAAAAAACCCGCACATTGTTTTCCTTAGTTATCAGGATTGTTTTAATACTATTCACAGCACTTTCATGCCTCAATGGCTTCCCAGGAAGCCTATGAATTGTTATGGATAATTTTTCAAGGATATTTTCTTACATAGGTTTAAGTTCCCTGAAATGCAGCCTCACTTCCCAAGTTCCTTCCTTGTAAACTTATTTGTGAAGGGAGGGTCTCTGCAGTTCGAGGGCTGTCTGCTGGGGATGAAAGTGAGGGAAAGCGCTGTAAAACAAACAAAAAAAGGGAGGAGTAAGATCAAAGTACCTCATTAAGGGTAGTACATTACAGCCTTGTCCAACCTCTGCCTGCCGAGGTTGTTCATATCTGTCACCAGTTAGCTGATAGCCTGGACCTGCACCAGGGAGGAGAGGCTGGAAACAGGAACATGTGGATGCTAAAGTTACCTGTGCTTCCCCAACATGAGCTGCATTCTGAGCCATCCTTGCAGCACAAGGGCCAGCGCCTTTGCTTGATTTTTGAGCTGTTCGGGATGTTCTTGAGCTGCCCAGCTGCATTTCTACCTGAGCGCCCCTGGATATTTGTCATAACAGAGTTCCTAATTTTATTTGGTTGTGAAATCACGCACGCTTACACCTCTTCTGACAATGGCATGTCAAGGAAAAGATCTTGGAGGAGTGATCACAGCATCACAGATCTCTGTATTTACATCCTTTCCCAGCTAATCAGTGACAGGGCAGGCATGGCAGAGCTCTGCCCTTGCCCTCTGGCTTTGACCATCTCTTGCTAATGCCAGCTTCTCCCCAGCCACATGGAGAACCTTCCATGGTGAGGGCCTGCATGGAGGAATGGCCTGCCTTTCCTGCTCTGTGCTGCCAGAGCCAGCAGGACTTTGGACCCATCCTTCCCAGCCAACTGCTTTTCATCTCTTTACAGGAGCCAGGAGCTCTTCAGAACTGACAATTCCTCCAGGGCCGGTTTCACAGCCACTCCTTGTGGCTGCTCCTCCAGGCCGGTGGAGTTTCCTGCAGGCTGTCACGTGCCCAGTGGAGCCATTAGGAAGGAGGAGGCATCCCTAGGGCCTGAACCAGCTTTCCAGCAGTGTGGCAGGACTGGTCTAAGGAGTTTGGGAGGCAGAGGCACGTTGGGATTTGCTCCTCTGTTGAAAAGAGGTAATCAGGAGCAAAAGCAATTGGTTTTCCTTTCTGCTGTGTGAGCTGACTTCTGTCCTGCCTCCTACATACCCACTGCATATTGTGAAGCTACAGCTGAAACACAAACACCTGAGCATCTGCCCTGGCATAAACAGGCTCATGGGGCCCTGTTCACCACCTCCCACATGCAGGTAGACACCAGCAAACCTCAGCTCCTCTCTGAAACACAAGATTCATGTGGTCTCACCAAGGAGAAAGGCGAAGACAACGGTACAGCCAGCCACCACTGCAGCTGCTCACTGCCACATCCCACAGGGACACCTCCAGAGCCCCATCAGAGTTGCCCAGCTGGGATCAGCTCAGGCCTTGCATGGGTAATCATGAATGGATTGCAAACGAGGAATCTGGAGGCTCAGAAACCAGAGGTGCATTGCCTTAGGACTTGGCTGTGGAGCAGTGATTAAGCAGCCTTGGCTGCTTGACACGAGTGGGAAAGACACTTAGGTTCCTCTGCATGTTTGAATGTTGGGGTGCTGCTCTGCTTCAGATGTAATTTGATATTTATTTAGACATCTAGCCTTGGGCCCATGGTGACTATGGAAGCGAGAGAAATCACGAAGATAAATTCCTGCCAAACAGATGGATGACTAAGCAGCTTCAGATGCCTACATTGATAAGACTAATCATATTCCTTGACGCTTCCTAGACATACTGGTCGCACCTACCCAAGGTTCCTCAGCAGAGGTTCAGCAGGTCCCACATCCCTTCACAGGTGTGGCCAGAGTCCATGACTTCATTTTACACCCTACCCAAAACATTGGTGACCGAATCCCTAGTGGTGCCTTGCAGACTGTATTATATAACTGTATAATGTCATAGAATTGTATAAATAGCTACTTATAACAATAGTTCAAATATTTATCAAGCTGTAAAAGTCACCTCACCACACCCACGGGAGCATGATGTGATTCCATGGGAGTGAGGTCTTGCTTGTGAGCAATCACAGCCTCAGCATGTTTGCTGCTCACCTGGCCTGCCTGCCCAGTGCAGACCAGGGTACTTCTGCAGCATGGGATGGAGGAAGTTCCTGTGTGGTCTTTTTTTTTTTTTTTTAATTATTTTTAATTACCTACTAATTGCCTGGAAAAAAAAGCTCCATCGTTTCTTCTCCAGCTGGACAGGTCAGTTTGTAATGTAATTTAGGAGAATTAGGCCTTCCATCAAAAACAGGAAAAACAGCTAGTGGTGGTCTCTGCAGCAAAGAACTTACAAAGAGACTGAGATCCACTTTCTAGGGACTACGTCTTGAAGATGATTCTGAATGCACTCTCCCCCTCCATCATTCTCTTTCTTTTTCCCTTCTCCCTTGCCAATCCAACTCCCCCAAGAGGACAGGAACCACTTGGTTCACATCCACCTTCTCATCCTGGTGGAGGCTGTAGCACAAGGTGGCACTGGAGTGTTTTTGCATGTTTTAGGTGGCTGCTGGTTTCCTTCCTATAAACCAGGATTTTTCCCATAGGGAATACAAACAAATTAGTGTACCATATAAATAATTACCTTTATGTAAATGTATGTGATAAGATAAATAGAATGTGAAATGATTAACTAACCTTCCATTTAACAACATTTCTGACATTTGATTAGAGGAATGAAGTCCAACCAGCTTTTCTGTGCCTCTTGCTGTGGTATACCAAGGATGTGTAGTGGGCATTAATGTGACTCAGACATGCCTTGTTCTTCTTTGTCACATAGGCTGAAAATATCAAACATGAGGGGAAAAAATTAAGGAAGCACACAAGTCAGCCAATTTTTGATGTCCAACCAGAGTCAGCTGCCAGTAGGGCAAAAGAACCTTCTTCTCACAGTTTGTCTTCATCAGTTTCTTATGATCTGTGCTGCTGGTTGACTTGAATCCTTGAATCCCAGCATCATCCAAACACCACAGCACTGCATGGTGGCCAGCTGGGAAGCTGGTGGTTCAGCAGCATTGTCACAGGGCTGGTCCTGAGCTCTCTGAAGCTTGCTCCATGCATGGCTGTTTTGGTTCAAGGTCTGGAGCTAGATTGTTCAGCGTTCGTCTGGGGATTTCTGCACCACACCTTCCTGCCCAGTGTAGGCATGTCCCAGTTCTATCATCATTTTCATCTGCCAAGCATTCAGACAAAATAATTAACTTAGCTTTGCTGGCACACATTCTTCACTCTAAATTATTTGTATCAAAGAGCATTATTTCAACAAAATCTTTGTACTTAAATCATGAAAAATAAACATGAGGAGTCTCAAACAGTAACAACGCTGATTAAAAATATAGAAAAACTTGACTGTGTTTTCTGGCACAGACAGATAATTAAGAGGATTTTTAAGGGTTTTTCTCTCTACCAGGTAGAGTGGCATTTTGTGCTAATCACCTCTAGGCTGCAGAATCAGTACCAAAGCATAACACAAAATAAATGACCAGAAGGCTTAATGGTTTTTGTGATTTTTATTTAAAGTGATTTCATATTGTGAGCTTATGCCAAAAGGTTCATTTGTTTCTGAGGTTCTGGCTCTGAGAACTGTTATCCACGCTGTGAATTTACCACTGTGGTTGTCCACACAGGTATTGGAGTGCATATAAATAGTTTTCAGGGGCCATTCAAGCTTGCCTCTCTTTTGTCCAAAACACCACTTTTGACAGCTACCAATCAGAGCATTTTAACTACCTTCAGTGCTGTATCTGATGTGAAGATTACTGTGACTTATGAAAAAAGTCTCTTATCAGGCTAGCAATACCTTCTGCATAAGAGCATACCTGCTGTGGAGTGTTATACAACACCTCCTGCAATAGGTGGGGGACTCTCACCCATCGCTTTCCTACACTGTGAATGAAGTCCTGAAATGCTCATGCAAATGATTTAATATATACAGCACTATTTTATACAGAGGATTTTATATACAGGAGGTTTTTTTGAGGGATAGTTGTTTTTAAGTTACCCAACTAGAGTTTCAGCCACTTTTTGACTTGTGGACACCAATACTCATCCTGGTGCCTTCTGCCGTACACCTCTTCTGTTGCAGAGCTCCCAGAGGGCAGTCTGAGACACCTTTGGATAAGACACAAGGCCACGGCCACCCTCATGAATTCAGGTGTTGTTTGAGGCTGTTCCAGCTGCAAAGTAAACAACACACATTCCAAGTGTTTCCTGAGTGTTTGAGGACCCCAAGAGTCTGGAGAGCTGAGTGTGTCACTGACTGACTTCACTCCTCTCTTCCCTGAAAGGCAGCATGGAACTGTGGCCCATTCTTCTGCTTTCAAGAGTCATAGGAAAGGGGGCACCAAAAGTTTTGGGGTTTCTGTTACAGGTTAATTATTTTGGGTCCTGCTGCTTGACACCCTGCTTGTTGTGCCAGCTTTCCATAAACAAACTTTGGGAATCCTTGTTCTAATAGTATCTTTCCATCTTCTTAATGACTATGTTTTTTCGCTCCATATGGCCACTTCATCTGCATTAAGCCTCCTCACTTTGAACAAAAAATCCTTCTGTCGTTTCTGTGTTTAGCCAGGTCTGTTGCTCAGATGGTGCAACCACTGAATACTTAAGCTGAGTCTGTGTAAAATGTTGTTTCTCTAGCTATAGGCAAGGTCAGAAATAAATATCTTTGGTACCATATCTATTTAACTGAAAATCTAACTAGACCTCCAAATCTGTGCGCTCGGGCGCATATGTTAGAAACAGATCCTCTAGGAACTGATTTGTAATAGCCATTCCTACCACCACCTCCTCCTCCTCCCCAGAAGCCTGACTGCTGTTGATTATATCCTGACTCTGTCCAAGGAAAGTTGTCTGGACTGAGTGAGGCTGAGAAAGAAATTTAATCTTTCAGTACCTTTGCATCTTGGCTGTACCAGACCAAAGGTCCCATGTTTCCAACACTAGCTGACAAGGAATGTAAGTAAAACAAAGAGCAGCAGAGCAGAGGGAACATATGATGGCTATGTGCTATTTCCACAGTTCCAGGTATCTCAGCCCATCCTAAGTCATGTACAATGTCCCTGCACCTGTAGGTCTTCCATGAATTTGTCAAATCACTTCTTAAGAACAATGTAAATTTTAGCATCAGCAGCATTCTATGACCTGCACACGCCAGCATGGCAAAATTCTTCCTCCTGTTTGTTAAGAGCTTGCTGGATGATAATCTTATCTAGCGAACCCTAATCTTATCACATGCAGAACAATGATCAATTGTTCCTAATTCACTTTCTCTATTGCCACAATTAACTCCATAGACTTCTACTGCATTTTTCTTTAGGTCTTATTCTACTGAGTTATTTCTTAAAGGATCTATCCCATGCTTTTTTCCTTTTTTTTTAATCTCTGTTGTCCTCTATTTTTCTTCCCCTTCTGCTTATTTTTTAATGAGGAAAAGATCAGAAATGCATGTGGTAGCAAGAGCAGGTTTTTAGAGTGATTGAAAGACACTTTTCTTCTCTTCTCTTCTCTTCTCTTCTCTTCTCTTCTCTTCTCTTCTCTTCTCTTCTCTTCTCTTCTCTTCTCTTCTCTTCTCTTCTCGCCTCGCCTCGCCTCGCCTCGCCTCGCCTCGCCTCGCCTCGCCTCGCCTCGCCTCTCCTCTCCTCTCCTCGCCTCTCCTCTCCTCTCCTCTCCTCTCCTCTCCTCTCCTCTCCTCTCCTCTCCTCTCCTCTCCTCTCCTCTCCTCTCCTCTCCTCTCCTCTCCTCTCCTCTCCTCAACTCTAAGCTAACTGTGCTCATTAAAGACCTTAATCCAAATTATCTTTTTCTCATGAAGAAGGTTTCCCTTAACTTAGAAATGGGCCAGGTGTTGGCTTTCCCACTGTCTAAAGGTGGAAAAACAGAAGTGGGAAAACACATTATTGCAGTGATCCAACTGAACATAGTATCACACCAGGTAAAGCTCAATAAATGTAAGAGACAGCCAAACCTGGAATTTGCAGAGTTAAGAAGATCCATACCATTGCCTTCAGTGTGGTCAGGCTCTCTCTCCAGGTCTCTCTAAGAGCCAGTAGTAGAGCCATCAGCTCCCATGATGGCACACTGGTTGCCTCAGTCCCCAGGAGACTGGACATTTTCTCCATCCCTGTTAATAAGCCCAGGGTATTTTAAATTCACTGACAGATTACCTGCAAACAGACTGGTCCTTTTGTCATGGCACTCAGGATGAGAGTATTTTTAATTTGAGGTGATCATGACAGATTTTCTCTACTGTATAATCTTCTTGGTCTTTTAAAATGTTGTCTTAGATCTTTATTTTCAGCCACCTTTATTTTGCCTAAAGTCATGCTTGCTTTTAACACTTAGATTGCCCAATGGGACTTTTATTAGCAAAAGAAGCCAAATTAATTGGGCACTAGGAAGCTGTGGTAGTCATTTATCTGCTTCATTATCAGAATTCTTCTCTCAGCTTCTGGTGATGCTTTATTTCTGAATTTCTCCTTGCATGCTTCTCTTAAAAATTCCATTCCCAGCATTAAGTTGCACCTTTATTACCTCAGAGCTGTAAATATGTCTCAGCAGCCCCCGTGACAAGGCACTGCTCTGAGGGACGATCCTTCTCTCCTACATCACCAGGTGTGTCTTGAAACTTTGCCTCCACTTCCTACCCCTGCCTTGCCTTCCCCCCTGTCAGAAAAGCAGATTTTTCACTCAGGGTATCTGTGCAGCAGGTTCAAAGGCAGGCTAATTCTTCAGTAGCACTATAAATAAGCCTGTCCCTCTCTCTGCCTCCTGGTGCCATAAAAGTCACCGTCACTGCAACCTTTGCTCTGAGGCTGCACATTTTTGGGCAATAGGGCATGTAACACACTTTTGAGTCTTCATATGCCAAGATGCAGAAAATCAATTTTAATGTCCCTACAAAGAAGAGCTAGTGAAGCGAGAGGCTATCAATACTGCCAGACACTCTCATGCACTGGAGGTATGAGGAGAAAAATAAAAAGAGGTTCAGTGCTTTCTTTAGCCCCTGACTGTTGTGACAAGAACCAGCAGCATAACACAATGCAGAGGAATAGGAATGGAAAAGTAGTGTTGTCTGCATCATGTGCTTAAAAAATATTTGCCTTAATAAAATGAAAAATTGAAGGATTAAGCATTCTTTTCCTGTTACCATAGAATCATAAAATGGTTTGGATTAAAAGGGACCTTAAAGATCACCCAGTTCTAGGGTTCTGCTAGAAATCTCTGCTCATGTCAGCACCATATCAGTGATCAAATTAGAAATTAGAAAAGCCACATCTAGAAACCCACAGCGCCTGAAGAGAAAGTGTTGAGAGAAATTTCCAAAGACAGAAGTAATTAAATACTAAGGTAATGGTATTATAAGGATCTCCTTGTTGTTTTAATTACAATCCCTAGTTCATAGTAGTCAATAATAATTGGCTTTACCATAACTTGCTGCATCTGAGTCACCAAACTATCCATATCTTGATTTTTTAAGCCCTCATACTTAGCTCCAAAATTCATAATGGTTGAAATCCACAGATGAGAAAATAGGAAGTGAAAAGGAGAGCGAGAACAAATCAAAGCAATCAATTCAAACAAAACTGTTTCTTACAAGCTGAACAGTAAATGTCTTCAGAATGTTTCACTTCAGGGTTTTGACAGAGGCAAATTCTAAAGTCTTGGAATACATAGTAGAAAACAAGTCAACAGTTTTGTCAGCAAGTAACACATAAATGGGAATTATTTCAATCATATGAGAATCTTAACCTTTGCAACTGTGCCTTTCGAGGGATATTTCGAGCAGAGTGAACTGACACCCTGTGGAATGCTAACACAAGGCATGTTCTTGCTCCTCCAGTTTTCTTCGGCACGTCTGCTGCCTCTAACCTCCTCCTTCCCAGCTGCATCCTCAAACAATTTCTCCGAGCACACAGCTATCTGCTGGCTTTCCTTAGCAATGGGTTATGCTGGGCAAGTCCTCTCTGCTAATGTGCAGATAGTGATATCCACAAAACATCAGCACAGCACTGCTGGGAAAGTCTTTTCAGGCTGGCTTTATAACAAATAAAAACTATGATCAACAGGTGGCTTTAGCTGGTGTTTTCCCCAATAACAGCATAATTTAAGCAACTCCAGAAAGGAATAATGCTGAGTGCAAAGAGAGAAATATAATAAAGCTGTGAGAAACACGTTCACACAGTGCATTGAAATGTGCACTGAATTATAAATGAGGTGATTCCATAGAAACATCTACAATTAAAAAAAAAAAAGTTTGGTGCGAATAGATTTTTCTCTTATGAACATGTTTGCAGAATTATGCAGGTATCCCTGTCCACCCTATTAAAAAAAACAATATAGCTTGAGAAAAAGTTAAAAAATAACAAGTCTGAGGGATTATATCAGGGACAAAATACTCAAGCACAAAGAAAAATTGTAGTAAGCACACAAAACAGGGACTTACAAGCACTTAAAAAACACCATGGTATACTGTAGGGTAACAAACACGGTATCAGAAAAAGAAGTCAGGCATTTTGAGTGCTGCATATCTTCAAAATACATAAAGTTGAAAATAGATATTCAATATGCAATGCAAAAAAAAAATCCTGAATTATTAAATCTATGCTGTTTTTCTGTAAGCACTGCTTGCTTATAACAGCTACTTCAATGAAGCCTTCTGAACCCACTGAAACTGTCACAGCTTTTACTACATTATTTCATAGAAGAATCACAGCTCAGTGTTTCACTGTGGCACATGAAATAATTTTAATATTTGTACATGGTCAGTGTTCCGCTACTACAAATGGTTATGTTTTGTTAGAAATCCACTGGAGATGGGATGATTGGTGGCTGTGAATGCGTGTGTAAATAATGAACTCAGGGTGCACAGGACTGTCATTTTCCAGAAATAAATAAATCATATGCCGAGTTATTTTACCAAATTATAGTGTGTATATCACTTTGATACATAAAGTAATATTATATTTTTATCTGAGATAGAGAAGAATTTCACAATAATTATTTTGAATGCATATTGTAACTTACACATATCAGCATGAAACATTGAGAAATTTGGGGTAGTTTGGCAAAGATATTTTTCTCAACAGTAGGAAAAATACATATCCTGTAAATGAGGTTTTAAAAGAAAATCTCAGAGGGAATGGGGGGTGGTTTCTGCAAGGGTTTAACCTCCCTGCTTCCCAGCCCATCTCTGTTTTGACAAACATGCCTAATTTCCCTTGGAAAGCGGTTTCCCTGCAAAATTCCCAGCTGGCTGGAATCAGGAGTTATGGCTATTTCCTTCCAGAGTTTGCTTTCTACAACAAAGCAGTAGAGGTTGCAAGGCTTGTGACAAACATGTCTTCAGCATCAATGGCATGCCAGGCAACTGCATTTCCCCTGTGCATGCCAGTCTGTGCAGGATCAGGTGTTTGTTCTTCTTCTGACACGATTTAAATGCAAGTGTGGGAGATATTGCTGCAAAACTCACCTCTGTCAGTACAGGAACACTAAAAATGTGTCGCTGCTTTTCACACAGAATACTCTACCATTATGAGCCTTTGCTCATTGTGGGAGACAAACTGGTTTCTGATACAAATCCAGAGACATCCAAGTCTTTTTTTGTTTGTGGTGGGGTTTTTTCACATTAGGAAACAATTAATTTCATGGTATTTATGAACTGTTAAAAATAACTATACCCATTTTTCTCTTTTTCCATAGTCAATTCTCTGCAGAGGCTACCACACGAAAATTCAGTGATATAAATCTCGATGAACCTGCAGACACATCTATTCATGATGCATTTTAAGAGCTTAAAGCAGAAATGCAATGCAGCTCATTAACTTTCCTTTCAGTGGTCCTGAGGCATACACCAAAAGCTTATTACACCGACCTACTATACAGTTTGCTTTTTGCCAGTTCTCAAAAAACAAACAAACCCATTCAACCAAAATTTAAGTGGTAACTTTTTGGTTCACTTTGTCTTTCTACATGCAACATGTATGTACTCATCACATTGGCTCTGTTCACTTGGTGTTTTCCAGCACTGTGAACAGCCCCATCCCAATTTGTGTATTAATTTGTGTGATTGGCAGAAGATGAGCTGCCATGTTTCCAGGTGTTGAGTCAGATATTCACCCTGTAGAAATGCCTACCTGCACTAATCTCCCAGGGCATGTACACATAACTACAGGTGTAGGCAGGATTAAGGTTAGCTATTTTTTGACTCAGTGGCATCTGGCAGAGCATTCCTTGCTCTGCCCATATACACCTGCAGGAGTGGTTAACATGGTGCAAGAACTGGTGTAACTGTGAGATTTTTGTGACCCTATAACTTTAAGATCTGTTACATGTTTCCAGAAGCCTTACCAAAGTTAGGAACAAACTGACTATGTACGTTGAACCACAATAACAACAATAAAACCAAACAAAAAAACAAAACCAAAAAACAAACAAAACCCCAAAAACCAAAACCAAACCAAAATGAACAACCAAACAAAAAAAGTGGTGTGTCCTTTCTGTTGTGTTTTCTTCTCTCTGGTAGTTCAAATCTTACAAAACCATCAGTGAGAAATAGTGCCCATCATGTTGGCCTAAAGGAGAAGAAAATGGATTGGAAGAAGAGAGAAGGAAGAAATTTAGGGTGTGCAGAGGATACCTGAGTGCAGCCTCTGCAGGTGAATGAGGAAAGGAATGGACCTCAAATGGTTTCAATCCCAGCTCCCTTTCCTTTTACTGGCTTTCTTTCCAGTTTAAGAAACAAGAAAGGGGTCACAGTTCTTTATTTGGAGCTCTTCAAGCCATCAGCCAGCTGTTTATCCATCAGGAGCCTGAATGCTCTGACAGAGGTGATCAGTGAAATCAGTCACCATCCTCCTTTCTCCCTCTCAACCTGGGTTTGAGAGCATTCCTGATCAGAGGGGTAAAAACCCTTTCTAAGTATTCTGAGTCACAACCCTCCATTGAAAGGGCTCCCTTCAAAGGTGTAGCATCTCTTTATATAGAAAGAGAGTTTTTTGATTTGGAAGGAGCTGCTTTGGCTCCAGAAAGCAGCACTGAACACTTGTCCTACATTGCTTCCTGAAAGGGAGCATTTCAGCTGCCACTGACTCTGCAGACCAGGGATGCTGCAGGAAGACTGCCAGAGGACAGTAAACATCATTCCCATGCAGGACAACTGCAGCACCTCTGCCATCCAGCCTGGATACCTGTGCATCCTCTCCTGTGGCTTAGAATGTTAGAAAAACTAGAAATCTCTCTAGCTGATCTGTTATTCAGAGAGAGCCTCCCTCCCTGGGTATCTCTCCAGCTCACTGCCTCATCTCCTTTTCAGCCACTCCTCCCTGCCCAGACACATTCCTTCCCAACCCCTCCCACACCTCAAGCCAAGGGCTGGAGAGCCTCCACGGGAGCTTTGGGTTCCTTACATGAATGAATGCTTATAAATGTTCTCAAATGTGGTGGCAACTACACACTGAAAAGAGTTTTCTTTATCCTGAGGGAAAGACTATTATTCAGACAAGCCTTCCCTAATGTTTTTATTCTTCTGTTTCCCACCTTACAAACAGCAAATTGAATTAGACTCTCAGACAACTGTTGATGTGGGAGAGGAAGAGCAAACACTGACGTGTACATACACACTTCTTAAGGATCCGACTCCTAGTTTAACAAAAACAGCCTTCTGTTATTCAGCCTGAGTATGCCTGGATGATTTATACAAAAGCTTTTGAGCATTGCTACTCACTCCCTAAGGGAGTTGTGAGGAGAGCAGAAGCTTCCCATGCAGCTCTAAACTCACACTTAAGTTTTGGTTCATCTGAGAGGATGAATGGAAAAAACCCCAAAAACTTATTTCCAGAACACAGACTTTTCTAGACATTTCCCATCGTGTCCATGAGGTGCGAGAGACGTAGCTCAGCTCCAGAGCACGGCTGCAAAGCAGCTCCCAGAGGAACCCAGAGCAGGAGGACACAGTGCAGCAAGCAGCCACTCACAGCCACTGCAGAGGCATAGGATGTCCCCAGACGTCCTCACACCACCACCACCACAGGTAGGACAATGTGGGATGGCTGTAAGCATTTCCCTGGGAGGCCCTTCCCAAGCAGGGCAGCCTCCTAGCAGCACCATGCTGGGTGTCTCCTCTTCCCACAGGCCTTGTTCCACAGGGCTGTCTGTCCATGGGTGTTGGTCTTTGCTTCTGTAGTTGAAACATTTCCTGAAATGTCAAAACTTGTCATCAGTAACTAGGTCAGACTGGCTGCAGCACTGTGAAGGCTCCTCCTGAAACCTCACCAATGTGTCTCTCACCCAGTGTCCTTTCATTCCTGGTGCTTTTTTACCACGTCCAAACCCAAGCCATACCAGTAAATGAAAGTTAACCCTGAAACTCTCTCTAACTTTTGTCCTAATGTGGCTTCGAGCCAAAGGCAGAGAGTTAGTGCTTTAATCCACTTCACCATCTATCCCTCTGGGGGTTCATAACTCAGCCATGAATATTTGTTTTGAGCTGAAACCTGCAGTGCAGGTTCTCCTCCAAGAGCCGCAGCAGGGCAGAAGGCAGGAGCACTCCCAGGACTGCAGAGAGGGAGAGCAGGGCCGAGCCCCTCTGCAGGGAGACAGGTGGGAAATGAGGCAGGGAAGGAAGGGAAGGAAGGAGGGAAACACTACAAGACCTGCATGCACTAACACTTCAATCTTTGACTTGCTTATACTTACTCTCGTATGGTTTGTCTGGATTGACTTTTTAATCTTCACACAGAGACTGGGACCTAATTTCTCCTCATTCTGGTCAGGTAGTGTTGGTGTCAGCATAGCACTCTGAATCATCATAATCCCAGTGATAATAATATCAGTGTGACTGTTTCATATTCCTAAAACTGACCACATTTGAATTTGTGGGCATACCTTTTTACCTCCTTGCAAATTTTATACAGATTTTTAGAAGATTCAAGCAAACAGTGTACGTTATCTGAGGTCCTACCATTGGGATATCTGCATGTCTCAGGCTTTATGGTATGTTTGGTTTTGGTTTGGTTTGGTTTGGTTTGGTTTGGTTTGGTTTTTTAATAATGACCTTGAGAAGAGTGGAAATGCTACCTCCATTTTACAGAAGGGAAACAGGGGTAGAGAGCAGCTAAATGCCTTCCCTGAGGGCAGGTAGGATGTCTCAAGCAAAGCAAAGAATGAAAATGTTTCATGGAATCCAGGCTGCTGAAGTCCTGTGGTGAATTTCCAATCACAGGGACACTGAGATGTGAACTATGACCTCTCCTGACTAAAAAATAACATTAGGCATTCTCTTATCAGAACACAAAGTACTTACATACGCCATGTTCACCAACTGTTTTCTTTGGTCTTGATTTCTAGAGTAACATCTTTAATTGCTTCAGTGCAAAGCTTGGTGGAATTATAACATTAATGGATCTAATGAAAGATTTTCCATTTCTAAAATCCTTTTTCTGACATGAACCTTCTAAACACATCTTACTGAGCATCTCTCTTATTCCTCTTATGTAGCTACTCCTTACTTCAAAAGTCTTTCCAAGGGTAGCAGTTAGTTAATATGAATTTTAGAACCCCATAGGGAAAAAAAAAATCTTTATAACCTAATATCTTCTTTATATGGTTACACCAACCATCATGCCTGATGACAGGTAGACCATCAAAGACTGCTGTGGATGTGAGCATGTTAAATTATGTTTTAACTTGCTTAACATTAATTTAACAGGGGCACAGTCACCAAAGCTGTAAATTTCCTGACAACTTTTTGATTTATCCAAGCTGTTTGATTTGCAGCAGGGACCGAGTTGCAGTAAAAAAGCTCATGGAAAATCCGTGTTTTTTAACAGCTACTGACGAGTCAATGTGAGGATATCCGTGCTTAAGCAAGAAGCTGGGAAGCTGAAGGATGAGCAGCTCCAGTGAGAAAAGCACATCCCAGTTTCCCATGGCACCTCAGAGTCATGTGCTGTACCGAAAGGAATGCACACCCTACATACTTCTGTGCCTTGTACAGGAAAATGGCCCAAAAAAGGTGTCACAGGAGCCATAATCGACCACCAGAAGGGCTCTTGCATCAGAAGGTGACCACTAGGTTTGAATGTAGCCACCAGCTCTGAGTGTAACCACCAGGTTTGAATGTACCCAGCAGGTATGAGTGTAACCACCAGGTTTGAATGCAAGCAGCAGGTCTGCAGTCCTCCTCCTTGGGAGCCCCATCATCGTTCCAATGACAGCTCTGCAGATGTGCCATGCTGATGAGGCATTCCCTGGGCCATCCAGCTGCACCTCTGACCTCCTGTCATCAGCAAGCCCACTTTGGCCAAGTGCCTTGCACAAGAGTGGCTTTTGGCTGATGCCATTAGGCAGAGCAGGACCACAACAAGTGGTCACTCCCACTGCTTGAGTTGCTGAGTCATTAACAGGAAAAATAGGCAATGATTCATGCATGGGATGGGTGCACTGCAGTGGCTGTGCCGTGCCTCATTACCAGCTGGCTTGCCACAAAGTCTTTGCATACTTCCCAAACAGTGTTTCACTACATGCTAATGACAGAAAAATCCAGAAATCTTCCTGGGATACCGCCAGGGATGGCTACAGAAGACCAAGGGGTCTGAGACTCATGGTTCCTCATCTATAGGTGCTTTGCACCACAGGCACGTACTCCATTGATAAATGTGGATGAGCACAGAAGACATGTGGGAGTGTCATCCCAGGAATATTAACTTAAACTTCCTGAAAGATGTGCTCGCATTTCAAGCACATCTGATACTTGGAAATATAGGACTGATTTCTCTTCTACATTTTACTCTGTCCCACTCGTGGCATTACAAAAAGTGGCTCAGCTTTACTCCCTAATGTATGCAATGTATACTTCACAACCAGCAGCCCAAGTGAGAAACCAAGCCTGCAGGCAGGCAGAATAAGCCATTACTGAAGATTCCCTTTGAGATGGAAAAATGAACAACCATCAAACCCCAGTATTAATGTGGGATATCAAAAGATACCTCAGCAGAGGTCATGCATCTTACCTGCCTTCTCATTTCCAAAGCCAAATTAGCACATTCTTTGAAGTACCAGTGTTTACCCAGGAGCCATTAAATCATCTCTGGGTACAGGCAAAGATTTAATGACTAAGCAAAAACATTTTACACCTCATTTCAGCTGTGCATGCTGCTTTGAACTGCTGCTTCAGTCACACTGTGGGCTCTGGTCCCCTGGCACTCCACTGGGGAAAATGGTTTGGGGCACACCAAAAGAAAGCCAGTTCTGGGAAAGCCTTCAGACCACAGGATCACACACTGGCAGTCACCTCCTGCCTGCCAGGACAGGCAATCTGTCACCTGCTCTCTCACCTGTGTTTATCTGGTGCCTGGTC